>NC_059506.1:26482681-27107681 GCF_914767665.1 Harmonia axyridis | reverse complement strand
ATTACTTCGTGAGTATCCAGAACTTTTCCATGTGAGTGGTTGTCAGACCAGTCAGCCCAGGACATTTGCACACTATATGTTCGGCTGTTCCAACCTCCTTTCCACAGAGCCTACAGATCTCTTCTACTGACTTACCCATGCAGTACAAAAGCACCGACAGTGTCCTGTCAGCAGTCCCATCATTACCCGAAGCTCAGCTCGTGGAAGTTTCAGTTGGTTCTTCGTATAGGTCGGTGAAGGAACCACAAATTTTTTTGCCTGTGCAAGACCCGTAGTGTTTCTTCAGACAGTTTTTCTAGTGCACCACTCCCATTGTCACACTGATGTCTTGTATTGGTATTTTTCAAGCCAACAGAAGGGCTCAAGACCAACAGGTGTCAACCTTGATGCCCTTTCTGCAAGTTTTATCGGCTTTTTCGTTACCTTCAATACCACAATGCTAGATAATGTATATCCAAAGTCACTTGAAGGAAGCCAGAAATTTCGGTTATACAAGGGTTTTCCAAGTTTTCAGAAATTCCTTTGGGATCAGTGAATTTATAGCCTAACAATACTTAGAAATAATCCCTGGTATTTAGCGGATAGCGGTATCCACTGCAAAGGGAAATCTAGCCAATCAAGGAGTAAGATAGCCACATTTTAATGGCACACAATTTACAGTAACCACTACTTTTCAACTGGATTCGATATAAACGGCTAAATCGCTAGAAAACAACACCAATATTCTTATCCATAAAGAGCGTGCTCCAGTTATTCAATGACTTCCATAAAAGCAATACATAATAAAGTTTTTGATTCACATAACCCCTTATAGGAAATAGCGGATAGCTACCCCATACAATCTGAACATTTCCAAATAACCTCCCAATTGGCAATGTTCCATTGTAGTTCATTTCTGCGGAATTTCCAATTTGCATTGTTCCAATGTATTGTGTCCAGTATTACCCAAGTAATAGGTACATTTCCAGCTATAACCATTCGATAAGCGCGATTCGATTTCAACAGACCACTATCTCAGAGTGGCCAACCTAATCGAAGAATGATAGTCTTCTGGGACTTCGGTGAGGCAATTGGGCGAACGTATAGGAGTGAAATTACCTATATTTCTACTCTTTAAATTCAAGAAATCTTCCAGCCGCTACGTCGTTCAGCAAGATGAGAGAAACGTTGCTAAATTTCGTTTTACAGGGTGACTCAATGAAACCCCCGATATTTGAAATATTTCAATCATTTGGGAAGTTTACTGAAATACGATCATTAATGTCAGTGGGGAGGCATGTTTTTACCTTATTTTGGAGTCTTGAATAATATACTAACTGACAAAGAAACTTCAACGCCGAGAAGGAGCTGTTTAAATTAATTTATTGTTCTTTGTGAAACATAGATAGTATAGCAAACAGTAAATTTGGAGGAAAAAATCGTGAAGGTTTTTCCATGTAAACAATTTTTGTAATTTAAATATTGTAGTCGTTTTTTGAAAGTTTTTGAAATTTTACAGCAAACCAGCTGTTCGAGGAGATCGAAAGTCGATGTTTATTAGTTGTTAAAATGCCTAGAGCACGTGTACGCGAAATTTATCGCCATATGGGTAAATTTGAAAGAGGTGGAATTATTGGTCTACGGCAGGCGGAGTTGTTATTTCGAGAAATCGCTAAACGTACGAACAGAAATCCAACTACTGTTATGAGAGATTGTCAAGCGTGGTTTGATAGTCCAAAATCGAAAAAGAGTGGGCACCTGACGTCGAAGAGTCACAAATGAATTTTAAAATCGACGTCTATAAGACTTATGGCCATTAGAGACCGCTTTGCGACAACTCGATCATTGGCTGATGAGTTGTTAGGAGAACAAGGCCATCCTATAACTGTCTTAACGGTTCACCGCCGGATAAGGCCTTTTGGACTGCAGCATTATTGACCCCATCTTGTGTTACCTCTGACGGTTGAACATCGCCGGCAACGATTACAGTGGTGCAGAAAATGTCAGAATTGGAATGTGGAATTGCATCAGGTCGTTTCTGATGAATCTTGATTCTCCTTGGGTGCACATGATGGCCGAAGAAGCGTTAGACGACGTCATGAAGAAAGACGTGAACCTCAGTTTGATGTAAGTGTCATGTACACCGGATAGTAGGCGTTATGATATGGGGTGCTATTGCACATGCAAGTAGGTCTTCTTTAATCTTCATTCGAGGTAACATGACAGCACTGCGTTACCTTCAAGAAATAGTGGAGCCATATTGTCTCCCTTACTTTAACTGGCTCGAGAATCCAATATTTCATCAAGATAAAGCCCGACCTCATGTGGCTAGAGTTAGTTTGAACTTTTGTGAAGTGAACCATGTGAATCTTTAGCCATGGACGCTCAGATCCCCTGACCTTTCGCCCATAGAGCATGTTTGGGATATCATGGGTAGAAGGCTTGGAAATTTACCCTAGGCCCCACGAACTTTGGCGACTCTGAGACATGAAGTACAGATAGCTTGGAATAATATCTCTCAAGAAGAAATAGACTATCCTATTGCATCAATGCCAAGACGTGTTGGGGAGTGTATAGATAATCGCGGTGGACAAACACATTATTAACAAATTTATTAAAAAAAAAGTGTTAACCCTTCGTTTTTTTCTTCAAATTTCAATCATTTACGCCTTGCTATACTATCTATGTTCCGCCTCCTGGCATTTTCTTTGTCAGTTAGTATATATAAACTCAGTTATTTCAAATGAATCAATGAGATAATAATAATCGATATGTTCTATACATGAAACTCACTCTGTGCATTTTTTGTATGAATAATTAGTTGAGATAGAAATATTCTTATTTACTTTCACCTCAATTTGTGATCCATATAATGATTCTACAATAATGTAAATAATTAACTTGATCCCGGTTTCAATATGAACTAGGGTTTATTTAATCTTTTCCTAGTGTCATCATCACAATGTTGAACCCATTTCAATTTGCAGACATCTTCTTTTCTTTCGTTTGACTAGCATCTTCTTTGTTCAACCAAGTTAACTTATCTGTAAAAGAATCGAAAATCTCGAATTATATCCTTTCTTGTTCCCTTTCTTTTCATCTTTTCCAATAAGAACCGTTGAAATAATTCAAAGAAAAGCAATATACATATCACAAATTTGTAATATGTAGTATCAAAAAATCTAATGAAAAAAGCTGTCCTTTTGCCGTACAGTGTTTTGTTTCGGAAGTATCAGAAATATTCATATTGAATTTGAAATGAAAATCGATTAGTAAAAATATCTCTCCAGCTCGAGCATCTATCTGATCCTTGTTAATAGCTGAAAAAAAGGCATTGAAAATTATATACCAAGTCCTGGTCTCAGTAGTTTCGATTATTTTAAAATTGTATTCCTATTCTGAAACCCAAATGTGCTTCAAATCCAGAATCATAATTTTAACATGATTATCAGTAGGTGATTCCAAATATTATGTTTAACGAGAGAAAATAATTGTGTAAAATTAATGGGATTCTGTAACCTAGGGCATATCTCGTCGATAATCAAAACTTTCACTGCCAGATTTGAATATTCATTTCATGAATTAGTTTGTTCGTTTATTCAATCTAAACAATGTCACGGGATTTTAAAGTTCATCATTAATTCATTGGATACCCTTCTATTATTCTACTGAAGTTTCAGAGGGTTAGCAGTCAATTTATTCACATAATAATATAGCATTTATTCAGAATGTACATCCTACACAAAATTAAAATTTGCATTCAATACGGTAATGAAGAAGTAAATTGAAATTTCATAAATGTTTTCTAATTTTTTGTGTGCCTTTTATACATATAAGGTCGAATGTTTCCACCAGTTCTACTGCCAAGGTGCCTCAAAAACTTTAAACCATTTTTGTTGTGATTATTCTGGGAGTTTCTACTTCAATTCATATCTAACTACTTCTTTAACATCTTTGCTATCGTTCAACACTCCCAAAATGAACAAATGCAGATATCAAATGTTAAAATATGGCATCTGATATCCCATCATCATTTTATCTATAATGAACTCAAATTCTCAAAGTTAAGGCAATACCATATGGTTGGTCGATTCTCAAAACCAAAATATTTCTTCCCTGAACCTAGACTTGAACTCTGGATCCTCATAGTCTTAAGCTTCCGAATAGGTCAAATCAACAGCAAAGCTACACTTACCAGTCCAATCGAATATACCATCATCAGAGTAACCTCTCTTCTCGAAAAGATCCTTGAACATCTTCCTGAGATATTCGTAATCGGGTGTCTCGAAAAAGTCCAATCTCCTCGCGTATCTCATATAGTTGGCGATCTCTTCTGGATGACCCTCGCATAGAACCTCTATGGGGGTATTCTTCTTCGTCTCTCCGATTTTCTGGTACCTTTCCTTCAGATTGTCGCATTTGAGGCCTTGCCAGGGTAGGGAACCACGAAGGAAGTAGAGGAACATGTGTCCCAAAGATTCCAGGTCGTCCCTTCTAGACTGCTCCCTTCCAAGATGGCTGTTGATGCTCATGTATCGAGCTGTTCCGGTCAGTGATCTGTGTTCTCTAGGAAAAAGATACTGAGTGACATTACAGTGCAACACCTAGAAAGAATAATAACTTCCAATTGATTTTTTATGTGATGTTTTGTTATAACGGGTGTTTTTTTCGAGGTATATAACTTTAAGTTGGCATTACTGTTCAAGATGGCAACCTATTCAACAGCTGTTAAGTGATTTATTCTCAGTTTGTTTTGGCAATTCATCATGGATAGACTCACGGCTAAACAACGCTTGTAAATAGTGCAATTTTATTTCGAAAATAATGGTTCTGTACGGAATACGTATCGCGCACTACGTCCATTTTATTTTGTTTAGCGATGAAGCGCACTTCTGGTTGAATGGCTACGTCAACAAACAAAACTGCCGCATTTGGAGTGAAGCTAATCCTCGAGTGTTTGTCGAAACACTGTTACATCCAGAAAAACTGAATGTTTGGTGCGCTTTATGGCTGGTGGAATCGTCCGTCCGTACTTCTTCAAAAACGATGATGGCCAGACCGTTACAGTCAATGGTGATTGGTATAGAGCCATGATTACTAACTTTTTCATTCCTGAATTGAACAACCATGATGTCCAGGAGCTGTGGTTCCAACAAGACGGCGCAACATGTCACACAGCTCGTGCCACAATCGATTCATTGAAAGACACGTTTGGTGACCGCCTAATTTCACGTTTTGGACCTGTGAATTGGCCTCCAAGATCTTGTGATTTAACACCGCTAGACTACTTTCTGTGGGGCTATGTAAAGTCATTGGTCTACGCGGATAAGCCACAAACCCTTGACCATTTGGAAGACAACATTCGCCGTGTTATTGCCGATATACAGTCACAAATGTTGGAAAAGTTTATCGAAAATTGGACGTCCAGATTGGACTACATCCGAGCCAGCCGTGGCGGTCATATGCCAGAAATCATATTTAAAATGTAATGCCACAAGATTATCTTGCGGATAAATGAAATTCATGTCAATCGAATAATCCATCGTTGTTTTATTGCAATTTAAATTTCTCTAGCTCTAAAAAAACACCCTTTAGTTTCTATATTGCCTTCAGTTAAATAGTTACCTATATGGCATATGTTTGTTAGTATCAGGATCTATATACTCCTTCGCCAATCCGAAGTCGATGATATGAATCACTTTATCCTTCTTAGTTCTAGACCTCCCAATGAGAAAATTCTCAGGTTTGACATCACGAAAAATTAGCCTCTTACTGTGAACGTACTCTATTCTTGTCAGCAGTTGATCAGCAATCATCAGAACCGTTTTCAGTCTGAATCTCCTATTACATAAAGAGAAAAGATCTTCCAAGCTGGGTCCGAGGAGCTCAAGTACCAAGGCGTTGTATCTTCCCCCACAGGTTCCAAGATGATACACCTTGGGTATACCTGAAAAGACCTACTCTAAAAAGTAAATGGAGTTTGGTAATGATTGAGAAAGGAAGAACATTTGACTATAGCTATTTAAGTGGAAAGTAAATATGATGAAGTGTTTGAGAAGTAACCAATGACGAAATTCAAGATACAGATGTTCATATATGTGGGATCCGAATTTTTAACCAACCCAAACGAATGATACGCTACTAACTTGACTATACGAAAACTACGCGATCGATCCTAAAACGGTGGACCACGCAGTTTTTATCGATATAGGGAGACGTAAGGGGAAGAGGTACTTGAGACTTAAGACTGAGACTGGATTACGATACATACGAACGAGGGTGGCATTCGACGTTACAGATTAGACGGAAAAGGTTAAAGAATTCGACGTGATAGACGCATATGATTCGACGTAAAAAATATTAGACGCAGCTAGTTAGATAATTCGACTTTAGATATAGGCGGATATATTGTCTCGAATAATCAGACAATAGACGAAAGTTCAGTGGATTTACATTCAATTGAAGTTGAATTGTACATAGTGTAAATAAACAATAGTTAAGTTCCGGCGGCCTTTTTATATAAACCCCTAGACAACGATATAAAAAACCCTACATATATCTGATATGTTACAAATCAACTATACTCTATGACATAAATAATGCAACACCAAGGAAGTAAGAATATTTCGACCCAACTGGGAAACTGTTTAACTAGTTGAAAGTTCTAATCGATTGAAATTTCATTCAAACTAATTCCGTAGCCATGGAAAATTTTGGGTTTCAGTTGTTACAATCGAAATAATCTGAAATAGACAAGGAACGCATCATTGGATCACGTGAAGGTAGTTTTTCATTCAGTTGCTAATCATCTCACACTTGATCAATCCTCTATATTATGGTGTTATAAAACATGGTCTAGAGATGGTAAAGAACGTCGTAGACGAGGGAGTGGACAGTCAAACTTAAGAAATGAGATCCAAGACCACCATCTTCGATTTATAGCAAAAATAGACCGATTCTTCTGTATAAGATCAATAACTGATCAATTGATTTGAAACGAAGGACGTCCTGTAATCGTTTAATAAGAGCTTTTGGATTGCAGTTCTATCTTTCATCTCGTGCTGACGCTGGCAGCTTGTCATCGACAGCAACATTTAGAGTGGTATAAAGGAATAGAGTGGAATATTAGGAATGCACGATGCTCGCATGATGATCAGACATGGACACGAAGAACGTCATAATGTGCAGTTCTCTTGAGGAACATATACGCGTCATTGTAAGGGTTATGGCTTGGGGTGCTATTGTTTATAGAACAGGTCGCAGTTGGTATTCCTCATGGACAATATGAAGGCGTTCTGTGGATCGCTTTGAAGAGCTCAACTTAAATATCTTGCCATAGCCACCCAGATCTCCCGACTTTTGGTCTATCAAAAAAAAAACCTTATACCGAATTTACATTATTATTAAAAATTAATAAGTATTCGTGACAGGTTGAACATTTCTGACAAGTTTGGTCGAAAAATTTCAGAGCCTTCATATCTTTTATGTCACATAGTATATTTGGAAAGTTTTTCGAGACTCAATCTGATAATCAATAAGGGATAAACATATAATGAAGGATGTAGACAATATTCATTATGATCCAATTAAATGAAAGCTGCTAGAATCTTGTTAATTAACTAAAATAACTAATGGGTTGGTAATTATCCTACGTCGCACCTTCGACGCTAATATATGACAGGTATGAATGATTTGTACATATTGTACCTGAACATTAGCAAGACCGAATAGACTTCTAGACGGTTTATGATGAAGAGCGCACATAAGTACGATATTCGAAATATATTAAGTTTGACACTAAATTCATAAAATTACTCTCTGTGTTCACGTAGAGTTTTAGCGTCATATACCATTCACTTTGTTATTGGTCTGACGTAGCAATCAGGACGAAATTTTAACTGAGCTTGAAATTACTATCTTATACAGAGTATTAAAAAATAGCAGGTTCGCATGAAATTATGAGATTCTTTAGATAATTTGAGAAAAAAAATTCCTATAAACATGCAAAGCAAACGCTCTGTTTTCTATGTATAGGGTGTTCACTTCAACATATTGTCAAAATAAGCAGCAAAACTAATTATCATATTATTCATCGCAGCTCACTAACTGAATTTTTATGATAATTTGAATTTTTCCGGAGATTTGAGATAATTGTGATTTTTTCACGAAATCAGTCATAAATACAACAAAACTAGAGACAATTTCCTTGTTTCTGAATCATTCCCATGACTTTCAGGTGTCCAAACCGAAGAGGGAAGTGATAATTAAATCACCCCTTCTCTTAGATCTGAACAGGAAGGCAATTCAAACTACCTCAACCTTGTATGTTAGTTTGGGTGATTCTTGCCAAATTGTAGACGGGTATTTCACCACTGTACGGATTCTAAAAGTTCTTGATCACCCTTTATATTAGCCCATCAAACAGGACCATCATACTTCACGATATGACGCATATAGGTTGTGTAGAGAATCCTGCTTGTTGCTATATCATATCCAGCGTAAGTTTCAGACAGTCGGTAGGTAAATTATCTCGCCCTAGACATAGTAATAGAAATGTGCGTGGACCAACTCATATTATCAGTGACGAATAACCAGGTCACAATGATAGAGAACCTAGCTAGCCTCTGCTGGTCGATGAAGTAGGGAATCTGAAATGAAACACTACTCACACTACCCGAAGAGCTTTTTGAGGTCCTCTTGAAGATGCCCCGAATGAACCAATGAATAGTTATAAAGTTTCGTGTCATCCCCAAACATTGCACAATTATACAGAAAGAGACGATTAAGATCAGAAGTGTACAATAAGAACTGGATATGACCCAGCACCGAACCCCGTGGGACTTCACTCAGGACCCCCACATCTGAGGAGGAAAGATAATCAGCGACCCTTACACGACAAGTACGGTGGGACAAAAATGATTCGATCCAAGAAAGCAGAGGGCCCTTCACTCCCAAGCACTCAAGCTTCCTCAGAAGTTGGCGGTAGGTAACACGATCAAAAGCCCGTGCAAAGTCGAGCTAAACAACATCCACCACACTAACGGAATCAATCCACTTGGTCCAATCGTTAATACAGGTTAGTAAGTTTGTGATCGTGGACCTACCTGGAAGAAGCCCATGTTGTGCCTTGTGAATTATATGATTTTGCAGGGCAACCTCTATTAACTTATCGCTAATAATCCTCTCGCTGTTGAGCTTATTGGTCTGTAGTTTAGAGCTGAAAGCTTGTCTCCCTTCTTTAAGAATTTAAGATAGGTGTGACAGAAGCTGATAAGCAATCTTGAGGGAGCGATGATGTACGAATAGAATATGAGAATATAATGGGCAGTAGCTCAGCCAAAGCATCGGCGAAGGAATGAAGCAGCTGTGAAGAAATGCCATCACTACCAGGGAAGGAGTGCTTCTTACCCTGAAAAGGTTGTCTACAATACGTGAATAATGGTTTTGACGTCTGTTGTTCGTGCTGAGATTTCAGTTTCTACAACAATCTCACCATCCTCTATTCGCCAATTTACTTTTGAGGAACTCCATGCGGCAATTGCAGCTACCCCTGACCGCGGGGCTCCTGGTCCGGATTTTATAACAGGCCCGATTCTTCGCAGAGCGTGGTCGGTGATACCTGGCCTGGTGCTGTAACTGTACAACTACTGTCTGCTCACTGGTCATTTTCCCGACAGTTGGAAGAAGGCCTCGGTCTGTCTTCTTTTGAAGTCTAGGGAGCGTCCTCTACAGGATCCCTTTGGATCCTGTAGAGTCCTATAAGCCTGCTCTCGATTTTAGGCAAGACCCTTGAGCGACTGATGCTTTCTCGACTTGCTCGGGTCTTACTTGATCCTGATAAGTCCTCCCCTCTTCAGTTCGGATTCAGGCCTGGCCTCTCTACGGAGGATGCTGTTCTTAAACTAGACGACTTTGCCCGGAATTCCCCGGGTAAGTATGCGGCCGCTTTATTTTTGGACATTGATGGTGCCTTTGATAATCTTTGGTGACCCATCCTCCGTCGTTCTCGGTCGGTTGGGGTTCCTCTGGATCAGTTGCGTCTGCTCGAGAGCAATCTTTCTGGCCAGCAGGTCACTTTTTCCCGCCAGTCGGTTTTCCATCGACGTGCTTTGTCCCAAGGCTGCCCCCAAGGTTCCATTCTGGGACCTCCTCGTTGGAATCTGGTTTTTGATGAGCTGCTATTTCTCCTGGCGGGAGACTGTGGCCTTGCCATAGCGTATGCAGACGATCTAGCCCTGGTTGTTAGCGCTGACAGCCGGCGCTTGCTCGAAGAAGCCCTTCAGCGCCTTATTGATTTGGTGCTTGAGTGGCTTAGCCGTAACAGGCTTTCCATCTCCCAGGGCAAGTCTGTGGCAGTGCTGTTGAGGGGCTCTCTCGACCGTAGACGTCCTCCGACAATTCGATCCCCTATGGGCTCGTTTCGCTGGTCATCGGAGTATAGATACCTTGGCGTGGTGGTTGACTCTGGCCACGCTAAGGCCTTGCGTCAAAGGACCCAGGTGGTGGCTTCCGGGCTGTTTCATCTTCGACGAGCACTAGGAGGTGATCAGGTTCGGTCTCTGATCATGTTCTATAAAGGTATTTTTCTGCCAATAATTCCTTATTGCGCCTCCGCATGATATCACCGCCTGGGTCATTCCCATGTCCGACAGGTCATTCTTTCGGCACAGCGGCATTTCCTCCTCCTTATTTTTCGATCGTATCGAACTGCAGCCACATATTTTCTTCAAGTTGTGACGGGTAGTTTACCCGCACACTATCACGTCGTTCATCGGGCTGCAGCTTATTTTCTGGGGAGAGGATTTGAATTTCGTTTCGAAGAGCTCCACATTCCATCCGTGTCCTTGGACGACCCTGGTAGGGCCTCTGCGATCCGTCGGTCCATGGAAGTGTCACTCCGCCAATTCTTTTCTTGTTGGCAGTCGGACTGGGAGACGTCTGACTCGGGTCATTGTACCTTCGACTGGATTCCCTCTGTTCATTTTATTTCCAACAACCCTTGGTTCCGCCCAAGTTTCCCTCTGGCCTGTTTTATTTCAGGCCATGGTCCCTTCAAAAGTAATCTGTTCAGGCTGGCTCTGGTCGAAGAGGAACATTGTCAATGTGGTCGCCCACAGTTCAGCGACCACATCCTTAGAAACTGTCCCTTGTTTAATGTCATTTACGGTCTATCTATTCTCGAGTCGCCGTATCTCAGAATGGCCGATTTCTGTGCATCTCAAAATAATTTTGGCCCTTTATCAGCATTCGCGGCTGACGCTATATGTCCCCTCAACTCCTGGCATTCGGCCTAATCTGACATTCTTCCCCGGACAGCATAAATGTGAATGTGCCTAAGCGTAGTGATGAGCACTAGTCACGAACTACATTTTGCACTGCTGCTGAGATAGTGAGCGAGTCTGTTGTTAATATATGAAATTAATTTAGATAATGTCTACGATACGACGAGAAAATTTTTTTTAGTACAGGCAACCTTGTCTCCCGTTCATCCCGCAGTATCGTATCGTAACGTCGTCATTACCGTACCTCCTCCAATACCCGACGGTCTCCCGGACTGCGATCACGGTTCATCGGAAAGGCTTCCCGGGCGTCTTGCGGTTCCGTCGGGGCCTCCAGCGGCCAGTATATGCATCAGACCGGGGAGTCCGGGGGGCGTTTTTACGAATGTCGACCCCCCAGCCCTTAATTTCGGCGACTGTCCCACGTTCCGGAACATCGGCCCCGGGGGAATTCATATGGAATATTCTTTTTATCGGATATATTCTCGGGACGGCAAGAATTTCGCAGAGAGAGGGTCTCGTAGGCCTTTGGAGACGAGGGGTGGAATGGGGAGGGGTTGTCGACCGCGACGGAACCCTTATCCGGAGGATCCGGGTGGACCGACGGATATGCGATGAGGATGTTCCGGATTCACGGGATCTGCGATTGATTCTGATGAGAAAGGATGTAGGAGGATGGAGAGCGAGACAAGCGGAGTTGTCTCATAAATCTGAAGATTCGTGACTGTTCAATTTTATAGGTTGAATATTTGTGCGTTCAAATTGTCAATTCATCAAATTAATGCTACATAAATGTAGGATCCCGTCATTGTTCCCTGTAAATAATTGACATGGTCAGCAGGATGCGTGGAGATCTATTAGTTTCTTCAAGCGTCGAGGGCATGACAGTTTCAATGGGCTTAGGCTGGTTTTAGAGTCACGCTGACCGTCGGCGCTGACAGGCCAATATGTATGATTACTTATGAAGCGTTTTAGAATAACGCTGACGGCTCAGCGCTGACCACCGTCAGCGCTGAGGAATCGGGCGCGCACGCGCCACGCGTCAGCGCCGCTGACCAGGCCACGCTGACGCGCTACCGCGCTCATGGAGCGTAACTGTGTTACGTAAAACGTACGCGCTGGCGGGGACAGTCAACGCAACAATGAATCGCGATATTGATACTGGTTTTTCGATTGAAGTTGTGGTTGGGCATGACTGTACCTCACGACGTTCAGCGTGACTCTGAAACGAGTTTTTAGTTGCTACGCGCTGAGCGCTATGCGCGTAGGCTTCAGCGCTGACGGTCAGCGTGACTCTAAAACCAGCCTTACAGGGAACGAATTGTTGTTGTGAGTAAAGTGTTAATTCTTCAAGATGTCGAAAAAATGTCATGCAATTGTAAATCTTAAGAGATTTACTGGGGATTGAAAAAGCTCGAAAACGAGCACGGTGGTACCAAATGTCACCTCTGCGTATCACGTGCTAGTCCTTCGAAAATATTCCATGATCCATGAGATTTGATGAGATTTCCTGAAATCCGCGAAAAGCTTTGTAGGCGGTACGGCAAAACTCTTATCGGACTAGGGGTGGAACTTGGTACTTTCCTCCGATATCGAGGTGATCCTAAGGATGTGGCCATGTCGGAAGAAGGGAAATCAATACCCAGGGGGGTGGTAAATTTATCAGAATTGAAGTGGCAGCTATCAATCAACTCAGAAAAGTTGCTTTACGCCTTTTACATCTTATCCCAGATGAGTGTTATGTTACCAATCTCTGAAGGAGAATTGTAATGGATCAAATGTGTGGATTAATTGTACATCGAACGTCATATATCTTGGTATTTATTTGGGCAAACATTTGAGATGGTATACACCAATTTACCAAGTTGTGAAAAAATATAGATGTAGGTGCTCTTTATAAATACTTTCGAATATCTCACTCGAGTGCTCATATTGGAACTAGTTATAATAGTGCTTGGTGGAAAACCACATTAGAGACGACATCAAAGCCTGAGGTTCGGTACTGAATGTTCACATGGAAAATATTGAAGATAATCTACAGAAAATCGATCATTCATCTCACTGAGGAGTCGTACCTGGAAACTGGTTTTTTATTGTCAGACGTCACTACGTCTTGTCTAGATAACATAAGTATAGATCTCATCTCGCCTACATGAATCATGAACACAATTCCAGAAATGGGCAGAATAATGTTCAGACCTGTTTATCCTATGTTATAATTCGTGGAAGATATTCGTATCTGGCACCAAAATTTCACGTTAATTCTCCCTTCGCTTTTGGCAACATCCCTCGAAGATTCGCCACACTCCGGGCATATGGGTTTATTTTGGCCTACTTGTGTTTGTGAGGGGTGTCAGGAAGGTTTGTACAGATGTACTGAAGCATGTCTTATTCGACTCAGTCAGTTAAATATTACTCAATTCGCTTCAACTGAAGTTGGCACGAGAACAAATATAGATTAAGGACTAAAAGCGATGTAATCTGAGATTTTCAACTTCCTGATGTGAGACGATTTTCGAGATGAAAGTTTTCAGTAAGCGTAAGAACGTTCACCTCTCGAGGGGGTAAAATCAATAACACTTCTATTTACTGTTAATCTTGAGATGTCAGTTGATGTTCAGTTTAGAGATCTCAATTTGAAAGTTTTGCCTTTAACTGAAATTTAAATGAAGCTAGATGACGTCTGTGTGAGTTAGGAAAAAATATTAAGTCACTATCCTGTTTTCGAAATTAGATTGTTTTTTTTTTCATCCTTTCAAAATCCTCACCAAAATTGACTATGAATATTTGAGCTGATAACAAAAAAAAAAGAATCAGAAGAGAGTAATATACGTTAAAATTCTAAATTCAGTTCCAAAATAAATCATATTTTGTCATATGAGAAGGTAAGACGGGACCGAATATAATATTCTGCTTTAATATGAAGAAATCTTCGACTGAGCCTCATCGAATGCTCTCAAATACGTATGGTGAGGCCGCTATTAGTGAAAAAACGTGCCGAGTGTGGTTTGAACGCTTCAAGAACGGTAATTTTGACGTCGAAGATCAGCATGGCGGTGGAAGGGAGAAGGTTTTGGAAGATGCAGAATTGGAGACATAACTGGATCAAACTTTTGTCAAACGCAAAAAGAATTGGCAGGATCATGGAATATTCTAGAAGGACCAGCATGTGATACGCAGATGTGACATCTGGTACCAATGTGCTCGTTTTCGAGCTTTTCCAACCCCCAGTAAATCTCTTAAGATTTACAATCGACATGGTATTTTTTCGACACCTCGAAAAATTAACACTTCCTTTACACATTATACGTTCCCTGTGAATCCATTGCAACTGTCATGCCCTCGACGCTTGAAGAAACTATTAGGTCTCCAAGCATCTTTCTGATCAAGTGAATTATTAACAATGAACAATGACTGGATCCTATATGTACGGTAAGTGAACACTCTCGTCTCGCAAGTATCCTCAGTGGGAGTTGAAAATCCCAGATTATATCGCTGTTAGGTAAAACACAGGTAAAAACAACAACAAAAAGTACAACAACATTATTCTGCCTATTTCTGGAATTGAGTTCATGATTCAAGTAGACCAGTGAAGATCATAACTTGGTCAATTGGTGTATACCATCTCAAATATTTGCCCAAATAAATGTAGGATTCAGTTTATTGTTCCCTGTAAATAATTGAGATGGTCAACCGGATGCTTGGAGACCTATTAGTCTCTTCAAGTGCCAAGGGCATGACAAATTCAATGAGTTTACAGGGAACCAATTGTTATTGTTCATAATGCGAAAAGGATGTGTTATTCTTCGGGGTGTCGAAAAATGTGTTATGTCGATTGTAAAACTTAAAAGATTTATGGGGTTAAGGCTCTTGTCCTTCTAGAATATTCGATTCCCAGGAATCCGCGAAGATCTTTGGGGGCGGTACGGCAAATGATTTCATTGGACTAGGGGGATGGTACCTTCCCCTAAAGGTGTGGTCAAACCGAGAGAAGGGAGGTCTATATTCAAGAGAGGGTAGTTCCAATCGACAGAGAGCACAGTTCAGATTAAACCGAAGACGGGTACGGACGGTACAGTTTAACTTAAGCCTAAGACGAGAACAAGTTCGGTCGGTCAACTTAAGACGTACGACGTAAAGACGGTTCGCGGACTAGATTAAGACGAGTCGCGAACAAATCAAAGACGAGACGACCGAAAACTCGAAGTACGACGAAGACGTGATAATCGAAGACGTTTCGAGTATTAAAACTAGAGTTGAAGACGAAATTCAGTACCGTAGTGAGAGGCTTGTTATTAGGACGTTATTAGGATCTTCTCAATACTGAGTTTTCACTGTATAATTGTGGCTTTGTAAATAGATGTAAATAATTCAAAAGAGTTTCATTATAACAAATCCAACAAAGTCACGGAGAAAAAGACGAAAGGCCAGGTAATCGAATCATACCTCTAGACGATCGATTTACCAAGCCTACATAAATACCAAGGTATTTGATGTTCGATATTAAATTGATCTCCACCTTTGATCCATCACAATTTAACTTCGAAGATTGGTAACTAGAAAGCCTCTGGCATAAGATGTGAAAGGCGTAAAACAAGTTTTTCAAAGTTAATCGATAATTCCCAATTTAAAATTGATTAATTCACCATATTTTCTCTTTTTCGAAGATTTGAGTTTTCTATACTGAATATGACAGCACTATCGCCTGCAAACCTCATCACATCAGTACCAAATCAAGCTCAAAAAGATGATTCAGTTACATGCAAATTGAATAATAAATGTCCCAGAACAGTTCCTTGGGGTATACCACATTAAATCTCGACAATATTGCTCCTGATCTAATCAACTTGTATATACTATTTTATATTCATCGAAAACCCGTAAAAGACTACTCTGAATCCATATTTCTTCATTACAAGAGTAATTGCCGTTACTCACACTTTCTTACGTTCTGTAGGTTGAAAGTGGCTAAAGTGGGATTTAGAATGAGTAAATGTACGCTAACTGAACACTCTCGTCTCGCAAGTAACCTCAGTGGAAGTTGAAAATCCCAGATTATATCGCTGTTACTCCTTAATCTATATTTGTCCTCGTGCCAACTTCAGCCTAAGCCAATTGAGTAATATTCAACTGACGAAGTCGAATCAGACATGCTTCCCTACATCCGTACAAACCTCCTGACACCCCTCACAAACATAAGTAGGCCTAAACAAACCCATACGCCCGTGTAGTGCGGCGAGTCTTCGCGGGTTGGCGCAAAAAGCAGATGGAGAATTTACATCGGGACTTCCGAGTACGAGGGGGTGGATTAATTTATTAAGGGAACGCGTGTTCATTAACGGATGGGCCGCTTTAGCAAGCGCGGCCTGCTTTAATCTATCCGAGTCCCTTTTCACGCGGTTGGCCAGACTCTTTCACGTACCAAGTGTTGGCCTCTCCAGAGACGAGAGGTGTTGGGGTTGTTTTCAGCATCGTTTTTTCGGACCATTCGAAACGAACGAAAAGGTTTGTTTTCGTGTGTTTGGACCGGAATCTACGAATGCAGTTAGCAAGTTTGACAGTTGTTTGAAACGCCTGGTCACAATTCTTTCCAATTTGAAAACGGTTCTAGTGTTTTTGCGACGAAAGAATTTTGAAGAGTTGTCAAAGATAAGAGAAAATAAATACTGGAAATAGTAAAAGAATGGAGGAATGAGGGTAATTGTAAATCAAAGAAAAAATAAGTGTAAGGATATATCGTTTTTGATCGAGCGCTAGAGGATTCCAATGACACTATCAAAATATGGCATATTATTAACAACCTACGATACGCGGACGACACTGTTGTAATGGCTGCCAGTCCGGAAGTATTACAACGACTACAAGACAATATATCGTCTGAAGGAGATCAACTATTACAAATTAACATCGACAAGGCAAAAACAATGGTTGTAAGCTACACACCGGTGGCCCGAATAAAGGTCTTCCAATCTTAATCTAAAATTAAGAGACCTCTTTGATGAAGGCTATGTTTTTTTCGGTTCTTTATTATGGAGCCAAAACATGGATTCTCAATATCAACACGCTCAACAAACTGGAAGCGTTCGAGTTGTGGGTTCTCAGGAGAATGTCAAATAAACCCTGGACCGCTCATGTCACCAACGTTGAGGTCTTGAGAAGGATGGATGGAGACAGAGAACTTTTGACCATGCTAAAACGAAGAAAGACTGCATATCTTGGCCACATACTTCGCAACACAAAGAACCAATTCCTGAAATTAATTATGGAGGGAAAAATTGAGGAAAAGCAGGGAATAGGTTGAAAGAAATATTCATGGCTCAAGAAAATCAGGGACTGGACGAATCTAGACGCCCATGCACTATTTAAAGCCTGAAACATTTTTCCGTAATTCTTGCCAAAATTAATTAATATTCCTCTTCAAGAAGCAGGATATATCCTTCAAGGAGAAGCGCTGAACGTAGACACGTATTTTGGGATTTCAGCTCTCTTCAGTACAGTGAAAAAGTGTTAGGATGAGCAACACTCGGTGGGAAACATCAAAAAACGAAGTCTATAGCAGAATCCAGCCTTCCACTTGTGTTTTCGGCAGGAGACCCCTTTAGAATGAAGGTCAACAACCCACGTCACCAGGTAGGCAGCTGCAGCCACCTGTGTTACATTCGAGTCCAGGAACAATCCCATAAAGGAAATAATGAGGGGACTTACACATCGAAGAAAAAGTAACTATAAGGACACATTCCTCAAGGAGAAGTGCTTAACTTATACACTATATACCAAGTGTTGTACTCTCCAGAGAGACGAGAGATAATGGGTTTTAGCAACGTTTTTTCGGAAACCAACTTTTGGACTGCTCTATGTCCAGGTTAGTGATCAAACGTGGTCTTAAAGTGGTTTGGTTTGGACCGGTCTTTTGTTTGAACGCATTCTTTTTTCTACACAATAAGTTTGGCATCTGTAACGGTTTGAATCCGTTCAAATTTGACGTTTTCAATTTTCTTGAAGTGAATTTTGGTGGATTTTTGAAGATAAGGGGAAAAGCATTGACCCAAAAATCACTTCCGATGTATTGGTTTCAAAATATTTAAGTTATGTATCAGCGTAGGAGGTATTATTAAACGTAACATATTCAGAATTTTTTTTCCAATCAACAGAAAATCTGTTATAAGCAACCTAAAATATTGACAGCAGATGCACGAGTTTCATATACTCATATCTCCGACTCTTAGTACGCACAAAATTCTACTGATGACTGCTCGAAATCTGACCAGCATAAAACACTCTTTTGATTTCACTTATGCTTAGACCTATTGATTTGTTAAATTAACTAGTATTCAGCTAACGAAAATGATCATCTTGAAATGACGAACTTTTTTGACTTCCATCTGATGTTATACGAAAAAACCAAAATGTTGATCTCAATCACTGTATAAATCGCAATAAAATCCGTGCAGTAATATTGGAGATTAGGATGTACAGACAGTAAATATAGAAGGCAGTTAGCAAGTGATAATGATTCTGTCTACGGTAGATTATATCTCACTTCGAAATCAACGTGAAAAAAAAGTGCTCTAGATGAGATCTGAATTCAATTGACAAGTCTCTTTTACCTTCATGATTGCCAAGAATCTTATAAAATCTGTATTCCAAGTGCAGTTGCGGCACCTTAGACTTCATGGGTTCTAACTTTATAGCGACATGTTCGTTATTGTAAAGGTTCTTGCCCAGCCTTAATTCTCCAAAGTTTCCACTTCCTATTTTCTTTCCAACACGATAATTTGGTCCTACCATCAAGACCCCTGATGTTGATGACTGCCTAGAATGCATCTCTGATGCCTCTCCAAAAGGCTGAGAATATGAAGCTAAAAATTCAACAGATAAATAAGGTGTCTGTTCTATTATAGACAAAAGAGATGTGATTCATTTAGAATAAAATGAAAGTAATGGAACAGAACTCTGTTACGGATTTGAAATATGTGATACGGAAGAAGAGTTCTAGAATTGACAGCGAAATGTTGGGTTCTGTTACGGAAGATTTTGCGGTAGGAAGGAAAACTACCATTCAATAGGCTGTCACCTACCCTATACATTTTTTCAAACTAAATGTCAATTCTCTTGAATAGCTTGAGAGTATCAAAATTTCTGTGTGAATATTTCAATATTAAAAAAAAACCTTTAATGGACATGAGATGTATTCAAAATATCTGTAAATAATTGACAGATGAGAAAAAATGATTTGGTGTTGCAATCTTGAACTGAAAATTGGCACCAACCTAGTATAACGCTCTATTATAATTTCTTTCCAATATCGGAATGACTCACCCGAATCCAAAATATTATGTATCTCTCCAGATTCAAAATTATCAAAGTGTGTTTGATATCTTCTCCTCAATCTCCGGAAATACATACCAACATCTTACACACATTTGTATCCTTCCTAATACATTCAAGCTAAACCAAAAACTTTTATATCACGAGGATATCATTTATTATCTCTAGGAACAAAAGACTGGTTGCTTTTAGCCTCACTATTATTTTCCTCACTGAAAAATTTTGATTGACGTTAAAATAGTATGTCAAATCGTTTTCTGTAGAGAGGTTGGTGATGAATTCATAGAACTCCATGAAAGATTATAGGCCTTGAATTAAATAGCACTCCTATCAGCTGCTGTGGGGACAGGTGACAAAAGCACCTATATCACCTATTGGACAAGCTGCTCTGATTTCTGGCTTCTGATAAGAAGCCTGTTTCTGTCATAATGTAGCGTAGATTCTCTTCCTAGCAGCTGTTCTCTGACGTTGACTGTCTTTTCTTTCATATAATTATATACATATAGTACGCTCAATCTTTGAGTAAAAATAGGTTATCAAACACTCATTGATAGCCTTTTTTCAGTTTCTTTCCTCAATTACTTTCTTTTATTAAAATTGTTCGTTACAGTCTGAACCTTTTAACGTTAATTTCTTTCATTATTAATAGTTTTTAAATATCTCGTCTTTACCATTTCAAATGTGATGAATTTGTATTCATGGTAAATGCAAATTCGATATTTAAACATTCCTATTTCCAGAATCATTCTATGCCTAATACTAGGACTGTGCGATCTAGATATTATGATGAAAACAGCATAAACTATTCTGAAAATTCTGAAGTGAGCAAGCTGCAAGACCATGAGGTTGATTGTTGTGAGGACTACTAGATATAACTCCAAAATTGCGTCCTTGTGCAAATGGTTTGAAAAATTTATATTACAAGAAACATTTTAACCAAATTTTTCAGATCTAACGTTAATAAAGTCGTCATTTTATGAAATTTTCGTAAAATGATCGTTTATGCAACAAGTCTTTGTTCTCGAATGAAATTTTCACCTTTACAAATCCATGAAAGGATAAAAGTTCTACTTTTTAAAAAGTAAAAGAAATATACATATCTGCAAGTTGCTGACATGACATGTAATTGTAAAACGAAACTTTTTTCTATGATACTTCATTTGTGAATTTTAATTACCCAAAGTATTCCGTTATTATAATACCAACTAGAATATCATTTAATTTCAACAAAAAATAAATAGAACTAATAAATTCGACTAACCAAATTTACAAAATCAATTTACTATAATATTCTATATCCACACCGTGTTTAATTTTCAGAATTGATTTCAACATTGAAAATATTTGGCATGTTGTGGAGGCTTTTATATTATGCAATTCGTTCAAAGAATATGCCAAAGGCACACATTATGTGTATTTTACAATATTATTTCTGTTGCACCAGTTAACGAATAATAAATATTTAGCATGATGAATTTCTTTCGATCATTCTCGAAGCAATTTCATAGTCTAAAACACTGGTGTGCTCACCAACTTTTAAATAAAAGTGGCGACTTTTGAAGGGACCAACCTTCTTGGATTTTAATGGAAATGGTCTCTTTTCACTTGATTTCCGAATTGTTTTGTATGGCAGCGCTCACGTCGTCTTTTTGTCAATGCTGTTTTGTGGTTAAATCAATAAGAACCTACTACCGACAGAACAAATGAAAATTTTGAAATGATGTCGTTGAGTGGTTAACTCTTTGTATAGCGCCACCTAAAGGAAGATATGGAAAAAAGCAGGGACGGTGCGAGCAATTTTGGCGCCTGAAGCAAAGAATTTTTTGGCGCCCCTGCTAAAAAGTAACAATAACAACATGACCACCTTCATAACCACCCCCCCTACCAAAAAACATCACCTGATCCGATGAAAATACTGAACTTTCTACTCCCGATAAAGAATCTAGTTAAAGTGCAAAAAAAAAAAATTCTAGTGAATGAAGAACATTGAAATATTTTAATATTCAATATTATGCCGGTTTTTTTAAGGTTTTTTAATCAAATGAAACAGCTACTTACGCTGTAGATATCTGGATTTCTACGACGCCGATGAATAATGCGTAAGTAATAAATCTGATATTCACTTTCACAATACACAGCGTACTATGGACGAAAGATTACCTATCATAACATAAGATACAAAGGGTGGTAGGGCATGAACACCTTCGAAAACTAAATGGGATTAAAAACATGTGTTCCGCAGAAAACATTTGGCATTTAACAGTAACTAGTTTCGAATGCACTATCGTAGGAATTTTGCATTATGTTAAATGTGAAAACTTCCACATAATTCAAATGAAACGAAGATAGTGTTGTTTTTCGTCATTGTGAAATAAATTTTCTCCCTTGTTCAATTAGAATAATAGACAATGCTGCTTATATTGGTTGGGTTGCCATGTGTTATTTATTTAACAGGCGGCTTACTAAAAAGGGTTTGGAGATTTCAACCTCATGTTGTTTTCAAGAATCAGGACTATATTTTTTTAGAGATATGAAAAGGCGGCCACAAACTGGGCTTAATTGCCGCCCCTCGAATAGTGGCGCCTGAAACAGGCGCTTCACTTTTTCACCCCTATAACGCCGTCCCTGGGAAAAGAGACCCATGCCATTGTCCAAAGTAGTTAATTATATTATTGATTCAACCTCACAACAGCATTGATAGAAAGACGACGTGAGCGCCACCTTAAGAAACCGTCAACATCTTTCGAATAGGAAGAATAATATTATGTTGGATGTGATTTAGTTGACAAGTTTTTTTTCTGTTCTCTAAACATCGCAGTTGAAATTTTCAACTAAGATGTTCAGAGAACCAAAAAAGCTTCGCCTGTCTCTTTCAATCGACAAAATATCATTTTGTTCTCTTAAATACACAAATAGCTATTTCGAAAAGTACAGGGTGGGCAAATAAGCGAGGTAAGGGGCTATATCTCAGGATCCACTCATCGTAGGGACTTGCGGTAAAAAATTTTACCACTAAAGTATACAACAAAACACACTGGAAATTGTTTAAAAGTTCATACCTCTACCGCTAGGAGGCGTAATTGCTATCGTCGAGTAGAAAAATAAATTTTACTCGAAAATGTTTCATATGAAGTGGACGAAAAAATATCATCACTGTCATCCTTGGAAAATTCTGTTTGTTTTAAAATTATCTTTTTCGATTTTACGACATCAAATGAGGGTAGAGAAAAGGGAGAAATCTCACTGATACAGATGTCTGTAACTTCAGTTTGTCTCAACATGTTTGAGCGAATTAGATCTCGTTTGAGAGATAAGATCTTGTTGATTAAGGAACACATATACTCATAATGAATTTGTTTTAGCTGCTCTCGATAGGGGCGCTATGTCAGAAGTTCATTGTTTTGTTCATTTTACTCCGAAATTTCAAATGTAATGATAGTATTTTCTTAACAGAAACAGAAGTTCCATCAAATTTGCATGAAAAACCTGAAGGTCGCAAAGCGATAGTTTCAGGCGTTCTGGATTTATGGCCTAAAGAAGATATTCTTCAACCAAATTGTGTCTTTAGGTGCTGACAGAAACAGAAATCCCATCAAATTTGTATGAAAAATCCAGAAGGTCGCAAAGCGATAGCTTCAGGCGTTCTGGAGTTATGACCGAAAAAAGTCACAATTTAGTTTTTCAGTGCATCTTTTTTCGGCCATAACTCCAGAACGCCTGAAGCTATCACTTTGCGACCTTTTGGTTTTTTCGTACACATTTGATGGGATTTCTGTTTCTGTCAGAACTTAAAGACACAATTTGATTTTTCGCAGTGCATCAGTTGAAGAATATCTTCTTTCGGCCATAACTTCAGAACGTCTGAAACTATCGCTTTGCGACCTGCAGTTTTTTCATGCAAATTTGGTGAAATTTCTTATTCGGTTAAGAAAATCCTATCATTACCTTTAAAATTCCGGAGTAGAATGAACAAAACATTGAACTTCTGACTTAGCGCCCCCTATCGAAAGCAGCAAAAACAAATTTATCATGAGTATATTTTGTCCTCAATCAACAAGATATTATCTTTCAGACGAGATCTAATTTGCTCAAACATGTTGAGCCAAACTGAAGTTACAGGCATTTCAATCAGTCAGATTTCTCCCTTTCACCTACCCTTATTTGATGTCGTAAAATCCAAAGTGACAATTCAAAAAGATAGAGAATTTTCCAAGGATTACTGTGATGATATTTTTTCGTCCACTTCATATGAAACATTTTCGAGTAAAATTTATTTTTCTACTCGACGATAGCTAGTACGCGCCCTAGAGCTTGAGGTATGAACTTCAAAACAATTTCCAGTGTGTTTTCTTGTACACTTTAGTGGTAAAATTTTTTACCGCAAGTCTCTACGATGAGTGGATCTTGAGATATGGCCGCTTACCTAGCTTATTTGCTCACCCTTTACAAATCTACAAACATTTTTAGGAGCATTGAGTTGAATTCCGTTGTGAAAGAAATTCACATAAAAAACAATGAAGAATTATCTGAAGGCACAACGCAGACTTGAATAATTATATACTCAACCCTCACGAGGCGGGTTCAGTCTTTCCCCGAAGACCCCGCATATTTCAACGCCACTGCCTCCGTTCCTCTATATCGGAACATAAATCCGGCTTCATAAACTGTCGAGATAAACTTTGTACAAGTTTTCAGGGAACTGCATCATCAGTAGGCTTTGGACGTTAGCCAAAGCATCCTTCATTGCTCGCCACGCTCATATCCCTTCTTATCCCTGCAATTCAACATGGCTGCGCGTTCGTCATTTGTTCCCGTTTTGTCTTGGCGGTTGTTTTGTCAAAGGATCCGTGTATTAAAGGGTCCTTTGCTGGTGCCTCGGGCCGTCTAAGACGCTTTGAATTAAATTATGGGGCAAAAAAAATTTATTAACGCCTACGCTACGGTGGCTTGTGTCGCAACGCGCCATCTCTATCGATTTCGGGACGTATGGACAGCTTTCTTTTTGATTGCGATTGAAAACCTTGTCAGAAATATTTGAGTTAGTTTCCTCATCAGGAAATGGACCATAATATATCATTTTATACTAAAATAATTGATCAAGATAGAATGCGTGAAGGTGGCCCAAATTCTGGAATTATATCAGATATTTAGTGCCTCATAAGTACCTAATAGTGCAGTGTAAAACTTTTGAAACGCACCAATAGGCACAAATTAATCACTAATTGGTGGCATAGAAATCTTTTAGTACTTTGAAAATGTTGTTGTTAGCAACTTCAAATGGCGATTTCTCAAAAAATACGATGGTGTTTGAAAACGTACTGCAATACTATTTCTATATACTATACTATTCTATACTATTTCAGTTATTTATTGTACTAGGCAGCAAATTAGAAGACTCGCTGAATTCCTAGCCTCGCTTGCTCGGCTATGAACTATCAGCAGCGGCAGTCAATCTACCACTTTGCTGCCTAATAAAACAAATAACTATTGTCTAGTATCTATCTGCCTAGCACGATATTATTATTATTTGAACTAGGGTCGTTGTGGCTCGGTAAGCCTTCCGGGAACTGCGATCATGTAGATCTTTTGTTCTCTACCCTACTCATTCATGGAAACCCAAGGAGGTCGTCAATGGCGTTGATAAAACTGACAACCTCCTTAGGGGCCTTGACCGTTACATCTCGGGTATCTAGAACCGGCTTCCCCATATGAATGATTCTTAGGCCACCCAGCTCTGGACACTTGCATACCATGTGTTCAGCTGTTTCTGCTTCTGATCCACATGAGAGTCTACAAATTTCATCTGCTGACTTTCCCATACGATACGAATGATGTTTGTACCCATCAGCAGTCCCACTATCACCCGAAGCTCAGCTCGTGACAGCTTAAGAGCTTTCTGGCGTTTCTAGCCCACAGAAAGGCTCAAGTCCAGCAGGTGTTACCCTCGATGCACTTTTTGCAAGTTCATCGCCTTTTTCGTTTCCTTCCAGGGATCTCATCTTGGTCTAGCTTTCCATGATGATGTAGACATGCGCCCCCTTGAGGTTCATTTTAATGTACTCCTGAGCGCATACGTGAACAGCCAGTATCTCGGTCTGTAAAATAGAGGGCTCACTTCCTGAGGCTTCATAAATCCTCAGTTTAGGTCCATATATACTCTCTGATTTTGATCCATCGTTGAACCATATGGATGATTTTTTGTCCAAATGATTTACGAAACTTATTTCGTTTCAAAACCGAAGGTAACTATTGCAGAAACTATCATCGTGAGAATAATCGCTTAGAATAGCAATTTTAAGCATCATGCAATATTTTAAAAATAGATCCCATTGAGTTGATATTCGGAAAGTAAATAAAATATACTAATTTCAATCTTCATGGAAAATTCAAGCAGAATATAAAAAAAAAAAAATATAGGAGCTCGTTCTTCCAAACACCAACTGCACCCTCAAGTGGTCGCCAAGGTCGCAGTTTGTGCATGAATGTACGAAGGCTCAGTGGTTGCGTCATTTTCTCCAACAAAAACTGAAAAAAATAAATCAACCGAAAGCAGAATAATGAATTTGCTTCTGCCGTCTAATTACGAAACTCAATAGCTCTTCAAGCCATTCATCACCTGTACTGCTACACAACCCTGAATACATCATCGAGCGCTTCGCAAAATTATTAGTTACATATCACATCCAATTCCGACACAACCATATGGGCACGTGGAGCAGCAGCCTAACATTCCATGTCGATTAATTGCGCTAGAAGTAGCGCTCATTACTCAAATTTCTGCAATGATCAATGTCAACATTCCGTAATACGTAATCGGATCGTGAGACCAAACGTTTAATGTATGCGACTGAGTATGTGGCATATTTCGGAGAAACATGCTGAATATTATCGATTTTCGGGCTAATCTAAGGTGGGGTGTAGATGCATAGAAGTAACTTGACGTCATAACCCTAAATCTAACAGTCTACGACGAAATTAGTCGATTATTGATAAAGTTCCTTTATTGGAATGTTAAAATTTTCCTTTTGAGTATTCTAGGAATTAAATGAATTTTATTTACATCTATGGAAGCCTAACAGACTGCAGATTATCTTGAAGTAAGTCTAAAATTGTTTGGGATTCACTAATACCTAAGCTTTATTGATCTATCAAGCTGATTGATCTACTATCTACGTGGTGCTGATCGATATCTCTGATTGATCCACATCTTTTGTAGATGTGGATCTATCAGAGATATATATCCACAATATCGAAATCTCTGTTTTATCCACATCTTTGGTAGATGTGGATCTATCAGAGATATATATCCACAATATCAATATATCCGATTGATCCACATCTTCTGTAGATGTGGATCTATCAGAGATATTGATCCACACCACGTAGATCGTGGATCAGAGCGAACCGATCAATGAAGTTGATAAATTCACAGAGTCCTTCAATCCATGAATAGAGAACCGATATAATTTACCAATTCACAGGAGAACAGTTCTTTTCGTGTCGAGGTTTTTTGAGCTGATTCTATATCAATTTGGTGTCCTGAATTCAAATGACGTATTCATTTTTACCTAGGAGCTCAAATTTTCAAGACATACAATTTTAGAGAAATATAAGTTATAATCTGACTATATGTCATTTCGTTGCCAACGAGATAACTCAAAAAAGGGCATTTTGAGTTATCGCAGCCTACCACTTGAAAACTGATTACTGAGCATGCCAGGTGGTTTTAAAATGCCCTTTTTTGAGTTATCTCGTTGGCAACGATATGACATATAGTCAAATTGCCAACGAAATAACTCAAAAAAGGGCATTTTGAGTTATCGCAGCCTACCACTTGAAAATTGATTACTGAGCATGCCAGGTGGTTCTTAAAATTTGAAACTCTGTGGTACTCAGAATGAGGGGAATAGGCCAAACATATGTTATATATTAGAAATCAGGGGAGAAAGAGCTAGTCAAATATAGAAAAATATACAGGGTGTTCCATTTGAAAAAATGAAGTTGCAATCAATATGTTGACCACTCTGTATATATTTCGTTTTGTGAAATCATTTTAAAAAACACTAGTCGATTTCGTGAAACTTTTGTAAAAAACATTTTTTTGTACCTCTTTTAGTAACAAAGTTAAAGGGGGGGTCAAATTATGGTGAAAAACCCGGTACCTCACAAAATGTTGTATGAACACTAATTGATTCCTTTGCAATTGATTTCTAAAGCACTAGTCGATAAGGGGAGTACTTTTTTCAATTATTGTGAAAATAAAATTTCATATTGAAATAACTTCTGAATAGATTGGCTCCGAAATCAATACCCTGAAAATTTCAAGTATTCAGCATATTTCAGTCGAGAATTAATGTGTGAACGACGATCCGATGAACATAATTGATTTTGACCTCTGCCATTTTCGGCTTAAATTTCAACAGACCCGCTGTTCCCCTGAAACAAGCGTACAAAAAGTTAAACCCGGTCTAATCGTAAATGGTTTAATGTAGAATTCTGAAAATCATTCCAGAACTCAACATTTCCCTCGGACGGAACGAAAGTGGAGATAACACTTTTCACCCTCTTGGGGATGAAATTTTCCCCGGTTATCAAAACCTTAATTCCAGACCATCGAACTTCGCAGAGTTCTTCAATTTGGCGGAACGTTTTGAAACTTACGAAACGATATGAAAACTTATTTGCCACACCGAAGTGCGGATTGGATTTGCCCAAATGATATTTTATTTTCAATATGACAAGAAATCCTGCGAATTTCAATTGGTGGCAAGTTTTCACCGTAGGTTTATTTTCTCACTGGGAACGATCGATCTCCATTCAATCAATTTTTTATTTATGTTGAGGTGATGAATCATGATAGATCGAGTATCGAAGCGTTGGAAATTGACAAAATGTCAGATATGAGCGGAAATTTTTACACAAATGTTAAGAGTTTTCTCTTATTTCTAGAATAACCTCTTAAAATACTTCAATCAAGATTTTTACCTTTTAGAATTTTTGTTAATCTACAAGAAAAGATTTTTAGAATATTGAGAAAAGTGCTGACGTAAAGTAAAAAGATTTCGACCCATTGTTTGAATTAGTATTCGTGTTTTATTTTCAAGAGAGTTTGCAGGTTGAATCTGCAATCTGTTTCGAAAAACTTGATTCAATTTCCTGATAATCCATGAAAGCATATTATGACGTGATATTGTCCACACATTATCATTTATTTCTTTTTCTGTGCAATGTTCTTCAGTAAATGAAAACGCATATAATAATGAAAGCAAACTAGAAATACACTGATCAACAATTGCTAGGGATCACTTATGAACTTCTATTCATTTGTATTTTTCTCAAGTTATCTCGTGAATATCTGTACATTATATGTTCTCTAAGGAAAAAGTAAGATATTTTGAGTTGATTATATCAAAGTCTTCCTCACTCCATAGGCTCTTGTTCACAAAATCGATTATTATCTGTATGCTGTTACAGGTGGAGTGAAAAGCAATGTGGTATTTGTTATTAAATCTGTTTATACTCTCGTTCAAACACATAAGGTGAGAATAATTGAAGAAATGAGAACAATATCAGCTTATCAGTCATGCCAAAAAGACGTTTGGCTCCTGTGCAACTGGACCAAATCATACGGTGGATACAGGAAGGTTTGTCCCAGCAAGAAGTGTCCCGGCGGTTGAATGTTTCGCAGTGAGTCGTGCTTGGAATAGGTTCATCTAAAACGACTCAGTAGCTTATGTTCATGGGGGAGGTCGGCAGCGCAGTACAACAGCTGCCCAAGATCGTCTTTTGATCCTCAATGCTAGGAGAAATCCCACTTACCCGGCGTCGCGGCTCAATAGAGTTGCAACAGCAGTTCTAATTTCGAACCAGACTGTAAGACGACGACTACATGTTCGTGGTTTGAGAGCACGTAGGAGGGTACAACATCCCCGTTTGAATAGGGAACACCGGGTTCATCGACGGCAATGGACTGAGGGGCACCGCAATTGGACACTTGAAGATTGGAGCCGATGTTTATTTACGGATGAGTCTAGATTTCGTTTGGTCAACTCCGATAGACGTATTCTTGCTTGGAGGGAAAGAGGTCGAAGGTATGCAGAACAGTTTATGGTACCCACAACAGCTTTTGGCGGAGGTTCTATATATGTATGGGGATGCATTTGTTTGAACCAACGCACAGAGTTTGTTGTTCTGCAGAACACCACCATGACCAGCCAGAGATATCACGATATGATTATTGAACTCATAATTGTTCCGTTTGCGGCTGCCGTGGGCTAGAATTTCATTTTAATTGACGATAATGCCCGTCCACACCGTAGTCGTCTGGTTAATGAAGCGCTAGAAACTCATGCTATTGATATTGATATTAGGATGGACTGGCCAGCTCGCTCTTCAGACATGAATTGTATCGAACATGTCTGGTCTGAGATGTCTAGACAATTGTCAACCTTAGAACAACCGATCAATAACCTGGAGGACCTTTCTAACGCTTTACGGGATATTTGGAGGAATTTGCCCCAGAATTTTATAAATCGTTTGATCAAAAGTATGCCTCGTAGGGTAGAATGCTTGAGACGAGCTCGTGGGGGACCAACTAGGTACTAGCTTAACCGAAACTTCAGCCTTCTCGTGGTTTCATCATAAAATTTTTATGTTATTCAAACACAGAATTTTGAGTGTTCCTAATAAAGTTTTTTTTCTCTCCAACTTTCCATTTTTTCATTCTTTTCTCAAGTGAACCATATTATCAACTGAAAATACTCTGAAATCTGACTAAATTTATAATCTTGGAGCGAATATTTCAAAAATAAATTTAGAACAAGTAAGTGATCCCTATCAATTGTTGAGCAGTGTGTATCACAATATTGTTGGAAATTGGTGACCACAGAGAGGTAGACAAAAACATGCTTGGTTAAATGGAACTTTTTCGAATGAACGAATAAGTCAAAGGGACCAATATCCAAACCAATGTCAATGCCACGTTGTTTGCCGGATCTCAATTCGTTAGTTATTCATTTATGAGTCATATAAAGCAGCTATAATAAATTAAATAGTTCGAATATTAAGTAGGAACAGACTCTGGAACGACGCACAAATGTTGTCTAATCCAGTTTCCTGAGATCTGAGAGAAATTCAGAGGTGTCATATAATATCGAACTGTGTACAGGACACGACCATTTGAAGGGTCTAATCATATGAATTTTTGTTTCTTTTTTTGTCACTATGTTTGCTCAACTGTTGCCTGTCTTCTTTACTACTCAGAGTTTCTATCAATACAGAACTCATTTTATTTATATCGAAAAATAATCTAATAGGTAATAATTTTTTTTCAGTTCCAATTCTGAACGACAACATCTCGAACAAATTAGATGACTTGGACGATGTAGAAGTAATTGATGATGATTTTACAACGAGGAGTTTGGAAAGATTGAGTTCAGCAGCAACTTGTCTAGTAGCAGGGATAGAATACACTCATGGGCAGCAAGTGAGTGTTCAATGTGGTTTTTATATGTAATATAACTGCGTAAATAATAATAATAATATTAATAATTTATTTATACATATACATAAAGATGATACATAATCAAGTGTGTAGAAAATGTTCACTGTCAATGAAATTCATCAGAAGATTTAAACAATTACTTATATATTAATATACAGGTTGTCTCATTTGAAAGAGTCCACCCTTAATAACTCAACAACGAATCAGAATTTGTGAAAACACTCAGACAGGTCGATTTTTGATGACAGGGCGACATGATCTAGAAAACAAAGCTTGTTTCTACTAGCAACCCCCTCAAGAGGTTTGCAATACCATCAGGAATTTGAATAGTGTAAGTGGCTAGTTTTTAGCGCAAATAACGGGTGTTTTTTTCGAGGTATATAATTTTAAATTGGCATTTCTGTTCAAGATGGCGACTGATTTAACAACTGTCAAATGATTTATTCTCAGTTTGGTTTGGCAATTCATCATGAATAGACTCACGTTTGAACAAAGCTTGCAAATAGTGCAATTTCATTTCGGAAATAATGGTTCTGTGTGGAATACGTAACGCGCACTACGTCCATTAGCGATGAAGCGCACTTCTGGTTGAATGGCTACGTCAACAAATAAAACTGCCGCATTTGGAGTGAAGCTAATCCTCAAGTGTATGTCGAAATATTGTTACATCCAGAAAAACTGACTTTTTGGTGTGCTTTATGGGCTGGTGGAATCATTGGTCCGTACTTCTTCAAAAACGATGATGGCCAGAACGTTACAGTCAATGGTGATCGGTATAGAGCCATGATTACTAACTTTTTTATTTCTGAATTGAACAACCATGATGTCCAGGAGCTGTGGTTCCAACAAGACGCCGCAACATGTGACACAGCTCGTGTGACTCGATTTATTGAAAGACACGTTTGGTGACCGCCTAATTTCACGTTTTGGACCTGTGAATTGGACTCCAAGATCTTGTGATTTAACACCCCTAGACTACTTTCTGTGGTGCTATGTAAAGTCATTGGTTTATGCGGATAATCCACGAACCCTTGACCATTTGGAAGACTAGATTCGCCGTGTTATTGCCGATATACGGCCACAAATGTTGGAAAAAGTCATCGTAAATTGGACGTCCAGATTGGACTACATCCGAGCCAGCCGTGGCGGTCATATATCAGATATCATATTTAAAATGTAATGCCACAAGATTATCTAGTGGATAAATAAAATTCATGTCAATCGAATAATCCATCGTTGTTTTATTGCAATTTAAAGTTCTATAGCTCTAAAAAAACACCCTTTATATGCATGGATTCAAATTTGTATGAACCTGCTGTTTGTGTTCAAATAAAGTGAATATTCACAGAGTTACAGGGTTTTTTTTATGGAATTATGGTACCGATAAAACAAAATGAAACAGATATGTTCTAATTGATCGTATAAGTTCTACTGAAAGAACATTTTTTTAACAAACAGTATTATTGAAAATTTACCGCAAATGCTCAAATTTCTCACCATTAGATTACATGCAGCAATAAAACCGTGAATATCTTTTGTTCGAAGACGAAGCAAAAGCAAGCAATTAGGTTCTTAAAAAGTGTTAAATGTCTTTTTTCTCTTCATTCTTATCAGAATCTGCACTGCCAGGCAATACGCAAAGGGATTATTGCTTTCAGGAAATTTCGGTTCTGTATTCTGTATTGCAGAATTGTTCTTGAAATAAATTTTCAACATTTCCTTTCTATCCTCTAACGTGTAAACCATTTTGTGATTTTTATTTAAAACTGATAAAAGGCACCTCTAATAATACTGCAATACAGAATACTGAAACCAAATTTTCTGGAAGCAATAATCTCTTTGCGTATTACCTACACCTGGCAGTACAGATACTGATAAGCATGAGGAGAAAAAGGCATTCATTACTTTTTAATGAAATTTTTATCAATTGTTTACGTGGTAATCCTGCAGGCAGTAAGTTCAAGGATCAAATGAATTCGTATCTCTGATTTAATTTTTTATATGCTTACGGAAATTATGATACATAATATAAAATTGACAGTGCTTCCAATTCTCCAGTTTTCCAAAAGTGCAGCGTTAGACGCGGTTAGTATCCGGATGACGAAGCACACAAAAAGACCCAACTTCTACTAAATATCCCCTCGCACTTTTTACAACGAATTAAGTGATAATTTCGTTGGTTTAAAACTCAATTTAAACAACGATCGTCGAATAAAAGCTAACAGAAAATTTCACGCTGGCAAAAATCACTTTACGACAGCTCCAGTTCCCCCCTGAAACGAATGGCATTTTAAGAATATTAAAAACCCTCGTCCCTCCTCTAATTTTTCTCGCCACGTTAGCAATGGCGCCCAATCTGTCAAGCATCAGCAATTAACGTTTTGTTCGCTCGTTTCCCAGACCACAGAACGCCAAAGGGAAGATGTTGATCTACCCCCTCCCCTTATTTCCCCTTCTCTTCGACAGAATGGACAGGCCTGCCACTTGACGAGGGTCCCACTCGACCTGAAAGATTCGAGTTTAAAGTTTTACCCTTCGAGATGAGATACAGATTCCTGCAGCAGATTAATCATCTTCGCGAGCCTACTCGCGTATTCGGATTATTTGAAGAGGGCGCTAGGGGAGTTTTCCAGATGAAATCGCCGGTTCTACCTGGAGATGCTATTGTTCAATGGCGAGGAAAGAGGACGGTGTCTCTAATCTGACTCGGAGTTTCGATCTGTCTTCTGAGAGGTCGGCGATTTCGAGTTTTCCAGGGTGCTTGAGATTTTGAAGAAGGTTGGATAGTAGGATGGGGGAGTTGGGATTTAGTTCGGGTCGGTTTGGGGTAGGTGGCGTTTATGCATCCTGTGCACTACGGTGGAGGGTCGTTGAGAATTGTGGAATATTGAGGAATTGGAAGTGGATCAGTGGAGTTTGACTTTCAGGCATACTTGATGAGACACGAATAAAGAATTTTCACTTCTGGTTCAATATCAGTCAGTCTGATATCTTACACCCAGTTACAGGAACGTTCAGTTAAATGTATTGCCGTCATTAAAATTTTAATTCTCTAATACGGGGGACCTACTGGCTACCTGTACCGTAATGGAGAATTTCAAGGCGGCATTAAATTTTGACGAACCTGCATCGCTGTGTTAGTCTCTTGAATAGAATGTTATACATTTTTAGGAGATTATTTTCGGTTATAATTACACATATGCGTAGAATTTGACGATATTTCTGCAGGAAAGCTTGTTACCTGAAAAGAAGCGAATCTAATTGTTATAACAGTACACACTTGTATGAAAAAATACCTGGTCATATTTATACAACAGTGTTATTCATTCGAATATTTCACGAATAAGAGAATATTGATTTTTCAAGAGAAATATCATAATACTGAAAAAAAAAAACAAAATTGTACGAAAAGGCACGCTTTCAAATAAACCCTCAAGCAAATATAAATGTACGAAAGTTGGTTACCCGTTAATTTCAAATATTTGCATCGTTTTCTGTAGACCTTTATGTCCTTGATAAGAAAAGCTGATCAGAAGACTCTGGTCAAGGCCCGTTCTCAAGATCTATAGAGTGTTCAAAGTAGACGTAGCCATTAAAGCTACAAATGTGATATTTTCATAACTTTAGAACCAGGGATCAAATTTGAATAGTTTTTTCGCTATTTTGCAGCTAAACGTGCTATTCTTCATTGATCGCTAAGTTTTTAATTTTTTTGGTGTCTTCATCGTCTATAGAAAAAAAAATTGCCCAATATTTGTTAGGCATGTAACTCATAAGTATGGGTTACAATTTTTTTTCAATATGACAAAACTTCAGTTAACCAGAAAGTGTAGTACTGGGCCAAAATTTTTCTAAACTACCAGTGATCAACCAGAAAAAGTTTCTGGTGGAAAGGAGCTGGTGATGAAAACTTTATATAGAAGGGAAAGTGCTGTAGGAAAAAAACTCGAAAAAATAAAACTTTAACTCTCTGTATTTCGAAAACAAATTATTCGCGGGCCCATGTTTATACAGGTTTTTTTTTCTTAAAATAATCTAAGGAATTTATAGTTTTCATGTGTATCTCTACTTTAGGAACACCATGTAAAGGGTATTTTTTTTAGAGCTATAGAACTTTAAATTGCAATAAAACAACAATGGATTATTCGATTGACATGAATTTTATTTATCCGCAAGATAAGCTTGTGGCATTACATTTTAAATATGATTTCTGGCATATGATCGCCACGGCTGGCTCGGATGAAGTCCAATCTGGACGTCCAAATTTCGATGAATTTTTCCAACATTTGTGGCCGTATATCGGCAATAACACGGCGAATGTTGTCTTCCAAATGATCAAAGGTTTGTGGCTTATCCGCAAAGACCAATGACTTTACATAGCCCCACAGAAAGTAGTCTAGCGGTGTTAAATCACATGATCTTGGAGGCCAATTCACAGGTCCAAAACGTGAATTTAGGCGGTCACCAAACGTGTCTTTCAATAAATCGATTGTGGCACGAGGTGTGTGACATGTTGCGCCGTCTTGTTGGAACCACAGCTCCTGGACATCATGGTTGTTCAATTCAGGAATAAAAAAGTTAGTAATCATAGCTCTATACCGATCACCATTGACTGTAACGTTCTGGCCGTCATCGTTTTTGAAGAAGTACGGACCAATGATTCCACCAGCCCATAAAGCGCACCAAACAGTCAGTTTTTCTGGATGTAACGGTGTTTCGACATACACTTGAGGATTAGCTTCACTCCAAATGTGGCAGTTTTGTTTGTTGACGTAGCCATTCAACTAGAAGTGCGCTTCATCGCTAAAATGGACGTAGTACGCGATACGTATTCCGCACAGAATCATCATTTTCAAAATAAAAATGCACTATTTACAAGCGTTGTTCAGGCGTGAGTCTATTCATGGTAAATTTCCAAACCAAAAACTGAGAATAAATCACTTGACAGCTATTAAATCGGTCGCCATCTTGAACAGTAATGCCAACTGAAAGCTATATACCTCGAACAAACACACTCATTATATTTATTGTTACGAAAAGGTTGAGTGCTATATTCGGAGAACAAACGCTAATAGCAACTTCGAGAAGAATTGGGATGCCAATGGCGTTCACATACTTCGTTGAATTTTAGGTTCAGGCTCATTCAGATGAATGAGTCGAAGAAAAACGGATTTATCGAATTCAGTCAACTGTATGCGAACAAAACATCTCCAAAACCAAATCAATAACCATTTGATTGAAAACGGTTGTCCCCAAAATCCTTCCAAACAGGAAACACACCAGGTAACCATCAACCACACCACCATTCCAAGACAAATAACAGTACGATAATCCTTTCCTCATCGGCCGTTATATCACTCTTCGGAAACAGTGGCAGCAACCCCCGCAGCACTAATCTTCAAATTCCCCCGACAAGTTTGTCTTTCGAAATTTGAATTGCAATAACGTTCCAGCCAACTGAACGCCGGCAATCTGGCCCCCGACGATTCAATCTACGCAGCTCTCTACCAGCAATTAGGATATAACGAAATTAATTCAAAGACATGAAAAGGGCATGGTTGTGAGTAACCCTATTATGCAAACTCGCGAAACCCACCGAGAGGGGGTCTGAGAATTCCATCCGGGCCTGTTTATTTATTAAGTGAGGTCGGTCTCCGACGCCGCCATTCGCCACCGGAAGTGGCTGAGAATAGGAGGCAGTGGTGTAGCTAGGTAACCTGGGGCCGAGGTGCGAAAAAAAAAAAGACCGAGATTGTATCGGGAGCTTTTGAACGCTTGTTCATTTTTGCGCCAATTGCATCCTTCGAGAGAACAGGGACCGTATTCTCGACAAGTGATCTTTCAAAACGTATACGTTCTTTCAGTGCTCAGGGACCGTATTCTCGACAAGTGATCTTTCAAAACGTATACGTTCATTCCGTGTTGTTAGCACTGAAAGAACGTATACGTTTTGAAAGATCACTTGTCGAGAATACGGTCCCAGAGCAGTATATGTAGTCCCAATTCCCAAAGTAGAGATTCACTACTTGACTTGAAATCAAGTCAAGTAATGGGTGTTCTTTTCGAGGTATATAACTTTAAGTTGGCATTACTATTCAATATGGCGACCGATTTAACAGCTGTCAAGTGATTCATTCTCAGTTTGGTTCGGCAATTCATCACGAATAGACTCACGGCTGAACAACGCTTGCAAATAGTGCAATTTCATTTCGAAAATAATGGTTCTGTGCAGAATACGTATCGCGCACTACGTCCATTTTATTTTGTTTAGCGATGAAGCGCACTTCTGGTTGAATAGCTACGTCAACAAACAAAACTGCCGCATTTGGAGTGAATCTAATCCTCAAGTGTATGTCGAAACACCGTTACATCCAGAAAAACTGACTGTTTGGTGCGCTTTATGGGCTGATGGAATCATTGGTCCGTACTTCTTCAAAAACGATGATGGCCAGAACGTTACAGTCAATGGTGATCGGTATAGAGCCCTGATTATTAACTTTTTCATTCCTGAATTGAACAACTATGATGTCCAGGAGCTGTAGTTCCAACAAGACGGCGCAACATGTCACACAGCTCGTGCCACAATCGATTTATTGAAAGACACGTTTGATGACCTCCTAATTTCACGTTTTGGACCTGTGAATTGGCCTCCAAGATCTTGTGGTTTAACACCGCTAGACTACTTTCTGTGGGGCTATGTAAAGTCATTGGTGTATGCGGATAAGCCACAAACCCTCGACCATTTGGAAGACAACATTCGCCGTGTTATTGCCGATATACGGCCACAAATGTTGGAACTACATCCGAGCCAGCCGTGGCGGTCATATGCCAGAAATCATATTTAAAATGTGATGCCGCAAGATTATCTTGCGGACAAATAAAATTCAATTTAATCGAATAATCCATCGTTGTTTTATTTCAATTTAAAGTTCTATAGCTCTGAAAAAAACACCCTTCAGTAGTTTTTCAATGTCAAATCAAGTATCAGTTTATCAAGTACTTGAAAAATCAAGTGCATTCTAACTAACTTCTTGATTTTCAACAGTCTTATTGTGCACATCAATAAAGAAATGATAAAATGAGGAGGAACCTTTCAAAAAATAATTTCATTTATGAAACTTATTTTATCATCATCATCAAGCTTACCTTGGCCACTGCTGAACGAAAGCCTACCTTAAATGTAGCCATCTTGTTTGATCTTGTGCCACCTGAATCTAGTTTCCATCCACTCTTTTGATGTCATCTGTCCACCGACTAGGAGGTCGTCCTCTACTTCTGTAGGCCTCATGTCTTGGTCTCCACTCCACAAGTCTTTTTGTCCATCTTCAATAGCTGATTCTCGCCACATGTCCAGCCCAGTTCCATTTGAGCTGCAAAATAGCCTCCACTGCGTCCCTTACTCCTGTTCGGTTTAGTATTATATCTCTGAGAGAAACTTTCAGCATTGACCTGTCCATTCTCCGTTGCATCACATGGATTCTGCAGATGTTCTTTTTGGCCAAGCTTCCAAAGTTTAAGTGTCTCAGCTCCATACGTGAGAACAGGCAAAACACTCTGATTGAATACATTCCTCCTTAGTAGGGATTCACGGCTTGGCATGATATTCAAGCTACTTGGCTCAAGCTCAAGTAGCTTAAGCTACTGAAAACATTCATTTCACTTCATTCAAAAACTTCATATCTGTAACTGCATCCATTCCTTTCACTTTATTCGAAAAGAATGTAGGCAAGTATCAAGTTTTCGAGTCATCATTGGGGAGAAGGCCCCATCATTGGGGAGTCATCATTGGGGAGAAGGTTTCATTTGATCATTGATGGAGTATTGGAGGACGTGAAAGCATCAAACCGTTGACTTGAGCGATACTGATGAGCTAAGAGCAACACCAGTCTATCGCTACTCACCTTCGATGATAAGGCGTTTCCTTGTGGTCAATTTATAACCTACATATCTGCTGATCCTATTTGCTCATTCTATACTATTACAAATGATTTCTCAATTTCAGTTTGATTGGGTTGGATGGATATCATTTAAATCATTGAGAAAATGAAATTATATAAGCATATAACTGCGGAACCATTGAAAGTATCTTCACCAATTGAATCTAACTCTTCATCGAGCTATTCGGTTCCTGAACATACTCTGACAATTTTAAGTTCTGAGCAAATTCTTCCGGATCGGACAAAAAAGATTTCAACCTCGAATTATTCAACATTTTCAGCAAAAAGGTCATTGTCCAGGCACCGACAATATATAATGTTAGGTACGCCACTGACCCGGCTGGGTATCAGGAAATTTCACAGGCCAGTAATTGACAATCAAGACACAATGCGAGGGTTTTTGGCAGCAGTTTCGGCAGCGAAAAGACGAGGCGCCAGGCCCTTGGCAATTTAGGACCGGGATAGGTTGAGAGTGGTCCCGATTTTGGGGGGTTTTGAGGTGTTTGGAATACTTGATGAGGTGCGAGGTGAAAGACAGGAAGTGACGGAATGGCAATTTAGAGCTTGGAGGGTACGAGGTGAGAGATCTTTGCGATTGTCGAGATGAATGGGATGGTGCAACAAGTTGAATTTTTAGGGGTTGTTGATCAGGAGTTGTTTTGTGGCGGATTGGATTCTTATTTCACTTTTTAACTGATCTTAATACTTTCTCCCCTTCTTAGCGACTATATTACACGAAGTATTAGCTCGAGGGTGAAGTAAATCAGTCAGATGAAATTCTGCCGATGTTTCGATTATTCATAGGCGTACAACTTTGCTTCCGCCGTTTTTTTCCGAAATTCGAGGCATTATTGTAAAAAAATGGTTAAACATTTATGAGTCAACGTATTGTCCATCTGTCTGGAGAATACAGCGTGTGGGGTAGGAATTCTCATTTCAACGTTTCTAAGTATGTCTTGACCACTTTCGCCACATGGTGTCGAGCATTGTTATGCTGTAGAATCACTTTATCATGTCTCTCGTTGTATTGCGGCCGTTTGTATTTCAATGCTCTCTTAATTGCGTTCGATAACGATCGCCTGTGATTGTTTCGGTCGGTTCTAACAACTCATAATACACTACGCAGAGCTGGTCCCACTAAATACTGAGCATGACCTTGGAACAATGAATATTCGGTTTGGCCGTCGACTTGAAATCATGGCCTGGATCTCCCCATGATTTTCTGCACTTGGGATTATCGTAATGATCCCATTTTTCGTCTCCAGTCACAATGTGATGCAGAAATTCCCCCTGTCTTTGCCTTGCAAGCAGCTGTTCACAAGCAAACAAACGCCGTTCAACACCTCTCGGCTTCAACTCGTACGGCACCCAATTTCCTTGTTTCTGAATCATTCCCATGACTCTCAGGCGTTTTGAAATGGCTTGTTGCGTCACTTCCATTGAAAGGATCATTGGATTCTTGTTGCGTCTGAAACGAGTCTTGATCAAGTAATGTCTCCAATTCTGCTCCTTCGAAAACCTTCTCTCTTCCACCGCCATGCTGGTCTTCGACGTCCAAATCACCGTTCTTGAAGCTGACATGAAAAAAAAATTATATTTTCAATGACAGCTCTGATAACGACTCTGATACTGAATCAGAGAGTGGAAGTAACTAAATATTATTGTGCAACATGTGGAGAAAGTCCTTTTCTCGCGAGTGTAGCACTCTCTGATTCAGTATCAGAGTCGCTGTTAGAGCTGTCATTGAAAATATTTTTTTTTCATGTTTGAGGCACCAGCTGACGTATAATCCACCATGCTATAGGCAGCTGATTGTATTTTTCGTCTAGATATTGGGTTAGCTACAATTTGACAAATTTTCAGTTGGGAGGAAATGACTGAATTTATTTTTTTTTTCTTCGTGTTTGGGGGGCTGCCACCGTTCTCCCCCCCAGCAGAGTCGCAGCTGACCTTCACGAGGCTTTTTATTACTATTACCTGATGCATTCTACTAATTACCGTTTGAGAGGAACTTGGTCATGTATATCTGTTACTGGCTCCCGGACTATTATGACATAATGTAACTATTCAAATGGAAAAAATTGTGTTTCACTGAATAATTCAATATTATTATTCAATAATGCGTCGTGCAAAAAAGTAGTACGCATAAACTCATTAACTATAACGACGTGAATGCAAATCCATACTCAAATGAACCCGGACATTAGTACAAAACAATTCCAGCGACAAAATTCGAACTAATCACGACCCAGGTTATGCCTAAATTGCCCCGATAACTTTCTGCATTCATAACAAACTTCCTTCCGGTCGCAAAACACATTAATGTATCGAATCAAACTGGAAAATTTAATTACAATACTTGCGGCCGAGGCCTGAACAGGTATCTAACGTGAAACGTTAACTTCGACTGAAGTTACAAACCTATACCTCGAGTTCCAATTAATTGAAAATTAGGGAATTTGTCGATTCAGGTCGGATCATAATTCATCATAAAACGATGGCGCATCTGGATCTGAGAACTTCCAAGGGGGCCCACTTGAAGTAAGAGTTGAATATTGATGTAATTACGTCGAGGTACATTTCCGTTTAAGGGGATTACGGGAGTGGCATTGAAAAACGTTCGGTTCCTACGTTTTGTTCGAATAGGAGCTCTATTTTTAAGAGATTACTGTTCTACCATTCTTGTTCATATTCCACGGATGGTTAATTGAGTTGAAGGAAATTGAGGCACTAAATGGAAAGACATTGTGAATTAGTTTATGAAGGGTGTTTTTTTATAGCTATAGAACTTTGAATTGCAATAAAACAACGATGGATTATTCGATTGACATGAATTTTATTTATCCGCAAGATAATCTTGTGGCATTACATTTCAAATATGATTTCTGGCATATGATTGCCATGGCTGGCTCGGATATAGTCCAATCTGGACGTCCAATTTTCGATTGACTTTTTCCAACATTTGTGGCCGTATATCGGCAATAACACGGCGAATATTGTCTTCCAAATGGTCAAGAGTTTGTGGCTTATCCGCATAGACCAATGACTTTACATAGCCCCACAGAAAGTAGTCTAGCCGTGTTAAATCACAAGATCTTGGAGGCCAATTCACGGGTCCAAAACGTGAAATTAGGCGGTCACCAAATGTGTCTTTCAATAAATCGATTGTGGCACGAGCTGTGTGACATGTTGCGCCGTCTTGTTGGAACCACAGCTCCTGGACATCATGGTTGTTCAATTCAGGAATGAAAAAGTTAGTAATCATGGCTCTATACCGATCACCATTGACTGTACCGTTCTGGCCATCATCGTTTTTGAAGAAGTACGGACCAATGATTCCACCAGCCCATAAAGCGCACCGAACAGTCAGTTTTTCTGGATGTAACGGTGTTTCGACATACACTTGAGGATAAGCTTCACTCCAAATGCGGCAGTTTTGTTTGTTGACGTAGCCATTCAACCAGAAGTGCGCTTCATCGTTAAACAAAATAAAATGGACGTAGTGCGCGATACGTATTCCACACAGAACCTTTATTTTCGAAATAAAACTAACCTAAAAATTCTAAGTTTCTGAGTCTTTCTGTTCGAGAATTAGCGATTAAACACATCGTGACAAAATGATAAAGCGATCTGTTTGGGTAACGACCTCCCACAATTGAGATATTCATGGAATATCTACATGAATATTTGATTATCCAAAAACAGTCGGAACCACTTGTTTCCATAGTTCCACTCCTCCTAACCATATCAATGATTAATGAATCCTCCCAACATTTTCGGCACCTATCATCAATTCAACAAAACAAGAATGTTTCGACTGTCAGAATTTCCATTCATTTCATTTGAAAATGTATATTCTATGCATATGTTGACGTTGCAATATATCATCGATATTTCGTCATATATTGCTGTTGACAGATATGTAAAGTGAAATATTTGTTGTTACAATGACAGTTCATTTTTCTATTCGAATTGAAAGGGGCATGAATTATGATTGATAATCCTTAGATATGAGGAATTAATGATTTCTCCAAAACAAAAAAGATTGGAATAGAAGGAAATTTGAGTCATAATTTCTCTATTAATAATAAAATGAATAAGATCTTTTTATAAGATCGGTAATGAAAACCGCCTTTTTCTCTTCATTGACTAAGGCCTCTTACTGAAAGACCCATCGTCAAGAACTATTAGAAAAAGGTTACAGAATGTTGAAAAGAGTTTTCCAATGAGGGGTTTCATTTCAATATAGAAAAAAAAACGGGTACTCATATTTTTATGACGGATGTTTTTTTTCGAGGTATATAATTTTAAGTTGGCATTACTGTTCGAGATGGCGACCTATTTAACAGCTGTCAAGTGATTTATTCTCAGTTTGGTTTGACAGTTCATCAAGAATTGACTCACGCCTGAACAACGCTTGCAAATAGTGCAATTTTATTTCGAAAATAATGGTTCTGTGCGGAATACGTATCGCGCACTACGTCCATTTCATTTTGTTGAGCGATGAAGCGCACTTCTGGTTGAATGGCTACGACAACAAATAAAACTGCCACTGGAGTGAAGCTAATCCTCAAGTGTATGTCGAAACACTGTTACATCCAGAAGAACTGACTGTTTGGTGCGCTTTATGGGTTGGTGGAATCATTGGTCCGTACTTCTTCAAAAACGATGATGACTAGAACGTTACAGTCAATGGTGATCGGTATAGAGCCATGATTACTAACTTTTTCATTCCTGAATTGAACAATCATGATGTCCAAACTCCAGGAGCTGTGGTTCCAACAAGACGGCGCAACATGTCACACAGCTCGTGCCACAAATGATTTATTGAAAGACACGTTTGGTGACCGCCTAATGTCGCGTTTTTCACCTGTGATTTGTGATCTTGTGATTTAACACCGCTAGACTACTTTCTGTGGGGCTATGTAAAGTCATTGGTCTATGCGGATAATCCACTTACCCTTGACCATTTGGAAGACAACATTCGCTGTGTTATTGCCGATATACGGCCACAAATGTTGGAAAAAGTCATTCGAAAATTGGACGTCCAGATTGAACTACATCCGAGCCAGCCGTGACGGCCATATGCCAGAAATCATATTTAAAATGTAATGCCACAATATTACCTTGCGGATTAATAAAATTCATGCCAATCGAATAATCCATCGTTGTTTTATTGCAATTTAAAGTTCTATAGCTCAAAAAAAACACCCTTTAGAAAACAATGGATGTTTATTTCACTGTAAAGAGAAAGATATAAAATCAACAATGGAAAACGATATCAGCCAAATGCCCGTCGCGGCTACGGTGGTAGCACCATATCCTTTTCAGAAATGTATGGACAATTCGCACATTTGCGATTTTACTTCCTCGATAACTTTACAAATTTCATCATTAAGGTTAATAGATCCCTAGAGTCATTAGATTCATAGAGATCGTGGTCACAGAGAATCTAGAGAATGATGAATGCCTAAAATGTGAATCAAACTTCTGGCTATTAAACTAGTTAAACGAATTGGATCGATAAAATGTAATTTTTTGTTTAGGGACTAGTGCATAAATCAAGTACATATAAGCTATGACTCAAATAAAAACTTCCTGCAGCAAATGTCAATTTTTTCTGATTTTAATCTGTCATAAACGATTCGTACGGCTGGGCCTCGTAGAGGAATCTATTGGAAAAAGTTCATGGCTCCAGTTTGTAGTTTTATCTGGCTTGATTTTACGCAGTGATTTATGGAAAAGAGCAATGGCGAAACTGGGTGAGCAGAAGAGTCAATTTATTTCGGAACAACGCCTTTGGGGTGTTCTGCTAGCAGAGTAGTCTAGGCAGGGTGAATGATGCTATTAATCTATTGTAGTCGAACTTTCGAATGTTGGTTTTATTCAGTGGAACTTTGTATTGTTTTATTTTCCCTCGGTGGGCAGGTCTGTGAGAAGGAGTGGAGTTCACGTTTGGAGTTTATAATAGCCAGCTCATCAGTCGAAGAAAAAAAGTTCTTGAGGTTTGGTGGGAAGTTTTTGGAGGTCTAGCCTGATTGAATTGTTCGTTCTAGGAAAAAATTAAAGAATGCCAAGATATAATGATCATATTGTAGTTCAAACTGAACTTAAAGCTGAAATTTTAAGTATGAAGTAGCGTAGAAGTACAAATGTTGATCTGATTTACCTGTTATGATTGATAAAAATAATAAAATATCCTTATTATTCCGTTGGAAAACAGGAGTATCCTAGTTCACAAGAATGTGTGAGATTTTATGAGGATCAAGTTCCCTAAATATTGAAAAAAATTTCTGACTCCTTCTCAGGAATCATAGTGCAACGAGTTGATAAAGCAACATTCAACTATATATCTTTTACAGGACCAAATACAAGATTGTTGAAGAAAGTACCATAAACTCTCGTATGAACTTTTATTTTGACATCCTAAAAGTCAAAATCTACATATGGTAGGGTGTCCGCTACTATGAAAATTAGGAACAAATGCTGCAAAAACATTTTTTGCATATTTTTTACAAAAACTTCGTTTCCTATGGGTTTTTCGCTATTTTTCAGATTTGCTATTTCCATCAATATAGATTTTAATAGTCGCGGAAACACTCTTTATGTAGATTTTTGGTGGACTTTTAGGATGTCAAAATGCAAGTTCCAAGATTAGTACCTAATTTTAACTAATATGAGTGGATTAATTCGACCATGAATGCAAATAAACTGGACATCGGTACAGAATGGCGGAGGTGCCAGTTACTTATTTCATCGGGCCTTCGGATATATTTAGAAACAAAGTAAATACTATATTATAGAAGAACGTATATTACCGTTATAATTAACTATAAAGGAACTTCGATGGAACATGCATTAGATGCATGACAATCAGGAAGTATCGAAAACGAAGGAGTTCTTGAGGACGGGATCAGGTGATGAAGAGATGTATAGACCTAAACTACCGAAATTTGCCTTAGCTTTTTCAGGCAGAATTTGGTTCAATTCACTCGCCTATGTTTTCTTTGCCTTTCTTCCTTTTTTTTTGAATAATTTCAATAACAGCTGCAAATACATAGGCATACAACTTTGCTTCCGCCGTTTTTTCCGAAACTCGAGGCTTCATTATGAAAAACTGGTTATATATTTTTGATTCAAAATATTGTTCATCGCTGGCCACTACTTTCTCTCATCTTTCGTGCAGCATAGGAATTCCGCGTTGAAAAAACTGATCATTTTTTGTAGCGATTCGCGAATCGATCCAATTTTTTACTTTTTCATAAGACGGGAAATGCTGGTCATCCAGGCCGTGTGCCAATTGATTATTTTCAAAATTATCCAAGGAATCTGTCATTTTCCTTCGTAACTCCAATTCAGGAACACCCAGTATAATATAAAAACAATCGAATTTGTAATAAAAAAAAATATATCGAGTAATTTGGTTCAAATTTCGTTATCAAACCTCTTTTTCTCACAGTATAAATATGAGTAAGCAATGTCGTCAAAATTTTTTTTTCCATTACCCCCCAAGAATAAGAAAAGATTCACGCCGTTGATTCCAATTGTAGTTTTTAAGTTCTACTGATATTTACCTACTTTCCCTTGTAATTTTTGCCACGCCCTTTTCTTGTCTAGACGTAAAATGTACTGAAATTCAACTTGAAACTACTCGTTGCACGAAGACCACATTTGAGTTTTTTGTCTCTTCGCGAAACCTGGAAAAATAATATTCAGGCGATGTTTCATTCCATTAAAATCAGATAAAACGTGAAAAGTCCACGTCATTAAAAAATTGACATTGATATAAACCCAACAAACCCAAGGATTACAACGATTAATCAAACGCTATCTTCCTCAAAATCAAAACCAAATAAAATCCCATTGAGCACATAGGCTTAACGTGTGGTTACAATTCATCCTCCGTCAACTGCAGATTATGCAGCCTCACGAGCCAAAGCAAAACAAATTCTCGAAATCCCCGTCACACAACCCCTACCCCCACTACCTAACTTCCACCCTCGCGGAGCACAAAGATTTTCGTTCGCAATACCTACCCCCCACGTGATTAAAATGAATCGCGTGTTAGCGAGCCTTAATTACGAGGCATTTTCTATTAGAGATAGAGCGGGGCTTTTGGAGTGTTGGGAATAACTTCAAACAGACCGTCGACACCTGAATATGTCTGAATGTTCCCTAATTGTTACCATCGCACTAATGAATCCAGCCCCGTGAGGAAATTCCAGAAACACCGGCTTATGGAGATGAGCGAGATAATATGGGACCGCAAGAAGTAGGTGTCAAATAACGTCGTGGATCTGATGCAGTTGGGAGAATTGTGTTTCAGGTTCAAGTGTTGAGTTATTTCGTGGATATTGTCTATTCACTTTGGGCGTGAAGTGACTTTACAACTAGTGGGAATTTGGTACCAACTAAAAGCATTGACGTTTTCATTTCATTCAAAGCTTAAGAATATTTTTATAACCAATTTTTAATGGTGATTTTATGATGAAACTTGTGGAAAATCTTCAGTCTGAAAACTATGCTGGAAAACGTTTTAGGTAGAACATCATCTTTTTGTTGAGGCTGTGTCACAGACAAGAAAGTCCGATCATATAAGTAACTGGCGCCTCCACCATTCTGCAACGAAGTCCATTTTATTTGCATTTCAAGACTCCTTTCCACGGTGATAGTAACTATCATGATAATAATAGTAAACATAATTGAATGCCAATTCTCACGATGAAAAAAACGTTGTAGATCTGATGCAATTGGGAGAATTGTGTTTTAGGTTCAAGTAGTGAGTTATTTCGTGAATATTGTCTATTCACTTTGAGCGTGAAGTGACTTTACAACTAGTGGGAATTTGGTACCAACTAAAAGCATTGACGTTTTCATTTCATTCAAAGCTTAAGAATATTTTTATAACCAATTGTTAATGGTGATTTTATGATGAAACTTGTGGAAAATCTTCAGTCTGAAAACTATGCTGGAAAACGTTTTAGGTAGAACATCATCTTTTTGTTGAGGCTGTGTCACAGACAAGAAAGTCCGATCATATAAGTAACTGGCGCCTCCACCATTCTGCAACGAAGTCCATTTTATTTGCATTTCAAGACTCATTTCCACGGTGATAGTAACTATCATGATAGTAATAGTAAACATAATTGAATGCCAATTCTCACGATGAAAAAAACGTTGTAGATCTGATGCAATTGGGAGAATTGTGTTTAAGGTTCAAGTGTTGAGTTATTTCGTGAATATTGTCTATTCACTTTGGGCGTGAAGTGACTTTACAACTAGTGGGAATTTGGTACCAACTAAAAGCATTGACGTTTTCATTTCATTCAAAGCTTAAGAATATTTTTATAACCAATTGTTAATGGTGATTTTATGATGAAACTTGTGGAAAATCTTCAGTCTGAAAACTATGCTGGAAAACGTTTTAGGTAGAACATCATCTTTTTGTTGAGGCTGTGTCACAGACAAGAAAGTCCGATCAAATAAGTAACTGGCGCCTCCACCATTCTGCAACGAAGTCCATTTTATTTGCATTTCAAGACTCATTTCCACGGTGATAGTAACTATCATGATAGTAATAGTAAACATAATTGAATGCCAATTCTCACGATGAAAAAAACGTTGTAGATCTGATGCAATTGGGAGAATTGTGTTTTAGGTTCAAGTAGTGAGTTATTTCGTGAATATTGTCTATTCACTTTGAGCGTGAAGTGACTTTACAACTAGTGAGAATTTGGTATCAACCAAAAGCTTTGACATTTTCATTTCAGTTACCTGACGGAAATCCATATTGAGTTGGGCAAATATGAAGATAGAAAGGATGAAAAGTCTTATCCTCACTGAGTTTTTACTTCATCTTTTGAGTGTCACTGCAACAACATGTTTCGGCTTTCACCATGATCAAGTTACAAATTTTGATCACTGTAAGAAATTATTAATCATACATAAAGTTATTGTTGAAAAGTGTCCTTATTTTCTTACATCTTAGAAACTAAAGCATAATAGAAAGCTTGTTCAATCTTAGCAAAGTACATCACACTATCGACGAACACATCAGCATAAATCTAGATTGCAAACGTTTTAGAAAAGTAGTCTTTAAGGAATATTTTTTTAGGTTTTCATTTCATTCTGTTGAAGTAGGTTTGATATTTGGATTTAAATGATATAATAGCATGTAAAAACCATGCTAATTCCGCAGTTTTTCGAAATCAACAAAAAATTCAAAGCTCAACAATATTTTTATAATCACTTGTTAATGGTGAATTCAAGGTGGAAAATCTACAGTCTGGAAAATATGCTGCAAAACTTTCTAGGTATAACATCATTTTATTGTTGAGATGTGTGTCAGAGGCAAGAAGGTCAGACGATATAAGTAACTGGCGCCTTCGCCATTCTGCGACGAGGTCCAGTTTCTTTGCATTTCAAGGCTCATTTTCACGGCGATAGTAATTATTACGATGATCGTGATAGTAATAGTAAACATAATTGAATGCCAATTTTCGCGATGACAGATTCCGCGATACTAACTATCGCAATAATGATTTTTCATGAAGATATTGAAGGCGTTTGTTTGCTTGTGCGCAACTACTTGCAAGGCAAAGACGGAAGGGACCGAATATCCACGGTTCCAAGGTCATGCTCAGTATTTGGTGGGACCAGCTCGGTGTAGTATATTATGAGTTGTTAAAACCGATTGAAACAATCACAGGCGATTGTTATCGAACGCAATCAATTCTTTTGAAGCATTGAAAGACAAACGGCTGCAATACAACGAAAGACATGATAAAGTGATTTCACAGCATGACCATGCTCGACTGCATATTGCGAAAGTGGTCAAGACATATTTGGAAACGTAGAAAAGGAAAGTCCTATACCATCCACCGTATTCTCCATACGTTGCTTATTTGGACTATAATTTGTTTCGATCTATGGCTTACACTCTGGATGACCAGCACTTATGAAGTCTTATGAAGAAGTAAAAGATTGAATTGATTCGTGGATCGCTTCAAAAGATGACCAGTTTTTTCAATGCGTACGCTGCCCGAAACAAAGGAGAAATTAGTGGCCATCTATGGATAATACTTTGAATCATGAATGTAAAACCAGTTTTTCACAATAAAGCTTCGAATTTCGGAAAAAATTAGTGAAAGCAAAGTTGTACGCCTATGTAGTTAAACCAAATAAGCATCTCATATATGTATGTCTCTGATAATATATTCACTAAATATATGTTCCTGATTGGAGTTGATTTTAAACGTGAATATACCCATTATTGAAAGTTTACTCAGATGAAAAGTTTATAGGGATAAATTTTGAAGAACTAGACCTACAAAGTAACTTTTCCAGATCGAAAACAGTTCAGGAATGTTCGTTGCATAGCAACGGATGAGAATACTAGTTTTTGATCCTGATTTGTTCGAGAAAAGTAAACATTCTTGAACTTAAACACAAAAAACTACCAAATAATTCTTCAACAAAACTGTATTTTACTCTGATGCAAAATGGCGAATGCGCCAGTGCCTTTCAGCCCCGTCTCTCCCAGACGTAGTTATTTTATTTTATTCAAAGAGTCTCGTCGAGCCATTCAAGCTCATAAATATAAAATCCTCCATTCATGTCCCGTATCCGAGCGTGAATACTTGACTAGGTGGACCGTAACAGAGAGTCCGGAAGTGGATTGTTTTCGATCAGGAACTCGATAGTCGTTTTCTTCACTCCTAAACCGGAAACGTTCGGCACCCAATCGACGCTTCAGGATTGGTATGTAAACGTCGTTGCCACTTGTAATTTCAGTCATTCATTTTCGGTCGCCTCTGGACTCTTGAACGCCTCAATTTGCCAGGGTCGATCCCGAGGATCGACTCAGGGGTGCAGAAAAGGAACAGACGCGAACTAGATTGAGTTCGATTGGTTCCGGGCTAGCATTCTGATCACGGATTGGAGCGGAAAATGATGTTTAAGAAGCTGAAATAACTCGGATAATACATTGCGGGCCCCGGCGGGTGGATTCTGATATGGAAAAGTTTCAGTGTACAGGATTATCCCGTATCTGGAGTGAAGGTCCTTGGCGGAGTAAAAGATACAATGAAGATCTGAATTTATTCTTTACGATGTCAGTTCTGGAAGTAGGAATGTTGAAATAATCGGAGTTTGTTGAGAAACTTGGTTAATTTAAGCATAAGAGAACTGTAGTTGTCGGTGATATAGTGGGTTGAAGGGAATTGTTGTTTATGCTTTATCAATATTTGGAAATAAATAAAATTTTCTGAAGCAAAATTGTCAAATAACTTTGTTGACAGTTAATGTGAAACCATCACTTGAATTTTTTAAATTATGCAGAACAATTTCTACAGACATTGCCAGTTGTATGCTATGTAGTGTTGGTATCAACATGATCATTTAATTAATAGAACGTTACTTATCAAACAGAATAAAGGTTTTTACAAAAATTAAGTGATGGTTTTACTTAACAACTGAATGAAGTAACAAGTTATTTGACAATTCGGGCACCAGCCTACTACTCAAACAAAAAAATGAAAAGGGAATTCGATATTTTTGTAGTTTGTGTTTGTGTTTTTCTTTATTACCTCATAAAGAGAACCAATATGGCGTCCATAAGCAAAAAAAATAACTATCGTGTCTTTTTAACAATGGAAAACAGAAAAAATTTGACGACACCATTAGAATCTCTATAATGGATAATGGCTTCAAACCGAATTTCGTAAAGTTAAGCAGAAAAAAAGGTAATCTCGATTTTAGTTTTTGCGAAACATTTTGGGAATCACTAGATATTTTCTGGATCTGTTAACACCAACACAATATTCCATAAATAACGCAACATTTGTTATTTAAGCCACCCTGTATTTCTAACATAGTTTTCGATATCGCCTAGTGCTCCTCTAAATATTTCTCATCCTGTATTTATTTTTCGAACATATTTTTATTTGGATTTCAATTATTCGATAATTAAATATTTCTATGAATTTTGCAATTTATAATTCATACGGTTATCTGCTAATTGGATAATCAATTGATTCTTCTATTGTTATCAAAACTTATATCAGTTTTAGTAAATATTGTGTGTGATAAGAGTAGTACACATTTCAGGAAATAATGAAGCAGAAGAAGAGTAGCAAATTCCATATGGTTGAGATAATCCTATCTATTTTTTTTTAAATATAGAATTTTCTACATATTTTTCATCGAATCTGATTTAATAGTCGAAATATGCATTGTGTTATAATTTCAACAATTTTTTGTTCGGATATTTTCTTAACATTCTATTTTCACCATATTTTCAAGAGGTAGAAGATTCTTAAGAAGAACTTAAAGTTCTCTCCATATTCAATAATTTAATTGAAAGATGAAGTAATCATACTGCGGGAATTCCCATTTGCTCTTATGTTTTTACGAGAACAATCTTGTAATCTTCAGAACTAATAGTTACCTAATTGTCAAAATGGCCTTAAAAGAAAAGGAAAATTTGTAGGCAAATATAAAGTTACGTCATTTGTAAAGTATGTAGTTTAATTCATTGTTCACTCTTGAAATTTCTCTGAAAATCAAATAATTCTGGGGAAAATTTAATTCTATATGAAACAAATTTTAGGGTGGCTCATACTAAAATTTCATCGTCTCAATCCTCCAGCTCAAGGAAAATATATTAATTATGTAGGTACTAGCAGACTTGGAATGCGGTTCATAAATAATTTGGTTGAGCTCACTGTGAGATGAGGAGATAAAGATGAGATACATTTTAATAGGTACTTTACGCGGAAAATCCCACTTTGCTCGAGGAAAACGTGGGCAAATGAATAATAGCATGAAATTCCCGACATAAAATGAATACCGCCTCGTAAATCTAAGGCCAGTATTCTCTAGGGAGGTCCGATAATAAACAAGTTCTGTGAAAGGAGTTTCCCCGAAATATCAAGGACTAAACCTAAACTATTTCAATTCATAATATTGGGTTATCCATGTCGTGGTCCGCATTTCACAGCCTTGTTTCAATGACATATGTCAAATAGAACTGTCATCCGAAGGGTCATATCTTGAGTTGAAGGTTAGCCATTTAATAATATGGATCGTTCCATTTACTGCTGAACGTGCGAAAACAACAAAAATAATGATCATGTAAGACCTCAATATAGGTATTTGAGAGCATTTGATGAGACTCAGCCGCAAATTTCTTGATATTAAAACAGAAAATTAAAACCCCTCGTAATTGATGAGAATTTGGCTGGTAAGCTGACATGCAATCGAGAATAACTTTATAATGCAGACACAAATCGTGTAATATTTCGATGGCTTTATGTTTACAAATACCAAAGCTTATTGTATGACACCTACGATCTATCTATTTTGACTACCACTTACTGCTACAGTACACCTGATATGACGTATTGTTTTCAAGCTTCTTGTAAGTAAGTAAGTAAGTAATATTTATTTGCAGAATGTACAAATTATGATACATCATAATATCTATGTAAAGTAAAACAAGAAAAAAGAAACACATACTGTCTTTTAAAGGGATACTTACTTGTCAAGTATCACTCTCAGATAGTTGGCCTTGTTTTTCCATTCGATCCTAATATCATACCAAACAATACGATTTGTCCCAGGGAATCTTTCTTCTATCGGCTGAAAAGAACAGCTTCGCTCTTCTCAAGGCTTACTTCAATTCTCTATCGAGCGATACAAGATTGAAGTCTCGAGTTGGCTTCTTGTATTACTTCGTTGTCATTTTGGGACACAAAGAATGGCAAAAAAAGCAGTTTCGCCATTTTTGCGTAAAGTGCCATGGAAGTTTCCCCCGTTCTCGGCATGTCGGATACATATAATGTAAACAATAACGGAAACAGCAGAGATCCTTGCTGAACTCCGGCTGAAAGAGACCTCCCTGAAGGCAGTACTTTGTCAACTTTGTTTTTATAGTAGTCATTTGTACTATACTTTATCAAACCCTTTGACCACATTCACGAACACAGCTCCTGTGACTTATTTGTGGTTAAATCCATCTGAGATTTGTTCCAATACAAGGAGCACTAGTTGCACAGTGGGATGCTGGCTTTGAAAACTGAACTGTTCCAACTGCATAATCTTCTATTTTTCAATTATTGCCTTAAATCTTTTCAAAATGACTGCCTTCGTTATCTTCCCTATGCTCGAGAAAAGACTGGATAGGACGGTAGATCTGAGGGAATTAAGCGTCTTTGTCAGCCTTGTGGGTTGGTACCACGTTTGCATCTGGATTTACATCTCCATTTTCATAAGGCTCAGTTGACAAAAGAACTAAAGCCAGCTGACTATGGAATGCGTAGAACATATACCGATTGAAGAAAAAATCTATAATTTCGTTTTGAACTGAGCAGTCACATGGTGGTATTCCCTCTTGATGCTGCAACTCGAATGAAAGAAGTGAATCAAATACACACAGCCTCACTACAATCATCCAGTTACAATGTTGCTGAATCTGTTCCAAGGCCTAGAGATCTGAAGTAGCAATCATTTTCATCGGCAATAAATGTCGAAAATATAATAATTGTAAAAAAAATTGTTCCTAACTTGAACTCTAGATAGGAAAATAATTATTTCGGGATTTGAACTCAAACCACGGAAGTTCTCAGGTGAGAAACTACTCGCCCCCAAATTTCAAATATAATTGGAGATAATAAACCAGAAACACTTCCAAATAGCTAGGAATCGAAATAAATTCCCAACCAGAGGGGTTCCAATTCCAATGAAAGGAACTCATCGTGTCAGAACCTCTTTATTTATCTACCTGTTACGCGATTTCTCTTCCCACTGGAAATAAAGCTGTCCATAAAATATATATTGTTATCGGTTTTTGCGGGCCCTAAGGGCATCTCCGCATAAATGAATTCGGTTCCCCCCGTGTTTAAGGCTTTGATTAATGACGGGGTTATCGAAAAGAGATCCCAAATTATGCGAGCAGGCCTGTGCATTTTGTGTTGCGTCGGCATGTTGCGTAGTAGACGGGAGGGAATTCGGTCTAGTTTATTTTTCCCGTGTTTTGCGTTTTCATGAATAAAGAAGAGGGGGGTCGAGGAAGCTGTTGCATATAGAAGTCTGGGGGTGGCGTTTTAAAAGATATACACTCACCGGCAAAAAAACTCGGCCTAAAATTCTGCTGGAGTTTTGTACTTTTCATCGATTTCAATGGTTTCTACGCCTAATTGAAGATAAATTCTCTGGTATTGAAACAAACTTCAGTTTTATAAAAATGTTGATAGTTTGTTTATACAGGGTGAAAAGAAAATGGACTTATTCGTTCATGAATGCAAATTAACTGGACATCGGTACAGAATGGCGAAGGAGCCAGTTATTTGATTGGAACTTTTTGCACCTGCCACACATCTCAACAATACAAAGATGTTATACGTATGAAATTTTCCAGCATCATTGCCAGACTGTAGATTTTTCTCAACTCTTATCAATTCGATGTCTCGGCGATTGCATAGAGTTTTTTCTGCTGAAGGTGGGCCTACGAAATATAGAAAAATGCCAATTAATTTTTTCTTCTTGTTTCAAATTTGTGTTGAATATTAAAACTTTACCAATTAAATTTTTTTCGGCAACCGTCCGGGAACTGCTCACTTCCCGGACGCTTTTTCTCTGAGAAAGTAGCATTTCCCGGCCTAGTCCGGAAAGTACGTACTTCCCGGACTAGGCCGGAAAAGAATCACGTCGTTCATGTCATTGTGAATATGAAAATCTTGGTAGGTATATTTTTAATAAATGCAGTTGATCATTACCATAGCAACCGAGATAACGGCTGACAGTTCATATGAAAATAGTTGTCAAAAATTTGCACGTTTTTTGATCGAAATCGCAATAAAATATGGAAAGCAGCAGCGATAGTGTTATTTTACATGGTTGCCGAAAAAATATTGTACGCAACACGCCCGAAAATGGTTTTTTTGGACTCACAGACTTCCAGGACGAGCGTAAGCGAGTCCTGGAATTTTGTCTATTCGTTCAAAAAAACCAAATATTCCGGACTTATTACGTAAATTACTATTTTCTCAAACAATTTCAGGATTTCATTTGAATACGTGTATCTCCAAAAAAATCAATATATCAAGGTTAAATGAAAACTGAAAGATGGCGAATGTCTTAGTAATGAACTGATCGTAAACTTTACAAATGTCCAGAACTGTTTCACGGGATGTTAAGAAATTGTACTACAAATACATAATTGTTTTCACCCTGTATGAATAAGCGATCAATATTTTTGAAAAAATTTTCTGGAGTTCATTTCGATACTGTAGTATCTGTATGTATTTTGTGTTGCCTACTCGTGCCCCTTGTGTTGTATTTTGGGTTGCATATTCATGCCCCTTGTGTTCTACAATTCTATGTTCTATATGACAATGTGATACTCTATGTTTTACGTGCGAAAAAATAAGAGAGGTTAGAAATCTTTATGCTGTGTGAAGTCGTAAGATGTGTGTGTGTATGATTCTATATGCTTTTATTGGAAAATAGATAACTTTATGAAAACTGAATTTTCGCTCCACCGCCCGAAAATCCTGCAATACCAAAGAATAAAAATCGATGATAAATCACGAAAATTCTTGGTCGACGAACTTCAGCAAAATTTTAGGTGGCTGAGTTTTTTCAACCGGTGAGTGTAGAAGACTCAATCTCAAAACCAACCAGTCTAATTTTCAATGTGTCTAATCAGAGAGTCAAGTTAGTCGAATTTCCAAAAACAATCCGTTTTCACCTTGCTTGTGAATCAGCAATTGATTGATTGATTGATTTTTAGTTGATCTAGTGCTTGATTTCACAGCAAATCAGATTAGGTAGTTGAGCATTGAACTGAATTAATTTTGATAATCAAGTGATTGATCCAACAATTAACGTTCAGTGAAACAGAATATAATTATACAGTCTGTCCAATTTGGAGCAACGATAACATCCTGTCTCATTAACAAAATAAAACTGAAACTAATCGTAGGTTTCATAAAACTTTTATCGTGGTGGTTTGCTCGTTCAAATCATTTCTGTGTTCAATTTCATTTCATTTTTGACATTTCCATAGGTGATTTCAGTTAGTGCTACATCGCCAAAAGTGGAATTAAGTATATGAATTTATTGTTGTTAAGTAAATCCACGTCTAAATTAAAAAATGATTATACAAAAAATAATTTTCTTGCTTATATGAAGTTTTCAAGTCACTGCCAACAACAAAATTTGTGCTGTAATATTAAAGAGTTCTGAGTAGGTGCGTTTATACTGAAAAATCATGCTTCACGATGGCTTTTCAAGTTTAGTCATCATGATTGTCACTATAAAAAGCAACCCTCGTAGTTGTTATAAAAAGTTAAATCTATAGAATGGGAACAAACAGACTTTAAAAACATGTTGGATGGTTTTTACTACGTAGCGAACTTAGAACCAGAAAGGCGTAGTTCAATCATGTGGTTCTGAACGCTTTTGAGTAGATATACATATAGAACTGGTCATCCACGAATTGATCTAATTTTTTACTTCTTCATGACAACCAGGCAACTTCCCATTTCAACGTTTGCAAGTATGTCTTGACCACTTTCGCAACATGGGGTCGGGCATTGTCATGCTGTAAAATCATTTTATCATGTCTCTCGTTGAATTGCAACCGTTTGTTTTTCAATACTCTGCTCAAACGCATTAATTTCGTTCGAAAACGATCGCCTGTGATTGTTTCAGTCAGTTTCAACAACTCATAATACACTACGCCGAGCTCATCCCACCAAATACTGAGCATGACCTTGCAATCGTGAATATTCCGTTTGGCCGACGATGTGGAAGCATAGCCGGGATATCCCCATGATTTTCTGCACTTTTGATTGTCGTGATTAAACCAGTCACAATGCGATGCAAAACACACAAGCAATCGAACACCGTTCATTATCTCTCGGCTTCAACTCATACGGCACCTAATTTTCTTTCTTCTGAATCATTCCCATGACTTTCAGGCGTTTTGAAATGGCTTGTTGCGTCACTCGCAATGATCTTACCAATTTTTGTTTCACGAGTCTTGATCTAGTAAGCCTCCAATTCTGCATCTTCGGAAACCTCTCTTTCACCGCCATGCTGGCCTTCGACGTCAAAATCACTGTTCTTGAAGCGTTGAAACCATTCTCGGAACTTAGGAACTTGCCAAAATCGAAATTTCAAAAACAAATCAAGGTAATATTAGTAAGCAATATGTTTTATTCAGTAGAGGAATTCGTTTCGTTTTGGAAAACATAACTTTTTATCTGTGTTTTTTATGTGTCCATTTTGTTTTTACACTGAGTGTTCATGTTGTTATTTATTTGTTAGTATAATCTGAATGTGGAGGCTGTTCTTTTATTGTTTATACATTTCAATTTGTGAATACCAATTTATCTATTTGCGCTCAGTTTATTTATTGTTTTATCTATACACTTAGTTTATTGTTTTATCTATACACTTAATTTATTGTTTTATATTTACACTTAATTTATTATTTTATCTCACCATACACCTACTTTATAATTTTATCTATACTCTTGATCATTATGCATTTCACTTACTCAAACTGCTTCTGCACAATACTCCCTATCTAATTCTGTTTCAGTGTTGTTTTGAGTTTTGTTAAAATTTGTACCTATTTATCTATCATTATAGTTATGACCTGTGTAAACAATTCTTGAAATTGTGAGGACACCAATAAACTCTCTCTCTCTCTCTCTCGGCAAGTTCTTTCACTGATAGCGGCCTTGCCATAAGTATTTGGGAGGATTCGATGAGCCTAAGCCACAGATTTCTACATATTGAAGCAGAAAATTAAAACCTCCCGCAAATGACGAGAATTTGGCTCGTGAGCTGACAGATTTAATCGAGAATAACTTTATGCTACAGACACAAATCGACTAAATTGCCGATGGCTTTATGCTCACCTAAGCTTATTGTATGACATCTACGATCTATTCATTTCGACTACCACTTACCGCTACAGCCACCTATTGCAATACGGCGGAAGCAAAGTTGTACGCCTAATATTTTATACACCCTTACTATCAATAGGTAGTAAAGGCAGGTAATAACCTGCCAAAGTAACCACAACCCAGACTCTATGATCACTGGTCATCTTTACCTGTGTAAAGGAGAAAACTAACACAGAAAAACTTTCAGCTTTTATGAAATCACGAAGGTCTGTTCGTCCTGGGCTCTTACTCTATTAGATAGTTATCATTATTATCATTTTAATGAAGAAGCTTTATAGTTTTTTAATGGTCTATTCAACAGTTAGGCCACGTTTCATTGAATTAAGATGAAATTGAAAAGGATAAATTCGACATTTAATAAGAGTCTTTCACCCAGTCAAAATCACGACAAAAAAACCTTCTCATCTCCTTCAGAAAACCCAAATCAAAACATCCACGAACTCTGAAATAATCCTAACTAACTGAATTGCATTAAGACGGTACCTTTTCACTCGCCCGAAACTCATATTTTCCCTCACAATAGTTTTAATAGCCGAATCTTTCATTAGGACCGATAATTAAGAGATTCAGACCCGGATCGCTCGGGGTGGTATTTCCTTCCGCACAGCTTCCTCAGCCGCTCAGCACCGAAAGGAGATGAAATTAATGAAGCGTGTTTTTGTAACGTTGCAATCGATTTTTCCGCTAATGACTTCAAAATAGGAGTTATACGATTAGCATATCTGTGTGGGAGAACACTAATGTTTTCTCTGATTGTTGGAAGGGTGCATCAGGGTTGTTATACCGCGAAATGTGGTCGATTAAGCGAATATAACTGAAGCGGAGCTAAATAATAACGAGTTGGTGGATCAGAATTTGACAGGAAAGCTGAAGATTTATCTCGAATCGTGCGAGTTATAAGTGGAACCAATATCAATAATTATAATAATGAAGTGTCTTTATTTCGTACTGTTGTATACTTGCGATACAATAAGTACCTACCGAAGAAAAATGTAGAGAATTAAAATCTGATAGAGAATAAAAATAAGGATTCATAAAAACACTCAAGGAAATAAGTTTTTCTACTCCCCCTACAGAAAATGACTAAATCGTATATTACATAACAAGAGTTGTGAGAAGTATATTACGCACGACTAGAAAAAGTTAATTCTAATTCTAGGATTGCGTAATTGTCTTACAATTCGAGTTGTTTACTATACTTTTTGACGTTTCGTAATTGTCTTGCGATTTGCCATCAGTTTTTGGGTTTGCCAAAGTTTTGATGGCAATGAATGCGGCCGTAAAAAATAAACTATGATCGTATCATTATTATGATTCTTTTTCTACTTGTACTTTATTCATAATAATGGGGAACATAATATTGAAGCAAATGGAAAAGTCTTTAGTTTTTTCAATAATGGGTCATATTTTTCATTGTATTTTGTAACTTTTTTTTAATGGAATACAAGTATAAATATATGAGAGGTGATTCCCCAATATAAGAGGTCTGTAGCGATCCTGATACACCTGAGATCTCTTGGAGAATCGGTCCTGGTTGAAAGAACCCTCCTGATTTCGGCGCAGATTTGGTATTATTCACTTGGATATTGAAAGGATTTCTAAGGAAAAAATTGAAGTAGGTCTTGATGGGGGAAATGAAATCGAGCTTTCTCTGTTTGATCTTTCAAAAGCTTTTGTTAATGCTTCTCATGGGATTTTTCTTAGTAAACGCGAAATGTTAGGAACCCAGCACTCAAGTTACTTGCTTCATTTTTGGAAGAAAAACAGCAACAAGTGAAAATTAGAGACAAATTGACAATTTGGATAACGATACACAACGGGGTACCTCAGGGATCCATCTTAGGACCATTACCCTTCATCATATACATCAACGACCTTCCAAACAATATAACATGCAACTATACTTTGTAACTAGGCAGATGACACTTCCTTTCTTGATATCTCGAAAAAATCAGTAAGAACAAAAACTGAAAGAAAACTCAAGGCAGCTGAAAGATGGTTTGATTCTAACGGTCTCCATTTGAATAAGGAAAAAAACGAATATCTTGAAAATAGATGCAAAAACTGGATTCAAATTTTTGTAATAATTTGTGAAATAAATTCAATTTGATATGATTGATTTATTTTGTCGACATTGACCATAGATAGTGACACGGTGGTGATTCTTCTTCAAGAAACCTGCATGGCAACTGTATCAATAGATTGACTATTGAGTTCTGTTTGTGGTCTGGCTTCTTATGTTGAAAAAGCATTAGTTGACGGAGTATTTTTTATCACTTTGAAATTTTGTAATATTTTCGTCATTAATATGTACAAACCCTCTGATAGTCTTTGGTTTATAAATTTCGATATGATTCTTTCTTATCCTTCAATTTATTACCAAAATCATTTCAGTTTGAATAGAATACTTTATGAACTATTTACGTAATTGTGGTCGATTCAATTGTCATAATTTTATGTGGTATATAATGAAAATTATAACATTTATTACTCTTTTCTGATTCTTTTCTTTTTTGTTTTCAGATTAAGGTATTTAGGCATAATATATGCGTCGTCAATATTATTGCACAACTCCCAATGTTGTACAATACTAGAGTATATCTATGGGCCACTTTTGGCAAATTCCATCAGCGCAATTGCCATTTCTTTTCAGCAAGCTTACGTGCAAAACACACATGTACCCTTTGGTCGATACCTGTCAGCACATGCTACAACTTTCCATCCAAAATGAAACACCCGAAATGGAAAAGGCACCAATTCCAAATACAACAGGATCAAATGAAGATTAAAACAGTCGGTCCTATTGTACCGATCATAAAATTTCATGGCTGTTTTTTTCTCGGCCCTGCCATTCGCTCGCCATTCTTATCAGTTTATGGCGCATAAAATGCCCCTTTTACGTCTTTGTTTTAGGCCGATAAAGTAGGAAATCAACGGAATGGCTATCGGATCGAGTTGTCTGATGGAACACAGACAGAAAATGGCATTTGAATAATGATTTTCGCGAAATTCGCCGTTATGTTCCTTATATATTCCGAATCTACGGGAATTTATGTGCCGTGGTGGGAGAGGATCTCGTCGACATCAAGTCGAAATTTAAATTACGGATGCGTCGTAAAAAATTCAATTTCGGGGTTTTTGGGGTGTTTGAATATACCCTTAACCTGCGATAGAGATCGGAATATGGAGTTATGTGGTAGTTTTGTGGCTTCTCTTGGGGTTGATGTCGAGCGGGTTTTCTGCCAGCATCGACGTAAAAGGAAGAAATGGGTTGTATACTGTCGTACTAGTGGCAAACTGCAGTACAAGGACTTTCAACAGTGGAGAGTCTGCGATGAAACATTTCTTTGCGAGGGTGATTTTCTACAAGCTTTCAATAGAAAACAGTAGTTATCAAATGTGGCTTGCTGGAAACAATAAGAATATCCTGCAATACGAATCTTGAAAACTGGATTGGATGAGGATATTGAATCAATTAGATTCAAACCTCTTGGCAAAACCCTCAGATGTGATACCAATGGACTAGTTTTCATTTTTTTGTTAAGGATTAATTCTAAAAATTTAAGTAAAATGAAACAAAAATGTGGAAGAATCATTGAAATATCTCTAGAAATGAAAAAGTTATGGGACTTTGAAGTTGCTCTTGGAAGAATAATTTCATAGTACGTGTAAGTGTCGTGACGTCACACACTAGACGACTGGTATTCGCAGAGTGCTTACGAATTCATTGGTGTACAATCACTTGTGCCGTTCGTGTCGTGTTTTGTTCATTACACGATGGCTGAAATAACTTACTATATACATACATATAAATTACTTTTTTCTCTTTTTACTCCTTAGATAAATATGTTTTGCCATTGAGACAACCAGTACTCAACTACAAACTGTTTATGAAACGTTTTTTAAATAAATCATCGTTATAAGTTGAACTATGATGAAGCAAACTCAAAAGTAGATACTTACTTGAAAAGTTTAACTCCTTTTATTTCTGCACTGACATAAGATGGATTTGAAGAAAAAAACTCCATCACTGCGAATATATCTATTTTAGGCAAATTGTCACTTTGTCCTTTCACGAAGCCTTCTTCCATTATGGTGACATAAAAACAAAACTCGAGTTAAAACTACACTGTACAACTACAAACGGCGCGAGAGCCTTGGCGCGGCTAAGTATTTAAACGTAATTTATGGTGTAGCGATCATAGGCAAGAGCCGTGACGTCACAGACCAAAGACGTTCCGCGCTAAAATACGTAAATTTAAATAATCTATTTCTCAGTCATTCATTGATGGATTTTCAAAATTTTTTCACTGATTTATCAGTTGTGCTCTATATTTTAATTCTATCGTGTCAAATATAGTATTATCAACATCACTAAACTAGTCCATTATATTCGATTTCGAGTACCTTTTGAAACAGTCTCAGGCAAAGAAATTTGTGGTGTGTCACCAACCTGAAGCTACCACAAGCTGAGCTTCGAGTAATGATGGGATTCCTGATAGGACACTGTCTGTGAAACTACCTTTTTTACTGCATGGGTAAATTAGCCGATGAGATATTCAGGCTTTGGAAAAGAATGTAGAAACAGGCTAACACATAGTGTGCAAATGTCCGCGACTGACTGGCCTAAAAACCACTCACATGAAGAGGTCAGTTCTGGATACTCTCGATGGATGTCTACGGTCTCGTTTACCGTTTCGACGGCCTCCTTGGGTTTGTATGAATAGGTAGGGTTAAGAACAAAAGATAAAATTGGTCGCAGTTCCAATTTGAAGGCGGAAGGCTAACAGAGCCGCAATGAACACCAAGAAGGCGTCGGAATTTTTTCACCAACCTTAGCAGAAATGTGTCACTAGTTCGAGGTTGCAATTGTTTAAAATGCATTTGAAATGATATCATAGTCATGGAAAATTTATTTCACTGGATGTTACTATAGAAATCAGCTGGTACACAGGGTGATTTAGCGCGATGGCCTATTAGACGTTTGTGGGATTCATAATTTTGTGCTGAATATTTGCATGTTGGAGTTTGAGACAACGATATTTCTCCCTAAAATATTTTCAGATTTCTACAACTTCCAGTTATTAATTAATTAGTTCCTTGTTTCAAAATGGCATAGCCAGTATATTATTGCTCCATTAGATAAGTTTTTGTGACAATTCCAGCAATATGCCATATCTTGGGTATAAACTCAATGATTCAATGAGGATTTTTTTTCATTTCTGCAGAAAAAAATCTTTCAAATCTTCGATTATTTCTATTGTTTTCTTTCACTGATCCTAAAATAAAAATATCATTGTTGATGGGAGAAACTAACAGAACTTTGATGTCTGATGTATGACAGTAATGGAGTATCATCAAAACTACAGAATGAATGAATAATAAAAACGAGTGACGGGAAAACCAGTGTTGTTAAAATTTGAATATTGTTACGTTTTTCTATTGATTAAATCGGTAATTCACAACCATAAACAACTATTTATAGATGATTTATTTCCACTACTACACTAATTTATTTCCACAACTTATATGTAACGGGTGTTTTTTTTCGAGGTATATAACTTTAAGTTGGCATTACTGTTCAAGATAGCCACCGATTTAACAACTGTCAATTGAGGTATTCTCAGTTTGGTTTGGCAATTCATCATGAATAGACTCACGCCTGAACAACGCTCGCAAATAGTGCTATTTCATCTCGAAAATAATGGTTCTGTGCGGAATACGTATCGCGCACTACGTCCATTTTATTTTGTTTAGCGATGAAGCGCACTTCTGGTTGAATGGCTACGTCAACAGACAAAACTGCCGCATTTGGAGTGAAGCTAGTCCTCAAGTGTATGTGGAAACACCGTTACATCCAGAAAAACTGACTGTTTGGTGCGCTTTATGGGCTGGTGGAATCATTGGTCCGTACTTCTTCAAAAACGATGATGGCCAGAACATTACAGTCAATAGTGATCGGTATAGAGCCATGAGTACTAACTTTTTCATTCCTGAATTGAACAACCATGATTTCCAGGAGCTGTGGTTTCAACAAGACTGCGCAACATGTCACACAGCTCGTGCCACAATCGATTTATTGAAAGACACGTTTGGTGACCGCCTAATTTCACGTTTTGGACCTGTGAATTGGCCTCCAAGATCTTGTGATTTAACACCGCTAGACTACTTTCCGTGGGGCTATGTAAAGTCATTGGTCTATACGGATAAGCCACAAACCCTTGACCATTTGGAAGACAACATTCGCCGTGTTATTGCCGATATACAGCCACAAATATTGGAAAAAGTAATCGAAAATTGGACGTCCAGATTGGACTACATCGATCCAAGCCAGCCGTGACGGCCATATGCCAGAAATCATATTTGAAATGTAATGCCACAAGATTATCTTGCGGATAAATAAAATTCATGTCATTAGAATAATCCATCGTTGTTTTATTGCAATTTAAAGTTCTATAGCTCTAAAAAAAACACCCTTTACTTGGCACTGAGTGCCGTTTACGTCGACACTGCTATCCTCTGCGGCTTCCATTGGTTATATACCGCTGGCAACTCTCTCCAGGGACCAGGAGGGACTTGATCTTTCTATCGAGCTCTCGGTGCGTAGGGCAGCGGCGTAGGGCTTGCGAGTTCGTTACAACATGAATATTTAGAAAACCAATGGATCGACCAAAAAAAAATTCAGGATAGAAAGAGCTTTCTAATGAGGTATTTCTTACCCCATCTTTCCCATTCAAAAATTAGGGGCTGGGGTTGTAATAATAAAGGCTCAAGAGATAGTGATGTGAATTTGAGCTGAAAATTTGTCGGAGCATTTTTTCGATATGAGTTCATTCCGCTTGTTCTCTTGTCTGTTTTGTGTTCATTTTGCTAACAAGAAAACTGAAGACGAGTCAAGTAAAAGCTGTATTTTTCTACTAATTAAATATCAAGAAAACAACAAGTCTTTTCTGAAGAAAATTATGCAGGACTCCCTCTTCCTACCCAAGCTCCACAGCCCATCTCTGTCGCTGACTCAATTTCCTCCTGAGCCACCAATACATCTCCTAGAATGTACCCAAAATGATAAATATGCACGTCCATTAAGCGGATAGTTTCGCCAGAAATAGGAACTCCGGTTCGAAACATTAGACTGATCTTCTCTCGCTGATATAATTTATTTGAGTCCAGGCTGCACAGTGTTGATTTTCAGACTATTGCCGAGCGGGGAATGTTAACTCTAATCTGTTGTTCAGTCTCCGAGGGGTGATGAATTCGAATTGTTTCGGCGTTATTGGGCACGTAGTTGAGCCGTATGCGATTTATGGCATGATAATCGTTGTTGACGTTTGACGTGCGAGTGGTAACTTCTCGGCCAAATTCGACGATACGGAAACTGGTTGTGTTGACGGCCTTCTGAACTTAGCTTCTGGCTGGTGTTGTTTGTGTTCCAGGTGATCCGTTTTACGATTAGAGATGAGCGATTTTCACGAACTGTGATTTAATCACTGATAACAGAATTTCACAGGTAGTCACAGTTCCGCAAAACGAATACAGAGCGTGACGTGATCGCAGTTGAAACAGATCTCAGATCGTTCCAGGGCTTATCAACGTCCGTAATACGTATCATAATGGACTAGTTTAGTGATGTTGATAATACTATATTTGACACGATAGAATTAAAATATATAGCAAAACTGATAAATCAGTGAAAAAATTTTGAAAATCCATCAATAAATGACTGAGAAATAGGATATTTAAATTTACGTATTTTAGCGCGGAACGTCTTTGGTCTCCGACTCGTCTGTGACGTCACGCCACTTTCCTGTGATCGCTACACCATAAATTACGTTTAAATACTTAACCGCGCCAAGGCTCTCGCGCCGTTTGTAGTTGTACAGTGTAGTTTTAACTCGAGTTTTGTTTTTATGTCACCATAATGGAAGAAGGCTTCGTGAAAGGACAAAGTGACAATTTGCCTAAAATAGATATATTCGCAGTGATGGGTTTTTTTTTCTTCAAACCCATCTTATGTCAGTGCTGAATTAAAAGGAGTTAAACTTTTCACACACATATCTTCATGATCTTCACACACATATGAAGTAGTTTTAGGTCCAATTAAGTCACGCCTCATTAATTTGCACCACTTCTTCCTTTGATTCATGTCATTTGGTACATGAAAAAACAATTTATTGGGGTTTTTAATTGTCGTGCTTGCACACATAGGCACAATACAATATTTGTAGGATTTTTTCTTATTTCAGCCATCGTGTAACGAACAAAACACGACACGAACGGCACAAGTGATTGTACACCAATGAATTCGTAAGCACTCTGCGAATACCAGTCGCTTCGTGTAAGTGGCGTGACGTCACAGACTAGACGCTGCGTACTATGAAATTATTCTTCTAAGCGCAACGTCAAAGTCCCATAACTTTTTCATTTCTAGAGATTTTTCAATGATTCTTCCACATTTTTGTTTCATTTTACTTAAATTTTTAGAATTAATCCTCAACAAAAAAATTAAAACTAGTTCATTCTCGCTGTATCAGCTTTGTATTCTTTGTCGCAATCGTAAATTTTGAAGCTAGATGTTTCTAATGCTCCGAAACTTTTTTCGAGTAGCATAATTGCATATTTTTATGACAATACCATCGGCTTTAGGAAGTATTTTTTTCACTGTTATTATAAAGTAACGTTTCACAACGGGATTTAGAAATCACGGTATCACTAATCTCAATTCACGATACGAGTGGGGCAAATATACTCACCGACAAAAATTTCAAACTTGGCCTCCTCTCCAACTGCTTATTCGATTTTTTTTAATTGTAGATTGATTTCTCATTCACTAAAAGTATGTCAGAATAATACAAACATCGTCAAAAGTCTTGGCCCTCCCTATCAACTCTCAACTTGTTTAATGTAACATGATAATTTTTTGTGTGTTGAATCTTCACAAATCTTATCACTTGAAAGAAACCAATAAACCTGCAAAAAATTCCTCTTGTTCCAAAGAATACTGGTTTACATTTAAAGGCAAGAAGACCTTCAGGAGTACCTCGGCTATCACATGGACATAGAGCTACCACTACCCCTCGGTAATGAGCAGAACCCCACCAACACTGGTTTTCGCTATAATGGCGCAAAGTTCTTTCTTCGGATGAGTCACGATTCGATGTATAAAGTGATAGTCGACCAGCAAGGACTTGGAGAGGTCTAGGCAGACTAGAACTACTCAATTTCGCACAAGAAGTTCTGTCCTTTCATGGTGGATCAATAATGTGCTGGGGGTATCCTGTTCGGTTCCGTATCCCTCTCATTAAAGTTGAACGAACTGGTGCCATTTCGTATAAAACATAATTGAACCAACCATTGTTCCTCTGCGCATCGAATTTGGGGATAATTTCATTTATCAGGATAATAACGCCCCACCACAGCACACGAAGGTTTCAAAACATTCTTCAAGAGAACAACATGCAGAGAATGCACTGGCCAGCAAACTCACCAGACATGAATCCAATTGAGCACTGAAATTTTGCATAAATATTCAAAAATGAAAGTTTAGATGATTGTATAGTTTTGCCATATCTGCCATCTTTTCTGCGAAAAATATTCGTGAAATTGGCTCAGGTTTTCAAGAATATCCTCGGGAATATCTCAATCATCATGAAAATCCAGTTAATGAGCTGTAATGAATAAATTAATTATTAGTTTTGGTGCTCAGTTTTCCTAAAAATTACGGACAATCGTAATAAATAGATATTCAACATGACAAAGTAATGACAACAAAAACTTTATGAATTGTCGGGTTTCATGTGTGTTGTCACAATGGATTCAGTTGACACCCCAGATTTGCAATTCGTGGCGGTATATTATTGCTAAGCTAATCATACTCACCTACTGTATTTACGATTTTCGACAAAATTCAATATTTTGTTTTTTTTTGCAGATCAATCGAATTGACCCTTGCGAATTCTGCCTTTGTCTGGATGGAGAAATGTTTTGTTGGTGGCAAGACTGCCCACCTGCAACAGAGGGTCCTTGCAAGGATCAAGGTCCTTTCTCCCAGTGTGGTAAGTACGTTCAAATTTGTAAATCACCAACCGAATATCTTCCATAACTCAAAAAATTATTCTTTTTCAGATAACATCATAGCAACCAAAACTCCTTCATCAACCACAAAAGGTAAAATAACAACTCAAAGAAGCCTATCTACACACTCATCGACTTCCAAAACTTCAATAACAGATACATCCACCAGTCAAGACAATAGAAGCACACCAACAAGCACTAAAACAACTTCTGTTACAAAAGCAGAAACATCCACGAAAGGTATGCAGGATAGCACTACGACTAATAATGAAACCAGCACAACTATACAACCTCTAGCTCCGAAATTTTGTGTTGTCATGGGTGAGTTCAAACTGAGTTTATTGTTCTTTATCTGTAACTCTAATTAAAATAACAAGTGTAGTCGAATATTTATTGTTTATACCTTTTGGTTCTCATTTTTAGACAAATTATCAAAAAAAATCGAAAAATACAAAATATTAGGTTTGCAACTAAGTTCCAGCTGTTTATCAATAGATGGCTCCAGCCTCCTACAGTGAGTGCTGGTAGATCTTCGCATATCCAAAACGTTATGAATCAAGCCTAGACATAACAGGCTAATTTAAAAGTCCCCGGTCTACCATAGTCAAACACAGTTTTTTGGCAAAATTCGATTTTATTATTCAACATAGTTGCCTTCGAGGACGACACAGCGATTAAAGCGATCTTCCAACTTCTCGATACCATTTTTGTAGTACGATTTGTCTTTCGCTTCAAAATAGACCTCAGTTTCGGCGATTACTTCTTGATAGGTGCTGAATTTCTTTCCAGCGAGCATTCTTCTGAAGTCTCAGAACAGGAAAAAGTCATTGGGGGCCAGATATGGCGAATACGGTGAATGCTGAAGCAATTCATGCAATTTTGCTGTTGTTTTCATTGATTTGTGACAAGCCGCATTGTCTTAATGAAACAGCACCTTTTTTCTTCAAATGGGGCCGTTTTTTACCGATTTCATCCTTCAAACGGTCCAATAACGCTAAATAATAATCACTCTTGATGGTCTGGCCCTTTTGGAGGTAATCAATGAATATTATACCTACCTTGTGCATCCCAGAATACGATTGGACTCCGGAGTGAAATTATGGAGCCATGTTTCATCCATTGTCACATATCGACGCAAACATTCAAGTTTATTGTACTTAAACAGCTTCAAACACTGCTCAGAATCATTAACACGTTGTTGCTTTTTGTAGATTGTAAGCTTGCGCGGCACCCATTTTGCACACAGTTTTCTTATGTACAAATATTCGTGAAAGATATGATGTACACGTTCAGATGATATCTTCACAATGTCTGCTATCTCGATCAACTTCACTTTACGGTAATTCAAAATTATTTTGTGAACTTCTTAGATTTTTTCGTCGGTGACAGTCTCTTCTGGACGTCCACTGCGTTCGCCTTCTTCGGTGATCATTTTACCATGTTTAAACTTAGCATACCAATCAATGATGGTTGATTTTCCTGGTGCAGACCCCGGAAACTCTTCATCAAGCCAAGATTTTGCTTCAACTGTATTTTTCCCTTCAAAAAGCAATATTTTATCAGCACACGAAATTCTTTAGTTTCCATTTTTTTTTCAATTAAAAAAAGTAGCTACACTCATAACGCAATATCTCACAATCTAATGCTCGGACTGCTGTCAAATTTTGACATGTATCGTTTGAAGGTTGGTACTTACTAAAAATCATATGGATTTAATACTAGCACCGCCATCTGTGCATCAGACCGGGGACTTTTCAATTGGCCTAATATGGTAGGCAAACTGTTTTAACACATTAGCAATTTTTTTTGGCGTCATAGATAGATAGATATTCCTTTATTCGTAATCAACTTTACAAATGGTGTCTACAGAAAATATAAAAAATCACAAGTGAGTGAGATGTAAAGAAACACAATGAAACAAACACAATTACTATAACATTATCTTTCTCAAAAAGAACTCTCCAATAGAATATATTGTTTCATTTGAAAGCAATACTTTCACATCTCTTCTGAAGTTCATCTGAGCCTTGCTACGAAACTCCAAAGAAAGCTTATTATACAATTTGGAGCAACTCAAGTCAATGCCCTGCTGTATTCGCCTCAGACGATGCATTGGGATCTGCAAGACGTCTCTATTTCTTGTTTCGTACGCATGATTGACAGAATTGGTTGGAAAATCCCTTCATGTTCGATATAATTTTGGTTGTGTAAATATATCTGAGTTCTACGAACATTTTTGTATCATATAACCTCCCTTTTTGGCGACTTGGTGAAGAATAGAGACTGATGTTATCAATAGAATTCTACATATAAAAAATTATTTATAAAAAGCATAATATTTGAAGACTAACTGACAATTTTTCAATTCCTGAAAAAGTACCTTCTCGATCGGGACTCGAAGCCGCAACCTCCGAATTACTAGTCAAGCGGTCTCACCAACTGAGCTACCAAGGAAGATGATTCGGAGGTTGCGAGTTCGAGTCCGGCTGGAGGAGGTACATTTTCCGGAATTAAAAAATTGTCTGTTGGCCATCTAAATATTGAATTTGACAAAATTACGTCTCTTGCATAGCCCATATTTCTAACTCTAAACTACACGATAATTGATGACTATTCGTAAAATAGGTTCATATAATTTAGTCTTCGATAACCTTCGAAATCACCAAATTTTCACTGAATAACTGGGCCATTCAATAGAGTAATCGGATATCAAACCCATTAAAAGCTATATATAATTTCATGGTTATTAAATTCAATGGTTGATCAAGTTAATATAACGTTAAATACTCTTGATATATTTCCTCATGCAATAATTTCCATTTACAGGGGTGGAGTATAGAATAGGCGATAAACTTCCTCATGACACAGGAAACTGCGTAGAGTGTATATGTGGCGAAGGGGCAAAAATAACATGTTCTCCACACCAATGTGCACCTTTAGGAGAAGAAATAAATGATTATCGTCCACCAGAGCCAAGACTAGCTGCACCTGACTCATTTTAATAGATACTTGTAAAGGATTTGTTAATATAAATGATAGCCAACATGCTTTGAGAATGATTGATCTCATATATTCGTTTCTTGATATTTTGTCATTGGTGTTAAATCACCTGTTGACAATGTTTTTTTTTGAGAAATATGAACGCATCACTCTCATTTAGGGTTTTCCAAAAATGATTCAATTTTGAATGGTTAGTTTGACAACACTGTGTTATTATCAGACATTCCTTATGTCACTTGTGTTCGGTAGGTTATGCAATTTAATCAAAGAAAGATACACGCTTCAACAACGTTTCGAAATTGTTGAATTATTTCATCAAAATCGGTGCTCATTTGTGAATACTAAGAGAAATTAGAAAAATTCATGGACGACCGCATTCAGTTAATTTGCAAATTAACATTGATTTAAAAAAAACAATTCAACAATTTTTAAACGTTATGGAAAGATAGATATTATCTTTCCATGATTAAATTTCATACACAAATGACTTGAGACAAATTATGGCCATTTCATCATTCCTATTTGAAAACCCCTACATATCGAGTTTATATACTGTAGTATAATTTACACTAATTAGGTGATAACTTGCACCCTGTCCAACATTTGTAATGGCATGTCTTTACCGTTAATGTTTTTTGGAACAACCAATTTAGTAGCTGTGTAAATTCAACTGGCTTTTCTAATTTTTTGTCATATTAACTTCTCTTTCCTAGATATACGTTACTTTTAATGAAATCCATTTATTTATACTGAAAAGAATACCAATCCAATTTTATTCGCAAAAACGTTGGGATAGAAATTTCAGTTATAAGAAAATGCATATTATATTCATTCGTTCATCTATTAAATATTATCTATAGAATAAGTTCCTTATTTTTCTAATGATAAAACAACACAATATCCACATTTTGAGGAATAAATAAAAGTTTATTGTGGTGAGGCATCTCACTCGAACATATTGGCTATCAAATAAGGCTTAGAATGAATTATTGGGACTGAAAAATGAAGCAAAAAAAGAACCAACATGTAATGGCAAAATTTGATGACTATGTAATTTGACTGTTCATGAATGTTTGAAGAGTCTTACCCTTCCTGAATCAGTGAAATTTGTTAGAAATAAAAATGAATTGACTGAGTTAGAAAAACTCGAAATATCCTTCCCCTATTTAAATTTGATATTGACATATCAGTAGTATTTTTAGAGCTTCAAAAAATGTAGAATTCATATTGTGAATGTACTTAATGTAAGTGAATATAGATTTGGACAATAATTTATCATTTTCTGAAATGTTGATCATGCATAAACATATCTGAAATTCGTCATCGCTATTTTCATTCATTCAAATTTAGGAATTTTTATGTTTTTTTTTATGTTGAGATGCTTCAACATTGGAATCCCTCTAATACAAGGAAATATTGATAACCAAAATCATCGATAGTTTTAGTTTGTCACTAAAAAATGGTTAATTTCTTGACAGATAATGTTGCATTTAAAAATCCAATCCAGAAACTTCCTAATAAATTAAATGAAAAGTTGAGAATATCCTCCCAAAAATATATCCGTAGAAATAGTTGTTCTGTATATAATGACTAAAATAGACTCTTTTAGCTTTCGCAACATTGTGCCCTCAAAAAATGTTTGTCTTCTCTTCCATGACAACAAGAGATATTATCAAAATTATTGATTAGGTATATTTGACTATGTTTCAAAGAAGTTCATACATCGTATTAGTGGGTAACCGTATATTTTTTATCAGAAATTGAAGGTGGTTTTTATAGATCTTTGTATGAAAGTAGACCAATTTGTAGAATAGTTTCAGTTGATGAGCTGAACCTACGAAACCAATTTTTTTAGTACAGATTTGAACATGTTTCTCCTAGAAGAACTTTTATAAGATGATTTTTCAAGATATCTAATAGATTTATCTGATTAGTTAGTTTTAGATATATGTATTTGTGAAGTGAGAACAAAATATATAAATGATAAAATTCTACAGACTTTGGAATTTGCAGAAATGGTACATTCACTTCGGTGAATATTGAAATGAATATTTTATTGTTACTCTTCACTCAGAAATTATAAATAATTCGTATTCAGTGTGCCATATAAATAACTTCCATATACCACTCACAAAGTAGAAAAATTCAATACAGGAAAACTGAAAAAAATAATCTGAAAAGTAAATTTCAGTAAATTGATGTATTGATATTAAAAATTAACAAGTAACAAAAGCCTGTTTTATTTATTGACCTACCCTTTGTTTATAGGTTCATTTTGATGGAACCAATCTATTTTCATTAGTTCACTCTATGATTGAGTTATTATTATTAAATTAATAGAATTTTGTAGGGCAAAAATTTTTCAAATTTAAATTTTATAAAATCATCAAAGCGTTGAAACTAGATCGTTGGAGTGAATATAAGGGTTGTAATTATCAATTGAAACAAGAACATATTTTCAACCCGCTTTTTGCAAAATGAAGAACAAATCTAGAACTTCACAAATAACCAAAAATAATTTTTTTTATGTCGGTTTCGTGAAGAATTAGAAACTATATTCATTATCTAATTTTTCCCTTTTTTACCAGTGCAAAAAATTGATGGTTTTTTAGCGTTTACGATTTCACCAAAAACATCGATTGCCAGTTTTCTTTTGGCCATTGTGTACAGGGTGGGCAAATTTCGATGTTTTAGCACTACAACTTTTAAACCAGATGAGATAGACAAAATATGATACCCCATTCTCGGTCTCTTTTTCTGAGAAACTAACAAGGGTGGTATTCATTTTTGGCCACCTTCTTTTGTTTTCGAGTTATGAGGGAAAATTGGAAGAATGGCGATATCGAAAAATATTTATGTCTCCGCTAATACTGATGATAGAGCTCTGAAATTAAAACATTATACAGACACTTTTTAACGTAGAATCCAGAGGCGTGCTCGTATTTCCAAAAGGGTTTTTAATTACGAAGCTATGACCCAAAGTTATGTTTTTTCAAATAGGAACACTAGATTTTTGTGCCATTTTCTGGAAGCTTAATTTTCCTGATTTCAAAAACATTAACATCGTATGATTCGTATCAAAATAAATAACAGAAAATGGTCAAAAACCTTTTTTTACTTAAGAGTCTCAATATTTCTATGGTTTCAACTGTTGACGAGCACAGAAAAATTGAACTTTCTATAACAAGAGCAGTGTCCTTCCGTCAATCTGATTATTTCTATGCTTTTCACTTATTTCTACAAAATTCGAATCTATATTTATTTTATACGAATAGTTTCGAAAACATAAACGAACTTGGAAAAAGTTTACTACAATTATAATATTTGATTGACATCTTGCAACCTTATTGCGGATCTGTGGATAGATTGAAAACGATAAAAATTGGGATTTGAAAATAGGGGTTGATCGTATAAGAGTGAAAATTGAGAGAGATATGAAATTTTTTATTCTGTCATGACAAATTAAAAATAATTCTTACCAAAAAAATTGAAGTTTATAATTAACAAATAAAAAAAAGTGGTTAATCGTAGAGGGATGAAAAATTGAGAGTATAATCAGATTTTTTCTTTAAGTCGACAGAATAAAGAAAAAAATTTTGCCAAAAAATTAAAGTTTATAATTCACAAAAAAAAATAGGGGTTGATCGTAGAGGGGTGAAAATTGAGAGTAATATGAGATTTTTCATTTAAAGTCATGATAGAATAAAAAAAAATTTTTGCCAAAAAATTAAAGCTTATAATTAACAAATAAAAATAAGGGTTGAACGTAGAGGGGTGAAAAATTGAGAGTCATATGAGATTTTTCATTATAAGTCAAGACAAAATAAAAAAAAATTCTTGCAAAAAAAATAAAACTTTTTAATTACCAAATAAAAAATAAGGGTTGATCGTAGAGGGGTGAAAATTTAGGGTTGCATGTATTTTTGTATGATGTATCATAAAAAAATAAAAACAAAAAATTTTGTCTGAAAAATAAAAAAAAAAATTAAGGGGTGGACCACCCTTAACATTTAGGGGGATGAAAAATAGATGTTGTTTGATTTTCCCCCCTGACTAATATCCTCGCTAAGGATCACGAAAATCGGTCGAGCCGTTTCGGAGAAGTTCGATTACGCACCCCGTGACAGAAGAATTTTATATATTAGAAGAGAAGAAATAACCTATATGTATATCAGTTGCATTGGAAATGTAAACAAATATTTAAGTTTATTTAGCTATTAAATTATTCATTTATTAACAATATTTCCAATGATTTGCTAATCGAAATCTTGAATAAATCAATCAATTTCTGTTCAAGATAGATCCTAATAACCTCGAATCTCTATTGTGATAAAATATTATATTTGTACATTCAAATAAGAATAGGAACTTTGTAGTTTAAAAAATACCTATATTCTGCTTCTTCAGAAAATATTAGATGGAATTTTACTTGCAAAATATCTTCCCTATGTCTTTTTCTGCAATTTTTCTATATTTTACTTTCCCAAGATTTTACTTCCTATCAAATTATACTTTTCTCACGTTACTTCCAAATTTATCCGGTAGAGGCCACACTAAGTTATAAATTACTTTGCTTTCTCAACTGTTTGGTTTAAAGTTGAATACGATGCTCTACAAAAATCGATCCTTCTGATAGTTCAGATGGGAGATGATGACTGGGACTTTCAGGTTTCTACCTGAGGGCTGCAACCTTAATTGTTACGAATTTTGGCAGTCATTACCCTTCTGATCCCATTTAAAGGATCGCCAATTTTAAACCATATGAAAATTAAAATTTATAAACTTGGATGAATACTACATTTCACACACGAAATACTTTAAGAATATGATTGACTTATATCAGAAGATGATAAATCAGGAGTATATTAATTAACCAATAATTCTGTAGTGTTCTCGAAGTAGTTATAAAACAAGAAAAAGTTTTTGTCCAACTCCCTACGAAACCTTAATTATTAACCAAAAATGATCGCCAAAAGGTATATATTAGACAAACGGAAAGACCCATTCATATTTGAATCAATGAACATTTCAATAGTTCCCCCTAACAGCAAGAACAATTCTTCATTTTCATTCACTTATTAGAATTAGAACATACGTACAACCATAATTTTGAAATTCTACATGACAAAAATTAAAGTTATGGCTAACATCCTCAGAATCTCAGAAAATAATAATATTGAATCAACAATTGAAAGTTAGCAACTATCTTAAATATCTTACTGTAATCCATTAATTTCTGGAATTCCTAGAACTTCATCCACTTTATAAGTGATATGAGTGTCATTTTTAGAATTTCAATCATTGAAAACTTAATATCTGAAGAATTGCTACCATGTAGGAAAATATTTGAGATTCATAGAATTGAAAAGTGGTGATAAATTGACTATTATTTTAATTTTGATACACAAAAGTCGTTGCGCATTGAAAATAGTGTCTTAAACGATATTGAGCTTTAAGTTTACACAATTGATATCAACTGTCATCAATTCTTAAAAATTTTTCTGCAGCTTTCTCTTTAATTCACCCCGTATATCGACCTAATGTCTTCTTCTGTTGTACAAGCACACGGAATTGACGTTGATACTAAAAGATTAGTTGGTCAATATGAGAAAGAAAGACGGGACCGAATATAAAGAAGCAACGGTGAAGACAATGTGGAACGTTTTGAGCAAACTCTTGCAAAAAAGTACTATAATAATAATAATATAATATAATAAAATAACTATAACATTATGATTGACCCGTTTAACAATATAGTAATTAAATCAACCCGAGATGCCTACGATGCAATGGTATAATAAATCATCTATAGTAGAAAACAGCAACGAACCTGTGTAGTTAAATTTCAATAAAGTCACAAATTTTTTTTTTTTAATTTTCCGCCGAATATCCCTCGGGCATTCACAAATGAATGAATAATGAATAAATGAGTTTATTGAAGCAATACATATAACGGAAAACAGTTTCTGAAATACAATTAAATCTCAAGGAACGCATTAATAAACATATTTCTCAAGGTCGTATCTACGAACCTTCAATTGTCATAAAATTATCTCGTCTATTAACACTGTCCTAGGAACAATACTAATGAGAAATATCCAAAAGCAGCGAAGATGAATAATTGTATGACCACCTGATATAGTTGAAAAAATGAATAATGCTTCATATTCTTTAGGAAACTTTATATAAATTGTCCAATTTCTGTATTTCAGCTGATCTGAAGATGGCATCGTTCCTAAATCGAAAGTCACAGAATATAACAAATAAATTGAATTGTGTTTTACTGATGTCCCTTCACTTTCATAATTCTAGTACACTCTGTAGAATTTCATCCACAAGATCAATATTTAATTAAATTTGATTTTAGTTTACCTTTGCACTTGATATTGCAATTTATACGATGGCCCAATGCTAAAAACTATTCAAAATACATTATTTGATTTGAATAGGTTTTTGGAAAATGTTGTGTACTTCCCAGAGCCCAGAGCAATAATAAAGAGAAACCATAAATCATAAAATATACAATATATTATGGGAGGAATTTGTGTTTCCAACTTTTCCTTTTAATGGAATTTCATCACACAAAAATCAAAAGTAAATTTCTTTTAAAATCATCTTAATGAGGCAATATTAGAGATAATATCAGGTTTACTTTTCAACTGTTTCTCGACAGAATTTTATATATTTATTTCTACCTTTGGTTATATTTTCTCGGGGGATATATTGGATGATTCATTACGATGGCCTATTAGACGTTTATGAAAAATTACATTTTCTTGTGTAAATCATATTATTTTCCTTTGGAAATTGACCACCAGTCTCTTTAATTTCTTCATGAAACGTGTTTAGATCTTAGAAAATATCAATTCAATTGAGGTCTCAAAAATATGGCTAGTCCCAAAATCTTCAAAAATCTTGACAAAAGGGTTAATTTGTGCATTTAGAGGTTTAACCTCCGAAGTTTGGAAAAAAAAACACTATTTTCTATCATACTTAATATCAATGAAATATTAATACACATGATATTAATTATAATTTTTTTTTCATTACAGGAAGCCAGCGAGGCCTATCTTGTAAGTTTGTTTGAAGACATGAATTTGTATGCTGTCCATGCCAAGCGTGTCACAATTATGCCAAAGGATCTTTTTCTGGCCCGAAGACTTCATGGAAAAAGAACCTAAGAGGGAGACTCATTTATACAATCATAAAAATTTATTTTTTCCTTCGGTTCGAAATGGTTGTAAACCAAAAAATGTACTTAATTTTCATTGAACATCAAAGTTGAGATGAAAGGTGTTCACTCAATCAAAATTTTTTTCTGACTGCTTAAATGGATGAATGTTTTAAGTTTCATTAATTAATTTTGATCTTGTTTATTTATTTGCTTCATTTATATTTAATTTTTTTACTGAAAGAATTATTGAATGAATTCTATAGGTTAGGTTTCTATATTTAGTATAATCAATGTAAATTTCAATCAATAAATTCTAGTTAAAATAAAATATTTCTTTACTCCACTCCATTTGTTTTATCTGAAACTATTCAACATATGGCGGTTAAATCTAATTATGAGAAAGAGAATAATGACTAGTATTTGAAGAGAATTTCTCCACATAATATATAATATCCAATAACTAGATTCAATTCAAATCTAAAATTGTTTGATAAAGGAAGAAATTAAATCCTGTAAAAAATCTCCACGGCCATAAGGCAGTCTTAAGAAATATATCGATAAAATATTAAAGATTTGTAAAATATTAAAATTTCGAAAAGCCTTTCCACCAAAAGTTCGAGTTAGAGTTAAAAATAACTGATTGGATTAGGAACTATCTAGAAGTACATTATATTTTCATCGATTATTTATCTACGTGGGACAAAAGTTTCATTGGGTTCTTTTTTAAAAATTAAATATTGTATCAATAAGTCGAGGGTTCAAACCACTCGAGTTGTAAAATAAGTACGCACTTCTAAAATTAGCCTGCAAATAACCGAAATTAACACGAAATTAATTTTGTAAACCAGAAAATGATGTTCATAATTTTTGTTGAACATAAAAATTAAGATGGAAGGTGTTCACTTAATCATGATTATTTTACTGACGGGTTTATTGGATGAATGTTTCAAGTTTCATTAAGTTATTTTCATCTTGTTCATTTCTTTGTTTTATTTTTTTACTGAAGGGATTATTGAATGTATCTTTTCGGATAGGTTTTAAAAATTAAATTTGTGTATTCAGTGATGTATAGCCATGAATTAATAAAATTGCATATATAACAAAATATTTCAATTTGTTATCTAGAATAATTCAACATATGGCGGATAAATCTAATTATGATATATGCAATAATAACTAGAAATTGAAGAGAATTTCCTCATATAATACAGGATGTTTCAAGTTCGACTGCCTATTAGACGTTTCTGGAGAACGGGGCCTATTTGAAATCTGAAAATTTGGAATATGGCATTGTTCATGATGCTCTATTAATCTGAATTATTTTCGAAGCTCCGGTACTGCCGGTTACATAAGAAATGAAAAACAATTTTTCAAAAAACACTTTTTTTTCATTTTATGTCTTATTATTATTATCAAGATTTCCTTTCTCAATTACTCCTTCTTAAAATGATTACGTTTGTCCATATGGTTTTCGAAATATTAAGAAAAAACCGAAAAAAAGCGAATTTCCATAGTCACTATTACGTGAATTATGTTTACTGTAAATATCCTCGTATGCGTATACGCATATATGATGTAGGAATATCGTGCATATCTTGAACTTGGGAAATATTATCACAGGGTGTTTCAAATATTGTGCCAAAAACTGTGAAAAAAATTTTATCATAACTTTCAATTTTCAAATAAGAACCCTATTTTTTTACGTTTGCGTTCAATTCTACGGAGAAAAATGGAGGTAATGACCAAACATGATAATGGTCCCAAATTCAATAATTCAAGAGTTATTCGAGATTTTATGAATTTATGTATACGTTGGGTCAATTTCCGGAGCTTCGAGAATATTTTAGCTTAATAGGGTATCATAAACAATGTCATATACCGAATTTTTAGATTTCAAATGGGCCCCGTTCTCCAGAAACTTCTAATAGGCAGTCAAACTTGAAACACCCTGTATATATTATTCAAATACTATTTTTTATTCAGATCTGAAAAGGTTTGAATATAGAAGAAATTGAATCCAGTGAAAGATCCCCGAGAATCTATAGCAGTCTTAATAAATATATCAATTAAGATATTGAAGATTTTTGAAATTATACAATTCCAGAAGCCTTATCCTCAAAAAATCGATAGATCAAGTTATGATCGAATTAACTTTTTTATGCATTTAACTTGTCAAAACTAATTTCAGAATTTGGAAATTGAAGAAAAATTCGGCTGTACAACTTCCCTGTGAAATAGAGTACTGATTCTTCGGATTTCAATGGAAAAATATGTTTTACAGAGCCTCAAAAAAAGAAATCAATTTAATTTTAATTAATGGAATGTCAACGGCATTTTTAACAAAGTAAGTGAACTTGAATTACTAACAAAAATAATTGAACTATAAATTATTCGCAAACGAGAATCTAAAATTCTTAACTTGTACAAAAATCTAAAATTGCAAAATTTTATTCAATTGATGAACCCAAAAATAAGCACGGAAGGCTGATTATTCATTATTAAAAACATTTAAAACCGGTAGGAAATTATCTTCTCGATTATCCTTAACAAGGTCATCATCATAACTTGTTACATAGGACATCAAAGTCCGATAGACACATCCGAAATCGAATACCTCCTAATGGGTTTGTTCACTGGCTTACAGACCCTCAAAACGAAACATTAATTCATTTAAATGGAATAACAACGGCATTTTTAACAAAGTTAATGATTTTTAAATACAAACAAAAGAAATTAAAATGAAAATTATTTGCCTACAGGAAATCTAAAATTGCAAACTTTGACAAAAATATGAAATTGCATACTTTCATTTGATTGGGCCGCAAGCTTCACAACAAGACATTAATTCAATTAATGCCAACGGCATTTTTAACAAAGTAATGAACTTTGAATTCTAGGAAATTGAAATAGAAATTATTTGCATACAGAAAATCTAAAATTGCAAACTTTGACAAGAATCTAAAATTGAAAAACTTTCAGTTAATTAATGAACCCAAAAATATTTTCGGAGGACTTATTATTTTTTATAAAAGACATTTAAAACCGAAAGAAATTCTAACTAATACAATAAACTCTGAGCTTTTAGCAAATTTGCTTAACGAGGTCATCATCATAAACTATTACAACGGACATCCCAAATCGAATACCTAATGGACTTGTAAGTAAAGTAAGTAATAACAGTGGATTACAATAATAGAAGCCATTCATGGAAATCTTTTACAATGAATAGAAATGGTAACCTTCTCAAAAGTACCTAGATAAAACAACTCTCTCATTAATTTTCTAAGAAATTCCTATAACTCATTCAAGCGTATCAAATACAAATGTGTGCCACTGAAAATAGATCTGTGGCCTGCGGTCATATTCTTTCGTCTAGGTGAAGATTATAGAATAAGGAATGAAGAGAGAAGTAGGTATTGAAAAAAACTATTAGAAATATTATTAAGAATCTATTAAAAAATATATATATAAAAATATAGTTACTTTACATTAATAGAAAGAAATGATATTTATGGGAGGAGTCAGTATTTCCAAATTCTCCTTTAAGGTCAGTTTCAACACCAAAAATGCAAAAGGGAATATCTTTAAAAAAAATCAAAAATAAAATTTCAGAGATAATTTTATATTTTTCAATGGAGGAAATTGCCTAAATTATGTTTCTCAACTACTATTAGACGTTTAACATATATTAATCGGAATTTTGTTTTGACAAATTGCATGTTGCGGTTTGAGACAATAATCATTCTCCTCGAAATATTTTCAAATATCAACTCCTTCCGTTTATACCTTAAACCGAGCCTTTAACTAACTACTACTTTCTTATTTTAAAGGGCACACCCAGTATATTGTCGTATTATTAGATAGATAGCTTATTTGATGACAATTTCTACAATATGCTATAAATTAGGTGAAAACTCAATGGTTTATGAGTTTCTCATAATAAAAATGATGGCAATGAGGACTCACCTTTTTTTGAATATTTCTGTAGGAAAAGTTCATTGCGAAAAAACCTACTTAATTTTCGATCCTACCAATAAGTTGTATTATGAGATTGTTTGTGGTTTGGCGGAAATATGAGAAGATAATGAACTTAGACAACACAAATTCATCAAAATCAAGATTCTTCAAATTACAACTTATACTTTTTATTCTTTCAGACAATTATAAGTGTAAATCAAGGGGACTTACTCAAGCAAACCCTATACCTTAAAAGAAAACTTTAAGAGACTAGTAAAATTTTTCAATTAATCACTTGCAATTAATATGAATGAAAACTCATTGATGAAATGTCAAATTTAGTGGATATATCGCATTTCAGTTTCTTTCTGTACTTTCCGGAAGTAACAAACTACTCCAATCAATAAGAAACTGCAATTTTTTCGAATATCAAGTTCATCCTCAATAACTTCTACCTAAAGTTTTTATTTTAGATATATTTTTTACCTGAGTAACGCCTTTTATTTTTATACGTAGAATGAACAGAAAAAATAAAAAAATATAGGTTGTAATTTGAAAATTCTGAATTCTGATGAATTTGTGATGTCAGAGTTCATTTTCTTCTCATGAACACATTATACATTTTTGGTCCGAACCAAGTTATAGTAGAAGCGTATTGCGAGGATCGAAAATTAAAAAGATATTTTTTTTTCTACACACTTTTACAGCCCTAATCCGTTTCATAATGGTATCCATTATGATAGAAATTTTGCATAACGATATAGGTTTTTAATCAAAGAAACCAATAATATTTCAATCAAGCAGCTAATCATTTGACATTTCCTTTAAATTCCTATCTAATTGTTTCATTTGTCAAAATCAGTAGTCATATTTTCGTAGAATACATTACATATACCCTACGATATTTTTATTATCAAAATGTCTGATATAGAAGAATTACCATCGACTTCTCCACACATATCGGACAAAACGGCCACCCTCTTTTTATACGTAGAATTGACTGAAATAATAAAAAATATAGGATCCAAAATTTCGAAATCTTGAATTTTGATGAATTTGATTTGTCCATGTTCATGATCATCTGATAAACACCCTGTACATTTATGGTCCAAACCTCAAACATTCTCATAATACTACGGATATGCAGAATCAAAAATGAAAAAGGGTTTTTCGAAAAATACTTTTTCTGTGGAAATATTCGAAAAAATGTGTGACCTCGTCGCAACCGTTTTTTCCATAAGATTAACTCATGAACCTTTGAGTTTTTAATGAAGTTATAGCTGAAATTGTTATCAATTAAACTATATTTGATGTAGTCTGTTTTCGATATAACCGGAAGTGGGAGAAGTATGGAAATATTTTAGGGAATATGAGAAATTTCAGCACAAATTATGATTAGTTCTCCATAAACGTCTAATAAGCTGTTTTCGTTTATACCATGTTAAAAAGATAATTTTTAAAAATATTAAGAATGTAAATCAAAATAATAAGAGGCGAGCTATGCCATATTCATGTTTCATTATAGAGGTTCGTGAGAAATCATAATAAGAATACAACTCAAACCAAACTCTGATTTATTTCTGAGAAAATAATTTGTAATTATCACTACTGTATATGCCCATGTCTTGAAACCCCCTCCCCATGTAAAACTGAAAGCTGGCTACGCCCGTGTAATGTAGGGATATTACAGAAGAAGAAAAAGAAGAGAATTTTAGAAAATTCAGTGGTGGAACACCGAAAAAAATCAAGTAAGGTACCGTATTCCCGTTGTTCGTCAAATTAGTGTTCAGTTAGTGTTCCGCAATCATATCGGTTTCGAGTCGACAGCGAACGTAGTACATCAAAAGTGAAGGGAATTTTGAATTTGTTTTCACAAACAAGGTTAGTTTATGTTCATATATTATTTTTTCTATAATCTATTTTTCACCATCAATTCGTTTTCATTTCGTTTGATATTTATTTATGCATTTTAAAAGAGGTTGTTTCATCTTCAGTTCGGTTTCCTGACTTTCAGAACCGCCTTTTCGTTTGATTTAGATTTTTATTAATTTTTTTGATATGATCGAAAAACCAAATTTTTTCATTAGTTCTATTATAATATCATTCTATCATTTAGTTCCAAATTCCAACGATTTATTCAAGAAGTATATGAAGTTGCATTGTTTAGAATTATACATATCTTGTATGCCTGTAACTTATTGTTTTATTTCTCTAGATCTCAACATGGCTCGTACCAAGCAAACAGCTCGTAAATCCACTGGAGGTAAAGGGGGAAAATTGCCAAGGAAACATTTGGCTACTAAGGCAGCGAGAAAAACGGCTCCAACATCTGGTGGAGTGAAAAAACCTCACAGATACCGTCCAGGCACTGTCGCTCTTCGTGAAATAAGAAGATACCAAAAATCCACTGACTTGCTCATCAAAAGAGCGCCATTCCAGCGTTTAGTCAAAGAAATAGCACAGGATTATAAAACTGATCTCCGTTTCCAAACGGCAACTATTGGTGCCCTTCAAGTAAGTACATTTTCTGACGTAAATCTACTATTTTTCCTTTGGAAATTGACGATCAGTGATGTTTCTTCAATATACTTATGAAATGGTTATATTTGAAAAGAAACATTTTATTGATATTTCAAATATAAGGCTAATTTCATATTTTTTTTTCAAATCTTAACAAAATGGTTAATTTGTTCATTGAAAATTGTTACCTCCAAAATTTGGTAAAGGAAATCTGATCTCCGCATTTAGGTTTTTCATGCTCAATATCAATAACAATTGCTTGAAATAATATTAATTATTTATTTTCATTTTACAGGAAGCCGCCGAAGCTTACTTGGTGGGTCTGTTCGAAGACACAAATTTGTGTGCCACCCATGCCAAGCGTGTAACTATTATGCCCAAGGATCTCCAACTGGCCCGTAGAATTCGTGGAGAAAGATCCTAAGAAGTTGGCTAATAATTTAGATGAAAGGTTTCACTTGAACGTAATATATTTTTAAGGGTTCGAAATATCCTGTCAACCTTTACATTGCGAACCTAATTTTTTAAACCAAAAAATGTACTTAATTTTCATTGAACATCAAAGTTAAAATGGAAGGTGTTCACTTAATTAAAAATTTTTTCTGTCTGCTTGAATCAATGAAAGTTTTGAGTTTTATTTATTAATTTTGATCTTGTTTATTTATTTGATTTATTTATATTTTAGTTTTTTACTGAAGGGATTATTTAATGAATGTATTTAGATTCTATAGGTTAAGTTTCTATATTTAGTATAATCAATGTATAATTAAAAATTCTAGCTATAATAAAATATTTCTATACTCCACTCCTTTTGTTTTATCTGGAACTATTCAACATATGGCGGATAAATCTAATTATGATAAAGAAAATAATGACTAGTAATTGAAGAGAATTTCTCCACATAATATATAATATCCAATAACTAGTTTCAATTCAAATCTGAAATTGTTTGATTAAGTGAGAAATTAAATCCTGTAAAAAATTTCCATGGCCATAAGGCAGTCTCAAGAAATATATCAATAAAATATTAAAGATTTGTACAATATTAAAATTCCGAAAGCCTTTCCCCCAAAAGTTCAAGTTAGAGTTAAAAATAACTGATTGGATTAGGAACTATCTAGAAGTACATTATATTTCCATCGATTATTTATCTACGTGGGACAAAAGTTTCGTTGGGTTTCTTTTTTAAAAATTAAATATTGTATCAATAAGTCGAGGGTTCAAACCACTCGAGTTTTAAAATAAGTACGCACTTCTAAAATTAGCCTGAAAATAACCGAAATTAACACGAAATTAATTTTGTAAACCAGAAAATGATGTTCATAATTTTTGTTGAACATAAAAATTAAGATGGAAGGTGTTCACTTAATCATGATTATTTTATTGATGAGTTTATGGGATGAATGTTTCAAATTTCATTAAGTTATTTTCATCTTGTTCATTTCTTTGTTTTATTTTTTACTGAAGGGATTATTGAATGTATCTTTTCGGATAGGTTTTAGAAATTGAATTTGTGTATTCAGTGATGTATAGCCATGAATTAATAAAATTGCATATATAACAAAATATTTCTATACTCCACCCCAATTTTTTTATCTAGAATCATTCAACATATGGTGGATAAATCTAATTATGATATATGCAATAATAACTAGAAATTGAAGAGAATTTCCTCATATTATACAGGATGTTTCAAGTTCGACTGCCTATTAGACGTTTCTGGAGAACGGGGTCTATTGGAAATCTGAAAATTTGGAATATGACATTGTTCATGATGCTCTATTGAGCTGAATTATTTTCGAAGCTCCGTTACTTCCGGTTACATAAGAAATGAAAAACAATTTTTCAAAAAACACTTTTTTTTCATTTTATGTCTAAGATAGTATCAAGATTTCCATTCTCAATTACTCCTTCTTGAAACGTTTGTCCATATGGTTTTCGAAACATTATGAAAAAACCGAAAAAAAAAGCGAATTTCCATAGTCACTATTACGTGAATTATGTTTACTGTGAATATCCTCCTATGCGTATACGCATATATGATGTAGGAATATCGTGCATATCTTGAACTTGAGAAATATCATTACAGGGTGTTTCAAATATTGTGCCAAAAATTGTGAACAAAATTTGATCATAACTTTCAATTTTCAAATAAGAACCCTATTTTTTTATGATTGCGTTGGATTCTACGGAGAAAAATGAAGGTAATGACCAAACATGATTATGCTCCCAAATTTAATAATTCAAAAGTTATTCGAGATTTTATCAATTTATGTATACGTTGGGTTAATTTCCGGAGCTTCGAGAATATTTTAGCTTAATAGGGTATCATAAACAATGTCATATTCCGAATTTTTAGATTTCAAATGGGCCCTGTTCTCCAGAAACGTCTAATAGGCAGTCAAACTTGAAACACCCTGTATATATTATTCAAATACTATTTTTTATTCAGATCTGAAAACTTTTGAATACAGAAGAAATTGAATCCAGTGAAAGATCCCCGAGAATCTATAGCAGTCTTAATAAATATATCAATTAATATATTGAAGATTTTTGAAATTATACAATTCCAGAAGCCTTATCTTCAAAAAGTTCATAGATTAAGTTATGATTAGTTATGTAATAGGTATTATTCAGTAATGCGAATCGAATTAACTTTTTTATGCATTTAATTACATAACTTGTCAACATCTTGACTAATAATTTAGATGAAAGGTTTCACTTGAACGTAATATATTTTTACTTACGCTATTATTGAATGAATGTTTTTAGTTAAGTTTTACAGGACAAGTTTTTTGTATTTTTGATGTGAGGACATAAGCAATAAAAAATAATTTAATAATACAATTAATATATTTCTTTTCTCTACCTCTTTTTTTTCAACTGAATTCATTCAACATATGGTGGATAAATCTAACTATGATAAATTGAATAATAAGTAGATATTGAAGAGAATCTCTTCACATTAAATATACCATTCAATTACTAATTAACCGATAATTAAAATTTAAAATGGTTTGAATATAACAGAAATTAAATCCGGTATAATATCCTCGAGACTCTGAGGAAATCTTAAGAAATATATCAACAAAAGATCAATGATTTGTGAAATATGGAAAGCTTTACCCCCAAAAGTACTAGGGATGACTGATTGGATTTAGAACTAGTTACTTATTTAGTTATACTTAGTACGAATCGAATTAAACTTTTTTTCAAACGTTCAATAACAACGTCTTAAATTAACTGACAAGATCATCGAAAATTTCTACTTCTACTCATGCGGAAGGAAAAGTGTTGCCTCTTAACAATGCTAACTATTATACTTCTTGTCGGTCAAAATGAATATAGCACGACAACCGTAACTAGGCAAATTTTCTATTGATCAATCAATTATTACGATCGTTAATATAAATCTTATTTAAAGTTGGATCTCCAGATTTTCACGAATTTCAAAACGATTCCTTTCGAAATAATATAGTAATGAGTTTAATTGTTGATTGGTAGATTAGGTTTTCATCGAATATAGATCTACTTGGAACAATTGTTTCATTCGTTTTCATTTTTAAAACTTTAACATTGCATCAATGATAAGAGAAGGGAAAACTCATACTCTGCAAATAAGGCATGAACAAATAACAAATCATTACCGATAGATTGATTGAAAAAAAAAAAAAAAGACTTGTAGATTGCATAAAAAAACAAAGGGAAATATAAAAGGTTCCATTTGAGACACATTACAAAAATTAAATATGCATAATGTTCAGGGAAGCTTCACATTGTTCCTATGATTTTTTTAATAATAATAATAATAATAAATTTTATTTAGCACTCGGCTATTGAAAACAATACAAATGTAATCCACTTACTCAATTAAATTCTTCATAAATATAACTCATTAAACATTTTTTGAATTCTCTATAATTATTACAATATTTGATCTTTTCAGGTAGTTTATTGAAGATAATTAATCCCCTGCTAAATGTGGATTTATTCATTAATGTAGTATTAACTTTTTCTAGGTAAAAATCATCTCGACGTCGTGTATTATAATTATGTATCTCATTAGCAAATTTTAGGTTTTCACTCAAATATTCAGGTAACATTTCATTCCTTGCTTTGAATATTAAATCTAATTCTATAAATAATCATTTGATTGACACTCATCAATTTCAAACAATTCAACATATTTCTTATGGGAGTTCTTTTATTACATTTCAAAATAATTATCATACCTCTATTTTGTACTTTTTGTAACCTGGCTATGCTACCTTTATTCAAATTAAACATAACTGACGAGCAATAATCCACATGAGGAAGTACCAATGATCTAAACAACATCAGTGACGTATTCATATCAATTTTACCCCTTATTCTAGATATGAAACCAACTTTTTTGGACATTTTATTTGCGATATAATCCACGTGAGACTGAAACTTTAAATTCTCGTCTAAAATCAATCCTAAGTATTTCATTTTAGTAACCCTCTCTACTTCATTTTTATCAATATTAATTCTGAAATTACTTATGTCGGTACTACGTGTTCTATATTCACTACCTATTAACATATACTTCGATTTTTTTATATTGACTTTCAAGTTATTGTCGCAAAGCCAAATGAACAACCTATCCAAATCCTCGTTAACTAATTTGAACAAAATTTCAACATCATATCCAGAAACATATATCATAGTATCATCCGCAAACAAAGTTATCTTACAATTCCATACATATTTCACTATATCATTTATATACAATAGAAATAAAATTGTTCCCAAATTTGTACCCTGGGGTACCCCAAATTCATTTTTTCCAATTGATGACACAAAATTTCCGAATTTTACTTTTTGCGTCCTTCCTGTCAAATATGACTCAAACCATTGAAAAACTTTCCCAGATAATCTTAGTTTTTTTTATTTTAAGTAACAGTAATTTTCTTATCAATTGTCTCAAATGCTCTTTGAAAGTCCAAAAACACTACCAATATCATCTTACCACTGTCAATATCCCCATCCACTTGTCACAACTATTCAACAATGTAGTTTCACAAGAATGAGCCACAAGAAAACCTGATTGATTTTTAGTGAGAATTTTATTTTCGAACAAACTTGTTTATAATCTATAAATAATGACTTCTCGTACTGAATGGACACCCTCTGCCAGATCTACCAACCTAATTCAATAGATACATTAGTCCTCACATTAAGTCTTGTATAGATTCTCTTGAAAATACTGTATATTGTCTGGTTAAAATGCATTTAATATATATTGAGTTATTGGGTATAGGTGACCAAATATATTCCAGTAAATTACTCTTTATTTCTATTCAGTAATGACGACGTTTCGGCTATTGTTTGTAGCCATTCTCAAGTCATTATGAAACAAGTATTTCTAAAACAGAGTAAGCACTATCGTTACTATTATTCTATTATTCATGATCTCTGAGATGTGAAAATATATGTACAATTATATTCTTGGGAAATTTCACGGAAATATCAGATGGACAAATGTGTGATTGATGCAAAAAAAAATTCAATAATTTACGTGGAAAAACTTTGAGTACGTAAATTAAAATACTCTGCTAATAGATACACTATCTTCGTTATTTTAACTTGTAATTTTGATTGACTTATACGCAACTGAACAACTCATCATAAAATTATATCCAATTTGAAAATCGAAAAAACATCAGGAATATTGGGGTTATTCCGCCATTTTGTTCATTTTCATTTTAGGTATAGGGTTTGCTTAAGTAACCCCCGAATTATGGATTCGAATTTGAAAATCTTAGGTTTTGATGAATTTGAGTTGTGTTCCCAACTTTTCTTTTTAATGGAATTTCAACACACAAAAATCAAAAGTAAATTTCTTTTAAAATCATCTTAATGAGGCAATATTGGAGATAATATCAGGTATACTTTTCAATTGTTTCTCAACAACATTTTATATATTTATTTCTACCTTTGGTTATGTTTTCTCGGGGGATATAGGTACTGGATGATTCATTACGATGGCCTGTTAGACGTTTACGAAAAATTAATCGAAATTTTGTGCTGAAAATTTGAATGTCGCTGTTTGAGACAATGATCTTGCTCCCTAAAATATTTTTAGATCACTACAACTTCCGGTTATACCAGAAACTATTTCTTTGTAATTTCAAATGGCACACTTAGTATGTTATCGCATAAATAGATAATTTGTTTGAAGACACTTTCAGCTATATGCCATAACTTGATTAAAGACAAAAAGGTTGATGAGTTAAAGTAATTCTCATGAAAAAAAGGTTGCAACAAGGACTCTTATGTTTTTAATATTTCTGTAGAAAATTTTTTTCGAGAGATCCATTTTAAATTTCGATTATGCAAATATGTAGTCTTAAATGATCATAAATAAAGGTTTTTTCAAATAGCAACCTATATATTTCATTATTTCAGTGAATTCTATGTTTAAAACTAAGGCGTCATTGAAGCGAAACCCATAATTAAAAAAAAACGTTATCGAGGAAGAACTTGAAATGACAAAAAACACAATCTCAAACTGAGTGGAAGTAGTCTGTGACTACCAAATTTGACAAATTATGAATTGTAATTGATAGTTTGTTGGGATTGTTGAGAATAGATAGACCAGTCGAAGTTTTCTATTAATCAATTGCAATCAATATGAATGAAAACTCATTCATAAAATGTCAAATTCAGATATCAAAACATCGAATTTTAGTTTTTCAAAAGATACACACTACTCCTCTCAGTTAGAAACTACGATTTTTCTTAATTTCAAGTTGTGCCTCAATAACTCTCAAAGTTTTCATGTGAGGTATAGGTTTTTGTCTAACTAAACCCCTCCTTTTGATACGTAGAATTGACTGAAATAATGAAAAAATATATATATAGGTTGCAATTTGAAAATTTTAAGTTTTGATGATTTTTTTTCATATCAACGAATTTCACGAATGATTCTTTATTTCAAATAATCTAGTGTTGGGCGTGGCCGTATTTGAATTTAAAATAATGGTCATCCGCATATTGGGAATGTTCTACTCAATCATTTTGAAGAAAAAATATAATATGTTCGAGCATTCATAAAGTCCAAACTTGGCAGAAAAACATTAAAAAAAAGCTGAAAAAAACGCAATTTTCGAGTGTTTTAATAAGTCGAAGCAGAAGAAACTAAAAGCTGATTCAATTCTTATAGTTTATCATTAATTCTTAAGAATTCAGTAGAACACGTTTATAGTTTATTAAATTCCACGTTATTTAAAGTTGAATCCATAAAAAATTATTACATCTAATACATTTTTCCATCCCTAAAATATTCCTGAAAATAAGTGTTTCCCACACCAAATATCTCAATACAAATTCACTTAACCCCCCCTCCTCACTTTCACTTTGTACGAAACGCCAAACATGCGCAAAGTGACAGGAATGCTAAGGCAGGCCGCGCACTAGAAGAAGAAGAAAAAAGGAATTTTAGAAAATTCAGTGTTTGTTGAAAAAATCTGGTGAGGTACCGTGTCTCCGTTGTTAGTCAAATCATTGTGCAGTAAGTGTTCAGCAGTTCAGCATTCATTTTAGTTCTGAGTCGACAGCGAAAGTTTTACTTCAACAGTGAAGGAATTTAAAATTTGTTTTCATAATAACTCGAACAAGGTAAGTTTATTTTCATATATTCTTATTTCAATAATCTATAGTTCACTAGATCAGCACTTTGTTTGATCTTGATTTGTATTCTATCAGTAAGTTTGGATTTCAACCGATTAATTCGAGAAGTGTAAGAAGTTGCATTGTTTAGGATTATATCTCATTTGCCTGTAACTTATTGTTTTATTTCTCTAGATCTCAACATGGCTCGTACCAAGCAAACAGCTCGTAAATCCACTGGAGGAAAAGGGGGAAAATTGCCAAGGAAACATTTGGCTACTAAGGCAGCGAGAAAAACGGCTCCAACATCAGGTGGAGTGAAAAAACCTCACAGATACCGTCCAGGCACTGTCGCTCTTCGTGAAATAAGAAGATACCAAAAATCCACTGACTTGCTCATCAAAAGAGCGCCATTCCAGCGTTTAGTCAAAGAAATAGCACAGGATTATAAAACTGATCTCCGTTTCCAAACGGCAACTATTGGTGCCCTTCAAGTAAGTACATTTTCTGACGTAAATCTACTATTTTTCCTTTGGAAATTGACGACCAGTGATGTTTCTTCAATATACTCATGAAATGGTTATATTTGAAAAAAAACATTTTATTGATATTTCAAATATAAGGCTAATTTCATTTTTTTTTTCAAATCTTAACAAAATGGTTAATTTGTTCATTGAAAATTGTTACCTCCAAAATTTGGTAAAGGAAATCTGATCTCCGCATTTAGGTTTTTCATGCTCAATATCAATGAACAATTGCTTGAAATAATATTAATTATGTATTTTCATTTTTACAGGAAGCCGCCGAAGCCTACTTGGTGGGTCTGTTCGAAGACACAAATTTGTGTGCTACCCATGCCAAACGAGTAACTATTATGCCCAAGGATCTCCAACTGGCCCGTAGAATTCGTGGAGAAAGATCCTAAGAAGTTGACTAATAATTTAGATGAAAGGTTTCACTTGAACGTAATATATTTTAAAGGGTTCGAAATATCCTGTCAACCTTTACATTGCGAACCTAATTTTTTAAACCAAAAAATGTACTTAATTTTCATTGAACATCAAAGTTAAAATGGAAGGTGTTCACTTAATTAAAAATTTTTTCTGTCTGCTTGAATGATAGAATGTTTTGAGTTTTATTTATTAATTTTGATCTTGTTTATTTATTTGATTTATTTATATTTTAGTTTTTTACTGAAGGGATTATTTAATGAATGTATTTAGATTCTATAGGTTAAGTTTCTATATTTAGTATAATCAATGTATAATTAAAAATTCTAGCTATAATAAAATATTTCTATACTCCACTTCTTTTGTTTCATCTGAAACTATTCAACATATGGCGGATAAATCTAATTATGATAAAGAAAATAATGACTAGTAATTGAAGAGAATTTCTCCACATAATATATAATATCCAATAACTAGTTTCAATTCAAATCTGAAATTGTTTGATTAAGTGAGAAATTAAATCCTGTAAAAAATTTCCATGGCCATAAGGCAGTCTCAAGAAATATATCAATAAAATATTAAAGATTTGTACAATATTAAAATTCCGAAAGCCTTTCCCCCAAAAGTTCAAGTTAGAGTTAAAAATAACTGATTGGATTAGGAACTATCTAGAAGTACATTATATTTTCATCGATTATTTATCTACGTGGGACAAAAGTTTCATTGGGTTTCTTTTTTAAAAATTAAATATTGTATCAATAAGTCGAGGGTTCAAACCACTCGAGTTTTAAAATAAGAACGCACTTCTAAAATTAGCCTGAAAATAACCGAAATTAACACGAAATTAATTTTGTAAACCAGAAAATGATGTTCATAATTTTTGTTGAACATAAAAATTAAGATGGAAGGTGTTCACTTAATCATGATTATTTTATTGATGGGTTTATTGGATGAATGTTTCAAATTTCATTAAGTTATTTTCATCTTGTTCTTTTCTTTGTTTTATTTTTTACTGAAGGGATTATTGAATGTATCTTTTCGGATAGGTTTTAGAAATTGAATTTGTGTATTCAGTGATGTATAGCCATGAATTAATAAAATTCCATATATAACAAAATATTTCTATACTCCACCCCAATTTTTTTATCTAGAATCATTCAACATATGGTGGATAAATCTAATTATGATATATGCAATAATAACTAGAAATTGAAGAGAATTTCCTCATATTATACAGGATGTTTCAAGTTCGACTGCCTATTAGACGTTTCTGGAGAACGGGGTCTATTAGAAATCTGAAAATTTGGAATATGACATTGTTCATGATGCTCTATTGAGCTGAATTATTTTCGAAGCTCCGTTACTTCCGGTTACATAAGAAATGAAAAACAATTTTTCAAAAAACACTTTTTTTTCATTTTATGTCTAAGATAGTATCAAGATTTTCATTCTCAATTACTCCATCTTGAAATGATTACGTTTGTCCATATGGTTTTCGAAACATTATGAAAAAACCGAAAAAAAAGCGAATTTCCATAGTCACTATTACGTGAATTATGTTTACTGTGAATATCCTCCTATGCGTATACGCATATATGATGTAGGAATATCGTGCATATCTTGAACTTGAGAAATATCATTACAGGGTGTTTCAAATATTGTGCCAAAAATTGTGAACAAAATTTGATCATAACTTTCAATTTTCAAATAAGAACCCTATTTTTTTATGATTGCGTTGGATTCTACGGAGAAAAATGAAGGTAATGACCAAACATGATTATGCTCCCAAATTTGATAATTCAAGAGTTATTCGAGATTTTATCAATTTATGTATACGTTGGGTTAATTTCCGGAGCTTCGAGAATATTTTAGCTTAATAGGGTATCATAAACAATGTCATATTCCGAATTTTTAGATTTCAAATGGGCCCTCTTCTCCAGAAACGTCTAATAGGCAGTCAAACTTGAAACACCCTGTATATATTATTCAAATACTATTTTTTATTCAGATCTGAAAAGGTTTGAATATAGAAGAAATTGAATCCAGTGAAAGATCCCCGAGAATCTATAGCAGTCTTAATAAATATATCAATTAATATATTGAAGATTTTTGAAATTATACAATTCCAGAAGCCTTATCTTCAAAAAGTCGATAGATTAAGTTATGATTAGTTATGTAATAGGTATTATTCAGTAATGCGAATCGAATTAACTTTTTTATGCATTTAATTACATAACTTGTCAACATCTTGACTAATAATTTAGATGAAAGGTTTCACTTGAACGTAATATATTTTTACTTACGCTATTATTGAATGAATGTTTTTAGTTAAGTTTTACAGGACAAGTTTTTTGTATTTTTGATGTGAGGACATAAGCAATAAAAAATAATTTAATAATAAAATTAATGTATTTCTTTTCTCTACCTCTTTTTTTTCAACTGAATTCATTCAACATATGGTGGATGAATCTAACTATGATAAATTGAATAATAAGTAGATATTGAAGAGAATCTCTTCACATTAAATATACCATTCTATTACTAATTAACCGATAATTCAAATTTAAAATGGTTTGAATATAACAGAAATTAAATCCGGTATAATATCCTCGAGACTCTGAGGAAATCTTAAGAAATATATCAACAAAAGATCAATGATTTGTGAAATCAAAAGTACAAGGGATGACTGATTGGATTTAGAACAAGGTACTTATTTAGTGATACTTAGTACGAATCGAATTAAACTTTTTTTCAAACGTTCAATAACAACGTCTTAAATTAACTGACAAGATCATCGAAAATTTCAACTTCTACTCATGCGGAAGGAAAAGTGTTGCCTCTTAACAATGCTAACTATTATACTTCTTGTCGGTCAAAATGAATATAGCACGACAACCGTAACTAGGCAAATTTTCTATTGATCAATCAATTATTACGATCGTTAATATAAACCTTATTTAAAGTTGGATCTCCAGATTTTCACGAATTTCAAAACGATTCCTTTCGAAATAATATAGTAATGAGTTTAATTGTTGATTGGTAGATTAGGTTTTCATCGAATATAGATCTACTTGGAACAATAGTTTCATTCGTTTTCATTTTTAAAACTTTAACATTGCATCAATGATAAGAGAAGGGAAAACTTATACTCTACAAATAAGGCATGAACAAATAACAAATCATTACCGATAGACTTGTAGATTGCATAAAAAAACAGAGGGAAATATAAAAGGTTCCATTTGAGACACATTACAAAAATTAAATATGCATAATGTTCAGGGAAGCTTCACATTGTTCCTATGATTTTTTTAATAATAATAATAATAATAATAAACTTTATTTAGCACTCGGCTATTGAAAACAATACAAATGTAATCCACTTACTTGATTAAATTCTTCATAAATATAACTCATTAAACATTTTTTGAATTCTGTATAATTATTACAATATTTGATCTTTTCAGGTAGTTTATTGAAGATAACTAATCCCCTGCTAAATGTGGATTTATTCATTAATGTAGTATTAACTTTTTCTATGTAAAAATCATCTCGACGTCGTGTATTATAATTATGTATCTCATTAGCAAATTTTAGGTTTTCACAATCATTTGATTGACACTCATCAATTTCAAACAATTTAACATATTTCTTATGGGAGTTTTATTACATTTCAAAATAATTATCATACCTCTATTTTGTACTTTTTGTAACCTATGCTACCTTTATTTAAATTAAACATATCTGACGAGCAATAATCCACATGAGGAAGTACCAATGATCTAAACAACATCAGTGACGTATTCATATCAATTTTACCCCTTATTCTAGATATGAAACCAACTTTTTTGGACATTTTATTTGCGATATAATCCACGTGAAACTGAAACTTTAAATTCTCGTCTAAAATCAATCCTAAGTATTTCATTTTAGTAACCCTCTCTATTTCATTTTTATCAATATTAATTCTGAAATTACTTATGTCGGTACTACGTGTTCTATATTCACTACCTATTAACATATACTTCGATTTTTTTATATTGACTTTCAAGTTATTGTCGCAAAGCCAAATGAACAACCTATCCAAATCCTCGTTAACTAATTTGAACAAAATTTCAACATCATATCCAGAAACATATATCATAGTATCATCCGCAAACAATTATCTTACAATTCCATACATATTTCACTACATCATTTATATACAATAGAAATAAAATTGTTCTCAAATTTGTACCCTGAGGTACCCCAAATTCATTTTTTCCAATTGATGACACAAAATTTCCGAATTTTACTTTTTGCGTCCTTCCTGTCAAATATGACTCAAACCATTGAAAAACTTTCCCAGATAACCCTAGTTTTTTTTATTTTAAGTAACAGTAATTTCCTATCAATTGTCTCAAATGCTCTTTGAAAGTCCAAAAACACTACCAATATCATCTTACGACTGTCAATATCCCCCATCCACTTGTCACAACTATTCAACAATGTAGTTTCACAAGAATGAGCCCGTCGAAAACCTGATTGGTTTTTAGTGAGAATTTTATTTTCGAACAAACTTGTTTATAATCTATAAATAATGACTTCTCGTACTGAATGTACACCCTCTGCCAGATCTACCAACCTAATTCAATAGATACATTAGTCCTCACATTAAGTCTTCTATAGATTCTCTTGAAAATACTGTATATTGTCTGGTTAAAATGCATTTAATATATATTGAGTTATTGGGTATAGGTGACCAAATATATTCCAGTAAATTACTCTTTATTTCTATTCAGTAATGACGACGTTTCGGCTATTGTTTGTAGCCATTCTCAAGTCATTATGAAACAAGTATTTCTAAAACAGAGTAAGCACTATCAATCAAATAATTTGACAACTTTGTGTCTAATCCTTCACAATAATATATCTGTATGATATATTCAGTTTATTTTTGTCTTGGAATATATTCCAATTCTAAAAATGACAAATTTAATAATCAACCAAAAGAAAAATTCAAAATGACTAAAACTGTACAAATTGAGTAAACGGTTAATAAATTGAACAACTAAATTAACATAAAGACAGACGTACGTTTCGGAATTTTTGTATTTAATAATACAATTTTTCCTCATCAGTTATATTAAATATCCTTCATCAAGAAGACTCATTAAACTTTTATAATAGTAAGCACTATCGTTACTATTATTCTATTATTCATGATCTCTGAGATGTGAAAATATATGTACAATTATATTCTTGGGAAATTTCACGGAAATATCAGATGGACAAATGTGTGATGGATGCAAAAAAAAAATTCAATAATTTACGTGGAAAAACTTTGAAAATATACCACGGAAATTATTTATCTTTGCGTTGTAGGTGAGTACGTAAACTAAAATACTCTGCTAATAGATACACTATCTTCGTTATTTTAACTTGTAATTTTGATTGACTTATACGCAACTGAACAACTCATCATAAAATTATATCCAATTTGAAAATCGAAAAAACATCAGGAATATTGGGGTTATTCCGCCATTTTGTTTATTTTCATTTTAGGTATAGGGTTTGCTTAAGTAACCCCCGAATTATGGATTCTAATTTGAAAATCTTAGGTTTTGATGAATTTGAGTTGTTTTCCCAACTTTTCCTTTTAATGGAATTTCAACACACAAAAATCAAAAGTAAATTTCTTTTAAAATCACCTTGATGAGGCAATATTAGAGATAATATCAGGTATACTTTACAACTGTTTCTCAACAACATTTTATATATTTATTTCTACCTTTGGTTATGTTTTCTCGGGGGATATACTGGATGATTCATCACGATGGCTGTTAGACGTTTATGAAAAATTAATCGAAATTTTGTGCTGACAATTTGAATGTCGCTGTTTGAGACAATGATCTTGCTCCCTAAAATATTTTTAGATCACTACAACTTCCAGTAATACCGGAAATTATTTCTTTGTAATTTCAAATGGCACACCTAGTATGTTATCACATAAATAGATAATTTGTTTGAAGACAATTTCAGCTATATGCCATAACTTGATTTAAGACTAAAAGGTTGATGAGTTAAAGTAATTTTCATGAAAAAAATGGTAGCGACAAGGACTCTTATGTTTTTAATATTTCTGCCGAAAATTTTTTTCGAGAGAACCATTTTAAATTTCGATCATGCAAATGTGTGATCTTAAAAGACTATTTGCGGTTTGGACCAATAATCTACAGGGTGTTCATTAGAATCTAATGAACTTGGACAACTATAATTCATCATAAATAAAGGTTTTTTCAAATAGCAACCTATATATTTCATTATTTCAGTGAATTCTATGTTTAAATCTAAGGCGTCACTGAAGCGAAACCCATAATTAAAAAAAACGTTATCGAGGAAGAACTTGAAATGACAAAAAACACAATCTCAAACTGAGTGGAAGTAGTCTGTGACTACTTCCAAATTTGACAATTTATGAATTGTAATTGATAGTTTGTTGGGATTGTTGAGAATAGATAGAGCAGTCGAAGTTTTCTATTAATCAATTGCAATCAATATGAATGAAAACTCATTCATAAAATGTCAAATTCAGATATCAAAACATCGAATTTTAGTTTTTCAAAAGATACACACTACTCCACTCAGTTAGAAATTGCGATTTTTCTCAATTTCAAGTTGTGCCTCAATAACTCTCAAAGTTTACATGTGAGGTATAGGTTTTTGTCTAACTAAACCCCTCCTTTTTATACGTAGAATTTACTGAAATAATGAAAAAAAAAATATATATAGGTTGTAATTTGAAAATTTTAAGTTTTGATGATTTTTTTTATTTCAACGAATTTCACGAATGATTTTTTATATCAAATAATCTAATGTTGGGCGTGACCGTATTTGAATTTAAAATAAAGGTTCATCCGCATATTGGAAATATTCTACTCAATCATTTTGAAGAAAAAATATAAAATGTTCGAGCATTCATAAAGTCCAAACTTGGCAGAAAAACATTAAAAAAAAGCTGAAAAAAAAACGCAATTTTCGAGTGTTTTAATAAGTCGGAGCAGAAGAAACTAAAAGCTGATTCAATTCTTATAGTTTATCATTCATTCTTAAGAATTCAGTAGAACACGTTTATAGTTTATTAAATTCCACGTTATTTGAATTTAAATCCATAAAAAATAATTACATCTAATACATTTTTCCATCCCTAAAATATTCCTGAAAATAAGTGTTTCCCACACCAAATCTAATATATAAAATTCTTCTGTCACGGGGTGCGTAATCGAACTCCTCCGAAACGGCTCGACCGATTTTCGTGATCCTTAGCGAGGATATTAGTCAGGGAGGAGAATCGGACAACATCTATTTTTCATCTCCCTAAATGTTAAGGGTGGTCCACCCCTTAATTTTTTTTTTTTTTTCAGACAAAATTTTTTGTTTTTATTTTTTTATGATACATCATACAAAAATACATGAAACCCTAAATTTTCACCCCTCTACGATCAACCCTTATTTTTTATTTGGTAATTAAAAAGTTTTATTTTTTTGCAAGGATTTTTTTTTATTTTGTCATGACTTATAATGAAAAATCTCATATGACTCTCAATTTTTCACTCCGGTACGTTCAACCCTTATTTTTTATTTGTTAATTATAAGCTTTAATTTTTTGGCAAAAATTTTTTTTTATTCTATCATGACTTTAAATGACAAATCTTATATTACTCTCAATTTTCACCCCTCTACGATCAACCCCTATTTTTTATTGTGAATTATAAACTTCAATTTTTTGGCAAAAATTTTTTTTTTATTCTGTCGACTTAAAAAAAAATCTGATTATACTCTCAATTTTTCATCCCTCTACGATTAACCACTTTTTTTTATTTGTTAATTATAAACTTCAATTTTTTTGGTAAGAATTATTTTTAATTTGTCATGACAGAATAAACAATTTCATATCTCTCTCAATTTTCACTCTTATACGATCAACCCCTATTTTTAAATCCCGATTTTTATTGTTTTTAATCTATCCACAGATCCGCAATAAGGTTGCAAGATGGCAATCAAATATTATAATTGTAGTACGATAAATTCTTATTCAGAATTTATAATTTTAAGTTCCTTTTTTTATTTTCTGTTGAATTTTGTTTCTAAAGATGCCGGCAATTAGACGTACAAACTTAAGTCGCAGAACCCGTAATGCTGCAAGTCAAAGAAATACAAAAGCAAGTCAAACTGATGAGCAACGAGAAACGCGGAATGAAGTTGAACGGAATCGATAGAACCGGAACCAACAAAATAGAAGTGTTGCGTTTAACCCCTATAGAGCTGCATTTAATTATAACAAAGAAATTGACTACAGTACACTGCATATCGTTGCTATTGGACCAATGAACGTTATTTGTCAATATTGCAAGGCATTTAAGTTTAAAAATGAAGCCCCTGCATTGTGTTGCTCGAACATAATAAAGAAATTAACTTAATTAAGATGAAAAGGTAACAGACATTTCTTGATTATAGGGCGGTACGAAGTTTGCCGGGTCAGCTAGTATCTCAATACAAATTCACCAAACGCCCCACCTCACTTTCACTTTGTACGAAACGCCAAACATGCGCAAAGTGACAGGAATGCTAAAGCAGGCCGCGCACTAGAAGAAGAAGAAAAAAGGAATTTTAGAAAATTCAGTGTTTGTGGAAAAAATTAGGTGAGGTACCGTGTCTCCGTTGTTAGTCAAATCATTGTGCAGTAAGTGTTCAGCAGTACAGCATTCAGTTTAGTTCTGAGTCGACAGCGAAAGTTTTACTTCAACAGTGAAGGAATTTAAAATTTGTTTTCATAATAACTCAAACAAGGTAAGTTTATTTTCATATATTCTTATTTCAATAATCTATAGTTCACTAGATCAGCACTTTGTTTGATCTTGATTTGTATTCTATCAGTAAGTTTGGATTTCATCCGATTAATTCTAGAAGTATAAGAAGTTGCATTGTTTAGGATTATATCTCATTTGCCTGTAACTTATTGTTTTATTTCTCTAGATCTCATCATGGCTCGTACCAAGCAAACAGCTCGTAAATCCACTGGAGGAAAAGGGGGAAAATTGCCAAGGAAACATTTGGCTACCAAGGCAGCGAGAAAAACTGCTCCATCATCTGGTGGAGTGAAAAAACCTCACAGATACCGTCCAGGCACTGTCGCTCTTCGTGAAATAAGAAGATACCAAAAATCCACTGACTTGCTCATCAAAAGAGCGCCATTCCAGCGTTTAGTCAAAGAAATAGCACAGGATTATAAAACTGATCTTCGTTTCCAAACGGCAACTATTGGTGCCCTTCAAGTAAGTACATTTTCTGACGTAAATCTACTATTTTTCCTTCGGAAATTGACGACCCGTGATGTTTCTTCAATATACTTATGAAATGGTTATATTTGAAAAGAAACATTTTATTGATATTTCAAATATAAGGCTAATTTCATTTTTTTTTTCAAATCTTAACAAAATGGTTAATTTGTTCATTGAAAATTGTTACCTCCAAAATTTGGTAAAGGAAAACTGATCTCCGCATTTAGGTTTTTCATGCTCAATATCAATGAACAATTGCTTGAAATAATATTAATTATGTATTTTCATTTTTACAGGAAGCCGCCGAAGCCTACTTGGTGGGTCTGTTCGAAGACACAAATTTGTGTGCTACTCATGCCAAACGTGTAACTATTATGCCCAAGGATCTCCAACTGGCCCGTAGAATTCGTGGAGAAAGGTCCTAAGAAGTTGACTAATAATTTAGATGAAAGGTTTCGCTTGAACGTAATATATTTTTACTTACGGTTCGAAATATCCTGTCAACCTTTACATTGCGAACCTAATTTTTCAAACCAAAAAATGTACTTATTTTTCGTTGAACATCAAAGTTAAGATGGGAGGTGTTCACTTAATTAAAAATTTTTTCTGAGTGCTTGAATGAATGAATGTTTTAAATTTTATTCATTAATTTTGATCTTGTTTATTTATTTGCTTTATTTATATTTTATTTTTTTACTGAAAGGATTATTGAATGAATGTATTTAGATTCTATAGGTTAAGTTTCTATATTTAGTATAATCAATGTATATTATTGTATGAATGTTTTTAGTTAAGTTTTACAATAAAAGTTTTTTGTATTTAGTGATGTAAGGACATAAGCAATAAAAAATAATTTAATAATAAAATTGATGTATTTCTCTTTTCTACCCCTATTTTTTCAACTGAATTCATTCAACATATGGTGGATAAATCTAACTATGATGAATTGAATAATAACTAGATATTGAAAAGAATCTCTTCACATTAAATATACCATTCAATTACTAATTAACCGATAATTCAAATTTAAAATGGTTTGAATTTAACAGAAATTAAATCCGGTATAATATCCTCGAAACTCTGAGGGAATCTTAAGAAATATATCCACAAAAGATCAATGATTTGTAAAATATGGCAAGCCTTACCCCCAAAAGTACTCGAGATGACTGATTGGATTTAGAACTAGGTACTTATTTAGTGATACTTAGTACGAATCGAATTAAACTTTTTTTCAAATGTTCAATAACAACGTCTTAAATTAACTGGCAAGATCATAGAAAATTTCTACTTCTACTCATGCGGAGGGAAAATTGTTGCCTTTTAACAATGCTAACTATTATACTTCATGTCGGTCAAAATGAATATAGCACGACAACCGTAACTAGGCAAATTTTCTATTGATCAATCAATTATTACGATCGTTAATATAAATCTTATTTAAAGTTGGATATCCAGATTTTCACGAATTTCAAAACGATTCCATTTGAAATAATATAGTAATGAGTTTAATTGTTGATTGGTAGATTAGGTTTTCATCGAATATAGATCTACGTGGAACAATAGTTTCATTCGTTTTCATTTTTAAAACTTTAACATTGCATCAATGATAAGAGAAGGGAAAACTCATACTCTACAAATAAGGCATGAACAAATAACAAATCATTACCGATAGACTTGTAGATTGCATAAAAAAACAAAGGGAAATATAAAAGGTTCCATTTGAGACACATTACAAAAATTAAATATGCATAATGTTCAGGGAAGCTTCACATTGTTCCTATGATTTTTTTCGAACAAACTTGTTTATAATCTATAAATAATGACTTCTCATACTGAATGGACACCCTCTTTGAGATCTACCAACCTAATTCAATAGATACATTAGTCCTCCCATTAAGTCCACTTCTATAGATTCTCTTGAAAATACTGTATATTGTCGGGATGAAATGCATTTAGGAAAAACAATTCTCTTCATAAAATTCACCTTGTTAGTGTTGTCTTGTTATGTTCACACAAAATTCGAGATTGAGAACAATCGAGAATGGAAAATATTATTCGACAATTTCGTCAAAAGACATGAGAACTATACAATTTTAATTTATCAAGAGAATGGAAGTCTTTTCAAAAATGAAGTTTTTTTCAATATTTCACCACCAGCTCATGTCTATAACAACTTGGAATTATTCTCCAATTCCTTCGTTTCATCTGAGAAATCGCTGAATATTTTCATTATTTCCAATTACTCAGATGATCTCAAAATCGAAAGAAAGATATTCCAAAAATACAGCAGAAATATTTTTTTGACTTCAACTTTCGACATGAAATTTTGTACGTCTGATTTTGCCGAACTTGTTCCAGCTTCGTTTATTTTAGATATGGAGAAAAATAAGTTGTTCAGCTGTTTCGACAAAGAAGAAAACTTGGAATTAACTGTCATTTCTTCGAGTGAGCTGAATGTTATAGAGGAATATCATCGAAAATTCAATAATTTACGTGGAAAAACTTTGAAAATCTACCACGGAAATTATTTATCTTTGCGTTGTAGGTGAGTACGTAAACTCAAATACTCTGCTAATAGATACACTATCTTCGTTCTTTTAACTTGTAATTTTGATTGACTTATACGCAACTGAACAACCCATCATAAAATTATATCCAATTTGAAAATCGAAAAAACATTAGGAATATTGGGGTTATTCCGCCATTTTGTTTATTTTCATTTTAGGTATAGGGTTTGCTTAAGTAACCCCCGAATTATGGATTCTAATTTTGAAATCTTAGGTTAGGTACATTTTTGGTTCGAAATGCAAACAGTCTCATAATACTGAGTATTTTCAGAATCGAAAATGAGGTTTTTCCGAAAAACTTTCTCTGCAGAAATATTCAAAAAAATGTTAGTCCCCTTGGCACCATTTTTTTCATAAGAATCCCATTGCCTCACGAACCGTTGAATTTTACTCAAAGTATGGCACATTATTTGTATAACCGGAAAATGTAAAAATCTAAAAATATTTTAGGGAGAAAAATAATTGCGTCAAATCCCAACATTCAAATTTTTAGCACAAGATTATGATTGGTTTTCAATAAACGTCGTGAATCGTGGTGAATCACCTTGTATAGAGATTTCATCATCAAAATCAGTAGGTGACCAATATTGTTTTTTCAACGCCAAGCCAACAGTTCTACAGTTCTTGCAATGTGGACACACTTTCTTTCAGAAGAACTTAATTTTTCATTTGATGTGATTTCACCTTGTGAACTATTTTTTTAGGAAAAACACTCCTCCTGGAGTCTGCATCTTAGAAGGAGCAGATTTGGAGATCATCAACGCACTCAGTAAAACTCTTAATTTCGTTCCTGATATTCAAAGGTACAAGTACAAAAATTACACCAATATATGGCAGGAAATGCTGCACGATGTAAGTTTAAATAATGGCAATAAACTTTATTTTCACTATAACAGACAGGTATCGAAAGAAGAAAAAGTGGTTGATGTATTCAACTATTCAATGAGTATTAATAATAATAATAATAATAAACTTCATTTAACACTCGGCTATTGAAAACAATACAAATGTAATCCACTAACTTAATTAAATTCTTCATAAATATAACTCATTAAACATTTTTTGAATTCTCTATAATTATTACAATATTTGATCTTTTCAGGTAGTTTATCGAAGATAACTATTCCCCTGCTAAATGTGGATTTATTCATTAATGTAGTATTAACTTTTTCTATGTAAAAATCATCTCGACGTCGTGTATTATAATTATGTATCTCATTAGCAAATTTTAGGTTTTCACTCAAATATTCAGGTAACATTTCATTCCTTGCTTTGAATATTAAATCTAATGTTCTATAAATAATCCTTTGATTGACACTCATCAATTTCAAACAATTTAACATATTTCTTATGGGAGTTCTTTTATTACATTTCAAAATAATTCTCATACCTCTATTTTGTACTTTTTGTAACTTATCTATGCTACCTTTTTTCAAATTAAACATAACTGACGAGCAATAATCCACATGAGGAAGTACCAATGATCTAAACAACATCAGTGACGTATTCATATCAATTTTACCCCTTATTCTAGATATGAAACCAACCTTTTTGGACATTTTATTTGCGATATAATCCACGTGAAACTGAAACTTTAAATTCTCGTCTAAAATCAATCCTAAGTATTTCATTTTAGTAACCCTCTCTAAGAAGAAAAGATGAAATATCATCTTTATCAATATTAATTCTGAAATTACTTATTTCGGTACTACGTGTTCTATATTCACTACCTATTAATATATACTTCGATTTTTTTATATTGACTTTCAACTTATTGTCGCAAAGCCAAATGAACAACCTATCCAAATCCTCGTTAACTAGTTTGAACAAAATTTCAACATCATATCCAGAAACATATATCATAGTATCATCCGCAAACAAAGTAATCTTACAATTCCATACATATTTCACTACATCATTTATATACAATAGATTAATAAAACAGAAGTACTTTTTCCTTAGGTTAATTCAGGAGAAGCTGATTTTGTTGCTGGTTCCGTTTTGCTTGTGGCCAATAGAAGTGCTCATTTCACAAGTTATACCTGGAGTTCACCTTTATATGGTACCTTATTCGTTGATCCCATCAGAGAACTAGGCTTATGGATAGTGACAGATACATTTGACTTACACTCGTACATCATAACAACCATAGTATTCTTGTTAATTCTACTTCTAATGATCATCTATTCATATCGTTACAATAACCGTTCTGACGCATACCAGAGCTTGTTGGTAAGTAGGTATCAGAGGTATGTCTTGCCTAAGAACTGAGAGAAGTGTTTATTTGATATAAACGAATATGCATTATAGTTAATAAATCATTTATTGGATATATGGACAAACAAATATTAGTTTCATGGAAATAAATTATTTATTTGAAATCCCACCAATAATCATTGTTTATTATTACACTTCATTTATTTACGCCTAACTTATATTAATAATGCTAATTCTATTATCCGATTGTTAGGATCTGAAAAGAACCGTTTGCCAAACTAGGTCTATTCATATCGTTACAATAACCGTTCTGACGCATACCAGAGCTTGTTGGTAAGTAGGTATCAGAGGTATGTCTTGCCTAAGAACTGAGAGAAGTGTTTATTTGATATAAACGAATATGCATTATAGTTAATAAATCATTTATTGGATATATGGACAAACAAATATTAGTTTCATGGAAATAAATTATTTATTTGAAATCCCACCAATAATCATTGTTTATTATTACACTTCATTTATTTACGCCTAACTTATATTAATAATGCTAATTCTATTATCCGATTGTTAGGATCTGAAAAGAACCGTTTGCCAAACTAGGTAGAGAGGTAGAGTTCATAATGAGGGTATCCGGGTTTGAACCCTACTCATCTTAATCGCATCTGTTTCCTCTAACCACTGTTCTGCCAACATCACTAATAACTAAGCAGGTACAAATGATCTAAACCCAAAATTCAGTACAGATGTGCTAAGCGGCGTTCAATTAGCCCATAGTAACACAGATTTTATGTTTTAAAAGTGAATTCAAACCAAAGGAAAAGTTCAAGAACAGGTCCTTCAAGGAGATGCGCTTCTCTTTGAGGGATGTGTCCTTAAACTGTTCCATAGATTGGATCGCTAGAATTATGTTAGTTTGTTAATTATTAATAAATCCTATATTCGGAGTGAATAAATTATTGAATTATTGTAAGAGATTATTCATAAATAGCAAATGTTCGTTAACTACCAGTTGAAAATTTGTTGATAATCAATATATGTTATTTGTGGAGATAAGTTCATATAAATTATTTATAACCGAAATATATTAAATATTATCAAATACCTTGTGAACAAATATTTTATTCTCTATTATTAAACTTTTTTGAATGCATAATTTAACTATTAATGAATATATGAAATATAAATCTGCTGTAATTTAGTTGTGAATAAATAACCTCGGAATTATTGCTTTATTGATGAAAAAATATGGATTTTTCTCAGTGTATGCATTGAAAACTCATAAGTTATAGAAATTATGATTATAAAATTATAAAAAAAAAGAAACGTCGTTCCAATATAAGTCAAAACTGGAAAAAATATTCAAGCATACAAGAATATAGACCTAATTTTTGTTCTAGTCACTTCTTAAGGTATTTGTGGAACAAGGAACGTCTGTAGATCGCATTTTCATTCCAACATCAACGAAATATTTATTTTCTTTATGGCTTATTCTCAATATAATCATATCATCATCTCTAAAGAGCATACTGTCTTCAGCACTGATCAAGCCAAAAACCTTTGGGTTTAGCACACCTCAAGATCTACTAGAAAATAAGTACATTTACATCGTGAGTTACAAATCTCTTAGGTGGATCTTCTAATATTATCAGCAAATCTTCTTTCAGGTAGATGACTGGTTAGGCGATTTCTTCAAAGCAAGTTTCGGCACATCCTTCAATAAACTACATGAAGTATATTACTCGAATTTCTTAGAAACTGGAGACCAATGCGCTCAAAGTAATTTATTTTTTCAATGGCGAATTGCTTTAGTGCATGCTGAATTCTCATTAGTTTATCTGGTAATTATAATTATTGAGAGTTTAGATAGCACCTTTCGTACTAACTTATGAATGGATCTTCCAGAGTAAAGTATGTGAACGTAGATATCCAATCGTTAAGTTACAGAACTTGAGGTTCATTAAAGATGTCAACGTTTATCATGCTTATCCAGTGAAGCCCAGTTCACCTTACAGAGGATCTATTTCAAAAACAATTGGACGTTTGCATGCTTCAGGATTAATATTCCATTGGTTTGTTCAGAAAGTTCTATAAACAGTGACGGCTCATAATTCCTAAATTAGAAGATTAGGAAAAATAGGAAGTTCTTGGATAATTTAAAAAAAAATTCCAATAACCAACAATTTATCAAATCGGTAGCAGATACGACAAAAATACTAGAAACCAAAAGGTAGTAGTGGACCAAAGTTTCTTTGCACATTTTTCTAAACTACTAGTGGTTCACCAACAAAAGAGTTCTGGAAAAAAGAAGCGACCACGGTAGATTTACATTCAAAATTAGCATATCCAAATCTAATTTTAACATCCTCTATCTCTGAAACAAGGCGTTTGCGGGTCCATATTCATAAAACTTTTTTTCTTTGTTTTGATTTTTTTTTTTTTTGATTCGAGAAATCATTCATCCTGTATTTCATTTTAATTTCTACACAGGTCTTTTTTTTGACAATCACTGGTAAAAACTCAACGCAGTATCTGACCATATCGAAAATTTATGAGTCGTCACTAATTCCAGATGTTTGAACTTTGCTTATATATTCTTGTGAATGTTTTATATCCTTGTAGGTTTCATAATATTACCTTGGAATCTCTCAAAGTGAAAGACATGGGATACACGTTTATAAAGCCTTTGAAACTAAGGCATCTGTTCTCTTTCTTCATGATATTTTCAGGAGCACTCATATTTGCCTTTATGGTTTTCATTGTGGAAGTGATTTATGGAAAAATATTTCTAAAAAAGAAGGCAAAACTTCATTTTAAATTGGAGTGTAATTTTTTGCGCAGTACTTGATTTTTATTTGAAATAATACATATAAAGCATTTTACCTTCAACAGTTCTGTTTTCTCATTTGCATTAGTATCATTTAGTTGTAGGATACATGAAAAAGTATCATATCAAATATTAAAAATAGTAAGAGATAAACCGTTTTAAAAATTTATTTCCAGAATATTTCTAATTCTGTAATGTAATCACCTATAAAATTGTACGTTGTATTGTATTATGTGGAATCAAAAATTGAATAAAGCAAATTCACCAACTGTCAAAAAGTACTCTCGAAAACTATAAGAGCTATTAAGATATTTGTTACAAAAAACATGCATCGTCCAAGCTCGAGACCACGATGTATAAACTTTTGAGGGGAAAAATAGAGCAACCAAATAAGAAATATCGATTTCTCAAAAGCTTGGCTACACACAATAATGAAATTCAAAACATGTATGGTCACAAAGGTTTCAGCTTTTATCGTTTTGGAGCTTATAATTTTTCGATATTCCCTTCTGAAAAATGATTCGATCAAACGACCTTCATACAAGCATTCATGGTATTACAAAAAATACATCTTCTACTGGTCAAAATAAAAACTTGTTCACTACTGTTTAATAATTGCATTATGACCAATTTCATTCTTAGTGACAAATAAAATTTTTCTATGAAATTCTTTAATTGATAATTTGTTCGTAGAGAAAGTCAAGTATAGTACTTCTTATTCGTCACTTAATATTCCTCGGAGATAATAAATTTCGGTTAAATCTTCATATTATGTTAGTCTGAATTTCATGAGAAATTACTTGGATAATTTTGAGAAAAACAGTTTCATGAATATGAGCTCACAAACTCTTTGCTTTCAATATAAAGGTTTTTTCCAGTGTGTCGTACTTTTTGTGATGCTTATATCAGTTTATCAAATATTTATTAATCTTCGCTATAGATTGGGTAAATAAATACTAAAACTTATGATTAATGCATTCATTAGAACTTACTAGCTGGATCTTCATAATAATTTGGATTTTCCTCAGAATCACTAGAGATTTTTTCTCGAAATCGATAGCAGATACGACAAAACTATAACAAACCAAAAAGTGTAGTACTGGACCAGAGTTTTTTTTTCTACATTTTTCTGAACTAGCAGCCATTCAACAAAATATAGTTTTAGAGGAAGGAAGCAGACATCCTTCCAGAAAAAATATCACCCTGTAGATTTGCATTCAAAATTAGCATATCACATGGTGAAAACTTTAAACTGGAATATCTATGGCCAATTCAAATTAAATCTTGTAAAGGGAAGGTTATACGAGAAAAAAACTTAACATTTAACACATGTGTATCAAAACAAAATGTTTGGCGACTCATATTATAGGACTTTTTTTCTTAAAATGATCCGGAAATCTGACATTTTCATTTGTATCTCCAATTTAGGAATACCGTGTAATTACCCCCAGAATCCCCCCATTTCTACGCTCTTGTCGTGAACTCTGAGTATAGAACAATAATATTTTATATTCTATGGTCTGTCATTATATTCCATTCATTTGAGTAAAAATTCGATATGAACTGAATTGTAATTTATTGTGAATGTTTGCAGTCTCTAAAATCAGTATGTCTTTTTCAAACGGCACCTGGCAGATAGCGGGAATTCGAAAATTTTTTAAGAGCGCCCCCTTACAGAACTCCGGTGAAGCAGAACACCAAAGCAACAGGTGGGTCTCTCAAAAAGTCTGAAACAAAATCGAATCAGTAAACACAACAGGTATTCTATGCATCTTAATTATAGTACTCAAATATTCTGTGTTCACAATAATTTTTGACAAGTCTCACCAAATTTCAAAATGATTAACATCAAATATCCCATGCTCTTGATATAAAAAAAACCATGAAGTTCACCAAAAAAATTCAACCACACTCAAACCTTGACCTCATATGCCTTTCACACAAGACCGACAAAAGTCATGTATCGCAATGGAACGATGAATGTTGTCCAAGATGGAAAATCAAGAAAAAAAATCCTGACGACACTTGCTTACCAACTTTGAGAATAACCGAAACTCATCCTATTTGGGAATGCAGGGTACCAGAACCAAATAAATCTTGTGGAGGTACAAACAGAGATTTGGACCCAAGATGCATGCCCATAGTTGGAGGCTATGATCATCCACATGTTGTTTTCTTTGACGACTATACTTATATTGTTAAGATAGAGTTCCCTGAAATGTACTAGTTTAGTGTGGCAATTGATCAATAACATTAGAGCATTGGAAATTTGTAATTTTCATTTCATCATTGGAATTTACTCGGAAAAATTAGTAGATAACAGAGTACTGAAATACTAGGTGTGCCACCATTAGCACAAAATAACAAGAACAAGACATCAATCGAAAGACGTAAACTCAAAGAAAGAATCGAAAAAAATAATATACAATTTGTGTCATTGTTAACCAATCTTCAGTGTAGCGTAACACAATGTGCAATTTAGCTTTAAGATTCATGGAGACAAAACTGGCTTCTTCAGAGGGTTTGGAAAAATCTCCTCACCAAGATTGTTCCCTAGAAAGCACATGTCTGTTTAGTCGTTGAATAGAATTTTAAAATTACCGGTACAAATTATTATGATTACATGAATGAGAAAAGCGTTCTGCATGTCATAAACATTGACATACGTCAAACCCAAATATTCCTCAAAAACTAACTCGCATCCTATGGGCTCATATATAACAACAATATTCAAAAGATTGTTCCACTTTCCAATACAAAGGAAACCTATATGTTATTACAGACAAGAGGACTTCTCCTCCACAGGTACTTCAGATTTAGGCTCCCAGACTAGTACTTGAAAACCTTTTACTTCTATTTAGGAGTGCCCTTGTTACGTTCTAAACTGAAAAAGAAAGCCTCAATGAAGAGGACTGATTTGGACGATTTTCAAATGAAGTTTTATTCGAATCTGTTGAGGGAAAGGAGGTTGAACAGGGAACAAAAGGGAAGATCCTCCAGCATGAAGCAATCTGTTAGAGATTATCCAGGTTGGGATGAAACAACCCTGTCCAATATTCACAGCTTGTTCCTATTGTTCAATAACAGAGAAAACGGAATGTTGAACTTCATTAACTTGTGAGTAGTTTATTGAAAGTTTAAAATTCATTCTTAGAATAATACCTCTGGGTTTTCTTCATTTAGTTCAGCAATTTTAGAGAGTTTGGGTGATACAAACACTTATGAGGAAAAGAGGAAACATTTTGATCTTGCTGATTCGGACAAAGATGGATGGTTAAGTTATGATGATTTTGTAAAGGTAGGAGCCTATAACATTATTATTAAATCTCATATCAAAAATCTCAATTTGCTCTCCCCTTTTTCTGTAGAAATAATTTCATAAGATTTTTAAGAAATAATTCAATAATTCAAATGATGTCGACACTGGTAGTAAAAATAAGTCAGAAGTGTATACTATTTCTACAAAATGGTGCTAGATTGAGTACAAGGGTAAGGCAAGAACCATCAAATCGATGAAATAAACTAATTGTTTTTTATGAACTACTGAAATATCTAAAGAAGATTAGTAATTGATGATTCTATCACTGAAATTCAATGCCACATGGTGTATATATTCAAGTTATATCTTTATCTATTGTTGAACGTTTGAAAATTTCGGTAATCTACTTTAGGATTCATCAAGCCCAGTAGCTTGATATTTCAACCAACCACTCGACTTGTCAAATGATTCTGTGTAAGTACCTACGTTTCGTGCATTACGAGCAGACTATAGTCGACATAATCTGAGCGTACAATTGGCAAGACAGTGAAAAAAATTCGAAGAGACTAAATGCACGTTCGACCAAAACTAATAGATGTAAATGAAAGTGTTGATCCAAATTTATACATTTTTTACGCGCACTCAATTTGGGCCCCTCTTAGGGCACGTTTGACGAATTTTTCTTCTCGAGTTGAAATTCCATGCTTTTAAATTCAATTTATACAAGAACCAAAGCAGGGTAAATCCGTTTTTCTTCAGCGATGAAGCACATTTTCACTCGGTGGCTATGTAAACAAGCAAAATTGTCGCAGTGAATTGGGGCAGTGAAAATCCCCATATAACTGCTGAGAAAGGATTGCATCTACGAAAAATCCCTGTATGAAAGTTGAAGAAAATAGTTTTGTGCAAACTCTTGCAAAAAAAGTACTGAATTGATTATAACATTATGATTGCCTCGTTTAACAATAAAGTATTTAAATCAGCCCGAGATGCTCACGATGCAATGGTAATAGATTATCTATATAGTAGAGAACAGCAACGAATCTAATGTTCAGGTAAATTTTAAAAAAGTCATAAATTTTCATGTCAAAAAATTTTCTTTCGATTGTCATGAAATCATCTCGTCTATTAACAATGTCCTGAGGAAAATTACTACTGATAACTGACCCTGCAATTGAAAAAGTAATCCGTGCAATTTTCTATTTTTTTTTTCATAACGTTCAATTCGAGTGCACTATTGTAATGTCAAACACTCAAACGGTATTGGCTTTGCTATGACCAGTTTTTGAGATACACTGGGTAATACTTAAGTTGGGCCATGACAATTTTTCCATTAGGCTGCTGCATAGTACTTCAGGCCAATTTTCATGAATCACCCTGTATCTCCGAAACTAAAAGTCTTAGGATACACAACAAGCTACTTTTCTGAAAGGCCTGAATGACCTGCATTCACCACTAGGCTATGGCCAACCACTCATGTTACAGTAAAACCTTGTATATCTCAATATTAACAAACAACGATTTTTTAAGCCTTTTCTTTTATCATTCCAGTTGATGTTCTATATGAACCCCATCGATCCCGACACTCAAGAAATAACTGGGGTGGCGAGGCTCTGCAGAGAAACAGCTGATAATATTAAATTTGTGACGTCACTAAGAGTTGGTGAGCAGTTGGAATATGGCCTTTTTTGATGTTTTTAAGGTTTGGTTAATAAAAAATAAGTAACACTGAATTTTCATACGATTTATTAGTCAGATTCGATTCTCATGATCCTCAGTCTACCTTGATCCACCATGATGCAAGCTGCATCGTTCATACCTCCGCAGTATTTCGATGAAGAGAAGACGGTCAGAAGCTTGCCTTTTTGAAGGACCTGCAGAAATTATTGGATTATCTATGATATTCATGCTGTTAGTCGTACACCTAGTTATAGAAACGTTCATTAAAATTTAATGGCGTCATTACAATTTTAATCCTCCAATACGAGGAGCCTATTGGCTAGCTGTGCCGTTTAATGGAGGATTAATTTTAAGGAGGCATTCAATTTCGATGAACGTTCCTGCAACTGGGTGTCACTTGAAAAATTTCGAAATCCAGTGACGTACCCAGACATAAGTCTTGGGAGGGTGGAGCGTATAAAGATTTATACACAAAAAAAAATAGGTTATTCGTTCACAATGTACAGGGTGGGGAAATAAGCGAGGTAAGCGAGTATATCTCAGGATCCACTCATCGTAGAGACTTGCGGTAAAAGATTTTACTACTAAAGTGTACAAGAAAACACATTGGTAATAGTTTTAAAGTTCATACCTCTACCGCTAGGGGGCGTAATAGCTATCGTCGAGTAGAAAAATGTATTTTACTCGAAAATATTTCATATCAAGTTGAAAAAAAAATATCATCACTGTAATCCTTGGAAAATTTTGTATCTTTTCAAATTGTCACTTTCGATTATACGACATCAAATGAGGTTAGGGTAAAGGGAGAAATCCAACTGATTTAAATGTAACTTAAGTTTGTCTCAACATTTTTGCGCAAATTAGATCTCGTTTAAGAGATGACATCTTGTTGATTAAAGAAAAAATATACTCATGATAAATTTGTTTGAGCTGCTTCCGATAGGAGGCGCTAGGACAGAAGTTCATTGTTTTGTTCCTTTTTCTCCGAAATTTCAAATGTAATGATATAATTTTCTCAACAAAAATAGAAATTTAATTTAATTTGTATGGAAAAACCTGAAGGTCGCAAAGCGATAGCTTCAGATGTTCTGGAGTTATGGCCGAAAGAAAATATTCTTCAGCAGATGCACTGAAAAACCAAATTGTGGTTTGAGGTTCTATGGCCACGCATCCCAGAATTCAAGAAAAACGAATAGGAAATTCCAATTCATTGTTTTAAATGTTCAAACTGTCTTCCGTCTTGTTGCACACCATGATCCTATCACAGGAGAAATTATTTATATTTATTTTTATTGTATGGAAAAACTTTTACCGATGAGTGGATCCTGAAGAAGTTGACCAAAGAAGTTTGCTTACTCATAATAAGATTTTGATTAGTTTTGAGACCATGCAACACACATTGAAAGTTAAACACGAAATATAACATAGAATATAAAATAAAAATTTCACGTCAAACTAATCATCAAAATAAACTAAACCTACTGACCTATCTTTGTGAGTGGAGTTGTTTACCTCCTCATTTTCGATTATAATAAGTTCAGAAGATATGACATTTCAAGAAGCTGCGATAGTAGATTAATATCTGCCAAAACTACTGCAATTGTTCTTTGTTGCAACCAGGTTGATTAGAATTAGTCAATAAAGAAGAAACGAAACTGAAAATAAGGCCACGTTCTTAATATCGGATAAAGAAACCATAATTTCCCCAAAGCTATATAAAAACACGATACAAAACTTTTATGTCAGCATCTGACTAAAGCAGCGCTATTATCCATCATTGCGAGTTTGGTTGAAACCTGAATAGAAAAGGAAATATATATATTTACGCTGAATCCTGCCGGTGACACCTCATGTGCTCGAATAAGATGAGTGAATCCATTAGATCTCAGGAATCTATCCAGCGCCTCTGCGCTGAACATGTGAGCTGTTCCTCTCCTTTTATTCACAGCAAATCCTTCATTCGCTGATAGCTCTAATTCCATAGCGTCCGTTACAACTCTCGACCTAAAGAAATAAATCCCAATGATGAATTTTTCGGTCCTCAGTTTAGTTGGATCTTTCCTCAGAGCAATTACATAGATAGAGGGAGCTTATGTCATTTTCAGTGACCAAATTTTGTCCCCAACATGAAATATCAAATTTGGCATGAAGCGCGCGAAAATGAAAACATATCAGTGTTATTCCACCAAATTCGAGAGTTTATCCACAAAGAACGCACTTCTTATGTCTCATAGTGAATCAACGTTTCGTATTAACTCAAAATATATTGAAATAAATACCTAAATATATCAGAAATTCAGAAAACAAACTTCAAGCGATTCAACCGATGACACTAGGAGAAAATAATAAATATTCTGATTATTATTAATTCGACAATTAGAAAAAATATTGGATTCCAAATATTCCAATCTGCATATTCAATAGGGAATCACTATAAATATATGGTTATACATTTATGATTCAAATTAATTGCGTTCGATAACGATTGCTTATGATCGTTTGGTTTTAACAACTCATAATACACTCCGCCAAGCTGGTCCCACCAAATACGGATCATGACCTTGGAACCGTGATTATTCAGTTTGGCCGTCGACGTGAAAGCATGGCCGGGATATTCCCATGTTTTTCTTTGCTTGGGATTATCATAATGAACCCATTTTTCGTCCCCAGTCACAATGCGATGCAAAAATCACTTCCGTTTTTGCCTTGCAAGAAGCTGTTCTCAAGTAAACAAACGCCGTTCAACATCTCTCGGCTTCAACTCGTACGGCACCCAATTTCCTTGTTTCTGAATCATTCCCATGGCTTTCAGGCTTTTTGAAAAGGATTGTTGCGTCGCTCCTAATGATACTAACAAAACTTGTTACGTTTGACACGAGTCTTGATCAAGTAATGCCTCCAATTCTGCATCTACGCAAACGTCAAAATCGCCGTTCTTAAAGCGTTGAAACCATTATTGGCACGTTGTTTCCTTAATAGCGGCCTCACCGTAGATATTTGAGAACATTCGAGGAGCTTCAACCACAGATTTCTTCATATTGAAGCAGAAAATTAAAACCTCCCGCAGGACTAATATTTCGATGGCGTTATGTTTACAAGTACCTAAGCGTATTGTATGACATCTACGATCTATTTATTTCGACTACCACTTACCGCTTCAGCCATCTATTGCAAAACAGCTAAAGCAAAGTTGTACACCTAATAATATAAACTTCCTCTTGAAACACATTTTATCTATAAATTCGAAAATATAGCTCAAAAAAATAACCCATAAATCTTCAAATGGGATACCTTATGGGATCGTTCCACATGATTTCCCATGCCAAGGCACTCTGTTCGTCTGGTTGATTCAAAGGCATTGGAATTTCGTTAATGCAGGACACAACAGGACACAACCAAGGTGGGGGTATACCTCCGTGGCAACAAAATATCTAGAATTCAAGATGCAAGACATTGGGCCATAACTAGATCAGTTTCTTACCGAATTGTCAATAATGGCCGCTACTGGAAGATGATCAAAGGTGAGGTTAACTGCACTCCAAACTTCGGCACCCAATCTATCGCCAAATTTATTTTGGCATTCACTAGAAATAGTTTATCTATTAGTAAAAACGATACTTTTCCGGGAGACAATGTAAATTGTTAACTGAGGCCAACAAACATTGAAGTTGGGGAATCGAATTTATGGATAAAATCATTAAATTACAGTTCTCTGTTCAAATTCCAATATCCCAGAATATTCTTCACTTACGTGTAGAAGGTGAACATTTTCTGGACCTCTCTTATCTCATGATTTCCCCTCACCAACTTGATCTTTTCAGGGTTCTGTACTTTGTAACTGAACAAATACGATATTACTTCTATACTAGATGAACCACGATCTACATAGTCTCCCAAAAAGAGAAGATTGCTTGGACATAGCACTGGACCCACATGCCACAAAATACTCTCGAAATGAAGAAGATCGTTGAAGTTTCCATGGAGATCTCCTGAAGTCGAGAATTTTACCTTAACAAAAATTGGGATCTCTACTGTAACATATCGCATAGACTTAGCTGGGTTGAATACCTAGGAACTGTTGTAAGTTTGAATCACCCACCTAACACATACACAGGAGAAGACACTTGCAATAATCTTGGTTCGTTCTTGAGGATCTCTGTTGTGAGTTTGGAGACGGTTATCAGTCTTTTGGCAAACAGTCCGCTGTCTATGTTGCCCCAAGTGAACTGCATACCCTTTTTCTGAGCCTTATTTTGCTTATTCACCAAGTTCATGTACCTTAGGGATTTTATGAGCTCGTTTGTAATTGAGTCTTGACTAAACTGATCTATAGACACCTTCCTCTTCACATCATCCACTATTGGTCGCTCTATGCTGGAGGGAGTCACAGCTGTGGAACGAAAAATTAAAGACCACATATTTTGAACTACCAATGTTTGTTCAAATAGCGTAAGATCAATGAGGTAGCCGAAGCACTACTACGCTTTGCTAAAAATTTTAGTTACCTACATTACTCGTAATACTCTGATATTGAAGTAATGAAATCTGAAAACAGTTGAACTTACCCAACACCTTTTTCACAACTAAAAAATCATTAAAACCAACGCATTTCTACATGAACGATTTATATATCTTGAAAACAATCATAATCATTATCATCATCATCCTAAGATACATTTCATTTAAAAAAATATTAAATAGCTAGATGATCCCAAGAGCATTTTGATTTGTGTATGAATGAATATATATTTATTTGCGAATTTGAGGACTCAACTTTTATGTATTTTACCATTTGAAAATGGACTAGTTTATTGATGTTGATAATACTATATTCGACACGATAGAATTAAAATATAGAGCAAAACTGATAAGTCAGTGAAAAAAATTTTGAAAATCCATCAATAAATGACTGAGAAATAGATTATTTAAATTTACGTATTTTAGCGCGGATTGCTTTGGTCTCCGACACGTCTGTGACGTCACGGCACTGGCCTGTGATCGCTACACCATAAATTACGTTTAAATACTTAGCCGCGCTGTTTGTAGTTGTACAGTGTAGTTTTAACTCGAGTTTTGTTTTTATATCACCATAATGGAAGAAGGCTTCGTGAAAGGACAAAGTGACAATTTGCCTAGAATAGATATATTTGCAGTGATGGAGTTTTTTTCTTCGAATCCATCTTATGTCAGTGCTGAAATAAAAGGAGTTGAACATTTCAAGTAAGAATCTACTTTTGAGTTTGCTTCATCGTGGTTCAACTTATAACGATGATTTATTTAAAAAACGTTTCATAAACAGTTTGTAGTTGAGTACTGGTTGTTGAAGTCTATCAATGGCAAAACATATTTATGTGAGGAGTAAAAAGTAAAAAGAGAAAAAAGTAATTTATATGTATGTATATAGTAAGTTATTTCAGCCATCGTGTAACGAACAAAACACGACACGAACGTGTGATTGTCTGATTGTACACCAATGAATTCGTAAGCTCTGCGAATACCAGTCGTCTAGTGTGTGACGTCACGACACTTACACGTACTATGAAATTATTCTTCCAAGCGCAACTTCAAAGTCCCATAACTTTTTCATTTCTAGAGATATTTCAATGATTTTTCCACATTTTTGTTTCATTTTACTTAAATTTTTAGAATAAATCCTTAACAAAAAAATGAAAACTAGTCCATTTGGCATAAAGTGAGGTTTCACTGATTAGGATATTAACTGTAGTAAGTATTATTGAAATTGAATACTGACCATCAAGAGTTGCTAATTTATCGATGTTCATAGTTCCAGCAGTGTAGATTTTGACTGAATGAGATCCAAGTTCATATTTTATGGTACCCGCCGTTCTCGTATGTCCACTTCTGGTACCTATTGAATTCAAAAGTTCTGAATTTTCCCTCATATAAATTGAACTTTCCTTTTTTTTATTCTCGTTTAATGAATTAGATTGACTTATTCTCGAAGATATTGACTAAGATGCATAGAATTCCTGGTGTGTGTACTGATTCGAATTTGTTTCAGACTTTCTGAGATATCCACCTGTTACTTTGGTGTTCTGCTTCACCAGAGATCTGCCTGGCGCCGTTTAACAATGTAAGACTGATTTTAGACTCTACGAACTTTCACAATAAATTACAAATCAGTCCTTATCGAATTATTAATAAAATGAATGGAATATAATGACAGAGTATAGAAAATTGTTACGAGCATAGAACATAAAATATTATTGTTCTATACTCAAAGGTCACGAGAGCTGAGAATCGAGAGAAATGTCAAATATAAACGATGTATGCGCCATCTGAAAAAGACGCGATCTTCGAAATCAACTAGGTATATAGTTTTACAGGTATAAGTAGACACACCAGGTTTTCTATGGAGCTTATCAGTGGCGTACCCAAGAGGGGGGGATAAGAGGGATATATCCCCCCCCCCAGAAGGAATATCCATTATATGTAACAACCTTATATATCACAATCTTATTATGAGGAAGCAAAATTATTTGGAAAACTTCGTCAATAGAAGGAAAAATTGAATTTTTTTTTCTTTATCCCCCCCCCAAGGCTTATATCTGGGTACGCCACTGCAGCTTATTATTGACTAAGTATGAATCTGCTAATCATAAAATTTCTATCATTTGAAATTACAGAAATCGAGAGCTATTTGTGTTATGTTTGTAAATCCAAGATCCATAGTTACCTGAAAAATTATACTAAGATGTCTACGTACTTTCGGAAGGAGCAACATTCACTGATGGTTTGACCCTTGCCTTCCTCATTTCCGTCTGCATTTGTCTTGCCTCTCTATCACTGAAAGACAAAATTCCTGATAAAATGAAAGACATCATCGCCAAGATTCAAATGCAACAAACATTGAAAATTCTGTGACATTATTGCAACCATCAACCGATAGTCCACTTGAGAATTGTTGCAAAACATATACTATGAATTAGAGAGCTTTTTATCAACCATTTCTCGAGCGATCATGGGAAATAATCGTCAAAAACCTTGGCCCCCTAGGTTTCTCAAGAAATAAACAATTTATGTTCTGAAAATGGGATGAATATTTTCTTCCATTTCAACTACAATATATGTATTTTATAGAAAATCTTTGTTTGTTACTCTCTGCTTCTCGGGAATCAGAAGGCCAACACACTTTCCACAAAAAGAGCAGAAACTCCTTCATCGGCCCGGAACCTTTCTGTGGTGTAGACAAATGCACCTACAAGAAAGAGTTTCAGGAAAAAGAGGTAACCGAAAGAGAAAATCTCTGGCGGAATCTTCCTGGTCTAGATCACTCCAAAAAGTTTCTTCGAAACTTTGACTCTACAAGATCCAATAAGTATCTGGATCTTAGTAAGAATAAGCTACACGTCCTCACTGGATTCCTCACAGGGCATTGCCGCCTCAGGAAACACCTCATGAGAATGGGTCTAACAGAAAATGACGAATGCAGATTCTGTGGGGAGGAGTAAGATACTCCGGATCACCTGGTGACGGAATGCCTCACCATCGCTAGCCAACGCAAAACCTGCCTTGGACACGAAATTTATAATAATAATAATAATAAAGTTTATTTGACTTTAAAAACAAAATGAACACTTTAAATAAATTTTACAAATAAACTTAAATAAAGAGACAGAGGCTCACTTCTAAGAAGCTCACCTGTTAGTCTCACAACAGAAATACTATTCAAAGACAGCCACTACAAAATGGAAACAAAAATAAAAAAATTCTCTGGTTCAAATGGACACCATATACATCGAAACTTAAACAAATCAGGATACATCGTGTGTAACTGCACAACATACGCACTTAAGTCAACTTTGGCAATATTTGTCACTTTAGGGAATGTTAACATGAATAGTAATACATTAATAAATGTCACTTTAGGGAATTTGTCACTTCAGAAAACGAATAGCAAACAGATCTTTTATATTTTATTTTCGTCATATTCTGTTGTTAATAACGTTATGTATAGTTTTTCTATTCAAACCGAGTAGCCACCGAATCACTTCCTTCTTGAATCTCACAGGGTTTCTCAAAGCTCTCAACGTAATTGGGATTGTTCCATATATTTTGGGAGCTAAATATGTGCAAGATCTCTGACCTATCGTTTTCTTCGTTTTACTCTCTTTATAGTGGTCGAGTTTGTGTCTAGTGGAGTAGTTATGATCGATTTGCCGAAGTTCAATTTTTCTTCTTTTTATGAGTGCTGCAATCTTCATGAAATACAGTTGCCTCAAATCCAGCACATGTGCGACTCTGTATATCTCGTCACTAGGAAACAGCATTCTATGACCGCAAATTATCTTCAGTATACATTTCTGAACGATATTCAATCTTTCTATATGCACATCATATGCTGCCCCCCAGCCCGAAATACCATATGTCAACAGCGACTGCACCAAGCCAAAATAAACCATCTTTAGATATTTCAGATTGAGTTGCTTTTTGAGACGTTTGAATCTATGTAATAAGCCTCGCAGTTTCTTTGCTAGTTGTTCGCAGTGATACTCCCATCTCATATGTCTATCTACGGTGATCCCAAGGTACTTGACGAATCCATCTCTGCTCTCCAGTATGGTTGTTCCATTTCTCGCTTTTATTGGCCCTATGTTTGGTAGACCATTTTCATAGGATGTAAATGGTAGATAGCAAGATTTTTCCATATTGAGGGTTAACTTATTGTAGCTCAACCAATCTGAGATACTCTGTAAATCCTTTTCTGCTTTTAATTTAAGTTGTTCCCAAGATTCTGCTTCATAAGAAATCGAAAGGTCATCAGCAAAACTAACGATACTTCCCAAGATGTTCATGTTCAGGAGGTCATTTACATAGAGCAGAAACAACAATGGTCCAAGGACCGTTCCCTGAGGGACTCCGTATCTCACTTCCTGTTCTTCACTCTTCTCTCCATCAACGGACACACATTGCTTCCTCATTGTCAGATAACTCCTCAGCAAACTCAGAGCCGTTCCCCTGATTCCATAGTCATGCATTTTTCCAAGAAGTACTCTGTGGTCAACCGTATCGAATGCTTTCGACAAATCGAGGAATATGGACATAGTAGGTTTTTTTTTGTCTAATCCGTTAAAGATGAACGTGGTCATTTCCCTTATTGCATCCTCTGTCGATTTTCCCTCCATGAACCCATACTGTCGCTCTGACAATAGACGATGTTTGTCAATGAATTTCTGGAGTCTTACTTTCATAATTTTTTCCATTACCTTCGAGAGATTTGATATCAAGGATATAGAAGTGAAGAATTAGCCTTCTTGAAGCTATCCCAGATATTGGAGTTCATCAGAACTTTGGAACTGGAAGGCGAGCTATAGATCACGTTATGGAGAGAATAACTCTGATGTGAGGCACAATAGACCATTAGGTCGCAGTGAAATGTAACCTCCTTAATTAAATCTAAATCTAAGTGATGAGATAGTGAAGATTCCACACACAGAAAATTGTCCAAGGCCAAGACATTTGACGATGTTTGTACATCATACTTGAGTCATCTCGAATACAAAATATACAATCTTCAAAATGAAACCACACGAACACATTGTGTTCAATTCCATCACTATTTTAATTCTCGGAGGACTATTGGTCCAGCCAGTATCTAAACAACTAGGATTCTAATAAATTCTCACAACTCACTTGGCTTCTTTGAGATAAGATATGATACCTATTGGCGATCTGAAGATCATCGACGTATTCTTGATTTTACTCTCGTGAACAGCTTTGACGAATACTTGAGTGGATAAGGCTGTAGTTTCTGGAACCTGTAATGACCTAAAATAGGAATAAATTCCTTGACCTCCACCTATGAAACCTCTCTCACCTGTAGAAATCAGTAAGATCCTTTTGCAAAGCGGTTTGCTCAATGGGATGCTTCATTGATTTCCTTATAGAGAGGAAGATTTGCTTCAGTTCATCTGGCTTGAGCAGACTGTCGTTGTCCTTGTCGTAAAATCGGAATAGGAATTTGGACCTCATCTCGCCTGCATTGCCAGAAGGACTTTCTATGTTTGGTTCTACCGCTGCAGCTATGTAGAGGAATTCCCTGAATGAAAGGCCAAATCTACCTTGGACGTCCGCTGCCCTTTGTGAAATAAAATTGGAGGTATCAGCATTATGAATCACATCAATTAATTTATTTCTTTACTAAAAAATACATCCAACAGGCCAAAGCTCAATTATAAGTTTATATAATTATGAACAAAAGATGTGCTATCGAGACAATAAAAGAAAAATATATCTACATTTCTCAAAATATAGGGTGTTTTTTTTCGGGGTATATAACTTTAAGTTGGCATTACTATTCAAGATGGCGACCGATTTAACAGCTGTCAAGTGATTTATTCTGATTCATTGATTCAATTTACATTTAAAAATTAAATTCTAGTACTTCAGAACTCTGAAACATCCTGAATTCGAGTTGAAAAAATAATTTCTGTTGAGTTGAATGGAAGTTGGTATATCCAGACAGCTTAACACTTCCCCAACCCTCTGCATCATATGGTAGCCTGATACGTTTTGAAATAGTTAGGTGCAAAAAGGGTTGTGAGTGAGAGTTTCGTTCTCGTAGAAAACCGACAGAGAAGCTCTTGTTGTGTGTGGGTTTTTTAGAAAAAAACAAACTTCTCAAATCTGTATTTTATATTTATGCCATAGTATAAGGAAAGATTCTTTATACTATGTTTATACTGAAATTATCCGATCTTATTTCAACCCAATTTGTTTGAAAATATTTTTTTCAATAGAAGCAGTGAGTGTGTTAGAGAACAAAAAGTTTTTGTTGATAGTTTTTGATGATAGCCTTATCAAACCTCAGTTGGAGTTAAGTGATTAGGAGACCATAGTCGTTTACAGGTAGAAATATTTCATTGATCTGAGTTGATTTGAAGGTAATGGAATGAAAAAGAATAAAATTGATCAGTGCATGTGATTTTGACATGAATTTATTTTCTGCCTTTCATGATTCTCAGATTTTTCTATCCTTTTTAATAACATCCAACTCAAATGTGTCTACTATGGAACCCTCTAGAATAACATCAAATACTGCAACTTGTTCAGATCATAACGGGTGTTTTTTTTTCGAGGTATATAACTTTAAGTTGGCATTACTGTTCAAGATGGCGACTGAATTAACAGTGATTTATTCTCAGTTTGGTTTGGCAATTCATCATGCATAGACTCACACCTGAACAACGCTTGCAAAAAGTGCTATTTTATTTCGAAAATAATGGTTCTGAGCGGAATAAGTATCGCGCACTACGTCCATTTTATTTTGTTTAGCGATGAAGTGCACTACTGGTTGAATGGCTACGTCAACAAACAACACTGCCGCATTTGGAGTGAAGCTAATCCTCAAGTGTATGTCGAAACACCGTTACATCCAGAAAAACTGACTGTTTGGTGCGCTTTATGGGCTGGTGGAATCATTGGTCCGTACTTCTTCAAAAAGGATGATGGCCAAAACGTTACAGTCAATGGTGATCGGTATAGAGCCATGATTACTAACTTGTTCATTCTTGAATTGAACAACCATGATGTCCAAGAGCTGTGGTTCCAACAAGACGGCGCAACATGTCACACAGCTCGTGCCACAATCGATTTATTGAAAGACACGTTTGGTGACCGCCTAATTTCACGTTTCGGACCTGTGAATTGGCCTCCAAGATCTTGTGATTTAACACCGCTAGACTACTTTCTGTGGGGATAATCCACAAACCCTTGACCATTTGGAAGACAACATTCGCCGTGTTATTTCCGATATACGGCCACAAATGTTGGAAAAATCACCGAAAATTGGACGTCCAGATTGGACTACATCCGAGGCAGCCGTGGCGGTCATATGCAGGAAATCATATTTAAAATGTAATGCTGCCACAAGAATATCTTGCGGATAAATAAAATTCATGTCAATCGAATAATCCATCGTTGTTTTATTGCAATTTAATGTTATATAGCTCTAAAAAAACACCCTCTACATCCAACAGGCCAAAGCTCAATTATAAGTCTATATAATTATGAACTAAAAAGTGCTATCGAGACAATGAAAGAAAAATATATCTACTTTTCTCAAAATATTGTAGCTTCTACACATTGTTGCAAGTGGAGTATAAAAGTAATGATGCATATGTATATTATTGTGTAAAATATTTCTTCTAGAAATATTGTTTGAAAAAAATAGGATGAAAGTATGGAAAAAGCAATAGGTATAAAGGCGATTACATAGGTCGACCAAATGGAAAGATCATAAGCTAATAGATGTAGAAATTTCAACTGAAAGTATACAGAAAATCGAAAATTTAGAAAGAGTAAATGTTCTTCGGATCTCAGAGTTTACAAACAATGGTATCGTAGTATTAGTCGTTGTCGTAAAAAAAAAAACTACAATTTGGTGTTCGCTTCATTTTCACTCACTAGAAGTAAAATAAGGAAGTTGGAACTCGAAATTAGGGAGAAAACGGTAAAAATTGTATCTCAATCCAAGAATCGTTATATCACATTCGTCACAGACCCTTCAAATGGAAACGTTTTTCAGAGATCGAGTTCTGATCTGCATTGAGAACAGTGAGTTCTGTCTGTATTGAGAAGAAGTAGCAGCCTCGAGAAAATTGTCGATATTTTTTTGAAAATTTCAGATTTATACTTACTTATGAACTGATAGCTCAACTGCAAGAATTTTCGTTATCTACGTAATAGAATCAATCAATAAAAAGGTACGATATTCCCATGAAGGAACTTTTAATTTTTTTAATTTTCTAAGGTCTAGGTGAATTTTTGGTCTTAATATAAATTCCATATTTTTACCTAAATAGATCCATCTGATCACCTCTTGTCCATCCCAAATTAGAAAAGAACTTGCAAAAACTCTGTAGACCCATATAGAATGAAGGAAAACACCCTAGTAGGAATTCCCTGTACAAATTCGCCTGTACTGAAAATAGATTCAATGCTTATTAAGACAATACTATATATAATTTTATGTGTTTGAGAAACGCAACACTAAGAACTGATGAGTTGTTTTCATCCAACGAGTGTCTGATCAGAAAACTTTCACGCCCTATTACTGCTACCAAGTATTTGCAGAGTAAACAAACAACTACAAACATTATGGACCGAAAAGATTAAAAATAACATAAAACTTTACCAAACAGAGACGGGAATGTCAAATGAACCGTTTATATAAGTTTAAATCATTGTTTTTTACAGCTTTGAATGTTCTTCAGTGATTATTCAAATTGGCACTAGATGAAATACGTGAATAATAATCTCAACACTAGCAATATCTTTTTTGGTTTCAAGAGAAAAACTATGACGATAGGTGTGATACCTAGGTACTATGCATTCTCGTAATTCTCTCCTAAGAAACTCATCTTTCAAATCAAGTTATTTTCGGTTTTGGAATACGATATTTTCTCGAGAGACCGAGATTGGCCATACTTCTGTTTCCTTCTGTAGGTGGCACTGTATAGTCCATATCAGTAAATAAACACAGTGGCGACAATTCATTCAAATTTAAACTGAAACTGCTTAACCATATGGCTTTACCATAGAACTTAAGATTACGATTGACTGAACTGAACTGACACTTTGTCAAAATTAAAATGATTGGGACTAATAGTATTTGATTGTATACAGGGTGGCCATTTGAAAACGAAACAGACGAGATTACAGACGAAATAAAGTTTTTCGATAAAAATGCTCGGACAGGTCGATTTCTGTTTCGAGGGGGACAACTTAAGATGTAGGTTACGGACGCATAGCGCTTCAACCCTTGCTACTACAACCCTCACCCCCAAATTTTGAATAGGGAAGATGGGGTGAGTGATACCTCAATTTAAAGGTATTTTTATACTGATTTCAGCACAGTAATTGTTTTTTCATTTTATGCATTAGTTCTCGAAATATTCATGCGTTAGTTAGTTAGGAAGGAAGCCACAGTCATGGTTGTTTTGAAGCTCAAAATGTCGATTTTTCACAAAACACTACAAGTGCCATGAAAACACCACTTCATTTTCAAATACTTCGTTAAGAATATTTCGAGAACTAATGCATAAAATGAAAAAACAATTACTGTGCTGAAATCAGTATAAAAATACCTTTCAAATGAGGTATCACTCACCCCATCTTCCCTATTCAAAATTTGGGGGTGAGGGTTGTAGTAGCAAGGGTTGAAGCGCTATGCGTCCGTAACCTACATCTTAAGTTGTCCCCCTCGAAACAGAAATCGACCTGTCCGAGCATTTCTATCGAAAAACTTTATTTCGTCTGTAATCTCGTCTGTTTCGTTTTCAAATGGCCACCCTGTATAGAACAAAATGATTCAACTGGAAAACACTACAGTGGAAATGGGCCGCCTAACATTTTGAATAAATCCCAAAAATCAGGTTAACGAAGAATGTAAACAAAAAGCCGCCATATTTAGGCTCAGTCGATCAAAAACAAGACCACACGTGTCGCCACTGTGGAAACAATGTGGAAATCAACTGAAGTTTGGTCAATTCACAACAAAAGTTGTGTCAGATCTAAATATTTATCATGGGTTGATTAACACGCAAATATTTCCAGACATCTAATTAGTTAATCTAGTCTTAACTATTGAATTATCTCGGAAACCTACCCTGTTTCGTGAAGGGTGTCGTCAGTACGAGGCTTTCACCAGCGTTACTGGCATTATTAATTATAACACTATCAATCATCTCCGTGAAGTTGCTCACGCTCAGCACAGCATCACTTTTGAACACTTCGGGTATGATGAACATGGTTTTGTTCTTCCAGCTCATAATCATCTCGAACAATTCTGGACTTCGCATATTATTCATGGAGAAAATTCGAAACAGATCGTGATCGAGAATCCAGTTGATTTTTCCACGGAACTAAAAAAAATTTTTTCGTCAACTGAAAATTTTTATTATCATTTTTGGTTTACAACATTTCAAATATGAATTGTTGAAGGAATAAATTATAGCTATCGCTGTGCATGGTACATTGTTCATTGAGTTTCTTGACAGAAGTATAACCACCAACATTGTATCGATTGAGTGCTGAAGTTAATAAAAAATGCTATTTCGCCCAGACAATGATCCTTATTACAAACTGATGAAAACCATGTTTAAATTGAACGAATTGCGTTTCTAACTACTTGACCATCCGGCTTCTCTTCCAGATATGGCCCCAATGATTACTCGTTTTCTACTGACCTAACACAAATACTCCAAGGAAAGAAATTTGTCTTTAATGAAGGAGTGATTGCCGAGCTTGAAGGCCATTTCGAAAGCAGAGACGAATATTTTTACAGAAAGGGTATTGAGTTAGAGAGCTGGAGTAGATGTTTCACTCTTGAACGTGACTACAGACATCTTAAAAAGTTTTGGCCCCTCTTGGTTTCTCAAGAAATAAACAATCTCTATTCTGGAAATGAGATAAATATTTTCCTCTATTTCAACTGCAAGGTATTTGATAGAAAATCTTTGTTTGTTACTCTTTGCTTCATGCAGGAAGAAACAAAATAGGAAAAATGAGAAAAAGTCTAAATTAAGCGATTATTTATTTTTGATTTATTATAGTTATTCCACAACTGAATCCAAATTCAATAGTCCGTATTACCATCTGTTCTGATCAATACGCCTAGGCATTCCACAAATCAAGTCATCACTGAAATTTTCAGGCATATCATTTCGTTCTTACTGAAGGGCTAAAGTCAATTCCCGAAAAGTTAAAGGTGGGTTTCGGCGATTGGATATTGCTCTCCCTAAGTGATCCCATACGTGCTCGATTGGATTAATTTCTGGTAAGTTTGCTGCCTGTTCATTCTCCGGATATTTTTCTCTTGAAAAATGTTTTAAAACCTCCGTGTGCGGTGTGTTGGGAGTTATCATCCTGAAAAATGGCATTATCCCCAAATTCGTTGCGCAAAGGAACAGTAATTGGTTCAATGATGTTTTCTACGTCGATGTTAGTTCAACAATAATAAGAGGGGCACGGCGACCGAACATTATACCTCCTAGCACATTATTGATACGCCTTGAAAGGGCACTACTTGCCGGGCAAAATTGAGTAGTTCTAGTCTGCCTGGACCTCTCCAAATCTTTTCTCGTCGACTATCACTTTGTAAACCGCATTATGACTCGCCCGAAAAAAAGTACGTTGCGCCATTGTGGTAAAAGCCAGTCTTGGTGGTGTTCTGCCCTTTGCCGACAAGTAGCTCTATGTCCTAGGATAGGTACTCTTGAAGGTCTTCTTGCCCTTAAATTTGAGGAATGCAACCGTCTCTTTAAGGCACTGGTTGAGACTACCCGTCAATAGATCCTCAAAAAATGACTTCCAAGGGCTGTTACAGATACCTGTTGATACCTTCATTACCTTGGAGTAAAATTTGCGATATAATGGTCATCCCTTGGAGATGTTACTCTGGGTCGACCAGGCATTGGTCTCCGGGCAACGTTTCCGGTTTCCAGGAAAAGGGCCACTCTGAAACTCTTTGAAGTGCGTGGAATATTCAAACGTTGCGCAATCTGGTGGTTCGACAAAGCTTTTTGATTTAGGGCTACTATTCTTGCCAGAGAAATTGGTTCTCCCGGTATTTTTCACGGAATATTCCCAATATAACTCTCTCTCTCGTTATTCGCTCAAAACTGATTGACTTTGAATGAACCTGTATTCTCCCGAACAAGAAATATTTTTGCTGGTTTATTATTTTCATTTATGTGATTCTATAGTGAAGATTCGACACACAAAAAATTGTAAAGTTGAGAGTTGATATGGGGGGCCGAGACTTTTGACGATGTAGGTATATTGACTAATGAAGTTGAATGTTGAAGAAAAAAATGTGTTTTTAGTGATTAGTCTCAGGACTCATTTAGTGGAGGTTCAAATCAGTGGTTAATTCGAATTTCAGGCATTGTAGACGCTAGTGAACATGTTACATAGTCACAAGACAGAACATATTCACCAATTGGATCCACAAATGAAAAGAAGTGCACTCTGAAGGAAACTGAGACACAAAATCATGGAAACTCACTTTCCATAAAAACATCTATCGTTTCTCACCTTTCCTGACGTCTGTTTGGAACGTTTTTTATGTTCTTGATCAACTTTCACAGCAAATACATAATGAGATATATGGGATTGCGTATTCGGCAACCAGAATCTGTAAATGCGCAACAAACAGTCGCAAACTATAGAGGTCCCAAAAATCTGAAATGGCTCTCATGAGAAACTTTAAAAATTAAAGTCAACTATCCACCTCGATAATGTCGTTGACCAGTTGCTTCGATAACGAAGATCCAACTTGAATTCTAGATGATGGGATCCAATATTCTGAAGATGGAGAATCCTGTGTGAACATGTAAGAGTTATCACTTGGACTGAAGGCTAGGATAGAAACCGCATCTGAGAAATCACTGGACGTTTTGAATAAAGCCATTATTAAAACCAGATGAGGATAAACTTATAGAGAAATTCACGTCAGACAAACATACGTAATCATTTTTGACAATTATAATAAAAAATAAAATGAATTGTATCATTCCACTGAATTGAATTTGCAGTCATAGATTTTCAAAGATTTCTTATTAATCTTTTTGCTCATTATATTGAAATGATTTTGTTCACGAATAATATAAAGGGTAATTATTTAAGAACTTGAGAATTTGAGAATAATTCGAGACAGAAATATTGAAGGAATGATCTTGTTATTAATATAATAATCTGGTAGGTAATTACATGGCATCAGTCCAATATTACAATACTTTCAAGAAAAGAAGCACCTATCCATCAGAGAATACTAACGTTACCAAACTGATACCTATCAGTAGCGGAGCTACTTACGCCACTGATCTTTCTGCTGAAAGCGTCCAATAAAGTGATAATATGTACAGTGACTCAATAAACCACAGTGCCGACAAGTATGATCCCGATTTTGATTGGCTGAGCCTAAATATGGCGGCTTTTTGTTAAAATTCTCCATTTACCTGATTTTTGAGATTTATTCAAAATGTAAGGCCTGTTTCATTCAGTCACTGTAGTATTCTTCAGTTAAAGAAGTTCGTTCTATAGGTATTCAATCAAATACTATCAAGCCCAATAATTTTGATGTTGACATGTGTCAGTTCAGTTCAGTCAATTGTATTCTTAAGTTTTGTGGTTCTATGTCCTCATTCGCCATTTTTAGACTCAATTTGAACGAATTGCCGCCACTGCCCAGTGCCCACTATGTATAATTAAGTCACTAAAGTAATATGATACTGGCGGTGTCATCTGTGTCTGACTGAATCCCGGGACTTATTGAGTGACGTGTTTGCTATAACTAGGAAAACAACTACAGTTGGGAAGTTCTAATAGCGCTAAGAAGATTTTTTTCTTAAAAAAATTATGAACATTTAATCTTGAGAAACTGTTTTTCAAACATAAGGATTATGACGGGTAGAAACCATAAAATCAATGAAAAAATAATGTATTCATGAAAAGTTAGAAATAATAAATTAATAGATAAGTATAATGCAGAATATATTCAAATGGATTGCTCTCTTCTCTTGAAACCAAACCAAAACCCTTTTCCTGGGATCACATGTGAAGTATTCTTGCTCAGTTGACAAGGAATTGCTGTTTTCGCCACAGGTATGATTTCAAATTCACTCAGAAGCTCATAAAATAAGATTTTGACGGTTTGAAGAACAAATCTGTATCCCATGCAGCCTCTGGGGCCAATACCAAAGGGTAAATAGGTACCAGGTTTTATGTTTTTCTTATTTTCAGGAGAAAATCGTTCTGGTATGAATTTTTCTGGTTCGGGCCAATATTGGCTATCATGGTGAAGGGCATATATTGGAAACCAAATATCATGACCAGCTTCGATTGTGAAAGACTTCTCTGGATATTCTTCATTTTTTATTGTGAAAGATTTGGTGCAACGTCTGTCGTTTCGGCAAAAAGGAGGGTATTTTCTCATAGTTTCTGAAAAAAATCATATTCTTCATGAAAAAAAATAAAAATTTGCACTTATGATAATTCATTCATTACAATCAAAGTTTTCTACAACATGCAAGTGAGGTGTGAGCAAATGATAATATAATTAAATCGAAATTTAGTCGGATGTTTACCTGATATGATCATATGTAAATGAGAAAGTTCATTCAGATCTTCATAATTTATTTTCTCAGTTTTCTTCCTTAAACTATCAATTTCTTCCAACAGTTTTTTCTGTATGTCTGGATTCACAGCCAGTTCATAGGTCATGAAACATAAAAGAGACGTGGTGGTAGAGAATCCAGCGAAGAAAAAGACCATAGCATTCGCTGCTATATCGTCTACTGTTAAATCTATCTTTTTTTTCGATGCGCTCGCATTCAGTTCATATATTAGAAAGCGTGAATCGTTTTTGTCTTTGTCTTGATTACTTGGAGATTCATTTCTGGCTTCCATCAGTAGAGTTATCATATCTGGTCTTTTTACGTTATTTTTATCTCGAAATTCTACATTTTCTTTGATGACATCTCTGAAGAATCGTGTACAGTCATCGCCAAACCTGGTAACTTTTATCACCTAAAATATTATTTTCGAAGATTAACAATCAATTGAGAAAAAATTTGTTGGACAGTGAACCTCTGATTCTTTTGATGATTTTTGATGAACAAAATTGAAGATCTATGATTCGGAGATGATAGCTAGTTCAAAAAAATGATTGAATGATTTGCATGAAATTTAGTAGAAGAAAAAGTCAGTTGCTATACTCCATTGATACTCCTAGGATACGATCCGAGAAATTTTAGAACAAAATATCATATAAACATATGAAAAGAAACATTTCTCGGAAACTTGACAATACATATATTGCTACAATGATGCTGAATACTATATTTTTCACCGCAAATTCATAGCACTCACAGTTTCGGAGATACGTAGGTATATTTTAAATTTTCATTCAGATTTCGAATTTATTGGTGACAGGTTCAGTTAGGCTAGGTAAGGTTATGTTCACTAAAAAACTCTACATTGAAAATTTTATATTTTTATTGAAAGAGGAAAATATAAAACCATAGTGCAAAATTTGTATTGCTCCTGGTTTCTTAAAGAAAATTTTTCTGAAATAGTGATAACTGGTGATACTATGGGTTTCCAATAGTGATGATACCTTGTAAAAGAGGAAAAATAGACACAATATTTACAAATCCAAACATACCTTACTCATCCAAGGAAATACCCTTAGCAAAGAAGACTTGACATGCCGCCAAAAACTCATATCATAACTCGCCTGTAAACCTTTCACATAAAATTCATTATCTGGATCAATCATAGAGTTACACTGATATCCAAAGCAAGTGGAGGCAATAACATCACTGATATATCTACTGAAAGATTCTCTGATTTCTGTCTCAACAATCTCTTCATTTTTAAGCAGGAAATACTGAACGAAATTCTTGGCGCATTGCTCCATCAAAACGAACATAACCCTCATTTTATTGCTAGTGAACGATGGGCTCAGAGAAGATCTCATTTCTTTCCATTTGTTACCTGAATCAAGAAAAAGAATAGAAGCATAGAAAAAAAATTGGCTAAAAGAAATAAACTGAAGAGAGATAATAGCAAACCTTTCAAATTGGCTACATTTTTGTTCCATAAAGGATCAACATCTGATGGAATTGTTGGTCTATGGTCTGTAAAATGTTCGAACTTTTTTATCAATACTTCTTGTAACAGATCTGGGTCCTTGATGATAACTATAGGCGTGAGGAAATCATAAACACCAATGTATCTGAAATATCATTAATTTCATTATCCTACTTTTTTTGTTATTTCCAAACAATATAAAAACCAAAGAAAGGAAGGAAGCACTGACGTGGATTCATGAGCTTTCGAACACTTATTCGTTCGTAAGTCAACATAACTGTACAGGGTGTTCCTAAATTGAACGTACAAACGAAAAGGGAAGATTCCTTGAGTGAGTTTAAGAAAAAAAAGTCCCATAAACATGGGGTCGCAAACGTTTCGTTTTCGAGATACAGAGTGTTGAAGTTTTAATTTTTTTCAAGTTTTTTTTCTCATAGTATCTACACTTCACAAGATATTCAACTGAAATTTGGCATAGATATTACATTTGAGAGTTCTCACCACGTGACATGGCAATTTCGATAGAAGATCTACAGGGTGATATTTTTTCTGGAACACTGCCACCTGTTCTTTTGGCTTCCTATCATAGTTAGGAGAATTTCGAGAGAATCGTTCAAACTTTTTTTTCTCGAAATCGTTGGTAGATACGACAAAACTACAAGAGACCGAAAAGTTTAGTATAGTATACAAAGCTTCTTTTTACATTTTTTCAAATTAACAGTTGCTCACCAAAAAAAAGTTCTGCAGAAGAACAGGTGGCAGTGTTCCAGAAAAAATATCACCCTGTAGATCTCCTATCGAAATTGCCATGTCACGTGGTGAGAATTCACAAATGTAATATCTATGCCAAATTTCAGTTGAATATCTTGTGAAGTGTAGATACTATGAGAAAAAAACTTGAAAAAAATTCAAACTTCAACACGAAACGTTTGCGACCCCATGTTTATGGGACTTTTTTTTCTTAAACTCACTTAAGGAATTTTCCTTTTTCGTTTGTACGTTCAATTTAGGAACACCCTGTATATATGTGAAGGGTGTAATTGACGCATGCATGAACTAGCGCTCAAAAGCTTCACACCTTACGCCAGTCCTCATTTTTACTTTTTTTTATATTCCACTTGAATTTTTCATGATTTTGAAATCATGCCAATAAGCATGAAATTTTGAAAGGGGCTTGAAACTGTTATTTTTTACATGCACACAACATTTCAACTCGGATCTGTTATCGCCGATTTTTTTTTCGATATTCTTTCTGAATTTTTTTTGGTTACGATGACTTTATCAACAGAAAATGTTGCACACAGCTTGAAATGGTTTTTGGATATAAAAAACATACCAAATCTCAAGCGAATAAAATATATAATCACAGATTTACTATTCAGTATTTATTTATTATTTCTTTTCGAATAATTTTCTTAGATTGTTTATGGTTCTGCTGATGTGATTAGCTTGAAATTCTGCACGTAGCTTGAAATTGTTATTTCATATGTACTAAATTCCTTTAACCTTTTGCACTAAATACCTTAAAATAACCTTAAAATGGTTATTCCATATATACAAATTTCAACCGGATCGAATTTGGAATCACGGAAGTATTCACTATTTTTATTTACTATTTATGATTTGAGACTGTTCGTAGCTCAAAATTTAAAAAATTTAGGCATAATTCATATGTAGCTACCTTTCCTTCTTGTGTTTATCATATAAATATTGAAAAATTTCTATATTGGAAGCTTGATGCGTCAATAATTTCCAATTTAATCCAAATACTGGAACAGCCAAGTCCTGAACAACACCTTTCTCTTTCCAATATGTATATTTCTTCTTCAAAAACACAAAAACAACCAATAAAACTGCACAAAATAATAACCAAAACATATTGGATAATAATAACACACGATAATTTTATAGATCTATCTGGGGAAGAATTACACGATTGATGAAGATGTATCTTGACAAATAACATATAATCGTCTGATAAGACACAATATAAATCGAATAAATAATTGGAATTACGATTGTACTTTACTGTTTCCGATATTGAAACAATTCGAAGAAATGAGTTCCTGACCCTTTATGTAATTTCCAGTTTTTTGTGTGAATTTCGATAATAAAATAAAAATACCGATCTATTTACATTCGGCGATTCTCCTTCAATCTTTCATATACAAAAAAATATAAATATGTGAGTTCCTATATCCTAACAGTGATTATCTTTTTTTTTTATTTTTGTATGAATCTTCTTATCGATTCATTATTACGTAATGTATATTGATATGGCTATTAGTGACTGATTTGTCATAGCAGGATTACTCTTTCATCATTTCATCAATTATTATGATCCTTTCACATATGTTCCTCATATATAATTATGGGAAACATAATATTGAAGCAAATGGAAACTTTATTTAGTTTCTAACAATGAATTGATTATCAATTCAGAATACCAGAGTCATAGGTATACAGGGTGATTCACCGGGATGGTCTATAAGACGTTTATAGAAAACCAATAATAATTTTGAGCTGAAAATTTGCATATTGGGATTTGAGAAAATGATCTTTCACCCTAAAATATTTTCAGATCTCTACAACTCCCGGTTATACCGGAAACAGGCTGCTACTTCCTTATTTCAAATGGCACACCCAGTATATTATTTCATCATTAGATAGCTTTTTTGATGCCAATTTCGGCTTCGGCAATATGTCATATCTTGGGTGAGAAATCAACGGTTCATGAGTTATTGGGATTCTCATGAAAAAATGGTGGAGATGAGGACTCACATTTTTTGAATATTTCAGCAGAAAAAGCGTTTTTCGAGAAAATATTTTTCTTTTTCGATTTTGCAAATACGTAGTATTATAAGACTGTTTGCGGTTTGAACCAAAAATGTACAGGGTATCCCATCTGGATCTTCGACGCAATTTCAATTTCTTCTGAATATCCTCTGGCAACCTTACCCCATGTAACTAAATTGTTTCAAATTGTTGTAACTCCTTAACGAAAGCGAATCAGAAGTTCATAGGAGAAAAATTCTTCAGAATGAGCAAAACTCTCATCTGTCAAAGTTTGACTTAGATCTTTTAGAACATTCTGTATACAACTCCTACACACAAATAATCCAAAATGAAACCCTTAAATGGTTGAATAATACGTTTTGTCGAGCAGTGATTCAGTGATTCACAGGGATGGCCTATTAGACCTTCATTAGTCTAATAGGCCATCCCGGTGAATCACCCTGTATAGTATTGGAAATATCTGTGAATAACGAGATAAACAGATTTCTAATTTATGATATTTATGAAAAGCATAACGCACACTTCATTAGGCAAAGTGGCATTCTGTTCAGTTGACTGAATTTTATAATATGTTATATTTCAAGTCATTCCAAACAAAAAGTTCAAAAGGCAAAAATTTTATATTGGTTAGTTTTGACACTAGAAGCCCTTGAAAACTCTCATTTGTTCTCCATTGTTAAACAATAGGAAATGATATCCTGGATAATCATCACTATTCTGAGTAATCAAGATAATATGGAAAGTCATTAATTTGAAATACTATATTTAAAAATTTTTCTTGGGGTTGTTACATTTGGACCATTATACAGTGTGTTCCAGTTCCAGCTAATTACAATTTTTTAAGTTCAATAATCCGAAAATGGTTACAAATCGCCTTAGAGATCTACAATCAAAAAATGTTTTTGAATCCTATTTTATACCTTATTCTACATCACATTCGAAAAAATATACCGAATATTCCTCTCAAAAGAAAGCGAAAGTTTTCGATTGCAGATCGCCAAGGCGATTTTTGATTATTTTCGAATAATTGAACTTTAAAAATTGTAAGTAGCTAGAACATACTGTATAATTGACCAAATGCGACAACACCAAAGATCCATGTTTTTAATAGTATCTCATATCAATAACTGCTCACATATGATTGTTATTATGATTATCTAAGATAACGTTTTGAATTGTTTTACAATGGAGAACAAATGAGAGTTTTCAGAGGCCTCTAGCGTCAAAACTAGCCTCTACAAATTTGTTTGCATATTAATGAACTTTTTGTTTGGAATGAGTTGGACTATAACATATAAAAAATTCAGCAAATTTAACAGAAAGCGATATTCCCTAATAGTGTGCGATATTCTGCCCTTCCTTTTATGTTAGATTTCAAAATTGTGGACATATACTAATTCAATATTCTGACATTTTGCCCTAATCATGTAGCATATATAAACATGAAACGAAAACAAATAAGTTGATAAGAACAAATTAATTAACGTCTGTAATAATCTGAAATATATGTCTTTTGTTATTTATTTCATTTATTGGTGAATTTACATATCTGCACAGTGCCGGATTTACCAACAAATTTTGAAGGCTGGGGCCTAGGGTGGCAAATTTACGGCGAATTTGGCCAAAAAATCAATTTAAATTAAAAAATGAGCTTTCAAATACTTGTTCATTCATGCGCAAAATCCACCATTGGGAACCACATAAATGTTTGTAGGTATATATATATGTGGTCCCCAAGGGTACAATTCACGAATGAATAAACTAGCGCCCAAATTATTATTTGAAATTTTTCTTCAATTTTCTCTGGTTTAGACGCTGCTATCAACACAAATTAAAATTACTATTCTACATAAACACGCAGAATTGGAACTCGGTTGGATCTGTATTTATTGAAATGTTAGCTTTTTATCTTAGGATATTGCGCCTAAATTTTCCTTGGTTTCAATGAAGCTTTCCGTACAAAACTAAAAATAGTTATTCGATATAAATTCGTAAAATCCCAACCCGATCTATGTTCATAAAAATATTATGTATTTCTCTTCAAAATTCTTGAATTAAATTGAAAATTCTTGAATTACAAATATTGTAACATTAAACATTAAAAATTTGATTGTGACCTAGAGTATCAAATTTCAGGCAAACTTAAATAACCTACAGGTGGTAAATGTTTAAATCCGTCACTGTATAAAATTATTTCCAAAAATTTATCTTTTAATGCGAAGCAATGCAAGATAACATGATTCATTTTTTTCAATTCCAATAATTGATCTTTGGAAATCTCTTCATGATCACCGAATTATAGAGATCCAAAATTTTGGTCGACTTCATCTATAGATTTGTCTAACCTTGAGAATGTTAGATTATACATTCGGATATAAAATAATTTCTTCTCATGATCAACAAGCTGGAAGCTGAGTGTGTAGTAAGCAAATGTGAAATTAACAAATTAAAGGTAAGAACTTTCACTTTACTTTATTCAAAAATTCGTATCATTTGAAATTATTTCATTTCATTATACAGGGTTAGAACTATTTATACGGGGCACTACAGGGATATCAAAAACCGTTAGAAATGCAGGGTGGCTTGAATCACAAAAAAAGTTGCGTTATTTAGGGATAAGTATGTTGGTGTTAACAGATCCAGAATATCATTGGTTCCCGAGATATTTCGAAAAAACTGAAAATCGAGATTTTCTTTTTTTTTTTGTATCACTCATTTCTTTTCGAGATAACTTCACGAAATTTGGTCTGTAGCCATTATCCAATAGAGATTCTAATGGTGTTATCAGATTTTTACAATCCTATAATTCAGACACATAAAATTTAATCAGGAAAAAATTAAAAATGATTCCAATTCAGAATAAATACTTTCAGATGATAGCAATAGTTATAGCTATCGGAACGATATTATTTTATTTCTTCATCATCAAACCAAGAAATTATTGGAAGGAGAGGCATGTTCCAACTGGAAAAATAACACCTATATTTGGAGAACATTATCGCAATATTCTTGGTAAAGATTGCTCCACAGAATTTGTACAAAGAATATACAATAAAGTACCGGAAGGAAGGTAAGTTTTTGGTCTTAATATCAAAATGAACGATTATTCCGATCTAAGAAGGTATATCAATCAATGAAATTATGATAATTTGAATGAATTTCTGAATGTGAAATGGGTGTAGAGGGCAAAATTTTCACCTTCTACTTTTTTATTCAGATACACGGGAATTTACTTATTTCAAACGCCAGTTTTAGTTCTCAAATCCCCAGAACTCATAAAGGAGATATGTGTGAAGAATTTCAATAGTGTATTAAACCGTCAAGCTCTAACTCCAGACTGTACAGAGCCACTTATGTCCAAAAATCTTCTAGCTCTCAAAGGTGAGTCAATAAGTCATTCGCCAATTGCGTCCTTTTATACCACTAAGGAAAACTTACATAGACTTATGTGATCTCCAAGGACGCAATTTGCACATAAAGAAACAAACGCACGAAAACTCCTAACTTACGTCTTCATTTATGTTAAAATCTTAAGTAATAGAGTTTGAACAATGAAAGTGCTCTGGTGGATCCTTGAGGAACACCTTATGACACTACCCTTCAACTACACAATGTTCCACACTCGCTCACAATTCATTAACATACTTTCATATTTGTCCAAAAATGATCCACCACATTTTTCAAGAACTCTTATTGGCAACAATTGATGAAAGTGATTTTGCATTTCAGGACAACATTGGAAATATATTCGTCATCTATTGAGTCCATCCTTTACTATCAGCAAAATCAAGGCTATACATGTTCTGTTGTGCGACAACGCATCTAAAACAATACAATACTTTCATGATAAGGATGAAGAATTGATAGAAGTAGAAGTAAAAGATACCTTCACAAGGTTCACCAATGATGTTCTTGCCAATACCATCTTCGGTTTAGAAATCAACTCTTTCAAAGACAGTCAAAACGAATTCTACTTGATGGGAAAAGATGCTTCAGATTTTTCGAAGCCTTGGAAAATCTTCGTTATACTTTTGCATCACATCTCTTCAAAGCTTGCAAGGGTAATATTACTACCATACTTTTAGGATATGTATCAGAAAAAAATGAAGAGGACACTTATGTGAAGTCAGGAGATTATTTTCACTATTAGAACAGATTAAAGTCACGCAAACCTTTATGGATTGATACTTTCCTTCAATCTGTGAGAGTTACAAGATAATTTGTCATTTGGATTGTAGTTCTTGTAATGTCTTCAACACCATCAACTTTTTATTCGAAACATTCTTTCATTTACCTTTCGGGATTTTCAATTGATTCAATTCAAAAAATTCACCCGGTATGATGAAATAATGATACCAATCACTAATTTTATTTCTTAGGTACAAACAATTATGTGAAATAGCATTTGAGAACAACACATATACAGTTCAGGAATAGTTATTTATAATACAAGTGCAGAAGGCATTGTAATTCTTCCACGAGTTCAAAATACAAAAACGAGCCACGAAGTGGCGAGTTTTTTAATGAACGAGTGGTAGAATGAACTTTCTGTGCGAGTATTATACATAATTTTCTCTAATCCATTGCATTTTTATTGAAATGAATGAAATATTTTCATAAATATCATTTAGTGATTTTTACATTGAAAAATGTTGGTTGGCAGAACTGATTTCTTTAAGGCAAATTTCAAATGAATTGACAGATAAAGCCGTGGCGGCAAGTTCGGAGTACCAACATATAATAATAAAATATAACCATAAAAACTGTGCGTTTCTGATATATTCTCGCACGATTTTGTTCTACAAGATGTAGAAGAATGAACGGAATAACCACAGAATTAGAGAAATAACTATATTGAAACCTCATAAACTTCAAAATTTCAAGCTTGATAAATGAATAGATTTTTTCGTTACAGACTTTGAAGATAGAATTATATGGACAACAAACTACGGATTTCTACACCAATATAGTTAAACAAACAATTAAAATTCGCGAAGAGAAAAACATTCAACGGAATGACGTTTTGGGGAATATGATGGAAGAGAGGAAGAAACTTAGAACAGATACAAACTGTAACGAAAATATGAATGAAAAATCAGATGAGAAATGCGTCGAGACATCATTATCTGATGAAGATATAGCAGCACATCTTTTTCTTTACATGCTAGGAGGTTATGATACAACATCAACAGCAATATGCTTTATGGCTTATGAATTGGCTATAAATCCCGATATTCAGAAGAAGTTGATAGAAGAAATTGATGGGGTTGGTACTGAAAATGGCACGCCTAGTTACGAAGATATTTCAAACATGGTGTACATGGATATGGTTTTATCAGGTATCCTGTTATTAAATTCATTCCATTTTTTTTAAACCTGATTGTTCTTAAGGGTGCAGACAACCTTTCTCACTATAGGTGTACAGATTCATTTAGATTCAGAGCGAAAATCACTTGATCTCTTCTAATGTTTAGAATAAGCTCACTCTTTTTTTTTCATAGAAATTTATTATTTTTGTTTTATATCACTTTGAGAATTGAAAGGTTTTTCAATCGTATCTATTCATTTTAATGATGAATTTCAAATTTTTTTCATTATGATATTAGGTGCACACCTAATATCATAATGAAAAAAATTTGGAAGCAAGTTGTGCAACTTGCTTCCGCCATTTTGCAATAGATGACTGTAGCGGTAAGTGGTAGTCGAAATAAATAGATCGTAGATGTCATACAATAATCCATCGAAATATTAGTCGATTTGTGTCTGCATCATAAAGTTATTCTCAGCTTGGGAGCAAAATTGTCGTCATTTGTAGGAAGTTTTAATTTTCTGCTTCAATCTGCGGCTCAGAATCATCGAATGCTCTCAACTACCTATGGTGAGTCCGCTATTAGGTATAGAAAGTGCCGAGAGTGGTTTCAACGATTCAAGACCAGTGATTTTGCCGTCGAAGACCAGCATGGCGGTAAATAAGAGACAGTTTTCGAAGATGCAGAATTGGAGGCATTACTTAATCAAAACTCATATCAAACGCCACAAAATTGACAGAATCATTGGGAGTGACGCAGCAAGCCATTTCAAAGCACCTGAGTGTCATGGGAATGATTCAGAAACAAGGAAATTGGGTGCAGTACGAGTAGAAGCCTAGAGATGTTGAACGGCGTTTTTTTGCTTCTGAACAGCTGCTTTCAAGGTGAAGACGGAAGGGATTTCTGCATCGCATTGTATCTGTAGACAAAAAATGGGTTTATTACGACAATCCCAAGCGCAGAAAAGCATGGGGATATCCCGGCCATGTTTCCACGTTTACGGCCAAACCGAATATTCACCGTTCCTAAGTCATGTTTTTGGAAGGAGCAGCTCGTCGTAGTGTATTATGAGTTGTTCAAACCGATTTAAACAATCACAGGTGATCGTTATCGAACTCAATCAACGCGTTTGAGCCGAGCATGGAAAGACAAACGGCCGCAATACAACGAGAGACATGATAAAGTGATTTCACAGCATGACAATGCTTGACCCCTTGTTGCAAAAGTGGTCAAGACCTACTTGGAAACGTTGAAATGGGAAATCCTACCCCACTAGCCGTATTTGCCGGATGTTACTCACTCCCTCGGACTATCACTTGTTTCGATCAATGTTACACGGCCTGGCTGATCAGTGTCTCCGGTCTTATGAAGAAGTAAAAAATTGGATCGATTCGTGGATCGCTTCAAAATATGACCAGTTTTATCAACGCGGGATTCGTACGCTGCCCGAAAGATAGGAGGAAGTAGTGGCCAGCGATTGACAATACTTTGAATCATAAATGTATAACTAGTTTTTTACAATAAAACCTCGAATTTCGGAAAAAACGGCGGAAGCAAAAAAAAAACAATCGTAGAAAAAGGTATATGTTCGACATCAAAGTAGATTGACTGTCTTGGCTGAATTCCTTGGCTATGAACTATCAGCCATGGCAGTCAATTCACTACTTTGCTGTCTAGTACAACAAATGACTATTTCTTTGATTTTCAGTTCCCCTCATTATTTTCTCTATATGTTTGTTCCTGTACTCTGGACTGAAAATGTCACGTAGGGGGCTATAGCTCCCTATGTGCTGACCTTGGTTGTTGTCCCCTAGTCCATATATGGTCTGTCTGCCGAAACCGCTTACAAGATCATTTCTGAAAATTTTGTTCTAACTACACCATTATTCCAATCGCTATTGTAATTTGAAAGTTGACATTTGCACATGTTTTTTCTGTTCTATTTTTTCAGAAACCCTACGAAAATGGCCGAGCATCGCACACACCGATAGAGTAGTATCAACTCCCTTCAACATCGAAGCAGAATTACCAGAAGAAAAAGCTCTTCATATGAGAGAAAAATCCAAAATAATGATTCCAATTTTTGGCATCCACAGAGATCCGAAATATTACGAAGACCCTGATAGATTCGATCCTGAGCGTTTTTCCTCGGAAAATAGGAAAAACATCAATCCTTACACATACATGCCTTTTGGAGTTGGCCCAAGAAATTGCATAGGGATGAGATTAGCTTTGTTGGAAGTTAAAGTGTTGTTTTTCTATTTGTTGAGCCATTTCGAAATTGTCAAAACTGAAAAAACAGAGATACCTTTGAAGTTGAAGAGGACTGTGGTGACATTGACTGCTGAAAATGGTTTTCCATTGGCTTTCAAGAGAAGACATTTTGTGAAGAAATAATAGAGATTGCTGTATTTCCTTCCATTTTATGTGAACATGGATGGTATTTTCGACATCTAAGAGGATTTTGTACTGAATTAAATGTTGTTTTTTAATCATATGGAAAAATACAGTGCTGACCATGAATGTATGAATTGAATATCAACAAAAGAGTCAATGAATTATTTATCAAATTTATGTGAGAATGTGTCTCTCGAGCTATACCTTGAATTAAAATATCCACATTTGTAATCGAATAATTTTCATTTTCTGGATCTATCCGCTATATGTATATTGCTAATAATAAGGAAACGAATTTATTCAATATCTCAAACAATCATCGAATAAAAAAATATGGTCAAAACGCTTTCGTAACTTTTTTTTGATAGGTAGATATCATGAATGGCAAGTTTTAAAGAGAGTACAACGAAGATTTTCCTCAAGCCCAGTCTTTTCTGAAAATTTCAAATTTTTTACCGCTAGACTGCAAGAGAGTTCTGATATTGTGGCAGGGCGGACAAAGAGAATTGAATTTTGTCCATTGAAAAATTCAACAGAAATCTTCAAACCCTGAATGCACCTTGTGAATTTCATGTCTCTAACATATTCCTTTCGAAAGTTTTCGAAAGTATCTTGTATACGTCAGCTGACGGTCAGAAAGAATTTATTTTTGCCTCGAATTCTTCATCAAACATAATCAAATAAGACCACTTTCGATGAATTACGTTCATTCGGAATACTTAAATGTGAGGCAAATTGATTATTTGTAACAGAGAAATATGAACTAAAATTTATATCTAATAAAAAACCACCGGAGATTATTAGAATCCAACTATTTTCGATTATTATTAGCTTCTTGGGTTAACAGGTTATCTCTTTGAGATTTTTTGGACATAAATTCTCACTTGTCATAGTCGGAATTATTCAATTCATTTCAGTCAAAATAATGTTGAACTGATAATTGAAATGTGTTATTCAAGAAATCAAATCTGTGAAATATATCCATATTTGATAAAACGAATTAATTAATTTGAAGTAGTACCTGAGGTATATCTTCAAATATAATAGAATTTGTTCACAAATTTGCTGAGAAAAACACAAAGTGGATAAAAGTTAAATGACGAAAACGAATTGATGGTAGGTATATTCGAATATCATTTTACTCCTAGAATAACTTAAAATTATAGCGTATTCGACTGGCTGCTTCAGTTCGAATTAATTCAAACTGATTATGTCATTTAGCTCTACAAAAATTCGAATTAATTCGCACTGGTGCAGCCAGTCGAATACTCTATTAGTTACAACTGAATGAACTAGACAAGAATACAAAATTTCTTGAAATTGAAACAACAACAGTCATTTGCTTCCACCATACAGATCAAAAAATGCGAAAAGAATCAAAATAATAGTGTTCAATAACTAAAATATCACTTAAAATGAATCAAACTAACCAAAAAAATATCAATCAACAATGCTTCAATGAGAAAATATTAATATTTGGGTTGATTCCTGTTAATTTTGCGTGGAGGATTACTTTCTTATCATTAGTAATTAGTAATTTGGTTTGTTTATATTTTGTGGAAATTCGGGAAAAATATTAAACTATTCAAAATTTTTTTGGTTACCTACTACCGTAATATACACAGGAATATTGGTAAATTTTTTGGATATTTTTTTCTTTCTATGGTTGTTAATAATTCTGCAAAAGGCATTCTACATCTAAATGCAAATTTTATCCCGATCGAACCTGCAGTTTCGAAATGAATAGTAGTAGATAACAATTTCATAATAAATTACAAAGCTTCCCTGAAAATTTCAAATGCGTAGATCCTTCCATTGGAAGTAACATAAAATAGTTCGGAGACGAGTGCTCAAAAAAGGACGTTTTCACTGTCTTATTTTATGGAAATACATTGCAAATGAAGAATAATAAGAGACTTTTGCCTCATTTTCCTAACAGTCAATTTAATATTCGGTTGCACATTTCAAAGGAATTAACATGTTGGTGGTGATTTGGATTACTTCAAAAAACTTTCTGTTGAATAAGTATTTAATGTTCCTATCAGCTTTTTTAATAATTTCAGATGTTGTTGGTACTCATAGTAATTGGAACGATTTGCTTCTATTTCTTCATAATCAAACCAGGAAATTATTGGAAAGAAAGGCATGTTCCAACAGGAAAGATAATACCCATATTTGGGGAACATTATCTCAATATTTTGGGTAAAGATTGCTCTACTGAATTCGCTCAAAGAATATACAACAATGTTCCTGATGCGAGGTAATGGAAATAAGGCCAATTCTACATTATTACAGAAAAGTAACATCTATTTGATTTACTGAATGTTACTATTCGAAAATATGATGTTAAAAAAAAATAATATTGATCTGATTCAGATATCTTGGCATCTACTTATTCCAAACACCAGTGCTGGTATTGAGATCACCAGACCTCATTAAAGATATCTGTGTGAAGAATTTTAACAACGTTTTGGATCGTCGAAATATACCTCCCGATTGCGATGAACTATTAGTGTCCAAGAATCTCATGGGTCTCAAAGGTGAATATTTTTTATATTACTTCCTTATTTAATTTCATAACCACAACACGAGAAGAATAAAAATATTAAGCTTCTCAAAAAATTTTGTGAAATCATCTGTATGATTATTGATTATGCTGGAAAAAAAACCACTGAAGTAGATTTGATTTTATTTTATGAAAATTCCCGACGGCTTAGTAACTCGGCTTCATGATGGCTTCCATTTCATGGCGAATGTTTTATTATAACTAGTCCAAGGAAATTGGTTCACTAGTGTCAACTTTAGATTTAAGGAAATCCCACAGGTAAAAGTCCATAGGCTTCAAATAAGAACTGCGAGGAGGCCAATGAATGTCACATCTTCTGTAGATTCATTTACCTTGAGAAAATTCATTAAATCTTGGCAGGGATACATTGGATGTGTGTGAAGTTGGAACATCCTACTGGATCCATTTTTTTCGGTTATTGCAGGAAAGTTCTGCAGTTCAGGCAACATAAACTCATCTAACGTCTTCACAAATAACTTCTTTTTCATTGAAAAAAAATTAAGGCAGATAATTCCTCAAGATAACATTGAAGGCTATAGCTCATACGATCACATTTGGCGAAAGAAGGAGTTTCTAATGCTCGCGTTTCCGATTGGCAGTTCAGCTTATTTTCTTGGCCATTAAGATGAAAATGTGTTTCATACGAAAACAAGATGTTTGTAAACGCTTGTTTGGTTTACAATTGTCAACCTAAGAATGGCATCTTGGGGCTTCAATTCTTGCACCAACAGCTTTATACCATTGCGCAAAATACGGTGGAACGATGATCCATACGTATCATTATCAGTACTTTTTAGCCTTTCAACAAACAAATTGTAACTCCTTCTCAATCTAAACTCTCATGTCTCATAAATAATAAAAATGGATATTGTATTACAGGACAACAGTGGAAGGAATTTCGTCATCTATTAAGTCCATCCTTCTCTAGCAGCAAAATGAAAGCAATATATGTCCTCTTGTGCGATAACGCTTCTAAAATAGTACAATACCTTATGGACAAGCATGAAAATTTGATAGAAGAAGAGGTGAAAGACACCTTCACAAGATACACTAATGATGCTATTGCTAATACCATTTATGGTTTGGAAATTAATTCTTTCACAGAAAGAGAAAACGAATTCTTTATGATGGGAAAAAAAGTCACAGATTTTTCAGCCCCTTGGAAAATATTCGTCGTTCTCTTGTATACCCTTGCTCCAAAAATTGCGAAGGTAAGGATTGTTACAAAATATCTCCATCTATGAGGTGTATATTTAAAGTCAGGTCTCCATTTATTTTTTTCACATTAAATAACATTTATTCACTAAGTTTTGTACATTGCTGTAAAGCTTGAAATCTAAGCTAATCGCCATTCACTTCGATGAGCTTCCTCATTCGTACGACAAAATTTTGTATCCCCTCCTCGAACCACGATCCCGCCGCCTCGCGCAAGAATGAAATGACCGCTTCATGAACTTCTTCATCGTTCGCAAATTTCATTCCTCCTAGATGAATGAATAGAGAGAGTCTCTACTGCACACATCTTGGAGTTTTTCGGCCAACTCATTGAGAGTCAACCTGCGATCTTTCAGCACAAGCGCCTCAACTTTTCGCACTGTTTCGTCCGAGTGTGACGGCCTGCCGCTGCGCTCCTCGTCCTGAACGTTTAGTCGGCCAGCAGAAAATTCTCTCACCATACACTTCTTCCAATTGACAATGAATTTCTATAGGTGGAGTTTTTTTTTAGTGCAAAAACTTAATGACTGAACGTAACTCGCACCTGGCGGGAGCGACAACCGGCACTTACATTGCAAATGGCTGCTACGTCAAGACTGAGCGTCCTAATGAGCTCCACTAGGTGTCGATTGGTGGAGGGGGTCCTAACGTATACAACAGTGTTACCGGATTTCATCTAGCGCTACTTGCGGCGATACAATGGCCTTGGAGACCTTACTTTAAATACACGCCTCGTATATTAGATTTTGTTCTCTTATTTTTCATAATAAACCTCCAAGCTTCAAGACTCATTTAAAATAATACCGAAGCCAAAATGAAAAATAATTGTTACATTTGCAAATACAAATTTCCTTTCAAACCTAGAAATTCATTCGGATCTCTCATTGTAGAAATTTAAAGTTGCCTTATATGGAAAGAAAACGGCGGATTTCTACACTGATCTTTGCAAACAAATCATTGAACTACGTGAAGAGAAGAATATAGATAGACCAGATGTTTTGGGCCTACTCATTGAAGCGAGAAATAAGTTTGAGAAAAGTAAAAGTTGTGACGAAGAGTCAGAAGGAGTGACTTATTATTCTACAAGTGAAACACCAAATGAGAAAGTCTTGGAGAAATACTTATCTTATGAAGAAATAGCAGCTCATCTTTTCTTATTCAAGCTAGGAGGCTATGATACGTCATCTTCAGCCATGTGCTATATGGCTTACGAATTAGCTACACATCCAGAGATTCAGAAGAAGTTGATTGCAGAAATTGATCAAATTAAATCTGAAATTGCCACGCCCAGTTATGAAGCCATTATGAACATGACATATTTGGATATGGTAGTATCAGGTTAGTTATCATTCTGAATATACATCATACATTGTATTTTGTAAGGATTTATTAAAAATTCAGGAAGTAATTTCTTGATTGAAAAAAAAATCTGTTGTTCCTTTCAAATGTTTTCGCATTCGCTTCCTTCTTACTTATAGCAAAGGTAAAAAATATTTGCATTTTATAGGGATGTATAAGTCAAAGAAGTTTTATGAAACTTACGAACTTTTTAACCAAGGAAGCAACTGCTACAATTTCTGAATTGTGAATCGTCAAACACTCCATAGAAATTTTTTTCAACAGGCACCAGAAAAGAAAAAAATCTAATGCTATTGTATTATAAAGATCAAATAAATCTTCTTGATGAAGGCCACTAATATAAATTATTATGCCAAAACCTTTGCTATCTGATATATCTTTTTGATATATACTCTTTTTTCCAGGAATATTATTCCAACTGACAAAATTTTGTCTTAATGTTAATTCAGTTAAACAATTTATTAACCATTCACTCAATTCATACATTCGGGATAATTCATCTTATTTTTGGTTGGTGCTAGTATTTTGTCAGTTGGAATTATATTTGTGAACAAAAAGATACAATATAATTTTGATACTTATAATGCTAATGTGGATATTGAGACGCTATCAGTTTACGATCGTCAAAAACTCATTTTGTAATACTCGCTTGTATTCAGGAGAAATTTGTATTGTACAAAATTCTCACTTTGATCAAGTTAGTAGTCCATAAATCGTTGTACAGACAAGATATCAACATATACAGCATCCCGAATCCAAAGTACCATTTTTTTTATTTGAAGAATAAGAAGGTACATTTCTAATGTAACTGAGACCTATATTTCTAATTATATGAGTAGGTACAATATATTGGATATTAATGATTTATGTTATTTCTTCTAGAAACTCTACGGATGTGGCCTAGCCTTGCATTGACCGATAGGCTAGTAACAGCTCCTTTCACCATTGCAGCAGAACAACCTGGAGAGAAACCACTACAGATGAAAGAGAAAGACCTGATCATAATTCCAATTTTCGGGATTCACAGAGATCCGAAATATTACGAAAACCCAGATCGATTTGATCCTGAGCGTTTTTCACCGGAAAATAGGAAAAACATCAAACCATACACCTACATGCCTTTTGGGGTAGGACCAAGGAACTGTATAGGAATGAGGCTAGCCTTACTGGAAATCAAAGTGTTATTTTTCTACTTGTTAAGTTATTTCGAGATCGTTGCAACTGAAAAAACAAAGGTGCCTTTGAGGTTGAAGAGAACTATGGTTACGTCAACTGCTGACGATGATTTTCCACTGGCTTTCAAGAAGAGAAGTTCTAAAATTTGAAGTACAGTTCATAATTTATTATTCTTCAGATAATATACAAAGTTTACAAATGATGCAAATAGTTGAGTTTGTCGCCAAATAGCCACAAGTACCTACCTATATTGTCGAAAGATTTTGAGATTACTTGAGATTGTTATTTTTGTTCTTATGATATTACTAAATAGGTTAACTAAAGCCTGAGTCACTGGAAGCAACTCTTAATCAAACTATCGCTATTATAAAGAGTTGATACCAACTTTCAAAAATACCTTCAAGAGTGAATTACTGATGTGGAAAAATCAACGCTTTTATGACTTGCTGAATCATAATGAGTCGACAGACTATAAGATATTATATGTATATTTTGTGCTTTGGGTTCTTCTTTATTTCAATTTCTGTGAACAATACTCCTAAGAAAAAATACAATAATACATTAATCACAACTTTTTTTTTTCGCGAAATGGTGCTGCAATCGTAACCGTAAGTATAGTTTCATTTTGATATAAAAATAATTTTTCAATTCATTGAATGTCTACCTCATTGTAAGAAGAAAAGTATGCCATCAAGAACGATATTAGCCCAATAGCTGCTACTGCTACGGTTGCTGCACCATATATTTTTCATGAAATTTTCCATGAAAAATGGAAATATTTTCGGCTGTATGTTCTCTATAACTTCGAGAATTTAATCTTCAAGGTCTTTTTTCGATTGTGAAGCATTAGCTTAGACCTTATCTTTCTCGTGGTCCCAAAGAAAAGAGTCTAAAGGTGTTAAATCACCTAGATCTCGGTGGCCAATCGTGGTCACCTCTTCGAGAAAAAACACGCCCAGAAAACTTTTTTTGTTGGAAATAAACGTCGTTCATATCAATATCATCACTTCGGTTTCTATAATATCTAAGATATCAATTTTCGGAGGAATTAACAAACACTCAAATGCTCCTGACTCTTCTAGTTTTTTGGAATATATGGCTTTTATTGAGTACGCTTCAATCAGAACTTCTGAATAAATAATAATGTTAAAAACCGATAATAAAGTTATGTGCTGTGTATATTTTTTAGGATCAAAGGACATAGGCGTAACGAAGGGGGGATTATTTGGGACATAAACCCCCCCGCCATCGATTAAAAGAAATTGTAAGTAACAATTAAAAAAAATGTATAAAATATTGATAGATTTTGCTTTTTCAAAGTGGGTTAACACCCCAATGAATCAACTGTAGTTACGCCAATGAAGGACAAGAAAGCATTGTGCCACACCCATCGGCAGAATTGTTTTCTGCAAATTTTCAAATTCGAAATTAATAAACTATAATCGCCAATCAATTGTCTGAATAAGGTAGATAGGTATTGTGAGTTGTTTGGTAGTGGAAAGTTATGCAGATGGTATTCAAATCAAAATGCATTAGGATGGACATAAAAAGTCATCTCTATTAAAAATAGAATAGTTGATTCTCGAGTGGGGCAAATGATACTGACCTTGCAGAGGCGTAAACATATATCATCAAGCCTTACACCAATGTAACGCAATATGAAAGAAGATTACATAGATACATATCTGCTACTATCTTATCATAACAAAATCAAATAAATCTCATTAATCGAGAGAAAGTGTTATAATCGAATTCACTAACTTATTTGGTGTAAGTAAATTGGTGGTAAGGTCAAGGTAAGTTATTTATTTATTTGGCATTTTAAAATAAATAAACGACCTAATTGCAAGTCTCGATCTAGAGGCCGGCAAATAGATATTTTACCGGGCGGCAAATAGTGACTGGCGGCATTTTCTACTTTTTCTCATAAATCCGAATTTCCAGAATAATGTAGTAAACGATTTTTTTTTTAATTTCATACAGGATTTTTATATAAAATCAACTAATGTTGGATGTGGGCGCATTCGCATGATTATTTTACTCAATCATCTTCCAGCATTTTATAAAGTCGAAACTCAGCAGAAGAATATGAAGCCTGAATTCAATTCAGATAATTCATCATTATTTATTCATCAGAATTCTGTAGAACACGTTTATTGTTTATTACATTCCACGTTTCCTATATCATCTATTCTATTTAAATTTGAATTTATAAAAGAAACTACACTCGATACATTTTCCCTACTTTTTATAAAAAAAGTGTAGAGTTTTCCCTACCAATTCACCAACATTCATATATTTTAGCTATATGAATGTTTGTCGCAAGTAATTACATAGACAACTTTAACAATTTGACGAGACATTCTCTATCAATTTTAAAGTTGTTCCCTCTCTCGAACTATCAAAGAGTTCCCACAACAAAATTCAAATATTTCACAATAAGCGCAAAACAATATCATTGAAAATGTTTCAATAAACTCAAACCTAACCTTACCTAACCTACCCTAACCATAATGATGTATTATAATATTTTGAAGCAGGAATACATTTTTTACAGATGCTGCTGGTTTACACAGTCTTGTGCTTACTCCTGTACATCCTAGTAATCAAACCATACCTTTACTGGTCGAACAAAAATGTTCCATTTAGATTTTCTATTCCATTATTTGGAGAAGGTATCTACATGATCATGGGCAAGGAAAATATGTCAGATACTATCAAAAGAATGTACAATAAGATATCTGATGTCAGGTGAGTTATAATATGTAGAACTTAATTTCGATTTTAAAATTAGATATCTTGGAGTTTTTCAGTTCATGCAACCCGTTCTTATCGTGAAATCGACAGAACTCATCAAGCAGATTTGCGTTAAGGATTTTGATCACTTCTTGAATCATAAAGTACTGTTGCCTGACGGAGTTGAAGAACTTTTGTCGAAGAATCTCCTCCAATTGAAAGGTAAGGGTACTATGCCAAAAAATACTGGTGTGAACTATCTAGAAATGCTGATGTATCAACAACAAAAATTCTTTAAAAATTTACCTAGAATTCAGTGAATCGAACACAATCATTAAAGATCGTCGGCTCAAAATTCGAAAATCTAAAACATTTGGACAAAATCCCTTCTAGAATGAGCGTGCAAAAAAGAATCGAATAAAAGTTGAACAGAGATTATTTTAGGATCAGAAAATTCACTTTTGAACTATGGTATTTTCAGATCAAACTTGGAAAAACATGCGAGCCACCCTGAGTCCATCCTTCACAACAAGCAAAATGAAGTCCATGTTCACTCTGATCTCCCAAAACGCTGATGCGTTTGCGAAATATTTCAAACAAAAAAATGACGGTATCGTGGAGGTTGAATTCAAAGACGCCTTCACCAGATATACAAATGATGTCATAGCCAGTACAGCGTTTGGTCTTCAAGTCGACTCATTGACTGATAGGGAAAACGATTTTTATGTTTTGGGAAGAGAAATGAGCGACTTTTCTACATTCTGGAAGAAGTTTGTTTTCTTCTTCTTTCAGATTTCTCCTACTATAGCTAGAGTAAGCACAAGAAGCTGTTTATATTAGGTGTACAAATTTGCTTCTGCCGTTTTGCAATAGATGGCTGTAGCGGTAAGTGTAGTAGAAATAAATAGATAGTAGATCTCATACAATATAAGCTCAGGCATTTGTAAACATAACGCCATCGAAATATTAGACGATCTGTGTCTGCATCATAAAGTTATTCTCCATTAAACATGACAGCTTAGAAGCCAAATTGTCGTCATTTGTGGGTTTAATTTTCTGTTTCAATATGAAGGAATCTGAGGCTGGGGCTCATCGAATGCTCTCAAATACCTTTGGTGAGTTCTCTATTAGTTGAAAAACGTGCCGACGGGTGGTTTCAACGCTTGAAGAACGGTGATTATGAAGTAGAAGACCAGCATGGCGGTGGAAAAGATAAGGATCGAGACTCGTGTCAAACGCAACAAGAATTGTCAGGATCATCGGAAGTGACGCAACAAGCCATTTCAAAACGCCTGAAAATCATGGGAATTATACAGAAAAAAGCAAACTGAGTGCCTTTCGAGTTGATGCCGAGAGATGCTGAACGACGTTTGTTTGCTTGTGAGCAGCTGCTTGCAAGGCAAAGACGGAAGGGATTTCTGCATCGCATTGTGACTGGAGACGAAAAATAGGTTCATTTGTATAATCCTAAGCGCAGAAAACCATGGGGATATCCCGGTCATGCTTCCACATCCACGGCGAAACCGAATATTCACGTTTCCAAGGTCATGCTCATTATTTGGTGGGACCAGCTCGGGGTAATTTATTATGAGTTCTTAAACCAACTGAAACAATCACAGACGATCGTTATCGAACGCAATTAATGCGTTTGAGCCGAGCATTGAAAGACAAACGGCCGCAATACAACGAGAGACATGATAAAGTGATTTTACAGCATGACAAATAATGCTCGACCCCATGTTGTGAAAGTGGTCAAGACATACTTGGAAACGTTGAAATGGGAAGCCCTACCTCATCCGTCGTATTCTCCAGACGTTGCTCCCTCGGACTATCACTTGTTTCGATCAATGCCATACGGCCCGGCTGGCCAGCACTTCCGTTCTTATGAAGAATTAAAAAATTGGATCGATTCGTGGATCGCTTCAAAGGATGACCAGTTTTTTCGTACGCTGCCCGAAAGATGGGAGAAAGTAGTGGCCAGCGATGGACAATACTTTGAATCATAAATTTATAACCAATTTTTTACAATAAAAGCCTCGAATTTCGGAAAAAACGGTGAAAGCAAAGTTGTACGTCTATGTAGGTAGTTAAGCTTATTTTTGAAACTGTACTACATCCACCTTTTTCTCCTATGCAACCGAATTTCAATAGATATTGTTAATATCAATGTATTAATGGTTTTTATTGTAGTTTTTGAGGCTCGAACTGTTTGGAGAAAAAACGAAAAATTTCTTCTTGGGGATTGTCAGAGATACAATCAAAATGAGGGAAGAGCAGAACATCAAAAGACCAGACATGCTTGGGCTATTGTTAGAAGCCAGAAAAGGTTCACAACAGAAAGAGAAGATGCAAGATACCAAAGAAGCAGGATTTGCCGTTGTTGAGGAACATTTGGAAGTGAATGAAATCAAGCCGCAAGACTTAACTGATACAGATATAGCCTCTCAAGTATTTATTTTCTTTTTTGGTGGTTTTGAAACTGTTTCAACTGCTATGTGCTTCATGGCTCACGAGTTAGCATCCAATCCAGATGTACAAGCAAAACTCATCGAAGAAATAGACGAAAGTGTACGGAAAAATGGTGAACCCACCTATGAATCCATTGCCAATATGATATACTTAGACATGGTTGTCTGTGGTAAGATTCTTTGTATGTTTCCAAAATATTCGATGCCTCGAATATAAACATGTAGAAATAGGTACATTTTATGTAGCATACCTACTTCTTAACAGTTCAAAGTAAAATACATTAAGTAGCAGTCCCGGTTTATACTCAAAAGCAAAGCTTGGGGTGGGCAATCCAAAGCCTGAACTAAGGGTACATATATTCGACGCATCTAAGATGTCTAAAACATCTTAGACTTGGCTTTTTAATTGGTCAAGACTATCTACTTCAAATCAATATATTTTCCATGGACTTTATTTGTTATTACATGTACTTCTAGCAGCTGATCAGATAATAGAGAGTTAATATTACTAGCTCTATTCCAAGCAAAACGAAAAAAAAAATATATTTATAATTCACTGAAATTTTTTCCACAGAAACACTGAGAAAATGGCCCGTGAATATAGCAACAGACAGAATGGTTACCAAACCTTATACTATAAACCCAGAAGAGCCAGGAGAAAAACCTGTTCATCTTGAAGTTGGTGATGTGGCCATCATTCCAATAATAGCCCTCCATTATGATCCAAAATACTATGAGAATCCAGAAAAGTTCGATCCTGAACGGTTTTCACCAGAGAACCGAAAAAATATTGATCCCTATGCCTATATACCCTTTGGAGTAGGGCCTAGAAACTGTATAGGTTCTAGATTTGCTCTGTTAGAGTTGAAAGCAGTATTCTTTCACATACTGAGACATTTTGAAATTGTCCCAGTCGAGAAAACCAATATTCCAATAAAACTGAGCACCAAAAGCATAAATTTATCTTCCGAAAATGATTATCCATTAGGATTGAAGAAAAGGGAAATAAACAAAAATTGAAGAGTCCAATTTCTCTTAATTTATTATAATAAATCAGTTGGTTTGGAAATTAATATCAAATAATATTCAATTCTAACTATTCTAAACAAGTCATCAATAAACAATAAATAATAATAAATACTTTATGTTCTTTTTTTTCATTCATTCAATAAATTTTCTCAATATCCTAGAAACTAATTAGGTTCTCTTCTTCTTTTTCCTTCACAAGTCTCCGTTTTTGATTCCACATGTTATAATCCAATATTATTTTTCGTCCATAGGAATTATGAAGCTCTTTGAAGGAAATTCTTATTTGTGAGGTACTAGGTTGGATGCTATAATTTGTTTCTTGTTTCGCTACAAGAAATTATATTTAGAAATGCATTAGAACAAAAATATATCTGAGATGAATAACATCTAATAAAACACCATTACCTGTTGTGTGTGTTGAATGTGAATTACTGTTTGAGAAGTTTTCCACTCTATCAAAAGGATTATGTCGATGCCTAGGAGGAGGTTTGGGTGAAGCACTATGCTGAGGTTCACTTAAAGGAGTTTCTAAAGAATAATAAAATGTGCTGAAACCATTACACTTCATAATGATAAATATTATCAATAAGAAAACATATTCATTATTAAAAATGAGAGATGACAAATTGGCGAACAATACATTCAGATAAGATAAATATGATTAGTTTCATCACTCATAAAATTTATTAGGGTTTATTGAAAAACCATAGCAATATAGAAAATAAAAGAAATTATGTGGGTGTCTAAAACCTTCAATATCATCCAGCTGCTTCTGTAATTCTGCAACCATTAACTTCATATAATCATAACTAGAACAAGCTAGAGCTTTCATCCATTGCTCCATTGATTCCTGAGAATCAGTTCCCAGAATGTAACATCTATTAGTTGATCCATGAAAATCAATTTTGAAACAGAACTGTTCTTCATCATCGATCAATTCTAAAATCAATCTTGATTAACTCATATTGAATTCGTGAATAAATTATGGTGCTAGCAATGATATATACCTAAAGTACAACCCTCCAAAATTATAACACCAAGTGGTTCCTTGTCCCCTTTTTTGTCGAAATAGAATAATAAATTTCCTTTCAATACAAAATACCTTTTTTGAAATGCTTTATTGACTTCGCCCTTTTTACTCAAATATCCCTCCTTATCTATCGGAGTTGCAGATACAGCGTAAGCACAAAGATTCTTTTCGTTAATTTTCATATTAAACAATATTTTTTTGAATAAAAACCAAAATATTGAAAATTTCGCCTACTAAATTTCGAGTCTACTACAAAGATCATTTACCATAGACAGATTCTTCTTGAATAGATCTAATATCAGGTATTAATTGAGGTTATGTAAATTTGCAAAAACAATAATACTGTTTAACAATTTTTTATTCAATTGTTAAAATAAAATTGATTATTAGAACAATTGCTACTGATAATTATTTGAGTCTATAGCTTTTAGGTTTCAAAATGAGTGCTCCTCCTCAAGCATTGGTGAACAGAAATAAAAAACACTTTTTAGGTGTTCCAGCACCTCTAGGATATGTAGCTGGTGTGGGCAGAGGGTGAGATATTTGCCATTTATTAAAACAACAATTTTATTCACTATTTTCAATATTTTTCAGTGCTACAGGTTTCACAACCCGGTCTGATATTGGTCCTGCTCGAGATGCAAATGATGTATCGTAAGTAATTGTAAAATGTTTTAATTATTTGTATTTTAATTTATTCTCATTTCAGAGATGATAGGCACGCTCCCCCTGCTGCTAAAAGAACAAAGAAGAAGGATGAAGAAGAGGAAAAAGAAGTGAGTTCAATTAGTAAATATTACATATGTGTGAATATTACAACATTTTTTATTAGGAGGAAGAAGATCTGAATGACTCAAACTATGATGATTTCAATGGATATGGTGGTTCCCTATTCTCAAAAGATCCTTATGACAAGGATGATGCGGAAGCAGATGCTATATATGAAGCTATTGATAAAAGGATGGATGAAAAAAGAAAGGAATACAGAGAAAAACGATTGAGAGAAGAGTTAGAAAGATATCGTCAAGAAAGGTAATTGGTTTCACTAAATTTTGAGTGAGGAATCCAATTTTCCAATATCATTTCAGGCCTAAAATTCAACAACAATTTTCTGACCTCAAAAGAGATCTAATAAATGTCTCAGAGGATGAATGGAAAAATGTACCTGAAGTGGGTGATGCAAGAAATAAAAAAGAGAGGAATCCAAGGAATGAGAAATTCACTCCTCTTCCAGACAGTGTACTTTCTCGAAATTTAGGAGGGGAAGTTACTACATCATTAAATCCTTCATCAGGCTTAGCAAGCATGGTACCAGGTGTTGCAACTCCAGGTATGTTGGTAAATTAATTCTGGTAGATTTATCAGATTAAAATTTTCTTGTGTTTTTCAGGAATGTTAACTCCAACAGGTGACATGGACTTGAGAAGAATAGGGCAAGCTAGAAATACACTTATGAATGTTAAATTATCACAGGTTAGTGTGCAGAGACTATTTCGTTGAAACAGAACCATTTAATGTTCTGAAATATCCAGTAACAATTCTTTTTTTTAGGTATCCGATTCTGTCACAGGACAAACAGTTGTTGATCCAAAAGGGTATTTGACAGATCTGCAGTCCATGATTCCCACTTATGGAGGTGATATAAATGATATCAAAAAAGCAAGGCTTCTTTTGAAATCTGTTAGAGAAACTAACCCAAACCACCCACCTGCATGGATTGCCAGTGCCCGATTGGAAGAAGTTACTGGAAAAGTACAACCAGCTAGAAATCTTATTATGAAAGGATGTGAGGTTAATCCACTTAGTGAAGATTTATGGTTAGAAGCTGCTAGAATAAATCCTCCAGACACTTCTAAGGCCGTTATTGCACAAGCTGCTAGACATATACCAACATCTGTAAGACTTTTTATTTTTTTCTCTAATTCAGTGACTAAACCATTTATTTTTCATACCTAGTAGACCGTGCGGGAATATCTCAATTTCACACAGATTTCATGGTTATATTTCATTTTTATATGTTGGTATTACTGGTACTTGAAACTCACCTGTCACAGATTTATCTATTATCTGTCAAATTTGTGATATAGAAAACAGTTTTGTCAACCAACATTTTTCAATGCAAAAATCACTAAACAATATTTATGAAAATAAAAATTATAATTTCTATAAAAATTCAGTGAAATAGAGAAAATAATGTATTATTCTCATACAGAAGGCTCATTCTAACACTCGTTCATTGAAATCTCGCCAGTTTTGGCTTGTTTTTTAATTTTGAACCCGTAGAAAAATATCAATGACTCCTGAGCTCGCATGATAAAAAACTATTGCCTGAATTTTATTATTTTTAGTTTTGTCAGGATAACTTATCCATTCACATATTTGCACCATACTTTTAGATGATTATTCTATTTCAAAATTTCCAGCTTTGAGAGAATTAGTTTCATCTGTTATAAAAATGCATTTTTAAGATATTCCAGACCTGATTAAATTGAAAGATATCATAAAAGTGATCTAGTTATTCAAATATAGAAATTAACCTTTTTTTTCTAGGTGAGGATCTGGATAAAAGCTGCGGATCTAGAAGAAGAAACCAAAGCCAAACGTAGAGTATACCGTAAGGCTCTGGAACATATTCCTAACTCTGTAAGATTGTGGAAAGCAGCTGTTGAATTGGAAAATCCAGAAGATGCTCGAATATTGTTATCAAGAGCTGTAGAATGCTGTCCAACGGCTGTTGAACTCTGGTTGGCTTTGGCCAGACTTGAGACCTATGAAAATGCCAGGAAAGTATTGAACAAGGCTCGAGAAAATATTCCCACAGATAAACAGATTTGGACTACTGCCGCTAAACTGGAAGAAGCCAATGGTAAGTGGTCTCGAATTCATAGAGTTGATGTTAATTCATATTGTTTTCTTGTAGGTAATGTTACTATGGTAGAAAAAATCATCGAAAGGGCCATAGCATCGTTGAATGCCAACGGTGTTGAAATAAACAGAGAACACTGGTTCAAGGAAGCCATAGAAAGTGAAAAAGGGGGCCATATCCATTGTTGTCGTGCCATCATCAAAACGATCATCACATATGGGGTGGAACCAGAAGACCAAAAGCATACCTGGATGGAAGATGCAGAACATGTAAGATCAGTTGTCAATGTCATCAGAATGTCAGTTGTCAAATTTTGATAATTTAATTTTTTTTCATTTATTTACTTATTGCTGACCCCTAAACAACAAGTATTTGTTGCTGTTGTTTGTTGCCTAAATTCAATAATTTTTCAGTGCATTAATCAACAAGCCTATGAGTGTGCTAGGGCAGTTTATAGCCATGCTCTTGCTTCTTTTCCTGGAAAGAAATCGATATGGCTTCGAGCTGCCTATTTGGAGAAAAATCATGGTACAAGAGAGTCACTAGAATCTTTACTACAGAGAGCTGTTGCTCATTGTCCTAAGAATGAAGTGAGTATTGAATTGTTGCGTGTTTGGATATGGTATCTATGATAAAAATTTATAGGTTTTGTGGTTGATGGGAGCAAAAAGCAAATGGTTGGCTGGTGACGTTCCAGCTGCTAGAGGAATTTTGTCATTAGCTTTCCAAGCAAATCCAAACAGTGAAGAAATTTGGTTGGCTGCCGTCAAATTAGAATCCGAAAATCATGAATATGAAAGAGCAAGAAAACTATTAGCGAAAGCAAGAGGTACTGCATTTTTTAATAAACTTTTTCTTTCAGTTTTGTCAAACTTGTTGATGAATCTTTTTATTATTTTAGGTTCTGCTCCAACTCCAAGGGTTTTGATGAAAAGTGCAAAACTTGAATGGTCTTTGAATGATACATCGGCTGCTCTCAAACTACTTGATGATGCGCTCAAAGTTTTCCCCACATTTGCAAAACTCTGGATGATGTTAGGGCAAATTTACGAACAACTTGAAGAATTGCATAAAGCATTTGATTCCTACAATGCAGGGGTAAGATAGAATTATAACGAAAAAAACAACGTACTAACAAATTTTGTATTTTGTAGATAAAAAAATGTCCGGATTCTATCCCACTTTGGCTGCTTTTATCAAGGTTGGAAGAAAAACGGGGAGTCTTGATTAAAGCAAGATCGGTTTTGGAAAGAGCCAGATTGAAGAACCCTAAAAATGATATTTTATGGTTAGAAGCCATAAGAGTGGAATTGAGAGCAAATTTTAAGGATATTGCCAATTCAATGATGGCCAAAGCTTTACAAGAATGTCCATCTTCTGGTAACCTATGGTCAGAAGCCATCTTTATGGAAGCTAAAGCACAGAGGAAATCAAAATCGGTAAGATTTCACTTAGGGTATGGTAGGTATATCGCCGAGAATTTCAGAGCGGTTACTAGTGGTTTTCAATGTTTGAGGTAACTTGTTTCGTATTTACAGACCGCTTGACACATGTCAATGGTCAACTAAATTTTTCATGACAGAATTTTGGAGGTTATAAATGGTTAATCTCTTTTAATTTGTAAATAACTTATAGTTCTAAATGGCTGTGAAGGGTAAATGTTTCATAATTAAAGTAATAAAGTTTTTGAGTGTTAGATGTTATGAAAAATATTCATAAACAATAATCTGAAAATTAAAATGACAACTGCCAACCGGAGTGGGCGTGGTTACCCATCCTAACCAGAATAAAAGTACGGTTACTCTGGTGACAGATAACTCACCAAAGTTTGAGGAAATAGTCACCGGTTTTTGAGGAATTTGAAATATACAGACCACCAACTTCTAACCAAGGTGATATACGGACCATACCATTACTTTTTCATTCTCAACAATGAAATTTTGAGGGTCATATGATTTCAATTTATTGAATCAAAATTTGAATAGAAGTGAATCACATGGTAAAAAGAATACGAAATTCTCTTGTACGCCACCTGTACAGCCATCTACCAATACAAAATTATTTCTGTATATAAATAGAAATTCAAAATTTTGATATGTGTTTTGTTTCACAATGATATGTCAATATTTAGTGGAGAAAAGCACAAAGCAATTTTTGGGATTCGCCACAGTTTCGTTTGGCGCTTCAAGTATCAAGTCACTTGGCCGCCGGCTGTACAGGTGGCAGTTAACGCGTTAAGACCTTAAAATATGATTCTCTCGGAAATTCTCGGCGATATACAGACTATACCCTTTATGGGTAAACTATCAGACCCAATTTAAAACACAATAATTCCCATTTACAGGTAGATGCCTTGAAAAAATGCGAACATGACCCCAATGTACTCCTGGCAGTGAGTAAGCTTTTCTGGGCCGAAAGAAAAATAGGAAAGTGTCGAGAATGGTTCCAAAGAACTCTCAAAATTGAGTCCGACTTAGGTGACGCTTGGGCATATTGGTACAGATTCGAACAACTTCATGGTACAAAAGAACAGCAGCAAGATGTTAAACAAAGATGCCTCGCTACAGAACCCCACCATGGTGAACTTTGGTGCAAGATTTCAAAGGACATAAAAAATGTGAGGCTTAACAATGAACAACTTCTGGATGCCGTTGCAAAAGCTGTCCCAATCCCTACTTAAGATCAATGTAAATTTCAAATATTTCAGATAATAAAATATTTATTAATCAGTAAAAAAGATTTTATTATACAGTAAAATTTATATACATTATTGTATAGTTTGTAATGTTTGTGCCAGAGTTATATATTCAATTATTTCAATACAGTATATTTACATATCCCATAAAAAATTAATTTTAAGAGAACTTGTTGAACTTGAAAATTTTACAACCTATATACAAATTAATTTCTAAAAATAGTATTGTCTCACTATAAAATATCACTAGTGAATATTGGCGTATTGTAATATTCAACAATTTACAATTCTTTAGCTGCAAAAATGTTTCATGATCAAATAAATATCAGTCTTCACAATTTCATTGAAAGTGTTTGAGCTTAAAATTTCTTAATCTCAAGAGGTAGATCACAATTTATTTTGGAAAAAAAATGAGTAGTCATTGAAAAAAATGACTTGTACAGTGCATCCCATTTTGGGTGAGACAGCCAGGTTTCTCGCTTGTTATTTAAGATAGAGCCTTGCGGTTTTCACGTTCCTGTCCTACTTTTTCGTGAAACTCAAGTTGGTCTAATCAGATTGTGCATAACTGTTTCCGTTCAAGAGATACAGGGTGATTTTGGAAATTGATACTTTTCGGACCCCTCCTTTATCTCCGAAATTATTAGAAATAATGCTGAGCTGGAAACTACGTCTGAAGCAGAATTCTGCGTAGAATCCAGTGGCGTACTCAATATTTTTTTTCGAGGTATGGTTTTGATGATTCAACACAAACCTATATTTTTTTTAATGGAACTCCCTATATATCATTACTTCGTTGAATTCGTTATGTTTTCCCTTCAAAATGATATATGATACTATGTAGGTAGGATGTTCAGAAATGTTAAAAAAACACTAAAACGTCAAATAATGATGATTTTTTGTAAATGGGCCATCAATTTTCTATGTTTCAATAAGAGGATTTTTACTTTCGATTTTTAAAAGTAGTAGGTCATTGATGACACAAACATCCTTGTTGTTATTATGGCTACTATGCATTTGGGAGCATTGTTTTATCAAGTAGGCATTGGAGGAAAAAAACCAATCTGATCTAGCTGTCATCGCTATAAATTATTGTTATCATTATTGATTCTTCTTTTCTATGGGAAATCCATTGCCCATTAACAGAAAATCCTCATTATTTGATGTTTTAGTGTTTTTTTAACATTTCTGAACATCCTATCCACATAGTGTCATATATCATTTTGAAGGGAAAAAAATAACGAATTCAACGAAATAATGATACACATGGTGTTCCATTAAAAAAAACATAAGTTTGTGTTGAATCTTCAAAACCATACCCCGAAAAAAAATTGAGTACGCCACTGGATTCTATGCAGATTTCTGATTCAGACGTAGTTTTCACCTCAGCATTATTTCTAATAACTTCGGAGATAAAGGAGGGGTCCGAAAAGTATCAATTTCCAAAATCACCCTGTATCTCTTGAACGGAAACAGTTATGCACAATCTGATTATAGACCATCTTGAGTTTCACGAAAAAGTAGGACAGGAACGTGAAAACCGCAAGGCTCTATCTTGAATAACAAGCGAGAAACCTGGCTGCCTCACCCAAAATGGGATGCACTGTACATTGATCAAACATACCATTATTGTCGTAGGATAAAATATACAAACTAATAATTAATATCAATTCCATTGCACTAATCGAGAAAATTTACGACAAAATTTGCACTTTGATACAGGGATCTAATAGGTTTGTTTTAAAAGATTTTGTTCTGAACAAACAACAGGTTCATCTTGAAATGTGAACGTAAAAACTCAGAAGTTTAACATTTCTGACAGCATTTCAAGAAAAATGAAATTTTCATTTTGAATGTCCCTTCTAGGGCTTTGTAGAAAACCAGTATACCGGGTGTCTCCAGTAAACAGACAATATCTCGCTTATTTGACAAGATAATAAAAAATGAAAAAATTGCTTCGAATCATCGTAGTACCTTCCCAATGATGTATAAAAAAGGTTCTTACATTTGACAGCCCTGTACCAAGTATGTGCTATCGTTGTATTCCAAATAGAATTTTCACTGATAATATAAAGGGAGTTCCATTTGAAAATAAAAAGTTAGGGGTAGCTACCACAGTGCTGTCAAATGTAAGAACCTTTTTATACATCATTGGGAAGGTACTTTGATGTTATTCAAAGCAATTTTTTAATTTTTTTATTATCTTGTCAAATAAGCTAGATATTGCCTGTATACGATAACTTGGGACACCCGGTATAGACTCATTTATAATGCTTCAACAGAAACTTCGACGATTGAATATCAATATTCTACAGATTTTCTGATTCTAAACAATTTAGAATGATACTAAAACCAACCTAATAAAAACTTCACTTGAAATATTTCTCATGAAAGTATTTTAAAAGAAAGATACATTTTAAAAACATACCAAAGGGCTGATTCGAACTTTATTTGAGTATTTCATAGATTTTTGAAGTATCCTAAAAGCCTCAATCAAACTTTCTTCGAGTATTTTTTCTTTCTATCACATAGATCTTTCATTGGGATCTCCTCATCCTCAACTTTATCCTCATCACCGTTCAATGGCTTACACTCATCAGGTGTTCCGCAATTTTTGCAATAGTCTTTCGAACTTTTATACTTATCACGTTTTTTCTTTATCTTTTTATTACCTACCATTTTCGAAATTTTCGATTTGTGAAACTTATGACTTATCTCATCTTTATCCGAGTCATCCATATCTAGGTTTTGTATACTAGTTTGTACAGCTACATCTGTCGATGTGCGAGAATTCCTAGATTGCCTACTTGATTGGTTCAACTTTTCACCTCCAGACACAGCAGAGTTTACCGAACTTTGAACCAAATTTTTAATTTCCGGACAAGATGAATTGTCACTTTCGGATCCTGAATTATCGGAATTGGAAGAGTACCCGATTTGTTTCAACTCTTGCGTCCGGTCGTAATTCTCAATCTCTTCACAATATTTCTTCTCTTGTCCGTAGTCCTTGTGTAAATATTCATCCGAAAGTGAGGTGGATGAGATATCACCAATTTGCTGTCGTAAAGACTGGATCATAAGCTGATCGTTCAAATCCAAGTTATTGGTGTTACTAACTCTCATATTGAACTTGCTTTCGGAAATGGTAACAGAAACGTTCTCATCTTCACTGCCGCTTCTTGTTCTTCCACCGTGGGATCTTAATTTTCTGCTATTAAACAGGTCTGATAACTGTTGGCCATCCAGACCTGCGTTAGCTGTTCGTCGGCCTAGATTAGGCCTGAAACCTCTACAACTTTCAGTGTTTGTGAGAGCGTTGATAAGTTCCATATGGGAATCCAAGCTGGTTCTGCTACCTCCGTTAATGGAGTTTCTTCTAGATGATCTCCTAGAATGTCTACTTCTGGACTTCCTTGTATGCCTCTTCTCCCTCCGATACCTGCTTCCATTTCTCACCTTCTTAACAGCTTTCAGCTCGGCTATTTGAACGGAAAGCTGACTATCGCCAGAATTACATCTACTTTCTATGCTGACATGTCTCAAGCTGACGCTGACCTCTGAATCGGGTTGATTAGGCACTGCTCCCCTTCTATAGATTAGTTTCCGTAAATTCTCCACCCAAGATGTACTCAGCTCGTTGCTGGAGGCACTGTTTGGGTCAAAATCCAATCCGACGGGATCCGAATGGTTTTGGTCTTCTATTGAAATCTTTGCACCCTCGTAATATTTCTTCCTCTTTGCGAAAGCATTTGCAATCACCTTATGTTTCTGATGTTTAATTGGCACCTCTTCTTCCCAACGAAACTTTCTGAAAATTCAATATTATGTCAATTTTATACTATGTATTTTTTTTTTTTAAATTATTCTTCCATTAAAGAAAACCATGCAGTGAATTCTCGATATGATCCTATTAGTTCATTTTAATTATGTGAAAAAGTGACAGAGCTTTTATCGAAATGAATTTTCATTTTTTTTTATTTGCCGGTTTACCTGCTAGGTGAATTGAATGTAGAATTGCCTATGCAGTAATTGCTTTATTATTCCTAATTTTTTTCTTTGAAAATTTTAATTTTTATAGAGTTTTGTATTGCCCCACCGTTTTTTTGAAAAATTTTCTATTTTGTTTATAATTTATTAATTGAATGTCTCTCCATCTATGATGAACAATTTGGTAATGAAAACAACGAACGATATTTACTCACTTCATGGAGTGTCCTAGAGTAGTTCTTTCATATTTGAGTTTCAATTAAATGTTATCGCTAGCTAAAAATAGATCCTCAAAGGATAGCTCCATGATGCTAAATGACATGAAAAGATGAACTAGGGCCACCATCTGATGAAGCAAAACCTAAGCAAGTGTGACATACCTAAATACCACTGGCCAAGCTTGCTTACTGCTCGAATCTTGATACTCGCTCGCACATCCGAATTCAATAGACAGAGACAGAAAGAATGAGAAATTTGCTTGGAGAAGGCATAACGCATTCTTCTTACTTGAATATTTTCGCGAGTTTTGTAAATATAGATGACAATTAAAGACAGTTTTTTCAAATACAACTAGAGTATTGTAAACAACGAAGTTGTGAACTTCAGAGCCGGTTGTAGAAATATTCAAATAGCTCTAATCAAGAGATAGTTACCTCCTTATATATCTTTCCCAAGCATGCATTGTAGCTTCACACCAAACCCAAGACGCCATAGCTAGTCCCACGCCAAAGGCTGCCAATAATTGCAACTGAAGCATAGCAACACTTGGTCTATTTTCTTGCTTACAATGTGAATAATCTGAACTGAAACTTGTCAGTTTACACCTATAAAAAAATAAAACAAAATATTGAATAAAAAATTTTTGTTGAAAGCTCTTGAATATAAATGCATATGCAAATCAAGGTACTCACAGAATATAAGCATGTAAACTTTCTTCCCATTCTTCGCCATGTGTATAAATATAGTGATGGTAAAAGAAAGTAATTATGCAGAAAATCACCAACATAGTAGCGAATATGCTCATTCTGATTATGGTTGATTTGATTTTGCTATTAGAATGTTCAGATATTACTTCTTGGCTTTCAACCCTCACTTTAACTAGCAAAATGAGTCCTGGAAAAAATGTTCAATTTTGACTTTCTCCAATAGGTAGCAAAATAATAACTTACCTCTGATGATTATATAGCCTCCAATGAGCAAAGCTGCAGTGGAAGGGGCAAGTAATAGCCCTATTCTAGCAGCCTTGTTGATGAAACCAACAAAACATATACCAGTAACATAATCAGCATCTATTTCACCTATAGCCATAGTTGTGATGGTTAAAATAAGGGGTAAACTCCAAGCCACTAAATGGAAGTAAGCTCTCTTCTTATGAATTTTTTCCTGTGTTTTTCCTGTAAATTGAAACATCCGTAATATTTCTCTAATCAATTTCAAGAATAATTTAATTTTTACTCACCCAAAGCTTGAAGGGAACTCATATACCAGGAGTAACAGAAAATCACAAACCAAACCATGCCAGCCATGGCAAAATAATAAACCAATACAAAAACCATAACACAGGATAAGTTTTCATTGGCACTTGGCTCAGATTTCCTCAATGTTCCATCTCGCTTGCAAACTATATCTTCACGAGTTTCAGGACTCAAGAACTGCATGAACCATCCAATATATGATATAAAAAAACATACGTTTATGTAGAATATTGCCAAAGCTGGGTATTTGTTTGCGGCATTCCAATCAATGAGAAAAGTCACGATTGTAAAAAGAGTGCAAAGTATACAAGCTGCTGCACAATATCCTATTAGTTTATGTATTTGATGATGCTCTGTTTCTGTGTAAAATGAATCTTTGCATTCCAATCCACAATTTTCAATTCCTAAAAAGATTAAGTATGCTTAACAACAATTCTGTATCATTTTTATCTTAGTTTTCATCATCTTAAATAATGCATCCTTTGCTATGTGTAATTAAATAGAATTGATGATCATTAATCTATTATAAGTAAAAGAATCTTAATCTTAACTCACCTCTATAATACCAGTCTTGTTTGTCTGTTTTAATCAAAGGATCCATACAATACCCAGTGGTATTAAACTTCATCATATGTACGTCATTTTTACATTTGGAAGGAAACAATATATCGTTATTGCAGTCTAATATCTCTGGGAAAACTGAAGAGTTCAAGAATATTTTACAGTGTTCAACAGTAATCTCACACATTTCTCTTGACGGTAGATTTACATTGTCATCATTACAATTTGGCATGTATAACGCACATAAAAATGGTTGAATCACAGCCCAACATTTAGGGATATAACGCAGGTACTGATAAAGTAAGAGTAATTGTTCTTGAATCTTTTCTTGAGTTTCTAAGTCTGTTAAATTAACTGTTGTTGATTTGTAAGGTAATTTGGCTCCAAGACAAGTGTTGTAATTGAGGGGTTCACATTTTGCAGGTCTACGACAATAATCCAAAGGCATGTCATAATGGGGATCTAAGAATCTGTCAGACTTTGTTATTTTAGGCTCTCTGTGCCTTATATAAGAAAATGTACCTATCACAGCATTATTTTGAGGAGAAAAAGATTCTCTTGAACCTTTAGTAATAGGCAGTTTGTATCCCAAAGTTGATACACAGAGGACCAAGAGACAGAGAACTGAACAGATTACCTTCATTTTGATATTTCTATATCAACAATTTCTCAGTAGCAATAAATCTTCTTTAAATCACGCTTCCTTTTTATAACATCATTGTACTGTATGTTCTAAATATCACACAACCATTCTCACTTAAGTAGGATACCTGTGCTATCAAACATAATAATTTGAATTCAACACTGAAAGAGTGGTGTTTCAAAAATTTTAAAAAAATGTTTCTCAACTAAAAAATCTAAAACAACTTAAAGAAGGGCCACCCACAATTAAAAAAGAAAGTAACAACAACAAAACCGTGCACTTGCGCTGTGCAGGACCACCCGCATGGTCCAGCGGCGACTCTTACTTCACTTTAATCTTAATCACTTTAGAATTTACCTAAAATTAACGTGATATTCTTAAGGCTTTGTTTGATCTCTAATCCTCTTCATAATTATCGCTATAATAAAAACCCATTTCGTCATCTTGAAATTTCCTTATTCAGAAGTGATAGATATTTAATTCCGAATTGAAAACATTGATTCTTATACCTTTTCTATCCTCCACCACTGCCGTAGCTCTTGTTTGAAACGTAGATTTAAAATTCCCAAATATTTTGACATACGACATTGTATACAATAAAATAACCTCATTTGAAAAAAAATATATCGAAAGGAAAATCATGTATTATTCTTATATTATATTGTTTTTATCTTTAATAATGCTAACTTCCTCTACTTTGAGCCCCAAATCGAAGAAAAAACAGCAATCAACGGAAAAACCTTTAGTTAAAAAAACTACTAAGTCTCAAAGTCTGCTCAAGGGGCCTTTGAATGAAACAGTTTTCCAGAGAAATTTGGTTAACGACGGTCCTTTAATGGCTTCAGATATTTTAAAAAACCATTTGGGTTTTTTTCGAGAAACTGACGAATATGCATATGATGGTATAGTTTTAGGTTATGTTACACCGGTAATTTTAACATCGAACTAGGCCTTCTATTACTGATACTACAATTTCAGTGGAATAATCATGGGTATGATATTGCCAAGATATTTGGTAACAAATTTACCCACATTAGCCCGGTATGGCTTCAAGTCAAAAGAAATGGGCCCCTTAATTATGAATTAAGAGGTACACACGATATCGATGTAGACTGGCTCCTAAAAGTAAAAAATGCCGGAAGAGAAAGAAAGCTAAAAAGTTCGTTTTGTCGGTTTAGTATTCAATTGATTACCTGTTTAATTTTAGTTTTACCCAGAATACTCTTTGAAGGATGGTCTGGTCAAGATTTTATAAACTTGATGACCAAAGAAGAAGAAAGTGAAAAATTGATTAAAATGCTTGTAGAATCTTGTAAAAAGTGGCATTTTGATGGCTATGTTCTAGAACTATGGTCATCTTTAGCAAATAAAATACAATATGATCTCATAATAGATTTCATCAAAAATATTGGTCAGTAATTTTCAGCAAACTATTTCAAACACTAAATATTGAAATTGCAGGTGATAAACTAGCTCTGGAAAGTCTGGATACTATTTTGGTTGTACCACCTAAAAGGGGAAAAGAGCACACATTCACTGAAAATCATTTTGATGAGTTATATGATCATGTGACTGCTTTTTCTTTGATGACATATGATTTTTCTACCATTTATAGACCTGGTTCGCTCTGCCTGCATATTCATTTCTGTATTTAACTTTTGAAGTTTTCTGTTTTAAGGTCCTAATGCTCCTTTGCCATGGGTAGAGGATTGTGTCAAACAGGTTACATCAAATCTAAATAAACGCTCTAAAATTTTATTAGGTCTAAATTTCTATGGACATGTATACACAATAAATGGAGGGGGCCCAATTGTATATCGTGAATACTTGGAAGGACTGAAAAAATTTAATGGAGAATTGAAGTATGACCCTATCAATGCTGAGCACTATTTTGATTATGAGTATGTACCAACTATCATTCAAACTAAGATGTCTAAAAACCTGGTGTATGGACTGATTAGATTTTGTTTTGCCAATTTGGAGAATATTAGTTAAGTTTTGCTAAGTGAACTGTAGGTAGTGTTATTAACAAGTTATGACAGATTCTTGTTATTTATTATTTTTGAGTTTTATGACATTTTGTATCTTGCATTATATTTATGACCTGTGTGAACAATTCTTGAAATTTTAAGAACACCTTAACTCCAATGAACGCTCTCTTTCTGTATTTCAAAAACATATTTGAATTTATTCTAGTGAATGTTTTGTGTTTTGTTTCACGACTTTGCACGATCATACTCGGTTACACAACGCTTCTGATAGGCTAGGATCGGGTTTTAATTAATGTATCCTGTCAAAATCAAAAAGAAAAAAGATCGAAATAACAAGTATCACATTGCGGCGCTGCTACAAAATAAAACTAATATTTTCAATTTGGTCGAATGTCATTCCATTCAAAAATTAACAAATGCATACACCATATTTTTAGACATCTTAATTTAAACCCATGCTTATCAACATGCATTAGATATCCTTCAGCCCAATTTTTTTTCCATTCTCTTCAAAACTAACTAATACATATATTCATTTTTTTTTGCAGTGATGGCAAAAGACTTTTGGTATTTTATCCAACACTGCAGTCAATTTCAAAAAGACTTCAACTTGCCAAGGAACTAAAGACTGGTTTATCAATTTGGGAATTGGGACAGGGACTCGACTATTTTTATGATTTGTTATAAATGGAATTAAGAAATAAATGTATTTATTTTATTATGAAAATTGCATGTTGGTGTTGTTTATTTGAATTTAAACTGAAAGTTTAAAGATTTCTGTCCTTATGATTTTTAAAGCCTTTTTTAACACAATCCAATCCTCAGATCTTGAATATGATATGAACCACATATCAATAAAAATATTCATGATAATAATCTCAATATCACAAAATTGAATTTGACCTTATCAAATAATATCCAATTTTAATATAAAAATTGTAACTTTATTGAATAAATACCTAAAAATTAAACTAATACACAATTATAAAATGAAATTATGTTCAGTGATAATCAACAATTTGAAAACAGTTAATTGCAATTGAGAGATTTCTATATTTATGCAGCCACCGCTTCTCTAGTTTCTTGGAATTTCCTCATGCCCATCATGGATTGAGGTCCTTGAATCAGTCTATACATAACGGCCCAACTCAATTTTGCAGGAATGAAACTAAAAGAAATATTTAAAGTTCAGAAAGGATTTTAAAGTAACTTTATGAATATTCGTAAAAAAATGATATTAGAAACAAGAATACAAATACCTGAAATTTCTATATAAAATACACCGGGAATTATCGATCGTTTAGAAGCAGGAGGTGGGCCCTCCCTTGAATGAAATGCTTGTTGAAAAATGGAAAAAAGTCTTCCTTCTGTATAACTTTCATGTGAATTCGGTATTATTACTATCATGAGAAGGTACATACAACAAAATTTTTTCGAAAAAATCGTACGGAAAAAAAAGGCTTTTGTCTCCGACCGAGCGAACAATCATAGAGTATAATTTGACACTTCGAAGGATGTATTTTGGGTTGCCTGACAGAACGTGCGAAGCCGAGGCGGGCAGCTAGTAAATAATACTATCTGAGCGTTAAAATGGCGTTTTGAGAGACCCAATTTGTGAAAAAAAAACCCGTTTCATCTTGGGCAATGTTTCTCCTAGAAATTTATTTATTAAGACTTGATTATCTGAACTTTTTTTACGTACTTTTTCAAGGGAAGAACATATCTGGAAAATCCTGGCATAGTAACGAATACTTCTCTATTCCTAATAGCCGTGACAATTCTTTTGGCCACATCTTTTGGTTGAAGCATCTTCATAGTTTTTGGTTTACACCCAGCGAACATTCCTGTATTTATAAATGATGGGCATATTAGTGTCATGTGAATTTTATGGTGGCCATGAGTCTGAAATAAAACCCAGCATTGATTTAATGAATTCGAAAAAATTATCAATCATTTCTATTTGCAATACTTTTGTCTTCCATTTATACAGTATCAAATGATTAAACCAGATAACAGTTAGATATCAAGTAGTTTTTGTGCTAGTTGAAGAGAACTATATTAAATTCTAAGTTATTTGCTCATTGATGCTGCATAAATGTAACCTCATGCTGCATAAATGTAGGAACCTCAGAGGAAAGAAAATATAGATATGCCTTATAGCATTTTCGTTCCTCTGAGATAGGAACACATATATTTTTACGTACTTTGAGTTCGACTAGAAGACTTTCGTGAAAACCTATAGTAGCATGCTTTGTTGCGCTATAATCAGTACATTTATAGGTTCCAAGCATGCCAGTAACGCTGCCTATAGTGACTATATGTCCCTTTTCTTTCTTGATCATGTCAGGCAAAAAGGCTTTTGTGGTCTGAAAAAAAATTTCAAGAGTTAGATATTTAGTTGACGATTTCCAATAATGATAGACTTTAGAATCGCTCGAGAAAAAATATTAAATCTACTTAGATTTTGTGATGAAAATATTGTGTTAAGTATAGATATGCTATATTACCATATGAAATTGTATGATTCTGTATATAGATATCAGTTTTTTAAAATTCGATTTCTTGACTTTTGCCTTGAAAATTTATAGATCGTATTTTTAAACTAGAAGGATCAATGAGGTATAACAACTGATTTTTGTTAGAAATTTCATGGAAATACCTCTTTATTTCCGAGAAAACTTTTGATCGGTGGAAGGAGGTTTTTTTAATTAGATTTTTGGATATATATTGTTGATTATTTAAAATTAATGAACAAAAAATACGCCGGTTTCCGATGCATTTTCAAAAAAAAAAACCGAGCAATACAATAAAAAAATTTCGAAAACTTAGCACCTACATACAATGATGAAATTGAAAACAAATGCAGGTTTTGTTCCTAAATTGAAATTTTAACACTCTATCTCTAGAACAAAGCTTTTCCTTATAGGACTTTTCTCATTAAAATGATTCAGGAATCTGTCATTTTCGTTTGTTCCTCCAATTTAGTAAACACCTGTATCGCCCCAACGATACTGAACGTAATATTTTATTCTGCTCAGAGCTAGTGCTTATAATGGGTGTTTTTTTTTCGAGGTATATAACTTAAAGTTGGCATTACTGTTCAAGATGGCAACCGATTTAACAGCTGTCAAGTGATTTATCCTCAGTTTGGTTTGGCAATTCATCATGAATAGAGTCACGCCTGAACAACGCTTGCAAATAGTGCAATTTTATTTCGAAAATAATGGTTTTGTGCGGAATATGTATCGCGCACTACGTCCATTTTATTTTGTTTAGCGATGAAGCGCACTTCTGAATGGCTACGTCAACAAACAAAACTGCCGCATTTGGAGTGAAGCTAATCCTCAAGTGTATGTCGAAACACCGTTACATCCAGAAAAACTGACTGTTTGGTGCGCTTTATGGGCTGGTGGAATCATTAGTCCGTATTTCTTCAAAAACGATGATGGCCAGAACGTTACAGTCAATGGTGATCGGTATAGAGCCATGATTACTAACATTTTCATTTCTGAATTGAACAACCATGATGTCCAGGAGCTGTGGTTCCAACAAGACGGCGCAACATGTCACACAGCTCGTGCCACAATCGATTTATTGAAAGACACGTTTGGTGACCGCCTAATTTCACGTTTTGGACCTGTGAATTGGCCTCCAAGATCTTGTGATTTAACACCACTAGACTACTTTCTGTGGGGCTATGTAAAGCCATTGGTCTATGCGGATAAGCCACAAACCCTTGACCATTTGGAAGACAACATTCGCCGTGTTATTGCCGATATACGGCCACAAATGTTGGAAAAAGTCATCGAAAATTAGACATCCAGATTGGACTACATCCGAGCCAGCCGTGGCGGTCATATGCCAGAAATCATATTTAAAATGTAATGCCACAAGATTATCTTGCGGATAAATAAAATTAATGTCAATCGAATAATCCATCGTTGTTTTAATGCAATTTAAAGTTCTATAGCTCTAAAAAAAACACCCTTTAGCTTAGAAGTTTTTTGAAATTTTCATTGAGATTTTAGATGATTTCAGTTAAACGAGGAAATAATAAACTGTAGTGTAAAATTTAGTTTCTCAGAGGATTGGAAACGATTCTGTTGGAAATGACCATTTAAATTATGGTTCTCCTAACACAATGAATTATCTCTTGACTTACTATTCCTGTCTTTGATAATATCGGCAAATCATGAAGGCATTATACGATTGTAACCTAAAACGCGTTATAAATTTACAATTATCGCACGCTGAATGTCGACAAAACGTGCATTCGATTTTATTACACTGAACATGTACATTGTCTTCAATTTTAGTACCATTATAATGCAATTATTTATCTTGATCTTTTCACAAAGCGCATACAAAACGGACGAAATTGGGTAATCTAACAGTTGACTATATTTTGCGCTCATAGTTCGCAGATGCTATTCTGCAATTCAAGTAACTACGAAAGGTTTCTTTCACAACGCAGTTATTATGTTTGAAATGCAATCAATGCACAATTAACAATTCCAGGGCAAGTTCAGGTGGAATTTGAGTAAACTTAAGTTTTTTATACCTATGTATATTGAGCTCTAGTTTATTCACCTATTTTTGGGTTATTAAATCTTGAATGTACCTACAATTTAATATTCTGAACGAATGTTCACGGTTTAGAATTCTGCCTTCATAATTACATTATATAAAATTTTTTTATGTAGATATTTTGCTAAGAGGGATTAGCACCACGTGGGTTTTTGCGTGCCAGTCAAACTTTGGTACCCATTCATTTTTTCTCTGGCGCTCCTGCGATGACCAAACTTTGTACGGTGTACGAAGTTGTACATTCACTTCATATTCTTTCTTTTTTCGAAGCACATGATTAGAGGACAGCACTGTATGATGAGTTTCACGAAATCATAGTTTTACCTCTTCTGGAATAATTTTTGGTGGGTTTTTTTGTCACGAATATTTTTAAAATATATCAGTGCTTTGTACAAAGAACATATCATCAAATTTTTTGCGAAAAACGAAAAGTTACCAAAGTTTTCGTCCCATTTCTCATTCGTAGATTTAAAATATTTACTTTCTTCCATGTAGATTCCATGTAGGAAATTATGTGAAAACTCCATAAAAATCGGTGATTTGTAAAAAGAAATATTTTTAATTTCGTTCTGAACTGAGCAGCCACATATTGATGTTCCCTCTTAAGGGTAAATTTTGCACTTGAAAACGAATGTTGTAGAGAGCGCAGCCTATACATTCTTGAATCGGGAATTGCTATTGTACACCTATAGATATATTTGTGCAATGCTTCAAGTTGTCATACAATAAGCCTAGGAATTTGTAAAAATAACCCCATTGAAATATTAGTCGATATGTTTCTGCATCATCAAGTTATTCTCAATTTAACATGTCTGCTTACGAGCCAAATTCTCATAATTTGCGGGAGGTTTTGATTTTCTGCTTCAATATGAAGAAATCTGAAGCGGCTGAGGTTCATCGAATGCTCTCAAATACCTATGGTGAGGCCGCTATTAGTGAAAGAATGTGCCGAGAGTGGTTACAACTCTTCAACGCATAGCGGTGGAAGAGAGAAGGTTTTCGAAGATGCAGAATTGAAGGCATATTGCTTGATAAAGACTAGTGTCAAACGTAACAAGAATTGGCAGGATCATCGAGGACAAGCCATTTCGAAATGCCTGAAAGTCATGGGAATGATTCAAAAACAAGGAAATTGAGTGCCGTACAAGTTGAAACCGAGATATGTTAAAAAAAACGACGTTTGTTTGCTTGTGAAGAGCTGCTTGCAAGGCAAAGACGAAAGGGATTTCTGCATCGAATTTTGACTGGATACGAAAAATGGGTTCATTACGATAATCCCAAGCGTAGAAAATCATGAGTATATCCCGGCCATGCTTCCACGTCGACGGCTAAACCGAATATTCACGGTTGCAAGGTCAGTATTTGGTGGGACCAGCTCGGCGTCGTGTATTATGAGTTGTTAAAACCGACTGAAACAATCACAGGCGATCGTTATCGAACGCAATTAATGCGTTTGAGTCGAGCATTGAAAGACAAATGCTGGAATACAACGAGAGGCATGATAAAGTGATTTTACAACATGACAATGCTCGACAGTAGTCAAGACATACTTGAAATTGTTGAAATGGGAAGTCCTACCCCACCCGCCGTATTGTCCAATGTCCAGACGTTGCTCCCTTGGACTATAACTTGTTTCGTTCAATGGCACAATGCCTGACTGACCAGCACTTCCGGTCTTATGAAGAAGTAAAAAATTGGATCGATTCGTGGATCGCTTCAAAAGATGACCAGTTTTTCCAACGCAGGATTCGTACGCTGCCCGAAAGATGGGAGAAAGTAGTGGCTGGGGATGGACAATACTTTGAATCATAAATGTATAACCAGTTTTTCACAATGAAGCCTCGAATTTCGGAAAAAAAACAGCGGAAGCAAAGTTGTACGCCTATGTACCTCACGTTTAGGAACACCTTGTATACAAATACCTTGGTGTTAAAGCGAAAAAGTGTGAATTTTCTCTTCTCTTAAGAAACGAGTTGATGTAATCTATGTTTCAAAAGGAAATAATAAACCATAGTGTACAGTTTGCAGTGTTTTCCAACAGCCGACAGGAAACAAAATATGTATTGTTTCGTAAATCACCTACACTCCGCTGCAAGTTTATTGACCTACAGTGGGGAGACCAACAATCAAATGCCCGAACCAGCAATTAACAATATAACTTTCTATAATTTGTAGTAACATGCGATATGACGCGAAAAAAAGAAATTATGAAACCGATGTCTAATTTTATTCCACTAATCCATCAAGCGAAATAGGTACTTTATACACTATTGAGTAGTTCAAATTGCGCAATCTAATCCTTTCCAACCGGTTGAAAAATGCATTAGACAGATCCATTGGAAGATGAAACTTTGTGTGAAAAAAAATGATAGTTATCCAATCTTAAAATCGGACGAGTGTGGTAACAGTTCCAAGTACCTACCTCTGAGAAGCAATTGATTACAAAATGGATTGGATTTTACAAATTGAACCAGAATCTAGATTAAAGAGATTGTGGGTTTCCCTAAATGGTCGTAATACATTCTGAGATATATCCCGTTTAAAGAGAAACCTGGTGGAAATTTCTGAAACTTACCCAATAATGTGACAAAATGTTGACGTTGAATGTTTTTTCTATCATATAGTCTGGAATGTCCAGAAGAGTTTGGCCACAAACCACTCCCGCGTTGTTGATGAGGATGTCAACTGGACCAATGTCTTCTTTGATGATTTTGGCGTATTTGTAAACGATATCTCTGTTGGTGATATCGACAGGTTGTGTGATAACATCGTATCCCTCTGCTTTCACACGTTCCTTCAATTTTTCTAATGCTGAAAATTCAATGAAAAGTGCTGCATTATTTGGTAGATATAGAAGCATATCTTTCAATGGTTGAGTTTCGTGAAATTTGTAATTTGACCAGACTACCAGTCAAAAAGTCCCAGGGAAAAAATGTCTGTCCATTAGTTTTTGAGATATTGCGTTGTGAGTTTTTTTATTTGAAAAAAATAAGTAATTTCCTGTGCTGATAAAATATTGCTTTTTGAAGGGAAAAATACAGTTGAAGCCAAATCTTGGGTTGATGAAGAGTTTCCGGGGTCTGCACCAGGAAACCAACCATCATTGATTGGTATGCTAAGTTTAAACGTGGTGAAATGAGCACCGAAGGCGAAGAACGCAGTGGACGCCCAAAAGAGGCTGTCACCGACGAAAAAATAAAAAAAATTTACAAAATAATTTCGAATGACCGTAAAGTGAAGTTGTTCGAGATAACAGACAACGTGTACATCATACCATTCACGAATCATGAATATTTTTACATGAGAAAGCTGTGTGAAAATAGGTGCCGCGCGAGCTCACAATCGATCAAAAGCAACAACGTGTTAATGATTCTGAGCAGTGTTTGAAGCTGTTTAAGTGCAATAAACCTGAATTTTTGGGTCGATATATGACAATGGATGAAACATGGCTCCAGCACAACAGTCAGCTGGCAAGGTTATGGCAATAGTATTCTGAGATGCGCAAGGTAGGTATAATATTCATTGATTACCTCCAAAAGGGCCAGACCATCAACAGCGATTATTATATAGCGTTATTGGATCGTTTAAACGATGAAATCGTTAAAAAAAACGGCCCCATTTGAAGAAAAAAGGTGCTGTTTCATCAAGACAATGCGCCGTGTCACAAATCAATGAAAACAATGACAAAATTGCATGAATTGGGCTTCGAATTGCTTCTGCATCCACCGTATTCGCCAGATCTGGCCCCCAGCGACTTTTTCCTGTTCTTAGACCTCAAAAGAATGCTCGCTGGAAAGAAATTAGCGCTAATGAAGAAGTAATCGCCGAAACTGAAACCTATATTGAAGCGAAAGACAAATCATACTACAAAAATGGTAGCGAAAAGTTGGAAGATCGCTATAATCGCTGTATTGCCCTCGAAGGCAAATATGTTGAATAATAAAATCGAATTTTGCCAAAAAAATGTGTTTTACTATAGTAGGCCGGAGACCTTTCAATTGGGGTTTTACAAAGGAATGCACTCCATTATTTCCTTATTTATATTCTAAGTATATAAATAATTTTTTTGATTTCAATAACAGATATCCTTAAATTGATCCATTAAAATTCTTGTCTTACTTGATTATAATGTTGAGTAATTGAATCAATGCAACTATTGCACCTTATACATACTTTTATTCGGTGATAATAATTAATAAATATAGCGATGATATCGACATAACCTTAGCCTTAAGGTTTATGGGATTAGTGTTCCCTGCTGCTATGAATTCTAACGTGAAATATTGAACTTTAATAGCATTAATTGCAATCTATAAAAAAAAAGTTCGAAAGTTGTTGTACTGAATTTTGTCTCTTTTGAGTAGAGCTGTTAACTAGAGCATGAACTGCAGAGATTGTAAAATAATATTGAACTCAAGTTAAAACTGATATCTATCAAGTATCTATTGAATGACAAGTTCGATTAGATACCATAAATTCTTTGAATGAATATTTATATTATAACTAAGCGCAAATTCACAAATCTCAAAATTCGCGGATCTAGGTTATGTTTGCATATTTTATTGTTCAAAATGTTAGAGTATTTCGTTGTGCCTTTAATTCAAACAAAAATATTGTGCAAATTTTGTTAGAATATTACAGATAAAAACTGGGAAGTCGTACGTAGAAAAACGTCAGCGAAGAAAACATCAGAAGAGCCTAATAAGTGAAGTAAAATGCTGTTGATTATCGCAGAAGACGTTGAGAAATATTGAATTTCCTACATGAATTGTGAATTTGGTGACAATGCAGCAAGGACACCAAGAATCCTCGGTCCAAGATGTGTAGGTTATGGAGGAATAAATAAGTGATACATATAAAAGCAATGTTATACCAATTGAAACATATTCTTTCGATTTATTCGTCAAAATAGTCACTATCAAGAGTGATACAGATACTCTAACGCTTCTCCGACTTTTCAATTTCGAAATAGGCTTCAATCTATCTATTCAATCTTTTTTTTTTAATTTTTACGTTTTGACTTTGAAAATTTGAATCTCGACGATCACTCTTCTATTAAAGTTTTCCCTGGAACTTTCTTTTGAGATCTGCAGAAAGCCAGTCTGGCAGGCCAGATCTGGGGAATAACATGTATGGTCAAGCAGTTGAAATTGCAATTCGTCTAAGTTGACCATGGTTTTCATAGATTTGTGACAAGCATATTCATAATCCATATACAGTGTGGAGGAACAAACTCACGACTTTCAAACACTTATCTTCCGTTTGTGGAAAAATGTTATTTGTGTGCAGTTATAAATTATGTTATCCGAGAACAAATATTTAGAAAGACCATAAAAAATCATAACAAGCCGCAGTATAGAATTCATCAATATTGACTCTTCATTAAAGAGTGTTTATCTGCAGGTGATAGCAAAGTAAATTTTCGAACAAAGTTGTTGAAAGTTACGTATGTGCAATTGGAACATTATCGTTAATTGTGTAATTAGCAAATGTCAATAAACAAGACAAAATGTATGCATTTTCCGCCTGTTGAAAATACGAATATAGTTAGGAATGCAGAAATCAAGAGAGATATTATTGACGACGTAGATAGGAAACAATTGACATGGTTCCGATATACAGAACGTATGAATGAAACAAGATGGCAAAGAAAAGTGTTGAAGAGATGAGGTCCATTAGGCCATGGGACCAAGAAACTTGCAGGTACATATATTTATATGTGTTTTGACAGAACTAGTTGAAAACTGGCAATGGAGAGGCGGCATTCATATAAAGGGTTTTCCAATGAGAAGTTTCATTTTGAATAGCTAGTTTACAAAGTAATAGTCGATGAGAAAGGGTTTGGAGAAGACAAGAGTGACTCAATTTTACTCAGGAAGTTATGCCCTTTCAAGGCAGATCAATAAGGTGCTGAAGGGGTATAATGTTTGGTTAACGTACCCCTATTTTTATCGTTGAACGAACAATGACTGGTGCCATCTACGTAGAGAATATCATTGAACCAATCATTGTTCCTCTGCGCAACGAATTTGGAGATAATTTCATTTATCAGGATGATAACGCCCCAATCATCGCACACGAAAGGTTTAAAACATTCTTCAAGAGAAAAATATCCAGAGAATGAACAGACCAGCAAACTAACCAGACATGAATCCAATTGAGGACGTATGGGATTACTTAGGGAGAGCGATATCCAATAGCCAAAACCCACCTTCAACTTTTCAGGAATTGAGTTTAGCCCTTCAAGAAGAATGGAACGATATGCCTGAAACTTTCGTTAATGACTTGATTCGTGGGATGCCTAGGCGTATAGCGCAGTTGATTGAAAAAAAAGTAGTAATACGAACTATTGAATTTGGATTCAGTTATGGAATAACTATAATCAATCAATAATAAATAATCGATAAATTTAGATTTTTCTCTTTTTTCCTATTTCATCCCATCCTGCAGACAGCAAAGAGTATCTTACAATCAAAGATTTCCAATCAAATATATTGCAGTTGAAATAGAGGAAAATATTCATCTCATTTCCAGAATATACCTTGTTTATTTCTTGAGAAACCTAGAGGGGCCAAGACTTTTGACTAAATTCTAATAATCATGAATCACTCACCATTCTCATTGTTGTCCCACACAACCACTTTCGCTTTAGCCCTTGCTAGTCTGATGGTTAGTTCTTGGCCAACTCCACCAGCTCCTCCAGTTACCAGGACAACCTTATCTCGAAGGCTCCTTTTAGGGAGGAGAAAAGATGGAGTCAGAGTCAAAATGATTGCTTCGGTAATGTAATAAACTGTCAGCCAACTGAGGACGATGAAGTCAACAATCACCTTCACAATTCTCTTCACTATACGACCTATAAACTCGTAAACCGATTGCATCTTTCTGAAAGGGTAAAAGATTATTGGTCAGTGGTTCTTATTTTCTTAGGGAACATCCACAGAGTAATAAACATAGATAAATGGAGTATACACCCCAACATGGTTAGATTACGTTGTCTGATTGTGATATATTTACAAATCCACAATTGTACTATATCATTATGAATGTATATTATATTGAATGAAATATATTCATTTGAGTGATTCCCGATTAAATATGCATATTTGAATATTTGGAATGCGATAATTTTCCTAATTCTCGAATTTATAATAAGCAGAATATTTATTGTTTTCTGTACCTACCTGCTGAAATCCAAGGTTTGGCAACTTTCGCTCTCCTAATGTCATCGGTTGTTTCACGTTGATTGGCGCGCTTGAAATTTGTTTTCTGAATTTCTGATATATTGGGGTATTTATTTCAACATATTTTGAGTGAATATGAAACGTTGTTCACTATGGGACATAAGAAGTTCATTCTTTGTGGAGAAACTCGCGAATTGAGGAAAATATCGTATCACCGATATTTTTCATTTCCGCGCGCTTCATGTCAAATTTGAAAGTTCATGTTGGGGACAAAATTTGCTTACTGAAAATGACATATGTTTCCTCTATCTATGTTTATTACTCCGAGGGAACATCAAAATATTTTGATGATGCTATTTTCATCAGTATTTTATTAACCAGTTTATCGAATCTTCATGTATTTTCGCTACAGATTGGGTCAATAAGTAGCGAAACTTATAATTAATTTATTGATTACAGCTTACCTCAAAGTAATTAACATAGATGGAGATAGGGGGAGCATATATCATTTTCAGTAACCAAATTTTGTTCCCAATATGAACTATCAAATTTGACATGAAGCGCGCGGAAATGAAAACATATCAGTAATACGATATTTCACTCAATTCGCGAGTTTCTCCACACAGAACGCACTTCTTATGTTCCATAGTACATCAACGTATAATAATAACTCAAAATATATCGAAAGAAATACCTAAATATATCAGAAATTCAGAACACAAACTTCAAGCGCGCCAAACGACGTGAAACAACCGATGACGCTAGGAGAGCAAAAATTGCCAAACCTTGGATTTCAGCAGGTAGATAGAGAAAATAAAATATTCAGCTCATTACAAATTCGACAGTTATCTATATATGTTAATTTTTTGCTTACAATTAGATCATTATAATAATTTGGATAATTCTTAGGATTACTAAAAAATTGTTTGAACTTTTTTTCTCGAAGTCGGTGACAGAATTCAACGACAAAACTACAAGAAACCAAAAAGTGTTGCACTGAACCAAAGTTATTTTTACATTTTTCTAAACTACCAGAGTGGTCCACCAAAAAAAAAAATTCTGGAGGAAAGAAGCGGGCACTGTTCCAGAAAAAATATCACCCTGTAGATTTGCATTCAAAATTAGCATATCAGATTATGAAAACTTTCAATTGAAATATTTATACTGAATTTAAGCTAAATCTTTTGTGAAGGGAAGGTGCTATGAGGAAAAAACTTAAAAAAAATTAAATTTTAACATTATTTAATAAAGTGTTTGCCGGTCGATATTTATAGGAATTTTATTTGTTAAAATGATCCAAGGTGAATGAACATTTATGTATTATTATTATAATTTGTCATTTTCGTTTGTACCCCCAATTTAGGAACACTCTGTATGAAATAGGAAACCATTAATTTACTTTTTTTCGAAAAGCTTTTTTGCGTTGTAGTTATTCCTTCGATTTTTTAGGGATAAAATTTCGAATCATCAATAAAACAAGCTCGAAATAACTCACGTAAGGGTTCTTCTCATGATAGGATGCAACTGCATGTTTCTCCTTGAAAAGAATCTCCTCTTCTTCTTCGAATCAATAACAGGCGATTGTACTTTGCTACACATGCTATACGGACTGAACCACCCACTGACAGATTATGTGCACATGTAACCAAGTCTTCGGCAAACGAAGAAATGATAAAATATATTGGCTGTTCTTCAGCTATTAGATGTAAGTAGCAGGAGAAAATGTTGGCGAATTACCTTTCTCCGTTCTTGTTATTGATGCTTCTGATAGGATGATAGTCTTTAATCCCACTTTTGCACTTGCAGAAGAGAAACTGCGGGTTTAACGAACTCAAACAATAATTGTTTTGATTTATGAAAAATGAGGAGTTAGTACTGATACTCTGAATAATTCGAAGATGTTAAGTTTGGTTAGGGCACACAGTACCGAATTCACATGAAAGTTATACAGAAAGAACTTTAAAAATATATAGAAAAGTTTTTTCCATGTTTCAACATGAAATATTGGTTATTTACAAGACGTTTCCTAATTTAGGGGTTAAACTTAAGGAGGTGATAGTACTTATCAGAATAAGAAAAAAGTTCCAATAAACATTTGTATGAGAATGCTTCCCCTTCGAATTAAAGCCATCCAAATACTTCATTTTCATCATATACATATTTTCTGTGATAACGTTTGGACATTTCGATTGATCTTGATAGAAATTTAGTCATAGGCGGAACTTTTCACGGCAAATCTTATGCTGATGATAGTTTCTTCCCAAAAAAGGTTTTATTGGTAGTTAAAAAAAAAAAAATTAAGGGGTAATGCATAAAACACCCGGTTTACTATTTTTTCTGACAACCGAGAAAAATTTCGATAGTTTTTTCTAAAAATCAGATAAATTTCAATGTGAAAAATTTATCTTTTCAATAAAATGAGCCGTTGTTCTTGTGATATCCAGAGCCGTATCTGGGTACTATTGCGCCTGTGGCAAATAATAGACTGCACCCACCATCTTCGAAGTTTTTTTTATCCATTATATTTTTTTATAGTGTTTTTTTGTTCATAATTTGAGTCATATATTTTCGTTGAAGTTACACAATACTACACATTATTATACAGGGTGACGGTGTATATGAATAGTTGCGAAAAATTCAGGGAGCGATCCCTTGTCAAAAAATAAGGTGGGGTCTTTCATATGAACTTTTTTCGAATTTCGAACGATCAAATTTTGTGAACCTTTAGTTGAATTCTGTCCATTAACGAAATCATCAGCTTCATTTGCGATATGACCCCAAAGTTCAATGTTCTAGGTTTTTCTGTTCGAGAGTTATCGTTTTTACGGATAGCAGAACGAACATAATCGAATTTGAGGTCGAATTCGTCATCAATGAACCGAATATTATCGTTTGAAATCAAAAATTGCAGACATCGTGACGAAATCATTGAATGTTTTACTCTTCATATGTACCTGGATCTTTTTATAACTTGCTTTTTTACCATTGAAAGTTCTGCAGTTTTGTCATCGTTGACTTACAACACCACTTATGACATAGAGTCGAATTTATTTTTTTGCTATGCATTTTGAAGTAGGAGAGATAACATCTATAAGATCATTAATAAAAACTGTCAGAGGTAGGTATTAATCCATTATGAATTAGTGAATGTATGATTTAGGTATACCTAATTAATTCATAGCGTAGATATGCAGTTCATCTATAAAATTGCTACATGCTGACTAAATGGAATTGAAACTATTGGACAGACTTCACTTTGATCAAGGATCAAGGATATGTATATAAGTGTAATCTACATGTTTGACACCAGTATTGGCTCGAAATTTGAAAATTGCAGGAATTTGAGCGAAATAATACCTAATAAATACAAGTTATTCTTATTTAAATTCTATTTTATAACGGGAATAATAATAATTTCGCTCTACAGTAGCTTGAGTTATTTAAAATGTAAGAAATCTGTAACTTGTAAGTCATATTAATAAAATAGATTTCCTCTAGGGCCGACGCTAGTCAAACTGCCACCCTAGGCTGAGACCCAATTGGCTGTCCTAACAGAAGTCAACTGTGAAGAATGCAAAAAATCAATATTGGGTAATCGGGTTCTTCGAGAAATGACAAAATTAAAGGTATTTCCTTGAAAAATTTGGAGAAGAAGTTAAGAAAAATATTCACTAACAAAAAACCAACAATTTCAAACCCTTACAAAAAAATTGAATTCATTTCAGGAATGATGAGCGAAAATAAACGCCTTTTTTCTTCATATTATTCTGATATGTTTGCATGGTAGCGATATTTCTTTAGTTCGGTGAATATAACTTTCTCAAAATCACCTTTAAGCGTTTTTCCTAAAGCAACAAATTCTAAAAAATACTTCCTGATTTTCATAATTCCTTTGTTGGCATTATTCAGAAAATGATTTGTGAAACACTTTGGTATATGTCGAAAAAATGCTTGGAAAATAAGAAATTATAGACCTTACTTTCGTTAACTTCATTTGAAGTTCTCACATTGAAAAAGTAAGAATATAATAACACTTTCTGCATATTCATTAAACTATTGAAAAATATTATAATTGATTATTTTATGAAATGAAATCACTTTTATATTTCCTTAGAATCATGAGATGATGGAAATGATTTCTCCAATACTTTACGTTCATCTGAGGAATCAACATTCTGATTGTCTGATCGGATAATTTATAATAAAAATGATTCCTGAAACATCAAGAAAGGAATAAAAGTCGGCTAAGTTTATCAAACAAAACACCGACAAGCCTGATGAGTCCATGAGTTTGAGCGTCAATAACTCGTTGAAATGTGCCTACTAGTGAGGGATTACGCGTCATCTGAAATAGTCATGATTATAATGTAAAATACGGCACCTTTGAAGATGACTGTTGATGTTAAATTTGTCTATCTTCCTTCCTGTTGTTTCTGACTGAATTACATTCCCAATCAGTACTTTGAATTTTTTTTGGCGCCCTAGCTAGGCGCCAGCACACCCTGCCTTCAGTCTAGTGACGTCCCTGATTTCTGCCAAAAAACGACCAAGTCAATCAAATACTCCAAAAAATAGAACTCTGTTCTTTCAAAACAAGCCCAAAAATAAGAACATTATTCATTGGCGAAGTAATCTTGAGTATTAATATAAATTATCGAAAAATTAAGTTAAGCATGACGATTCATTGAAATAAACAATTTCTCTGAACTATTCAAGAAATCTAATCGTGTGTGTTCAGAAGGTGAAATGTATGTACTACCTAGAAGTATCTATAAAAATATAATTGAATGAAAATGCTTTCTGTCACTTCAAGTTCAAGTACAAGGCTAGAGAGCAAGTTCTCTTGAAGCGTCTGTCACTTTCCAATTCTAATTGCTTCAATTCATCCCACTGGCAAACTGATAATGAAAGTAGGCTTCGGAGAAACTTCTGCTTCTTACTTGTATTTTTTCGTTTTTAGATAACCTGTTGACAGTGTAAAAATCAGAGGAGTCGAGAGTTCTGTACTTTGAAAGTAGGAGATTAGCAAAAATTAGTAGAAAATGTGTCAACTGAGTCTAACCTAACCTACTATTTTGTTTGTTCTACTGTTGCATCCGACTATTCAGCGTTAAGTGTAATAAATGAATAAATAATGAGGAAAGTTTTGTTGAACAAAAACCACTAATGTGCTATTCGTGCCTCAACGAGTAGTTTGAGCTTATAATCCAGTTCATGGCTGGACAAAAAATGAAGTGACAGAACTTACAAGGGAGAGTAGATAAACATGAGTTAAACTATGAAACTTCATTAACGATAATTATCATAAGCAATACAATCCAAGAAAAAAATTATTCTGGGGAAAACCCAAGTTTTGAAGAATTAAATGGGAATAGGTACCTATGTTGATTTTTTTTATTGATCTTTAAAATGAAAATTATTGTTATTGTTACGTATTTGGGGATTAATAGTCTGAATTGCAGCAGACGGATTCAGATCTGATGAATGATCTGACCCCAAAAGTTTTTATTGGCAGCGGATATATGATTGTCCTCTCTAACATTTTGAACAAGTTTCAAAACATGTTCAACTTCTAGTTGTAGAAATGGTTTTAAGGAGTAATTCTAATTAACTCTTTTTTTGGTCAATGATGAAATAACAGTTGCTCCATTAGAATGGCTCGTTATTTTGAACTTCTTCATGCTCATTCCAATACTTTTCGCATGTTTTTTGCCCATTTTGGTATTGAAGAGGCATGTTTTTGTACCAAATTCCTCTTTCCTGATTTGAATGTATAATCATAAATCCTGTCAGTTGTTACATTTGGATTTGTCGATCTTTTGAAATATAAGCAATATTTTTTTTTCACTTGTCATTTTCTATTTGATGAGGTTTTCCAACAACTTAGGGGAGTTTTGGAAATGATTGGGTTATATTCCACTCGCTCGGTGAAAAAGAAGAAGAAAAAGTTACATTGCTGAGGTATATAATATTATAACTAGTGCGCGATATTAAATCAATAATAATTCTAAAAAAAATGATCAATGAGAAATACATTAAATAACTAAGGAAAGAGAAATGAAAACAAACAAAGTAAAACAATAAGCGGGAATACGTATAAAGACATAAAGTATAAGTATTTTCCAATTAGGTGAATAGTTTCAGGGTATCATATATATACTCGCTCGGTGAAGTTCTCATACTCTTTGTGGAAGCCATGAATTGATCAAAAAGCTATCTCATTGTTACGCCAAGGCGATTCGAACAAGTATTTATGTGAAAATTTATTTTTTCATTCATCTCTGGCTTATATTGATCGAAATAGTTGACCATTTTTAAAAACTTTTCGGTTGAAAAATTTTTGGATTTGCTTCACATCTTACAGATTTACAGTTTACAGCTTTTTACTTTTTGAATACCTTGCTAAATGAGCTGATTCGAAAATTTAGCCTTGGATCTCTTTCAATGTGGATAATAGGGAATAGAATTTTAATTGCAGGGATTGTTGAAAAACGCAGTAGAGCAAAACAACCTTATGTTGTTTTTAAGAATCATGGATGAAATATGAAAAGGCGGCCAGCAAACTTGGCCGAATTGGCGCCCCTCAAATAGAAGCATCTGAAACGGTTGTTTCGTTGTTTCATCCCTCACCCCGGCCCTGTTTTTGAGGGAATTCTGGGGAATCGGGAATACAGTTATTTCCTTTTTCTTCTGTGAGTGCTTATATTTGATGGGGTGTGAGTGCTTATATTTGATGGGGTGGTCATATTTCTATGAAAATGACAGTGACATTTGGTTTGAACGCCATAGAAAACGATGCAGAATCATGTAAAGTGTCAGCGATTTCTTTCAAATTTGGTCCATTTTATCCATAGAGTAATAAACATGTTTATTACTCAGAGGTTTTCTCTTAAATTCTTTCAAGATGGCAATGAGCACACCAGTTCCTATTCCTAGACATTTAACCACAAAAATGCTAACCACAGATCAGATTTCTGATTGTATCATTAGTTCTGCAATTTTTTTCTTTATTCTCTCAATCCTTTTGTGTTTTTACGAAAAAAATTACGTGTTTAATTCGTTGAAAGGCACATTTTGTGACTTACCTGAAATATTCAAACACAAAAAGTAACTGAGCAATTTATCACAAGTAACACTTTTATAATTCTTTCATATTTTATTAGCCAAAATTTTTGTGCAATGCTTTTACTACTCACAAAACAATAATATACTATTTCATGGTTTGTGTCATTCGAACTTCTGCCAATGATGACTTTTTATTAATTATTCCAATTCAGTATCAATTAGTTTACCCTTTTATTTCTTTTCATTGATGAATTCTGCTACTCCATCGTAAGTGTTAATTTTCATCAACAAACCTAACACTAAAAAATTTCATTGTTTGCAGCCAAGATACACAAGCTACTTTTATAACTGAAATCGGCCCTTCTACATCTTCCACCCATGCCAATAGATATATACCGAGTGGAAGAATAATAGACTGCTGCACACTATGCGAGTATGGTGTTATTACAGTGACTTGTGGAGTGTGCTTTCGTGAAACCCATAAAAAGTGTGCAGAAGCTTTCCTCAGGGGAACTGATAAAAAATTTGACGTCGATTTGGACACTTGGAGATGTCCTAGATGCGTAACCATGGTTCATTTGAACGACCCTGGCAGTTGCGATAAGAAGAAGAGTCAGGGTAGAAGGAACAGCCAAAAGGTGGGTGTTTACATAAATAAAGATTTTATGCTGTAAGCTGTTCGTCAGAAATATATTAACTGACAAAGAAACTGCAACACCCTAAAGAAGCAGTTTGAATTTAAAAGTTCATTTGGTAGAACATAGATAGGGTTTACAATTTTATTTAATAAATTTGTTGATAATGTGTTTGTTCACCGCGATTATCTATACACTACCCAACACGTATCGGCATTGATGCAATAAGATGGTCTATTTCTTCTTGAGGGATACTATCCCAAACTACCTGTACTTCATGTCTCAGAGTCCCCAAAGTCTGTGGTAGCTGGGGTAAATTTCCAAGCATTCTATCCTCGATGTCCCAAACATGCTCTATGGGCGAAAGATCGGGGGATCTGGGTGGCCATAGCAAAAGATTCACATGAGTCGCTTCGAAAAAGTTTAAACTAACTCTGGCAACATTAGGTCAGGCATTATCTTGCCGAAATAATGGATTCTAGAGCCGGTTAAGGTAAGGAAGAAAATATGGCTCCACTATTTCTTGAAGGTAACGCAGCGCTGTCATGTTACCTCGAATAAAGACTAAAGGTGACCTACTTGCATGAGCAATAGCACCCCATACCATAACGCCTACTGTCCGTTGTACATGACGCTCAACATAAAACTGAGGTTCTAACCCTTTTTCGGCCATCATGTGTACCCAGGCAGAATCGAGATTCATCAGAAAAGACGACCTGATGCCATTCCAATGTTGACCTTCTCTGCACCACTGTAATCGTTGCCGGCGATTCTCAACCGTCAGAGGTAACACAAGATGGGGCTGATAATGCACCAGTCCAAAAGCCCGGCGGTAAACCGTTCGGACAGTTACAGCATGGCATTGTTCTCCTAAGCACTCATCAGCCAAAAATCGAGTTGTCACAAATCGGTCTCTAATGGCCATAAGTCTAAGACGTCGATCTTGAGCTTCATTTATGCTCCTTCAACGTCCGGTGCCTACTCTTCTTCGATTTTGGGCATTATCAAACCACTCTTGACAACATCTCATAACAGTTGTTGGATTTCTGTTCGTACATTTAGCGATTTCTCGAAATGACAACCCCGCCTCCCGTAGACCAATAATTCGACCTCTTTAAAATTCACATAGCTGGAGATAAATTCCGCGTGCACGTGCTCTAGGCATTTTAACAACAACTAAACATCGACTTTGGATCTCCTCGAACAGATGGTTTGTTGTAGAATTTGAAAAATTTGCAAAACACAACGAGTAACAAAAATTGTTTACATGATGAAAACTATCACGATTTTTTCTCCAAATTCAATCATTCACTCCTTGCTAAACTATCTATATTTTACCAAAAAAAATTAAGATTTAAACAGCTCCTTCTGGGTGTTGGCAGTTAGTATATTAGATTGTGGAAAAAGTAATTTCGCATTCGTTCCTTTTTTTAAACTTGGTATAGGTATCTCGTTCGTTTTTGGTCACATCGAATCATACGATCGGTATAGTAAAGGTGTATGTCTATACATTTGTTTTCCTACGAAAAATGATACTTTAAAGGAAGACTATTTTCAAACTCTCTCTTTCAATAAATCGTCTTTGCATGATACCTCATGCATTCTTTCTTTATTAGATATTATTTTATATTTTCACAGTTCTAATTAAAGTACTCATTCGTGTCATTCACTTTATAACATCTTATAATTTTCACAGTTTTGAAACAAAATTGCTTCAATTAGTCTGGTGATTCTTGAGGTGACAATTTACCAAGTGTTAAATTTTCGCAACAATCATATCAACCTTTTCGATGCATTGAATTTCACATATAGGTACAATTCGATGACTTAATAGTCTTATGCACGTAGCATGAGCCTACAATAGAACAATAGTCAAAAAAACATGTGACAATTGTTCCTAAGAATTAATTACTAGTAGGTTCAAATGAATAATTTGTATTCCTTACTGACCTCATCCTTGATATTTCAATTTATGACAGGATATAATTGATCAATCTTTGTCTATTTTTTAGAGACGTTGGTGTAGGTGCTGATTGACTTTATTGGGAAGGAGTTGAAATTTTAGAAGAAAAATAATTGCGAATAATAGCCGCTTTTTTGCAATATATTGTGAATTAATAAATATTGAAAGATATAATTGATTCTACTTTTTTGTAATGCGATGAACAAAATAGAGATCATTTAATACAAACTTTCATTCTCGTTTGACTGTTATGACATTTGGGAGTGATCCAAAAAAGCTTCAGTAATGCTAAAATTTAATTGAATAGATTTTTTCACCAGTTTCAGTGATTACCAATAATTAAAAACAGTTTTAGTTATAGCAAGCTACAATGATGAACAACTTTGCTTCCGCCGTTTTTTTCCGAAATTCGAGGCTTCATTGTGAAAAACTGGTTATAAATTTATGATTCAAAATTCACTAAATACTGAGCCTGAACTTGGAACCGACAACCGTACATATTCGGTTTGGTCTTCGACGTGATTTCTTGCGGTTGGAATTATCGTAATGAACCCATTTTTCAAACAAACACCGTTCAACATTTCTGGGCTTGAACACCGTTCAACATTTCTGGGCTTGAAGCGACGTTCTCGGCACGTTCTTTCACTAATAGCGGCCTCGCCATAGGCATTTGAGAGCATTCGATGAGTTTCAGTCGTAGATTTATTCATAATTAGCAGAAAATTAAAACCTCCCGCAAATTACGAGAATTAGACGCGTAAGCTGACATATTTAATAGAGAATAACTTTATGATGCAGACACAAATCGACTTATATTTAGATGGCGTTATGTTATGTATGACATCTATGATCTATTTATTTCGACTACCACTTAGCGCTACTACAGATATCTATTGCAGAACGACAGAAGCAAAGTTGTAGGTACACCTAATAGTTTGAATCGATAATGGATTTATAGATTTCAAGAGAAATGAAATTACCCAGAAGTAACAAACATGAAAATATGAGATTTTGAGCATGATTTAGGTACCTACTGGCACTTAATAAAGTGAAAATAAAATATCCGCGTTGTATAGCCTGATCTACCTCAACTGCAGCAGATTTAGAGTTGAAATAAGTGAAAGTAGGTATCTATACCTACGAATTGATCTGTAATAAAAATATCATATTACAAAACGTAAACCACAAGGTATACGCTAGTTCTTCGAATCGATCTCTTTATCATTCCATCACAATACCTGTATTTTTGGATGACTAATTCATCTTCGAATTCGATTCCATCTGGACCAAAAAACTTGAAATTTTCAGAGTAGGTTTGGATTTTGTATGGCGCGTTTGAGTTCGTTAATAGACAAAATAATGGCCATTCGGGATTTTCTATCCCTGTTGATTTCAAAACTGCAGTTTAGATCAGTATGAAAATTTGCATTTGGATGATGTAGAATGAGAATTTCAAACTCTGTGCGAAAGTTCGAGCTGATCACAGAAATTCTCAGAAAATTGAGTTCATTCAAAAAAATGAAATTCAATTTGAAAGAAAAAATCACGAATATTGCAGTTATTCCGTCATTTTCTAAATTTTTGTCAAAGTTCTTCAACTTTTCTGAATTGAGCACTCAAAAATACTCTGATGTGACCAGAAATCGTAACTTCAAAGGTAATATATAACTGATCACACTGAATAGAATATTCATACCCTGTATCTCGTTTATCTTCAAAAACGAGGTATATGTCATAAGGCCAAAATGATTTTCCTCTCGTCATCTACACGACTATATATGTTTTTCCGGTTTATGATCGAACACCATGTATATAGAATAACCATTATAGCACATCTGTCCTAGTTGAGATTTTGCAAGTAAAGTTATGTGAAATTTTGCATTGACCGCGTCCTCAAAATTAAAAAAAAATCCTTAATGTAAAATCAGGGTCTTCTGAGCTCATTCAATTCATTGTTGGGCACTTTTTTACAAAAGCTGCAGGATTCACTGAAATTTCTCAAGCACAGTTCACAGTTTTCTGTGGTTCTCTGGAAAGTCAATATTTACCTTCATAACGGAAGATAGCATTGATATAGTTCAAATATTGAATGAATTTTTGGAATGTTCAGATATTAAAATATAAGCAATATTTGTAAAATAGGTAAAATAGAAATTTAAAATGGATTCAACAGATTAATGAAAGATATAGAAGAATCTTGTTTATACAGTAGATACCTACTAACATTGGATGTTTGATCCCTCATATGAAAATAACCCAACCTTATCCTTTATTCTCTCTGGATTTTTGAGGGTGGGAAAGTCAGAGAAAATAAGAAATCAATCAAACACAGAGTAAGCTACCAATCTGGGTACATGCTAAATGCGAACCCATTAAATCACCAATAAGTGATTTGAGAAGAAGAAGAAGAAGAGAACGGAATTTTCACTTTTTGAAATAGTTGTCATATATTGGTTCGGAACGTCATTTTCCGGGTATAGGAGATAGAAGTCTATGGAGAAAATAAGATGAATGTATAGTATTTTCCAACCTGAAACCAGTTCCTCAATGTTCCATATGTTGAACCAATTTTTCAAGAATATCCAAGTTTTTGAATTTGAAGATATAAAACTGTTTTAATGTGAGTCTGAGCACTATCTATATTTATTCTGCATTTGTATTTCGGTAAATGCTTGTGCACTTACTTATTATTTTATTATTCACCTTTTTCTACCAAATGAACTACTCATAATATAAATTCACCTTTATTATTATTATTGCTGATGCCATACAAATAGCAATAAATGCTTATCTAGTCGCAGTGACCCCCATATTCGTAACATGATCCGAAGAATTTCGTTGGCCTTTTTGAATTCCAAGATGGAATTGATGGAAACCCCTTAGACCTTTGTTCAATTTTGTAGCTCACTCCAATGACACCTAAATTAAATTTTTATTTTCTCAGCAAATAAGGAGTGCCCACCTAAACTTGAATAAAGATAAATAGGAATAAATGTTTTTTTCTAGAAGTTATTCGGTTGAAAATGATTTCCCACGACGTATTTTATTTGTTTTTCCGTTCTGGTTGTAATCATGTATTGACTTTAGCTAGGTAAGTTTTTACTAAGATAAGTAAGAGATGTACTTTGTATTTTTCAGTATTAACATGCTTTCTGATTTTACTATCTTATATCTTGACCTTTTCCACAAACTATTTAGCCAGTGGAAATATAATTTATTAATATCATTATATAAATTTCTTGTTTCATAATGTTCTTCACTTCACGGATCAAATTCTCGAGAAAGGAAGATAATCAAATCTCACTTCGAATTACATGCAATAAGATTTCATAATTTAAAAACGTTGCAATTAGAGTGAGAAAGAGAGGTAATGGTGAAAGATAGTTATAGATATGCATCATGTAATATTAATGTAGATGTATACCCATTTTTTTTTGTTGAATTTGGTTGTACGTTAATTAATTAGTGGCCTTTCTAATCAAATCAAAATTAATTTTGGTTTTCATCACATTTAATTAGAAGTTTGAGTGAAAAAATGGTTCAGATTATTTACATTTTTTTTTTTTTTGGAATGTGCAGAAACCCAAAATTCTAATTGACAAACGACTATACCTATATATTAACCACGAAATCTTTCTCACAAGAATTTTTTCAACATAAAAATATATGATCCTTCTGAAATTAAGTTCAAAAACTGAAATCGACGAAACAAAAATATTCCAATTCATTGCTTCTTTTTCCACTCCTGAGCATGAATCGATATGTGGCGGTGCGCCATTTTACCCCCACATCGTAGTACAAATGTATTAGGATAACATGAACTTGAGAAGTTATTCAGTTCCAGTTTCTGGTATCAACATTTGGATAAATACATACACATAGCCTATCCAAATTACATGCTATGGTATTGAATACACTCTTCCAGTGTTCCTGTCTTACACAACTTTGTGAAAAACTTGTTTCTACATCAGGGTTGGTTCAGGATTCGAATATTTCAGCACAATTAGGTGCCAAATAGAGGAAAAAATATTTATGAGAAATCGTAAAGATATCATCATTCGAAGATTGAACAATTCTTTCTTGGTTGAATTTCTTTAGATACATCAATTCGATTTTCATTGAAGTTTTATGTAGTCACCTTTAACAAAATTTTCTGATCTGATAACTTTCTGAAACACAGAATATCTTTCGCAGAACGGACTATTGTTTTTTCACTTACTTGAAGTGATGTTCTAAGAAATGCTGAGGTTAAAATAAAAATCTTCATTTTATTAACATTAATTTTATACAAAAATGAAACATCCTCAGGTGGAATTCCATAGACACTTTGAACTGAACAAATGGGCCAAAGCTCCTGATTCATGCCAGTGCATTTCTCATTATTCAAAACGGGTTCTATTGATTACTCAAATCATTCAAAGAAACAATAACTATCTCACATATAGTAGAAGTGAAAAAAATCTGGTTCAACCTTTCTGGAAATCTAAAATTTTCGTTTGATATCCCATAATTTGAAAGGGTAAAATATACAGTTGAAGCCAAATCTTGGCTTGATAAAGAGTTTCCGGGGTCTGCACCAGAAAAATCAACCATCATTGAATGATATGCTAACTTTAAACGTGGTGAAATGTTCACAGAATAATTTTGAATGACCGTCAAGTGAAGTTGATCGAGATAGCAGACATTTTGAAGTTATCATTTGAACTTGTAAATCATATCATTCACGAATATTTGTACATGAGAAAGCTGTGTGCAAAATGGGTGCCGCGCGAGCTCACAATCGATCAAAAGCAACAACGTGTTGATGATTCTGAGCAGTTTTTGAAGCTGTTTAAGTGCAATAACTCTGAATTTTTGCGTCGATATGTGACAATGGATGAAACATGGCTCCATCATTACACTCCGGAGTCCAATCGACAGTCAGCTGAGTGGACTGCACACGATGAACCGAATCCAAAGCGAGGAAAACACAACAGTCAGCTGGCAAGAAAATGGCAGAAATTATTCTGGGATGCGCAAAGTATAATATTCATTGATTACCTCCAAAAGGGCCAGACCATCAACAGAGATTATTATATAGCGTTATTGGATTGTTTAAACGATGAAATCGTTAAAAAACGGCCCCATTTGAAAAAAAGGTTCTGTTTCATCAAGATAATGCGCCGTGTCACAAATCAATGAAAACAATATGCATAAATTGGGCTCCGAATTGCTCTGCATTCACCGTATTCACCATATCTGGCCCCCAGCGACTTTTTTCTAATCTCAGACCTCAAAAGAATGCTTTCTGGAAAGAAATTTAGTGTCAATGAAGAAATAATTGCCGAAACTGAGGCCTATTTTGAAGCGAAAGACAAATCGTACTACAAAAATGATATCGAAAAGTTGGAATATCGGTATAATCGCTGTATCACCCTCGAAGGAAACTATGTTGAATAATAAAATCGAATTTTGCAAAAAAAAATGTGTTTTACTATGGTAAACCGGAATTTTTTCAATTGGCCTGTTATGTTGAAACATGTCTCATTACAGTATACAGTATATGTCTTCTCCTTTCCTTTTCATTGAGACACACAATTTGTCGGCTTTTCTATTCTCCCTTCAATATCTTACTCTTGGTTTCCATTATTTTCGATGTGCACTCTCAAGTATTTAAAATATTTCAACCTTTCAATTTCTTCCTCATCAATTTCCAACTTTAACTCATCAGCTCGCTAGTCCTGGATTGCCATAACCTTTGTCTTTCTTGATTTTGTTATTTCCATGCAATATCTCCTCAACACTTAATACCACACATTAACAACTCTTTGTATACACTCCCTTGTACCTGTCGTTAACACAATATCATCCATGAAGACACACAGTGATATTTCAACCCTTCTCATATTTCTGGAGCCAACTGTTGATTTCTCTGTGCTTTCCCTTGATTCCTTGATTATATAATTAAAAAAGATCGCAAACATACTCAGCACTGTCTTAATCCTTCTCGTGTCTCGAAAAATTCTGATCCCATATTGCTGAAATGGACACAATTCAAGTTTTCTACATATATATTTTTTTTGCTTCAACTTAATTACTTTAAACACTCCTTTTTTCCAATATTTCTCACACTTTCACTCATAAACTCTCAAACCTCCACCAAATCTATAAACACCAAATATGTTCGTCTATATGTATAAACACCTAAAAAATTCAATACAACCATAAGATTTTATCGATGAATTTGAACAACTCGTAACAAAAACCCTTTCTTATTCACACAGTTCAGCATTCGTCACAATGGAAGAGACCACCACCCCATCGAAAGAAGGATCGGAAAGCCTTTCCAAGCACAGCTCCCACAGACACAGCACTCATCCATCTTCTATAGCCTCCGAGAGGAGGGTAGGTGATAGCCGTACCATGACCCGTGGAGATTCCAGGAGGATGTCCAGGTTGTCGGAAACTGTAACGGTGATCTCGGACTGCGGGAAAGTCCCGGACACCTGCGTGCTCTGCGGCCACGGCATACCTTACACCAAGTGCAACTGCTGCGAGAACGAGGCCCACGATAGGTGCATCGAGGCCTTCTTTTGCACCACTGGCAAGAGGGTGAACCTGGAGAATTGGTGCTGTCCCAAGTGTGTCACTTTGTGCCACTTGGATAAGGAGGACGCTGCGCGTAAAGATGAGCAGTTCAAGGAGGAGTCGAAATCTGTAAGTAAAGGGTTGATCATATACTGCTTTGGTAGAGCAATCTTGAACTATTAGATGTACAACTTTGCTTCCACCATTTTTCAATAGATTGCTGTTGCGGTAAGTGGCAGTCGGAATAGATAGATTGTAGATGTCATAATATAATAAGCTTAGGGATCTGTCAACATGACGCTATCGAAATATTAGTCGATTTGTGTCATCATCATAAAGTTATTCTCGACTAAGCATTTCAGCTCACAAGCCAAATTCTCGTCATTTGCGGGAAGTTTTAATTTTTTGTTTTAATATGAAGAAACCTGCGGCTGAGGTTCATCGAAAGCTCTCGAATGCCTATGGTGAGGTCGCTATTAGTGAAAGAACGTGCCGAGAATGGTTTCAACGCTTCAAGACCGGTGTTTTTGATGTCGAAGACTAGCTTGGCGGTGGAAGAGAGAAGTTTTTGGAAAATGCAGAATTGGAGGCATTACTTGATCAAGACTCGTGTCAAATGCAACAGGAATTGGCAGGATTATTGGGAGTGACGCAGTTAGCCATTTCAAAACCCTTGAAAGTCATGGGAATGATTCAGAAACATGAAATTGGGTGCCGTACGAGTTCAACCCGAGAGATGTTGAACGGCGTTTATTTACTTGTGAACAGCTGCTTGCAAGGCAAAGACGGAAGGGATTTCTACATCGCATTGTGACTGGAGACGAAAAAGGGGTTCATTACGATAATTCCATGAGCAGAAAATCATGGGGATATCCCGGCCATGCTTCCAAAGGTCGCGTTCAGTATTTGGTGTGACCAGCTCAGCGTAGTGTATTATGACTTGTTAAAACCGACTGAAACAATAGCAGGCGATCTTTATCACGTTTGAGCTGAGCGTTGAGAGACAAACGGTGGCTAAACAACGAGGGACATGATAAAGTGATTTAACAGCATGACAATGCTCGACCACATGTTGCGAAAGTGGTCAAGACATACTTGGAAACGTTGAAATGGGAAGTCCTACCTCACCCGCCGTATTCTCCAGACGTTGCTCCCTCGGACTATCACTTGTTTCGATCAATGGCACAAGCCTGGCTGACCAGCACTTCCGGTCTTATGAAGAAGAGAAAAATTTGATAGATTCGTGGATCGCTTCAAAAGATGACCAGTTTTTTCAACGCGGGATTCATACGCTGCCCGAAATATGGGAGAAAGTAGTGACCAGCGATTGACAATACTTTGAATCATGAATGTATAACTATTTTTTTACAAAATCGCCTCAAATTTCGGAAAAAAAAGACGAAAGCAAAGTTGTACGCCTACGTACAAAAAATAAATTTGAATATTTTCCCAAAGGAATCTCAGAACTTGGGGACAAGTCAATATAAAATTTGGCAGAACCAACCATTCAATGATAATATTCTCGAATCTCGATAGAGCATCGCAAGCTGCTGTTTCGGTGGTGATAGATCTTCCTCATGATTCAATCTTTCAATTGAAAATCATCAAAGTGTTTTGATATATCTGCTGAAATTTTGTCTATTTTCATTTTTGATTTATTTGATATTTTTTTTTTATAAAGTTGTCAATTTTTTTATGTCAATATGTAAAATGACTTGTCCGTTAATAACTAAATGAAAACATAAAAGAATAATCGTTTTGATGTTGAATGCTTCATATTTTTTCATGATAATCCGATATCTGGAAAACTATAATTTTATTTACAGTATTGTTTATATGTCACTCAAAATTTATTATATTTCTAAAAATCCTGAAGGGACATTGAAGTTTTTCTCACTCTCAACAAACGATTATGCTGATTTTTATTGACATTCACGTTGTTCACTTTCTTCTTAGAACCAAGTAGATATGTTAGAAGACGTGCCAGTCGTTGAAATCGAATGCCCTTTCTGTAAAATCGATATGGATCTGAAAAACTGCGAGTGTAGAGAGTGCGTGGGATGCCTCAAGAAGAGCCTGCAATCGCATAGATGCTCATGCGACTCGGAGGGTAAACCTCAGATGCTGAGATACAACAAGTGTCTTCAGTATAGAGACTTCAGCACGAAGATCGAATATAAATATCTGGAAGACGAAGAGGAAGAGGGAGAGGAAGATAGATTCGAGATTGTCGAGAAAGGGCATAAGCCTAGGCATGAGCCAAGGCATGAGCCGAGGCATGAGCCAAGGCATGAGCCGAGGCATGAGCCATGGCATGAGCCGTGGCAAGAGCAGGAAGAAGAGGTGGAACAAAGCCTTTTGGTATGTTCATGTTTGTCCTAATATACATATAAATTCTTTTGAGCAATACAAAAAATTTTCAACTTCAAACAACAAAGCATGTGTAGTTGTAATCTCAGTATTAGCAGAGGAAATGTAAACGGGGCATTATACACTTCAACGTATGATACAAGAGCACAGATAAAAACCTCAGCAAAAATTCTGTCTCCCCGTATAGGTGCAGTGACTGGTTTGTGTATTTGTTCACAGAATAAGCTGACATGTTTATATGTTAATATATTCCAAACGAAATCTTCTCTATCCCTCTCTTCACCAACTGTTGACGACTTTATAATTAAATCTGAAAACAAAAAAGAAAAGAACCAGAAAGGAGTAATAAATGTTAGTTTATATGATATTGATTTGAAGTTAGCGACCCATTCTAAAAAAGAATCTGAAACTGAATGCATAGCTTGGAAACCACCATGAAATTTATAAATTGGATAAGTATTCACCAAGTGGCCAATGGTTTCTTCTCCACAACACTCACATAGTGAGCTATCAATAGAATGCCATTTGAAGAGCATACTATTACAAAGAACATGACCAGTTCTAAGTCGATTTGAAATACACCAAATTGTCCTAGGGAGATTGAAACCTAGAACTTTCTCCATCAACTATAAGAAGACATCACAAGAACTCCATTCTGAACGCCAAATCTCCTTGTCACTTTCATTAAATTGAATGAGGGTATTAATCCATAAAGGTTTGTCCAGATGATGAATGCGCCTAGTGCTTTTTTCCTCATTATGACGCTATAGATCAACAAAAAATCAAGAAAGAATGTTATTTTACAATTAAAATGATAATTATATCCTTGAACGTACCGTGAACACCAACTGGCAACAAATACATGGTCATCAGATCAACCAGATCTTGATTCTATTGAATATCGACAAGGACGAATGAAGGTTGAAGAAACAAGTAACACTACAAAGTAAAAGAAGTGTGATTTGGTAGGATCTCACTACAATATAGTGGTAGTGATTCAGTTTCCCCTTTACTCGATCTTTAGTTTAGAGTTTAGTTTTAGTGCTGAATACTCGTATGCATATTGTTCATTGTTTGTTGTAATTTCATGATTCAAGAGCTAAATATAAGTATACCGAAACATTTAAATGATGTTTTTTTTTCTGAGGACCTAAATGTACTCTTGTATATACCTGAATATTATTAGTGGATGCTGGTATTATTATGATATATGATATAAAACAGAAAATCGAACTGGTCGTAGTTCTGAAAAACTATCAATCCAACTCTAGTTTTTTGTTCTTGGGATCATAAAAGAATTGTTGTATCATAACTTTTAAAATCCCTTTTAAATATAAACGATTCTCCTTGCTTCTCTATCAGTATAGTATCTTCACATAAGGATACACATTTTTTGTAGATACCATATTGACATTCTTGTTAATTCTGCTTCCCAAAAAACTAAAAATATGAAGATGCGAATTCGATGTTGTCCAAAAGTGCCCTTTTTCCGTTTACGAAGCTCCCTGCGGCGAAATTTGATGTTAACACCATAGGCGAGCATGTGGAGAGCAAATGAACTTAGATTTTTAAATAAGATTGAATCCACAAAACCGATAAATGCAAATGTGGTTAGTCAAATTTTATGCTTCTTCATGAGCGAGTGTGCACTCCAGAATTTAGATATCGCAAGCTAGGTGCTTCACTACCCATGTCAACCTAGGTTTATTTAAAATGATTCACAAAATGATCTGAATATCAGTATTCTTATTTCACCTGTTATATTTTTTTTCAGGTTAAAATTTGCTGGTCTATTGCCTGGTGTCTACTACTCATCAGTTTTGCATTTCCCATAGCACTCATCAGTTCTTTGATCTTCATTGTTGTCTACTGCGTCGAAGCGTGTTGTAAGTGTTGCCATGTGAGTATTCAAATTTTTTTCAACTGATCAAAAATAGAGTGATCGACTCGTAGATTGTTTTAATCGAAAATAAGTTTTTAAAAGACGAAACAAAGTATTAAAAGGGATTACAACCTCGTGGCTTTTCGCGTATCAGTCAAACTTTGGTACCTATTTATTTCCCCTCTGGCGCTTCTGTGATGACCAAACATTATACGGTGTATATCAGTGCTTTCAATAAGTACATCATCAATTTTTTTCACGAAAAACAAGTTACAAATTTTTTTTTCATCCCCAAATGAAAACTATTTACTTTCTCCTGTGTAGATTATTGTTTGAAAAAATTATGTGAGAACCCCATAACAATCGGTGATTTGTAAAGAGAAATATCTCTAATTTCGTTTTGAACTGTGAAGCCACGTGGTGGTGACCCTTATTAATGGTATATTATTGAATTTTCTTTTGCAATATATCTTCTATGATCACCAGCTATATTAGAAAGTCTTTTTCCACTCGTCTAATAGGCAAACTTCATCTTGTGAATAGTGAATAATAGTAGTTATAATATGCTCATTAAATGATCAATACCATTTTTATGTTCTAGCCCGTGTGCAACTTCTTCATGGAAGGAATTAAGCTGCCTGGTACCTGTTGCAGAGGTATCTGTTCAGGAGATCCTATGTGCTCATCCAGTGACAATGCTAAAAAGGAAAAAACCTGATAACTCACAGAATAATTGAAATATATCTTCGTCTCCATGAAAATATAATTTTAGGGGAAAAATCTGTCTCATTGAATCTATATAGGACCAATTAAAATCAAGATGAACAGTCGTAAAAGCTACTTTAATATAACACATGCCTAAATATTTCATTTGTACATGAAGGTTGATTAGGATCTAATACAAACTTATTAATTTAACACCAAAATAGGGAATATTCAATTTAATACATATATCTGATAAATATTTTCCAATTTAAAATAGTAATAAAAACATCGATACTCGATATATCAATATGATTGATGGGTTCCATGCTAACTATGAAACCCCAAATGATATTCTCAAATTTGAGAAATCTACAGAGATTCAATGGTAGTGATAAAATGTTAAAAATGTTCTTCAGAGAAACACATGGCACTATACCATAAAATTAACACTGATATCTCAATACTGAGATTTCTTTATGTAATAAATCTCGATATGAAAACTTTTCTTCTCTGACTGAGATCTTTATTATACAGTAGTTCTTATCTATTTTCTCCTTTCTAAAACAGTCTTCTAGACAAGAAAAGCAATGACATCGTCGAAATCAAAAGTGGTACGAAAGCTGCTGAAATCTTTCCTGCAGCACCATGTTCACAGTAATCTGAGTTGCAGTTTTCTACTACTGATCTGTATTTTTGCTCTACGGTACTCCAATCGCAAAGACCAACTGAGCACTCTGGGAAGTTGACTGGCACCTCGTTCAGCAAGAACATCACTTTGTATTTGTTTTCTCGTTGACAACTAAAAAAAAATTAACAGGATTATATGCTTGAGCTGTCAAATGTACGTTCGAGAAGAATGTAGTTACAAAGTAAGTTATTATCTGGAAGAGTAGGTATCTATATTCAATTTGGGTTGAAATCTAGCAAAGTTCCAATTTTAGAAAGTCACTTTTTCAGATCCTCCATAAATATATAATACCAAAAAAAAATAGTATAGAATTTTGGGGTATATTCCTGGATGTGTTACTATTTCAGAAAGAAAAATGTCAGTCAGATCAATTATGCTAATTGAGAGGTAGACACCGAACTCGGGGGTTACTTAAGGCTCCGTGTTCGGTCCTCTATTATTCATTTTATTCATAAATGAGAATTTTTTAATGCAGCGAGTAGCTAAGTAGCTTTGAGGAGCTCGTAGCTATTGTGCTACTCTTTGGTAAGAACTTAACAAAATGTTGAAAAAATATTAATAGATTTTCACTATAAATCCCATTTTTGATTCCTATTGAAGATTGAACTTACTGATAGAGAACTGCCACTAGATTTGCACCGAATGGATCGATTTGGGAAAGTTTCCATTGTCGACTCTTCTGTTGGTAATAATTGTCTGCAGTTAGTGGAGTGTAATCCTTGGCTATTCCTAGCGCAGTCAAAAATCTTAAGAATTGTGTGGAGTGGGTGAAGTAATGTGAAACTTTGTAGGCATCAGCTGGTTCACCTTGATAGAATTAAATATTTTATTTGAATTATTGAAAATTAAGAAGCACGGTGTTCTACGGATATTAAAATAAATAATTAGATCAGATAGATAGATTAGATAATTAAAATTAAAATTAAAATAGCAAAACTAATATAAAGCTGCTCTGGGTAATTACCCAGAGCAGCTTTATATTAGTTTTGCTCCTTCACAGTAGATCCAAAATATTATGAGAAATATTGAATTCAAATATATGAATTATTACCATTCACAACTTTTCTCATCATTCCAAACATGTCCTTGACAAGTAGACAACCCACTTTAGCATTTGCTGGGCTTCCGTATCCACTATAATAATAATCTTGAAGATCTTCAGCATATTCTAACAGTTCCAATTGCTTTTTGGTGAAAACTGAGCACCATGGTGATGGATCAGCCAAAAACCTGAAAAATAGCATGTTCAATCAATCTTTCGAAAAGCACATTGGCAACTTCTCAGATGTTTCGACAAATTCAAGATTAATCGAAAAAGATGATATATTGTTTGCTGGGGCGTAATCGTCCAAAAAAAAAAATTCTGAGTAGAAAGTGCTTCATCTTGCAGAGAAGCAAGTAAATAGTGCTTCTGAGCAGAATTATGTCGAATTTGTAAAATAATATATTTTTTACTGTTCAGTCCCCTCCCTCATTTTTTTTTGATGAATTGCAGACTCTATCATTGAAAATGAACCTTAACTGATAGAACTAAATTATTCTCTACTTGAATTGCCATTGATCTTTCGGAAGAATATTTCAAAATACATACCATGCTTTCTCGTATCGGCACATATCATACATATTCCTGATAACATCATCACCACCAGTATAACGAAAACCAAGCTTCTTGAAAACATCTCTGACAATTTGAAGGTAGTCTGGCCTCTTCTTGAACCTTTCGTATTCGCTGAAGGTATAACTATTGTCTTCAACTTCCCTCATTAGTGTTTTACATTGGTTTGGAGGCTGAAGAAGTTAAGAATTATCAGAAGAAACTTATAAATCATTCATATTTTTTTTATGAAATTTGATGAAACTCTATGATGAAGATTCCAACCGATTTTTGAATAGATGGGGGGATACCACAAGGTATTATTTTTGGTGCTTCGATTTATTTTCATCCGACTATACGAATTATTATGGGATATTCAAAATAAATATTCCAAGTTGGCTCAATTCAAATAAGATTATCTCAATATAGAAGGGTAGTAAGGCAAGAATACCATTACAACGATAAAATAAACTTTTTATCACTTACCAAAACCCTTTCACTGAGTTCTGTATTTGCTCTCACATTGAAAGATTTGCTCAAGTCAAAAAGTCCTTCAATATACGCTTGGTAAGTATCATGAGTCCTGTAATTACTCGTGTCATACTGGAACTGGAAAAATAAACGTCTAATAATATCTGAGATTCTATGAGAAAAATAGGAGAGCACTGACATGAAATAAGAAGCTTTTGAGGGCTCCTTCATCAATTCGTTAATTGCCCATAACCCCCTCCCTGGAGACTTCAAAACTCTATACAGGTGCAATTTGTGAATTAATGAACGAACGTTCAAAAACTCCTGTCTTCGCATTAGTGCTTTCCTTAGATCGCTGGTGGACTCTTCAGTTAGGCAATCCAGCTATCTCTTCCTAAGACACCCTCCCACACCATCATGGAGAGGTGATACTGCTACAACGCATAAATTCACCTCTCGGGCAGACAGAGTCACTATAAATTTGTTCTTCAACTTTAATGATTCTGATCATACTATCGGTACGAAATTTTTTAAGCTGCTTGAAACTGTTATTTATCAAGAATTTCAAATCGGTGGGATCCGTTGTCACTGAAATATAAATTTTTGTTTCGATGTTCATCTTGAATTTTTTAATGGTTTCAATTCTGGTAGGAAAGTTTGAAATTGTTACTTCAAATCTAGAGTCTAAATATCGACTTCGTCAGTTTTATGCCCATGGCAATATCCGGTAATTTTTTTCTATATTTTTCTTGAATAGTAGAGGATTCGGTTCGGAAAATCAGCGCTCAACAAGAAAGAACTTACGTTGTAGTAATTGTCCTTGTATATTTGATTCAGCAAACTCGGATATTTGCTCTTAAATCTCCTGGCTAAGAACTTTGCATCTTCGATTCCTTGTGAGGTAAGGACTTTTTCACGATTTTCGTTGATGGTATCATTCCATCTCCATCTGGAATTTGAATAAACTTTTACAACTACTGTCAATGAAGGGTTAAGAAAATATAATTTTGTTGTATACAAATACTGAATAAGCTCAACAGTCAAGTCAGGTGCTTGCTATCTAAACTATGAAAAATTAATTCTAAATTACCTCCTAAGAAGATCCAAATCCTGATTACACAATTTTCCTTTGTACGGATATGATCTTCTTTCATCATAATTCCTTAGTATTTCCATTCTTATATTTTCTAAACTCCTTAGTCTACGAATTTCTTGTTGAGTTGGTGCACTGGTACCTTGTCTGTTGATACTCCATATGAGTACTGGAGTGCATTCTAAGGAAAAAAAAACTCTTTTTACCATTCCCAAAAAGGAACCTTTGACATTTGTGGAACATATTTTCTAATTCCTTTTGAATTAACTTTTGCCCATTTTACATCTCAAAGTGTTAAGAATGTATATAAACATTTTGAATTTTATTCTTTCTTTCTATCGGTGTCTTTAAAAAACTTAAAAATATTTTATTCCTAAACTATTCTCTTTCCTAGTCTCTCTATAATGAATTTTACTAAATACTGTTAAAATACTGCGAAATTCTTACCTGGAACATCTTGATTTGGTTTCCTTCCATACACAATTTGGTACGCAGTTTTGCTCCCAAAGTGCAAAAATGGATTTTCATCCACCCTGTAACAATACTCTTCACAGCAATTGTCATTAGGATCAGCTTGATATCCAAATTGTTGTCCAGATGACGTAGAATCATATTGTCTACCTTGTTGATCATTATACTGTCCATAATCAGGCCGGCCTTGATTGAAAGGGTTGTTATTTCTATTTTGGTTATTATACTGGTTTTGCTGATTGTATCTATTATTTGGATCGTATTGATTGTATCTGATACTCTCTTGATTATAATTTCCTCCACCTGAAACGTTGTATCTGTTGTAAGGATCTTGATTGTTATTTCTATTATAGTTCGGATTCAAATCAGATCCAAGATTGTAGTTATTTGTTGTGTTGTATCTGTTATATTGGTCTTGGTTATATCTGCTGTTTGGGTCATTATGCCTGTTGTAGGGATCGTTGTATCTGTTACCAGACTCATTGTATCTGTTGTAAGGATCATTATACCTGTTACCAGATTCATTGTATCTATTATTGGGGTCATTATATCTGCCACCAGATTCATTGTATCTGTTATTGGGGTCATTATACCTGCCCCCAGGTTCATTGTTTCTGTTGTAGGGATCATTATATCTGTTGTTGGGATCGTTGTAACGATTTCCTGACTGATTGTATCTGTTCTGTGGGTCATTGTACCTGTTCGAATCATTGTATCGGTAGTATTGATCGTTATTCCTATAATTCGAGTCATTGTTTCTGTTGTAAGGATCGTTGTATCTGTTACTGGCATCGTACCTGTTATTCTGATCGTACCTGTTGTTGGGGTCAGAATTATAACGATTGTTTGGGTCGTATCTGTTGTTAGGGTCCGAGTTGTATCGGTTGTTGGGGTCGTAACGATTGTTAGAGTCGTAGTTGTTGCTGTTGTTCTGATCGTTTGGACGACGAGTGTCTGGATTTTGGTCGTTGTAAGGAGGCGGGGTTTGGCTTCCATAGAATGGATTCTGTTGTGCCATATTCAGTTTGACAACTGCTAAAAGAAGGCAGAGGGTGCGCCTGGAGTATAGTGATTGCGCCATTGTCTGTAAATATAAGAGATCATCATAATGTTGAAACTGAAATAATACTTTATGCTACAAGATAATTATGCTTGAGGATTATAATTATTCAGTGTTGAAGCTGTGTAGATTGCGCAATGCCGATGGAAATAGTAATTTAAAATGACGAGTGTTCTGTGCAAATTGTGCATCTACAAATGGAATAAAATATTTTTATTTTCATATCGAATAACACTATTTAGGTACTTGAAAGAAGGTATGTATTGTGTTCCAAATAGGTCTATTAACTACTTTATTATCGCTTTAATGAGCAATGGCATTTCAAGCCACCTACCTTTTAATTGAAATATGTAGTTCATGGTATTTGCTTCCAGATATTACATACGTTATTGGAGTACGGTCAACTTGTGAAGTCAAATGTTGATAGTCGAATTATAAATTTGATTTTCTTTACCATATGAAATGAACCTTGAGTAGATTCAAGTGTAAAATTTTATTTACTCAACATTCCAATTCTTTTTTATTACAATAACACGAGTTTTCGTTAATTTCAGTTTATGTATGAATGTTTTTCTTAGCCTGAAATCAGGTGTATAGCTACCGCTCATCAACCGAATGAAGATAATATCTTCGATACAGGGGCCCTAAAAGTTTCTAAGCAAAAATTCCTGAAAATAATATCCAAAACACTATAGATTTTTGAGAATAACTGTTGGGGGATTAAAAGTATATTCCTCATAGTTAAACCTTTCTTTACTGATATGAACTTATTATTATATATTATAACATTATTCTGCCCTATAACATTCTGCTCGTGTCTACCTTGCAAGCTTGTTGGGAATGATTTGAAACTTTTATCATACCTACTGAAGCTCCAATAAGATGTTTCGTTTTGATATTGAATAAAAAAAGGATATTTTAAGAGGAAGCAATGAATGTTCATTTCATTTTAAAGAGGAAGGTATGCCATTAACGATGGAAAATTATATTAGTCAAATGGTTGCTACGGCTACAGCTCTAGCAAAAAATTCTTTTCATGAAGTTTTTAAAGACCAATTCACACACTTGCGGCTGTATGTCCTCGATAACTTCACGAATTCCAGCCTTTAATATATTGAATCGATTGTGCGGTTTTGGCATAGACTTCATCTTTCACGCAACCCCAAAGAAAAAGGTGTACAGGTGTTAAATCACAAGATCTCAATGGTCAATTGTGATAACCTGTTCGAGAAATAATACGGCCAGAAACTTTTAACGATTTCGATTCTTCACACCACTAACTTTTCCCATCAACTAAAATTTTTCCATCAGTTTCACTATTGAAGGCCAAGAAGGTGCTTCACGACGACCCAGAAGGTTTGTGAACGATGAATGCAAAATTTTCATAATTATTGTAGGGATTTTTAACAATTTCAATGCACTGTTAAAGCGTGTATCCTTCCATTTTTAGTAATGGCGTAGTTTTTACTGGTCAAATATCGAAGGATGGTAGCTGCCCAAATAGTGGATATTCAAAAAGAAATTCCTTATTGGAAAACCATTTATTGCTAAAATATAATAGTATTTATGCTATAAATAAATTGAAGATTGAATCAATGCGGTTTCTTACGGTAAGGAAGTCAACTTACTCAATATCAATTCATACGATAAGACTTATTTACCTCAATCTGTACTTCATATCATTCTCCAGAGATAATTTTTTTCTCTCGTTCATGTCTAGTCTACATAAGACTCTGCTCGAAATTTTGTTATCAATACTCGAACTCATTAAAATTTGTAGTGAAGATAAAATCATGCATTGAGAATAACTAGTAGTTGTAATATTTTCAGAATAATAGAGTCAACTTGCATTGCAGTATTAATGTTTTCTGACAATATAATCTTCAATTTTGCTCAATATGATTCAAGCAGAGGAGCTCCCATGGGCAAATCTCGAGATAGTGTCACTGAAGAAGACATTGATGCATATCGTTGATCGAATAGTCAATGATTTTGTGAGTAAACATGTAGCTATACATATCTTGCAAGATTTTTCTCTTCAATTGATCGTGTTCGTATTGCTGTGAATTTTCTTTTCGTATGCAAAATTTTCGTTTATCTAACTTCATTTATGGTTGTCCTTTTCGGCATAACTTACACTTACTTACAGCTGTTATTTTAATTTCATTTTGAAAATAATTCATTTTTTATCATACTTCTTTCTATAATCTATATGAACTGAAAAGTGAAAAATCTCAGAATTGAAAAAAACTATGTTTTGAAGGTGTCTAGGTAGGTAACAGAAACATTTCCAATCTCTCATTTTGAGTATTTTTGTTCTTGATTTATATTATTGCATCAACTTTTCATATTCTTTATAATATACGATCTTTTGAATTTTGCTAGTATGTATTTAACTGAAGATGAAAAAAAAAATGTTGTAGATTAAATTTTATAATAGAATTATCTCCTCGATTTACAAACATTTTCATATCATCAATTATAAGAACAATCTTGTCAACAAAAATTGGAAGGAACGCTTTTCTGATCTCAAATTAACATATATCAAGTTATGAGATTTGTTATGCAGTTAAATGCAAAAATGATGATAAACCTCTATGAGTGCCTTTAAAGCACTAACAATGTTTTGCATGCTTTGTAGGTTCACTTATACACTTGTGGCTAATATGAATTGTATCATAACATGATAGGTAGGAATTATTTACTATGGACAATGTTCACAAGTCAAAAAATTTTGTTTTTCTTGAGCAAAACTTTTTCTCGTCATTATGTTAGTAAGGGTACACTTTCACATTGCTGAAATTTTCATTTTCGAGTGTATTTTCCGAATTTTGAGCCAAAACAATATTATAAATCAAAATATGGCACATCAAAAAAAATAATTCATATATACAATAAAATTTCGATTATTTCGAAATATAATAATGGTTGGTATAGAATGTAGATGAACGGATTGATAATAAACGTTTTCGGAAATTTCGCAGCGTTACTATCATAAAAACTATTGGGTATATGCCAATATTTACGTCTGTCTCTATACAAATAGTCGGGAAATTCTAGATATCAAATTTTATCAGTGTTAGCAATGGTGCTTCACCGAAAAATCGGAATTAACCATTAGAAAATTTAAACATTGTTGGAATCGAACTTTTAGCTCACTCCAATTTCACTAATAATAACTCCTTTTCAGCGTTACAAAAAATACGATTGGGTACCTCTGAACTTCTATAAAGAGAAATAGGTAAAATCTTTCTGTTTTCCAGAAGTGCATATGGTTATGTCGTTGAATATGATTTTTCAAGTTATTAACAATTTTTCTCCATTATCTATCCTTCTATTTATAATACAGAGTTCCAACTACCGAACTGGCTTAAAGTCTATACCTTTTCAACTTCAAATTGGGAATTAACAAAATCAAATTGGGAATAATCTTTCCTATAAAATTCACGCATCTTTGTATGTGAAAATGGAGTAGCGAACAAATATATTATGTATATATGCCTATATCGAAGGTTAATTTTAAAAAATGGTCTATATTAAAATTAAAGATTCTGAATATTTTCAAAATTACATTATGAACGTTTTTTACAGATACAAAAAGTGAAATAATTAATTTACATAGAAATTAATGATGTCCCAATTTGAATTTGAGTGTTCTCAATTTGAATGTGTTTATTCCCCATTCAAAATGTTTATTCCCAAGCTGAATGTGTTTATTCCCAATTTAAACGTGTTTATTCCCAATCTGAATATGTTCATTCCCAAAATGTAACTGTTTCGTCCCAATTTGAATTTGATTAGTCTCAATTTGAAGTTGAAAAGGTATAGTGCGTAAATTTGCAAGCGAATGCAAAAAATTTCTTTGAAAAAAATCCGATGAAATCCAAATTATAATAAATCTGAAAAAAATCCAACAGAGGTAAAAAAATACGCAATTGGGATTCAAATCCGCAGGCTGGCAACACTGGAAGTTCTAGTTATCAAATTATATGTAGGATGGTCGCAAAGTAAACAGTTAAACAAGGAAAACATCCAACAGAGCGAAACCGCTGATCACATACGACAAAGACAAAACATACTTCTCCATCCCACTGCCAACAAAACAAAACGACATCGTTTCATTTCTATTTACCGGACGACGTGATGTAAAATCATAGTGGAACCGAGTTCATCAACTTAAATCACTTAGACCCAGTTGATGTTTTCCATGCGTTAGTCAGGTTCAGTTCTTAAGACAAGTTAAGTGAAGTTCAACTTAAGGAACACCTTAAGCCGGCTGTTTTATTAAATCCAATAACAGACTATTAGTGCTGTTATTCTGAACTGCAACAGTTCGACCAAAGGTGAGGAATTGGTATCGTTTTGATAAGAAACTGAATTCGATTGTTGTGCTTTATTGAAGAGTTGTGTAGGTGAATTCGGAATGTATAAAGGAAGAAACTGTGACAAACGATCTAAAAATACTCGTTACAAAAATAATATTACGTCATGTTTACGCGTAGCACCTGTTTTGATGATACCTACTCGTGGTATTTGAAAAAGACGAATTCTTCAGTGTTTTTAGAGAGGAAGATCGCTTAGCATAAGGATCTAACATTTCAATTGGTGACCATATATAGATATTGGTGTCATTTCGACAGTGAATACTGAAGCTTTTGGAATTCGTAATTTTTAATGTTAAGTAGTCCAACGTCCATGAACTTTCATTCATTCAATTTTTTTTTTGTTTTTGGCGATTTTGAGAATGAAAGTATTAGAACAAGAGTTTTTTTTCTCTTTTTTAATGTTTTTGGGCGTCAGAAGTTTTAAAAAAAAATCACTCATTTAAATAAACTCAAAATATAAGTATAAAGAAAAGTACAAACACATAGGAAGATTAATTTCATTGAAAATTTTAAAACGAAAATTCTGCCTTAGGGATTATTATTCCTTCAATGATATCACCATACGAAGGAAATATTAAAATATCAGCGTAAAAATTTAAGGAACTTCGAGATTGAGGTAATTGGCTCTCAAATCGGTATAACATTTTAGGAATTGCTAGGAATTTCTGTTGAAAAATGTTGTAAGTTCCCGAGAAATAAATTTTTTGAATTGTGTTTCCTTGATTTTTGCTTTTAAAATTCTTACATCCTGTTTTCGAACTACGAGGATTCATGGGCTAAAGCATATTGTACCAAATTTTATGTGAAATAAGCTCTTTCTTTTCAAAAATTCACCCGTAAAAATTTCAGATGGGTTTGATTTTTTACTCTAACGATAAAAGAAGTTATTGAAAGACAATATATCAATTAATCTAAAAATAAATATTTTTTATGTGGTTCTGTTTTTGCATAATAGAAGTTATCACATATTGTTTCTTGTAAATGCCGAATTGAATTTTCAGACTTAATTCAAGAGAAAACAGACTTTGGGACAAAAAAAAACCATTTGGAGTAACTCAACGTTGAGAAGTTTTTTGGAAGATATATTTCAAGATTAGGTATATAAATTACAAACCATGCATGAATGCTATTAAATTTTTTCCTGCAGCGATTCCAAAGGTCAATCAATGAAACCAAGAAACAAAAAATGATTACTTTTTCATTTAACGTATTGCATTCTGAGATACTAAATGTTTATTTTTTCAAGAGACAATATTTGTTAAAAATGATCTAGTGAATCTCTTCCAATTAAACTAACGACCTTAAGGTCAATCCAGATTATTTTTCAACTAACAGAGACATATCTAATCCCAGTTTAGAAAATTATGACGGAATCATGTGATCAAAACATAAAATAATAAACAACAAAACGACTAATTTCGATAAAAATGTTCAGGGATTGCACAATTTTAGAATTCTTACTGAAAAGTTATTCGATATCAGTTTATTCAAAACATTTTCAGGTTATTATTATAGAATCATATTCTAATTCTATATGTACAACAAACAGAAACCCATTTGAAGTTATTCACGAACCATTCATTTTTGTTATTGAAATAAATCTATTAGGTATCATTTACCATGAAATTTGAACCAACGAATGAGGAAATAAATCAAGACATGTTTGTTCTTTCATTATCTAAGCAACGTTAAGTGTTGTTATTGGATATTCTGTATTATTAATCTTGAGTCAATTGAAGTATTGAATATCACTGAACATTCAGATGTTCCCAATTCGTTTTTGAAAACCTGATTTGTATAAAGTTTCAAGAAGTATTTGGTCCCAATTTGTATGTCTTTATATCTAATTTTATAAAAGGCTTGAAAAAATGAGGAAAACACTCATGTGCTCTTGAGCGCTCATTCATTTTCCACCCTTGGAAACCACATAAGTGTATTTAGGTATATAGAGAGTGTTCCAGATTTTAGTTCAATAACTTTTGCTTCGGATAGAACAAATCTTTTTATGAAAAATAGTTCATATACATATATCCTAACAAGCTTCGTTTTCGAGACACTGTCACGGAAATATTGGGTAATTTTTTTCAAATATTCATCTGGAATTTAATTAGTTATGTTATGATGAAGAGACCATCATTTTGAAATTTTGCGAGAAATATTTTTTTATATCGACATTCACAATCTCTGTCGGTTTTGTGATTACAGAAATATTAGGTAATCTCTTCTTCGATATTCTTCTTTAATTTTCTATGGTGTTTGTTAGGTTATAAACATGAAATTGCTATTTTACATCCAAATACATATCTTACTCGATCAAATTCTTGAATTTGAAATCAACATTATCATTGGCGATTATTAAAACTAGAAAACTAAACTTGAGTCATATTGGGAAGGTGAATCGAGAAGATTGATTCTCAGAATTTCTGGTTATTACTGAAAATTGCGAAGGATAACCATAGAATGAGTCATCATCGAATATGAAAACAGTCGCGGTAAAGGTTACAGGGTGTTTATTAATATGACTCAAAATGATTAAGCCAATGATATGAGATAATTTTGAGTTCCAACAACATCAGTCATACTCACAACACGATTGATGAAATTGATAATAGCAAAGTACCTAACCTGGATTTATCCAAAAATAGTTTATCAATTCAAATGAATTGAATAGAATCTCTATCTATATCATCGTAAAATTGTAGTGAAGACGATATAAATCAAATGAAAGGAATTTTTTGGAAATACGTCAATAGATTGATTTTGCTGACCTTGATGGTGAAAAGTAGCAAATCGATTTAGATAAGCTTTTTTACTGAGCTTAGTGTCATATGTTTCCGTTATCATACAAGGAAATTCCACTTTTCCTCACCTACTTGAAACCATTAAAAACGGCATTATTATTAAATCTATCCACATTGAATAAGAGTTACTATTACTATTGTGTACCTAATTTGGGAAATTTTCCATAGTAAGTAGAGAAAATAAAATGTTCAATTCGTAAATTACCAAGTAACTTATGTTTCATATTAGATAATAAAATTTATTTCTCTGAATGTAGGCAAAATCTACACTATAAAATAACTAAGAAAAAAAATCAAAATAACAAATCGGTATGACTTAAAATTTTTCAAACGCACTTTTATCTGTACCTACATTTACTTATATTTCAGGAAATAGATTTGTAATTTTTTCATCTCCTAACAATATTCTTTTTGCTTTCTTAATTTTCCGTTGAATCTCAATATGTTTTTCGAAATATTAAGGTTAACAGGAAGTGAAAGGGACAAACACATAATACACGAAGAAAAGATTTCATAGCAAACCAACTTCGGTTAAAATCATACCATACTTATACCAAACCCGTGAGAAAATTCCTGATGATCTGTCAAGCGAAAACACCGGCAATTCAGATATAATCAGTAATTTAGAAGTTGTTCCTCTTCAAAACTGAATCTTCCCCATGGTTTTAACAATAACGTATTCTGGAGTCTGATTCAGATGAAAAATCCCAAATTATTATTATGCAAAACGAAATAATTCTAATAAATTGAACGAACTTCTAGAGGCACTCTCAGAAATAATCATCCATTGTAATTTACTGCCTGAATAAATAAAACCAATTAACAAAAATCTCATCATTTGAATATTACAATTTATTTATTATTTTTTTTTCATTTCAGATGGCCAATCCTTTACATGCTCTCTTCTGGCTAGTTGTCTTGATATTTTTGGCGTTTTGGGCTGCTTCAATCTGTGCTTTCTTCTACATTATAGTGTACTGTTTCGAAGCATGTATACCAGCGTTGAAGGTTAGCAATAGAAGATGCAATTCAGATTTTATATTATTTTGTGTTTGAATCGATGAAATATTAGTTTTACGTTATTGGCATGAAATAGTTAATTGTTGATGATTCATAAGTTTTTCATTTTGTTTTCAGGATATATCGGATCTCCTTCTACAAGGAGTGCAGTTACCAAACTTGTGTGCTAAGAAATTCCTTGAAGCTCTGGCATAAGTGATTGTGTTGTTTTCGTCCATAAGTGTTCAATTTTGCATAAGTTTTATATTGTTATAACACTGTAACTTAAGGAATGATGTTGATAAGCTCAGATATTTATTACTTTTTTAATATACATTAATAATATTATTTTCGAGAGTGGTGTATTTATTCTTTCAGAAGCTTTTCTTAATGAACTAATTTGGCTTCCGAGTCTACCGAAGGTAGAGGAAGCAGCATCACTTTATGAATGAAAACTTTCAAAATTTCCTATTTCCTATTTTCCTAGGATTTATCCCTGAGGAAAAACGGCTGAAGGTGATTTTGATAAAGTTATAGTCAGCGGACTAGTTAATTATTTCTACCACTCAAAAATATGAAGGGAATATGATAATGCTAGTAATATTGAGGGAAAAGACAAAGGTTTATTCTTCTTACCAATCTAAAAATTTATTTTTGGGTTGTTTTTTAATTAATTTCTTGTAGAGGTTTGAAATTGTTGATTTTTTGTTAATGAATATTTCCTCTATCATCAAAATTTGTTGAAGAGATGCCATCAATTCTTTCATCTCTTGGTAGAAAACCCCGATAACCCAATATTAATTTTTTGCAATCTGCATAGTTTCTGTTAGAGAGGCAAATTGAGACTCTGCCCTCTGCCTATAGGTTGCAGTTTGGCTAGCGTCGGTTAGCCAGAAAAATTCAGGTTGGGGCATTAAAGGTTAACAAGAACAAATTAGTTCTTTTCGAGAAATAATAGTGTTACAATATCAAAAATAACTTACTGTGGAGGGCTGATTTTAAAGGACCTAATGCTAACGGAGCTTAGTGCCCTATTAGTAGATAATTTGATCTATTTACTACCTATTTCAAATACAAACATAAGATATGAATGAATCGTAGCTTCAAAATCACCTTTCAGTGCAAGATTCAATTATATCAATGCCCTTCAATGAATTTTATTACATCGAAATAAGCTAAATTATTCAAATATTGGTCAAAAAATTGCACAACATTGTATTCTACAAAATATGTTGAAATCTGATCAGAATATCAAAATGCCTACTAGAATTATATTCAAAGTCTCCATATTCATGAAAAAATGACATCAACAGTCAAACATTTCTAATCCATCAAAAAAAAATCCTTGAAAAAAAATTCATCAATTTTGGCCTTCAATCTTCTAAATTTTCAGTGAAAATAGTGCAAAAACATACAAAATGGTGAGTTTATATATTGTATTGGGGACTAACATAAGAATACAAAATAATAATTTCCAGTTGAAAGAAATGGCTGAATTCTTGTTCTGGCTGTTGGTTCTGGTATTTTTCGCATTCGGGGTGGCAGCATTTTGTGCCACTATATATATAGTGACATATTTCCTACAAGCTTTCATCAAAGATATTGCGGTAAGAACAAATTTAGGTCATTAATATTCTAAAATTTGACTCCACATAATCAAATAATTTTTTGTTCAATTTTTAGCCATTAAATGAAATGCTTATGCAAGGCATCCAGCTGCCGCATATTTGTGCCAAGAAAATGATGGACATATTATTCTCCAGAACAGAAGCTTGAACTAACCACACCCTGAAGCAGTAAGGTCATAAAAATAATAATCAATTGTTAACTCCATTGCAACCTAAATAACTTCCTGAGTCATACTGAAAGTAGAAATTATATTAACTCACAATTACATGACCGTAACGAATTCAATCTCGTTTTTTTTTCTGGATTTTCTCGAAATGATACGATGAAAAACGATTTAATTTCAACATTTCATGTTTGATATGAGATGTATTTGAGTAACGTTTGAAAAACAAATAGTGTAGGTACTCTAGGTATTGGCTATTCTAAGTCAAGGTCAAATAAGTAATTTTTATTGTTATTTCGTTCCATTCAACATGCTGGAACGTCATTTTGTTTATGTGATATGAGTTTAGCGGATATTTTGTTCAGCCGAGCATATATATTTCTCAATTTGTAACGTCTTTGAAAAATGATTTTGTTTGGTGCTCACTTAATATTCCATGTAACATTCAGAACAGGACTCAATATACTCAGGATACAATTATTTTTTAAAACAGTAATCATATAAAAATAATAATAATAATGTACCAGCAAAATAAGAGGAACTGGCCAAATCTCTACTCTCAAGTTTGTAGTTCATAGATTCTTGAGGCGAAAATGAACAATTTTTGTCTTTACCATTTTTTCTGATCCGACCTAGATGAAAAGATATGGCCATTTTAAATTTTCATCATGAGCTATGTCATCCCTGAAATTTGCTCCCAAAATTTTTCCAAACATAAGAGAAATTTGTTTCAGAATAATAAGCTTACTCTAATGTAACTTTGGAAAATCTGTGCTCACTGATATTTGCACCGTTTAATTTTAAGGTTATGTTATACATGACCTTGTTTATACTGAATAAAAATTTGAAGAAACCTAACAAAATATTGATTTTCCATACATCATTTCAAAAAATTTGGAAATGTAATAATTAATCACATCACCACGGACAGCCAGTCCACGCTGAGTTCCCTGGAATCATAAAGCCAGAGGTCTTAACTGACATGGGAGTGCCGTAATACCATGAAGCAAAAGAGAATAAAATAACTCTACTATGGGTACCCAGGGCTTTGTGGTATCGAAGAAATCGAAAAAGCTGATGAACTTGCAAAAAGGGCATCAAGGTTTACACCTATTGGTCCTGGGATCTTCTGAGGGCTTTGAAAATACCAATATAGGGCAGCGGTCCAACAATGCGAGTGGGACAATAAAAAAACCCTCTGAGAAAAATTCTGGGTCTTGCTCAGGCAAAGAAATTTGTGGTGCTTTCATCGACCTATACCAGGAAGCTCCTGAAGCTACCACGAGCTGAGCTTCGGGTGATGGTGGGACTGCTGACAGGACACTGTCGGTGCAAATACCTTTTGTACCGCATGGGTAAGTCATCAGATGAGATCTGAAGGCTCTATGGAAAGGACGTAAAAAAGCCCAACACATAGTGTGCAAATGCCCGGGGCTGGCAGGCCTAAGAACCACTCACATGGAAAGTCAGTTTTGGATAGTCACGAAGTTATAGCCAAAGCTCCTAAGGACCTAAGGACGTCTTCGGTTTCGTTAACAGCATCGACGGCCTCCCTGGGTTTGTATGAATAGGTAGGTTGAAGTCCAAAAGACCAAATTGGTCGCAGATACCAGAAGGCTAACAAAGCCGCAACGACCTCAATTTAGTGAATGATAATAATAATCCAATTAATATTTTATCGAAACAACGAACTCTCAAAATCAATTTCCAGGAATAGGGGTTGAAGAATAAAATTTCATTATATCGATCAAAAAGTACATTGTATCGATGAAATCAAGTTCACAATGAACAAATTGTTTTTCAGTGTACTAAAGCCATTCAATCTGCTGTAATTTCTTTGAAAATTAAGATAATGCAATACATAAAAAGAGGAAATGTCCAGAAAAGATGAGCCGAAATCTAATTGTTCGAAAATATTCTCGTTTGTCAACTGTTTACTTCGCATGGTGTTCTGAATGAAAGCTAACCTTTTTTTTCTTCACCCTGTATATAACGAAAAACTAAGTAACTGAGAACGCAATTTCAACAGTATGATCCCGAGGAATTAAGTTACAACTAAAAAAAATTTTGGAGATTTTGTCCATTCTACTAATTTTGCCGGTGTATGTATAAATGAATCTCCATTATAAAAATCGAATCAAAATAACCTACAAAAATAAATTGAAGAGTAGAACAATCGTCACAGCATACCGACTTGTAATGGAAAGTTTTTTTTCACATGATAATAAAATAGCATAGTATTTATGAAAAACAGAATTTGAAATGTGTTATTTTTATCTTTTCATCAGAAAAATACCTAAGTACTGGGAGAAAATATATGAGGGTTTAAAATTTAAAGATCTTCGTCTGTTCATCACCATTTGGCAACATCGACTGCGAGATTTACAGTTGATCAATTCGTTGTATTGATTGGAGAAGCAAATAATGAATTATTGAAGTAAAATTTGTATATCTAAGAAAACAGAAGTGAAATTTGAATCAAGACAAACATTTTGAAACATCTTCGAAAGTTTCCATTGGCATGTACTAGATAATGGTATATTTCAGTTGCTATTCTTCAGGTCTTTACTATTGTTAATTCGATTAACCGTTATGTTGAACCTGCTTGTTAACATGATGAGTCAACAGGTAGGTACTACAATCCTTGAGTAGAATAAATTGAAGCATTTAAGAGATAGTTACACAATGTTATATCTATGAGAACCTCAGGAACAGAGAATCTTAATCATGCCGAGATTGCACAATAATGAATATAAGGAAAATCATTGTTGAGGACAGTTTCTGTTGGTAATTTTTTTTTGCCATTATTGACACGTTATCATATGCGTTGAGTGGTAAATAATGGTTCCGGAATTCTTGCAGTTCGAATGTGAATTGAAGGATACTACAATTATCCCACGATATTGTTTAGTAAAAAATGTTAAATGTATATTGGCATGAGAAAATTTTACCAGCCATCCACAAAAACTTGCAGTCTGACTAAGTGAATTAACACACAAATAAACAAGTTATAAATACCTGTAGATGAGTAACAATTTTCCTTGAAGAAAATGTGACATGTGGTTTCATCTTGGAACTTTTTATAGCAACTTCAATTTAAATCAATTTAAAATTTCGAATTTTTTAGGTATCTAAATATTTGAATGGACATTTTCCGAATACATTTTTTGTTGAGGACTGAATTGCTTGATAATTAGAATTTACAATTTTCTTCAGATTTCGAAAAAGATTTCTTGAAAGAAAATTTCATATTCGAATTAATTTTTCATCAATTGAAAAAAAAACGAACTGCTATCTGATATGAGAATTGGTTATATAATTGCTACCAGCATGGCCAGCGAGAGTTATTTTGAAGCCTGAAGCAAAGAAGTTTTCGGTGCCCTTGTTAAAAAGCATCAATAACAACATGACTTCCCTCATTACCGATTACTAACGAATTAATCGATAATAAATTAGTAGAATCCCACCACAATATAAGAACTTCTGAATGAGGTTGAAAACTAATTGGGATTACAAACATGTTTCGCCGAATTGCCGCCTCTCAAATAGAGTTGCCTGAATCTATCGCTTCACTCTTCCACCCCTAACGCCGGCCCTGGCTATTAGGCAAGGAATTGAATTGAAAAAATTAGTATCCGAAACAATAGGCGACACACCTACAACTTTAAACGTTATTTGTTATGAAAGTATAATATGTTTTTTAGCGTGAAGTTATGGTTCCATAAATTGAATGACTGGAATATTCGTTTGAATTTGTTGAGTCCGATAATGGATTGATTGTATTCCTGGCATACTTACTAGAATTTTGATTATGTGTACAGGTGTGTCAATAGGGAATCATACACGTTAATGTAAACAATGACTATATAGGATCTACTGAACGGTTCTTGAAAAACTGACAGAGTGTTACACATACCCAAAGTTACGAATTTAAAAATACAAAATTTAATCGAGTTGTCCTGAGCATCTGAGCCGTTTTGCCGTGTTTTATTTAATATCCCTCTAGGTCATGTGATATTGGTCCGAATTGTACCTAGAGGTAGTTTTTGAATTGTCCAAGATTTCCGGAATATTTGGTTCATATTGTGGAATTTTTTTTAATATCTGCTTAGGAAAATTTTGCAACAGATCTATTCTGTCTTCATGAGTTGAACTCATAGATCTTTTTCTTAGAAAATTGCGACATTGATAAGTCTATAAAAAATGCAGAAAAATCAGGAATTTCGGGAATTTCTGAGAAATCTTTTGACTGCTTTTTGTGCTTTTCTGATGTGATCTATTTTGAATGCAAATTTACACAGAAGGCAGATCAGCAGTGTTTCTTGTTTCTACAGCAATTTAAAGAGATATAAGGAGAAATGAATGATATTTTTACACTTAAAGTTGACATTTAAGTTAATTCGGACTCATCAAGCATCAAGGACCTTTTATGTTGAACAAAATACCCTTTCCTAGTACTATGAGTATTGAAAAATGTGGTTATTCATCACTTTTTTCATTTTTCTGTCGAATGTTGTTTTTTCAACAAGCGATTAGCAATTGTTTAAAATTCAATTCTGATTTCAATTTGTGAAATGAGGAGAATATTCATGATGAACACATTGAAATGACTTTTTTTTCATTAACATGGCCAATCAATTACTGACCTCGCTAATGGTTGTTTTCATTAAAACTTCATCGTGGTGATTTGCTCGATCAAATCATTTCTGTGTTCAATTTCAATACATTTTTGACAATTTCCATAGATTTCAAACTACAATCAACGAGTTGATCGGTCAAAATTTTATGAATCCCATTCCCATCGTTAGTCTACTTAGTATTGAATCACCTTTTGTAGCCCAAAAAATTGTTGTGTATATAAAAAAAATTCAACTATCGAAGCATTTGAATCATAAATGAATGAGTAACTTGGATACTACTGGTAATGTTCAATCTAGGAGAATAAATTTATCTATGACATAACTGAGAATAGGAGGAAATGATTATTTTTTGTTTTCGATTAAGTTAATTCTTGTTACGTGAAGGATTCGTATGACACCAATGCACCACACATAAACGCGAGAAGTATATACAAAAGTCTTCTAGATAAAGTATTATCGTTTAATAGATGAAGTTTTCATTATTGTTCCTTCAAGAAGAAGCACAATTTGTATTACCTATTTCATAACTATCTATAGGTACAACAGATTTTCTAAACACGCCAAATTATACAAAATTCTTCTCAGGAAACAGAAACAGGAATGAAAGGATATACCTAATTATATTTTTTCTTCGATCAATTTGATGATTTTTACGTTAAAACTTCGTATGGCACCATATACAAGGTGAGTCAAAAATTTTGGGGCTAATAGTACATTGAAAAAAAGGATAGCTTGATGAATTAATATATGGCCCAAAATGTATATTAAGTATACTTCTACTCTTCTGATATTGTTATGAAGGGTGTTTTTAGGGGGTGAGTCATGATTTTTTTGGAACAAACTTCTATGGTTATCGATGAATCTCGTTATGAATGAATCTGCTGACATCATGTGACTACACAAACTCAAATATCTCGAAAATGGTTCAACTTTTTGTATTTGGATAAGAGTAGGACCTTTTTCATGTAATTTTCTTCATTTCATCGAAAGCTATTTTTTCACCAAAACGAATACAACGAAAGAAGTTGTCCCAAAAAAAAAATCATGACTCACCCTTTATGAAAATATCAGAAATGTACAAGTGTAATGAAAAAAAGGATTTTAACAGTATACATCTATGCAGAAAATTTCAATCAATGGCATTCACCGTTTAAAAGTTATGCGGAGAATTTTTTTAAATTTTATCAACTTTGGAGCGGTATATCTTCCTTAATATGCGTTTTGGGTCATAAGTTTATTTATCAACCTATACTTATATTTCAATGTACTATCACTCCCAGAAAGATCGATACACATTTCGGACTCACCCTGTATAGATACAACCGAGAAGTGTCAACCAAAGTGTTCTAGACTCAGTGTTCTTGCATTTTATAAAAGCAGTTCTCATTATTATTTTTATCTAGAAGAAGCTGATTTGCAACTATTTTATTGATTATTAACGATGGTCTTAAAGTCTAGAGTCCAAGAAATTAACTATTTCATAACTATGTAGATACAGCAGAATTTCATAACGCGCCTAAAGAAATAAAATTATTCTCTTCAACGAAATAGGAGTAAAAAAGATAAGTAATAATATTATTTCTTCGATTAAATCAATTATTGTAACGTGAAAACTTCATTTAGCACCAATGCACCATAGATACACCCAAGTATCGAGAAACTTCTAGACGAAGTGGTCTTGCATTTTAAAAATTAAGTTCTCACTATTGTTCTTTCTGAAAGCTGAATTCCAACGATTTTATAGGTTATTGACAAAGTTCTTATGGCCTAGGCCCTAGGGTCTAAGAAATGCAATATTTTGTAACTAGTTACACCAAATTTCCATAAACCGCCAAAACAAAATAAAATTCAAGAACGAAAACTTCAACTTACGTTTTCTCAGTTTCCGAAAAATCACCAGATGGCAAACCGTCCAAATCTCAACACAAAGTCCAAAAACGGCCAATAACCCGAAATTCCACCTTTTCTCACGGTTTCACAATATTCAAATCTTAGCGCGGACGCCAGAGTTCAAGTCTTCGGCATTTTACCGTACCACTTTAACACAACCGCCAGAGTAGGTTTCAGTTGGTCAGATACAGGTTTGGAGTGTACAAGATCGAAGTAATGAATGCTGTTCGCGAGGTATCCCACAATTTTTTATTTACACATCAACTTTTGCTCTGGTAGGTGCTCAAGACGGTTAGAACGGCGCAGGTGACGTTTGGTCGTCGATTGATTTGGTGAATTTGGTTCATTGGTGCTAGATCGTCGGTTCGATTGATTTTTTGTGGATAGAGGAATGGTTGGAAGGAGATTTGAGATTTAAATGTCTGTGGAAAGTTTTCTAGAGCGCTAAATATCACTCGAACTACTTGCGGTTTTCATGAGCTCTGAAAAAACTAGATGCAGAACCAAAGCAATAATTACGACACTTATTATTACTTTTACTATGTTTTTCGAAGCTGCAGCTACAAACGATACTCCTTATTTAATATTGTTAGTAAAGACTGCATGCAGTAAAAACTGTATATAAATATATCCAAGAATGCTATTATCACTTGAATGAACGAGCGCTCAAAGTTTCGTAACATCACGTCAATGCATTCCTCATTAATTTCCACTATGCTGCTTCAATTTTCTATGATTTTAATGATGCGAGCGACTCGAAATCATATAAGTCTTGAAATTGTTATTTTATATGTACTAGTTAAATCGCAACTCTGTTTTTCTCCATCCTTAATGGTATACCTTTCTCTTTAAAATGAAGTGAACATCTATTCATTCCTCTTGAAATATACCTACTCGTTTTCAATATCAAAATGTAACCTCTTATTGGAAGACCCTTTATATTTAAGGTGTAGTGAAAAGAAATCATTTTTGCATGAAAAACAAGGCTTTAATTAGCATAGTTAGAATTATCTGATTCAAGTTTAATATGCAGCGTTTTTGTTTGATAACTCATTGCCATTTTGAAGGTAATATCATTAAGGCACTTTCATAGAAGCCCAAGGGATGCTTGGGGGGTATTACCCCCTGGAGCATTCCAATGGCTCCTCGACGAAAAAAAACTATATATAAAAATCGAAACGAATTTTTGTCTACACCCCCCTAGATGTTTAAATTCACCCTCAGTGAAAATTTTCTGGATTCAATACTGCTCGTTTCTATTGGCAAAATATTGAAATAGTCTTTTTTTTTGCACAAACCTCTGTTAAAGCGAATTTTTCAGCAGCAACATTGTTCTCTATGCACTAGAACAGATGGTGATCTCTTGGTGCCAGATCTGGACGATGAGGTGGATGCATAAGAACCTCCCAACCAATTTCCCAGAGCTTCTGGCGAGTTCACTATCAATGTATGTGGCCTGGCGGATGGAACTCAATTCCTCTCCCATTGGCCAAAGTTGGCCGCTTCTGGGCGATTGCTTCCTTCAGACGGTTCAATTGTTGATAGTACAGTTCCAAGTAAATAGTTGTGCCCTAGGGGCATATTTTCTCTTTGCTTGTGTCCATCTTTGACACGCACTCAAACTAAATTGAGTCAGCTAATCACAAAACTATCAGAAAAGTTTTCGTAGTACGAAATCTCATTTTTCTAACGCTATCTAGTAGAACTCAATTGGACCCATGAAATGCGAGATACATATAACTAAAAGCATCTATTGGAGAAATAATAGATTTCTTTTTACTACACCTGATAAAAATTGTAATAATCATGAACCACTTACCACTATCGTTGTTGTCCCACACAACAACTGTTGCTTCAACCCTTGCTAGTCTGTTGGTTTGTTTTCATATAAAAAAAACCTCTTATTGGAAACTAAAAATTATTATTAATGTAAACATGGTCGGCCTACTTGATATAGTTAAATTTGAGGATGGATTCGTAAACAGCCAGTCGAACCCTATCGTTGAAGACCATACCCGGTCCAAATTCGAAAATAACATTGCGATCTGTTCAGGGAACGAGCGTTCATCAAACAATCATCAATAATAAACCAGAAGATGCAATAGGAAGAATTGATAAGGTCACAGGTGTCTGTTTAGATTGACTGTTTGATTTATGTTGAATAATCTATTATTACCTAGAACCCTATTTGGGGTGAAATGTGCACTTGAAGGGAAGAAACTATTCTTGTTAGAAGTTCAGGGTCAAACAACGTTTCATTGTTTTCGTTATGTCAGAGTTTCAAGGCGAATAAAAAATTAATGGGATTTCTGAAGCATGTTACGACCATAATTTCACGCTAGGCCAGCATAAAAAAACATTTTTTCACGTTGACAAGCTCATGACAGATTTGAGCAATGGGACCTCAGTCCCGTTCGTGGATTTGGGTTTAATTGGTCTCCTTAAGGTGCGTAATGTAGAAAACTTTGAAAATTTGGATTAATAAATGAAACATTTTATTCTCACTTCGTTTCCTGAAGACACTTTGAAATTCAAAAATATATCTTTCATGGTCATCAATTTATAATTGCATTTCCCATCTATTTTTAATTAGACCATAAATGTTAAGGTTTAAAGCTAGAAAATTATTGATATGGAGTCAGGAACCTTTTTGGAATAATTTCTTAGGGAAAGGAATATGAAAATAATCATTTCCAAATGAATTTCGTAGAACAAATTTAATTGCTATTTTGAAGTAAGGTAAAAATTCTTCTGATCCAAGTAGTTATCGTCCTATAAGTCTTCTGAGTGTTCTTTTCAAAATCTTGATTCTATTCAGGATTGAATGAATCTTATGATGAGGATGCTCTGCAAAATTGACAGAGAGGTTTTAGGAAAAATAGCAATTGTTCTGATAAGGTTCTTAGTTTATCTTCTTTCATTGAATCAGGTTTCAATAATGAGTTTAAAACAGAAGCTGTTTTCTTGGATTTATCATTTGAACTGCGGAAAAATGATTCGTTTCATCGAAAACATGTTATCTGATAGGAAACTTCGTGTTTTTGTTGATGTCAAAAGTAGTAGTTTCAAAACTTTGAATAATGGACTTCCCCAGGGATAGGGTTTGTCTCCCATACTTTCCAATTTATACTTGTGTGACATCCCTGTTACCTTGCCTGAGAAATTCATCTATGCCGATGATATTGCTCATTTGAGTGGCATTTATGACTTAATCCAAACAAAACAGAAGTATCCTCTTTTCATTTGAATAATCAACAAAAATATATAAAATTGAAAGTGACTTTCAATAATTCCGTCTTGAATCATAATTATACTCCCAAATATGTTGGAGTTAAACTTGATTCTTCTTTGAATTTCAAGCTTCACTTGGAAAATTTATGTTTGAAATTGATAATAATAATTTCCTTAGAAAATTAGTAGGTTCTTCATGGGGTGCTGATGCCAGCACCGTACGGCAGCCTTTGCCTTGGTTTTTTCTGCTGCTAAATACTGTTGTTCTGTTCGGTTCAATAGTGCTGATGTTCATAAAATTGATGCACAGCTTTTAACGTTTCTATGAGAATTATAAGTGGCACTATTAGATCTACACTTTCAGATTGGTTACCAGTGCTATCACATATACTTCCGCTTCATAATCATAGATAGGTTGCAGTCAAGAAATCTTGGGAAAAATTTCATTTCACCCGAACTTATTTCCAATTGTGTCTTACCTCCCAGATACTAAAACTGCCAGATTCCAGTCACGCAAACTTTTTATGAATATACTTTCCTTCAATCTAATGGAAGTGACAAGGAAATTTGGCGTTCGGAATAGAGTTCTTGTAATGTCTTCAATAAAAGTCTTATCGTTGATCCTTCAGAGAAAGTTCTAGAAAAGTTGGACTTGTTGCACAATGTACTAATTATTATACATCAAGTCTTCACATCCCAAAAATTTAGAAACCTAAGGAATATAAGAAATAAAGCTATAATTTAATTTTTTCCTTCATTAAGATTGTTCAAGTAAATTTCGTTCGTATAGCGATTCCGCCATTATTGTGTAGCAATAAAATGGCGGATGCGCTCTCATATCTTTCCCATTCAATTAACTCTAACTGGTAGTTTTTCAAAAAATACAACAGTACATATATGAAAAATGTCTTTATTCAAACTAAAAGTATAAAAACGGAACAATCTAGGTTCCAACTTGGAAGTTTCACATAATTTCCTCGGAAGCAAGGGTACAAAAAGAAATATGGGTCACAGATCACCCCATCGGACAAATGCTACTTATTTCCTAGACACGAATGTTGATGACATCATTGAACCTATTTATCTTTAATGTACTAGCACAATATGAGCGTTCGTTGATACAGAAACGGTCCTCTTCTTATTGGTGGTGTTATTTGTGAGGAACTCTGACAAACTGCTGCTTTGCGTGTTTGTTGTCGATTCTGAAGACTTCTTCATTCTCATCGTGAACCACTTGAAAGGGGAAAGATTTCTGGAAGAGATAAAATAACGTGGATGATAAACTTCTAATTTTTTCATGCTCCCTAAGAAAGGGGAATAATCAAGCATAATGAATCATGATTCATGAATTCTAGCTATTAATATACTGACAAAGAAACTGCAACACCCTGAAGGAGCCTTAATTTTTGTTAAAACATAAAGAGTAAAGCAAGGAGTAAATGATTGAATTTGGAGAAAAAATCGAGAAGGTTTTTTCATGTAAACAATTTTGTTAGTAAAAACATGGTCTCTACTAACTGTCAATCTTTTTTTTTACGTCAAAAACTAACAATTTAAAATTATTTTCTGAACAATCTTCAAAAGAACAAGTTTATGATTTGTTATTGCTTTTTTTTGTAACCTAACTTTTGAAGGAATTTTATTTAATTAGTAAGAAATAAATTCTGATTGATTCGTATAAAAAATTGATTTACCCAATTGTGCTGCAAAGATGGGTTGAAAATATGCAGTATATTATTGGATTCGCTGCTGAATTCAATGGTGCCAGGCTCTGCACGAATGTTGCTATAGCAATATTCGTCTGGGTTGGCTGTATTTGTCCATAAACTTGCAGAAGATCGAATATAATATATGGACTCCAGCAAAGGATAAACACTGAAATGCAAAAGAAAAATGAAAATGTTCACTAGGAGTTATTTCTAATAATTTAAAGCATATATTTTAGAGAAGCTGTATATTCCAAGCCCAAGCCCAGTGGTTTTTACAATAATTATATGGTGGCCATTTTCAGGATTTGAATTTGTGTGATCAGAGTCAGTTCAATTGTGGAGCCATAAAATTCCCAATGAAACTTTCGAGTAGTCATTCAATTTTTTGTGAAATTCACAGTCATCCTATTTTCTTGATTCCTAAACCATTAAGGAAGAGAATTGAATTCACAAAATATTTGATTCCATTAAATAAAAACACCTATTTAATACTTGATAACTACTTTCTCAAATCTAAGAGAATATTTATTACAAAAATATTTGTGTAATAAATGATGTAACTATCTCTAGGCATAGTATAAGGAAACTATACTTATACTATGCTCTAGGTACCAAAAGAGGATCCATCGCTACCATCTTCTACTTCAGCGTTGGAATTAGAATAGATATGGGATTGAATTCACAAAAAATTTGATTCCATTAGAGATAAACACCTATTTAATACTTGATAACTACTTTCTCAAATCAAAGAATATTTGTGTAATAAAGGATGTAACTATCTCTAGGTACCAAAGGAGGGTCCATCGCTACCATATTTTTCTTCAGCGGTGGAATTAGAATAGATATGGAATTTAAGAGACATAGACCCCTGAAATGCCCAAAGCCTATAAGAAGGGGTCGTTTTTGCTTTGGAAATAGTAAGTTTGGATTTCCTAGGCGTGTTGTCCTCAGCTAGGTAAGGCCAGCACAGTCGAACACAATATGTTGAACATTATCATTAGAGCTTCTGCACCAGCGGTACAAAGAGCCATCAGTTAATTCCATCCTATTAAAATGTTTAATAAAAATGTAAACAGGTGCACCAGCCACCAGGCTCAGTCATCTCTTCCAATGGCTAGTAGTTTTTTGACATCAAGATTAGAGCAATGAGAAGCTTAGATTGTCTGTGGTTACTGCTTGTGCTCCATTCAGGGAAAAAAATTCTGAATGGCCAACTCATGAAGAAGTTCCTGATAGATGTACCACAAAAAAAAGCGCTGATTGGGGACCAACATAACCAAAATTCAATATCAAAAAAATTATATGTTTAAAGTACCGATAGAACATATTACCGTCAAACCAAAAATAAATAACTTGCTCACCACTCACGATAACCAAAGTAATCTTCACCGTCTTGATTTTAGCCCTTGGGATCAGACCTCTCGAACTAACCCTTTTGGAATCCGACCCTGAAAAACATTATATCACCTTCATTCACCATCAAAGCTCTCTTGATCATACCTGGCCTTTGTGGATTATGCGCGTCATACTTCATTTTTGCGAATGCTTTCGAGCTCTTGGTCCAAATGATAGCTATAATAACAGCATAGCAAGTGGCTATTATAGCTGCCGGTATAACGAATAAAGATATCGACACCAGGGTCATGTACAACCTCCACTTCCATTGCTCTGAAAATTCCAGCCAACACTGGGTCTGACCTGTAAAAAATATAAACAGATACTTTACTGAATCGTGGAATCAACTATTATTTTTATTATTTCACTGAATGGAGGTCGTTACGGCTTTGTCAGCCTACAGGGAACTGTGACCAAATTGATCTTTTGTTCTTAACCCTACCCATTTATACAAACCCAGGGAGGCCGTAATAGCTGTTAACGAAACCAACGACATCCTTAGGGGCCTTGGCTATTACTTCGTTAGTATCCAGGACTGAATTTCCAATGTGAGTGTTTCTTAGGCCAGTCAGTCCCGGACATTCGCACCCTTTGTCTTGCTGTTTCTACCTCCTTTCCACAGAATCCGCAGATCTCATCTGCTGACTTAACCATGCGGTAAAAAAAGGTATTAGCACCGACAGTGTCCTGTTAGCAGTCCCAACATTACCCGAAACTCAGCTCGTGGTAGCTTCAGCAGCTTTCTGGTATAGGTTGGTGAAAGCACCACAAATTTCTTCGTCTGTGAAAGACTCGGAGTATTCCACCAGAGGGTTTTCCTATTGTACCTCTCCAATTGTTGGACCGCTGTTAAAGATCTTTATTCAAGTAGACAGTGTGAATTACAAATAGTGCAAGTGTATATAGGACACAATTCAATGGTACATATAAGTATATATCACAAGGTAACAAAGGAATGTAGGCAGTGAACAATGGTATAAGAGAAAATCAAAAATTGTCTCTGATGACGCTCAACCGTTCACTCTCACACACTTGAAGCGGAAAAGGCCATAATCCCGAACACGAACACACATGCAACACGCACAAAAGATCAATTACGCTCTGTGGATCTTGCCAGAGGTAGCAAAAGATAAAATGCTAGTCCCACGCTCTGCGACTGACATCTTTGTGGATGGACCATCCTCCTCGTAGAGTTGTCATCACGAGGTCCCTTCTAATTGGCGTGGTGTCTATTGAGAGGGCTTGTAGAAGGGCACTGCTTTCTCGGCACCAGAACCCCCTCGCTCCGATGATGAAAGGTAGAACTCGAATGCTTCTGCCAGGATTCCTTGCCGCCACCACCTCCAACAGCTCTGGCTGATCATATGTCGCTCTTTTCAGATCATATGTTTCAGAGAGCGACCTAGGGGCCTCCCATGACACCCCAACGTCTGCAACTATCACCTCCGCGCCTTTGGTGCAGATCATATCTGGCTTGTTGAGCCTGCCTCTGGTGTCTCTGATGTGAGGCTCCTCGACAACCTCCCATCCCTTCTTTCGAGCTGCATCGACGATCCTCTTCACTACAAAATTGTGCCTGTTCATCCGCTTGGTATGGCCAAGTGGGCATTGCTGGAGCATATGGGAAAGGGACTCCACCTTACCGCAACCAGCTCTGCACATCCTGGATTCACGGGGGCCATACGGTAGCCCTCTCGTGGGCTGCGATTTGGTTCTCAACTTGATTGCTGCGATATAGTCCTCCCCTGACCACACCATCGGCGGTGAATGAACGTAAAAATTTGAGGCACCGTCGTTCTCAGCTTGTCGTGTACCTCCTCCATAGAATGATCTCTCCAACATTTCCGCATTGTTCTTGTCGACCGCGTGCTTGGTGTTGAGATGTGGCTTGATCATTTTTCTCACGCGGTCGGTCCAGGAAGTATTAGATGTCATTACTCCATCAAAAAGTTCACAGGATCGTCTCGTTTTCTCTACTCTAGCCATCATGATTATTGGGATCTTCCTGGAGAAGGAGAACACACCAAGACCCCCCAGATGTACGGGGGTATAAAGACTTTCATCGATTATGTGTACAGGCAGTCTTAGAATCTTATTTACTGCTCTTCTTATCTGCCTGTCGGTTTTCTTTAGGACCTTGGAGTTGACTGAAGGGGATTGCATGGAGTGTACATATCTCGGTATTAAATAGTGATTCACGAGATCAAACTTCTGTTGGGGCTTCAAGGGTGCTCTCATTATGCGGCCCAGTTGGGCATCCAGGTTGGTGGAGTCACATGGGGTAACCCCGGCACAGGTGTAGTGGTGCCCGAGGTATTTGAAAGTGTCGGAGACGGTCTCAATTGGGGGAATAGGAATTCCTGCCACGTAAAACTTTGGCGCCGGGTGGAGGAACAGCGTCTTCTTTCCCGGCACGACAGCCAGGTCCAGGGACGTGCACTTATCGGGGTTAAGTGTGAGATGTCGCGCTTCAAAGAATCTCAACGCGAATCTCAGTAGGAACTGAGCATCCTTGGTGTACTCTGCCATCAAAAGCAGGTCATCGGCGTATCCAAGAACGGACACATTGACACCACCGATGTGAACCCCCCTTCGTTCTTTTAGGGAATCCAAGAGCTCATCAAGCACCATGTTGAACAGGATGGGAGCGAGAGGATCCCCCTGCTTGACCCCTCTCCATATCCTGAAAACTCCAACCTCCTCTCCCCCACAGTACATCGTCGTCGACTGGTCTCGGAAGTTGGCCATAATTAGTGAGATGGACTGTGGATCGACTTTAAATCTCCTGAGTGCCCTCAGGACGGACGAGTGGGACACACTATCACTTCTTCAGATCCAGAGTCAGGACGGTAAGAGACTTTCTCGCCTTTCTCCTTTCTTTTATGATAGTTTGGAGGGTGAGGTTGTTGGCAAAGCATCCATCCATGCTGGTGAATCCCCTCTGACACTCATCGAGCCTCACCGACCACCGTCGCCGAAAGTCTCCCTGCCACTATCTTATTGACAATTCGCAGCAGAATGGAGGATATCGTAATGGGACGCCAGTTGTCCACTTTATCCAGATTGATCTTAATTTTAGCTATGAGTATAGTCCTACTGTGCCTTAAGGGCGCAGGTATATAGCGCGAGAGCAGTATCATATTGCACAGGAATTCAATCTTTTCTAAGGGTATCCTTGACAGACGACTTGAATCAATACCATCCGGTCCAGCGGCGGTCTTGCCTATGGCTCGAATGGTTTCCCGGATGGTAATAGAATCTATCGGTGCATAGATGTTCACCTGCTCCTTGTTTAAATCTGTAATGGGGAGGTCGTCTGGTGGAGAGGGGGACTCGAAGATCTCTCTATAATGGCTCATGATATCCTCTTTTGAAGGAGTGGTGCTATGGGTAGCTTGCTGGATGTCATCAATTGTATTGGTATTTTCCAAGCCCATAGAAGGGCTCAGGACCAACAGGTCTCAACCATGCTGCCCTTTTTGCAAGTCCATCTACTTTTTCATGCCCCGTTTCCCATAGCAGAGTTTCTTTATTGCCTCTGGCCAGATGCTTTATGCTATTACGGCACTTCCATGTCAGTAGGTAGCCCTGGCTATATGATTCTAGGGACCCCAGCGTGGCCTGGCTGTCCATAGTGATGTAAATGGTCATATTTACATCACTACTGTCAGCCAGGTCTGAGGTCTCTGGAATCATTTGAGGTTTCTTTTGAGACACTTTTGACCGCTAGTAATAATAATAATATTTATGATCCTTTAAGACAAACGAGTATAGGACAGGTCATAATAAAGCAAAAGAAAAAAAATTCAAAAAGATTAAACTGAACAAAATTTGCAATTGACTGTTACTCGTATAGTTCTAAGTCATCAAGTGTCTCGGTTTGCAAGATAGAGGGATCACTTCACTTCCCAAGGATATAAATATCCTCGTTTCAGGCCCATATGTCCCAATACCTATAATTTTTTCTGATTATGATTCATCGGTATACCATATGGAGGACTTTTCGTCCAAGCGATTTATAAAGTTCATTGCACGTCAATGCCGTTTCAAAGGGAGCTTCGAAATCGAAGATAGGGTTTTGCCAGTAGTTTTGAGTCTAATATCCCCGCGTGTTCAATCCAGTTTCCTGATGGATATTCCCATTGCGGGAGTAAAATCAACTAATTAGTTTGTCAAATTTGTCGATCAACTCCATTTGGCTTCATCGAACTCAATCGTATAATCAGTTGATTGAAGTATAGGATACCTAGGATAACCTTTTGGAAAAAATGAAGTGGTTTCAGTACAATCATTCATAAAATCTACTTCTTCCAAAAAGCTAGATCGGAATAAAAAAATGTTTCGATGAATCAATTCTAAGCTTGATTAGGGATTCATCAAGCCAAGTAGCTTGACATTTTAACCTAATACTTGACTTGAAAATCAAGCTCGTGAAAAATTACATACTTGAGCTTGACTTGACTTGATATTAGATATTTATAGCTTGACTTGATATCAAGCTACTTGATATTACTTGAGCTTTATAGGCACCCGTAGAACGGCATATATTTCTGCAATCTCGTGCGCGCTTAGACATAATAAGGGGATTCCTCGAGCGCCGAGAGACTGGAGCATTCGCCAGTGTGGCTTTATTGGTAGTTTTCTCACATTTCTATGAAATCTATTTGTAGATTAGATTTTGGTAGTTTTTCAAATTTGGTCAAAATGGCCGAGGATTTTCTATCAACGCCAGCATCTTCAGCTCTTGTTGAAAGACAATTTTCCAGAGCTGCTCTTATAGTTATAAAACCTCGCAATAGGTTAGGAGACAAATCCATAATTTTAATCAATGAATCACCTCCTAAATTTTCGAAATACCATTGTCACACACCCTGTATAGTTATTCTGAAGAATGATCTCAGGAAATTGTTAAGAGAGATTCAACAAGTTATGGAACAGAACGGCGTATATTCAACTTGAATTGGATGATACTTTTCGAAAGCGAAACATACGATATTATTTTTTTCAACCTGATATTTTTTTCGAAATATATTATAACTGTTTTTACTCACCCTGCACAATTTTTTCCTCGTATAAAAATAAAATCGGTATCGATAGAATGACGCTGAATATCCATGCCGTAAGTATCAAGCATTTGGCCCTTCTCCCTGTAATAAAATTCAGAATAATTTACACGCATTTTATAATATGGATGATCCAAGCTGGGATTAAGGGATAAAGCGAAAGTCTACCAAATCATTTTCGCTTTTATTACGGTTATTTTATAGGGTTCATCATGTGTAAACTCACATACAAATATAAAAAATTATGATTGGGAAATGTGACAGTAATACATGATTTTGTCGTTTCGCTTGTAAAGAAGGGTGAATTTCGTGCTTGGTAAACAGAAGAACTTACAACTCCCTGAAAACTTCATTGGGTGTCTTATGGCATTATATCTATCAATGCTCAAAGCCACCAGTACATATGTTGATGCGTAGGTGACAACAACCTGAAAATTAATACAGCAGAATTAATTGAACGTATTGAATACTAATCGCAAAGATTACCTGTAGGAATTTAATGATTTTACAAGCAATGTTTCCTGCATACCAGCTTACTGTGGCTCTCCATACTATATCTGTTAAGACACTTATGAGTCCAACGCATAAATCTGAAAAGTTAGTTAATGATGTTAATATAATTATTAGTTCATGACAATAAATTTGTTATTGATTTTTTCGAATGGAATAAAACAAATTGAATATACACGAATTTCAATACTAATATCCATCGTTTCGCCAACACTACTCAACAGACCAATTAAAAAGTCTCCGGTCTACCATAGTAAAACATTTTTTGACAAAATTCAATTTTATTATTGAACATAGTTGCGATACAGCGATTATAGCGATCTTCCAACTTTTCGATATCATTTTTGTAGTACGATTTGTCTTTCGCTTAAAAATAGGCCTCAGTTTTGGCGTTTACTTCTTCATTGGCGCTAAATTTCTTTCCAGCGAGCATTCTTTCGAGGTCTGAGAACAGGAAAAAGTCGCTGAGGCCAGATCTGGAGAAAACGGTAAATGCAGAAGCAATTCGAAGCCCAATTCATGCAATTTTGCCATTGTTTTCATTGATTTGTGACACGACGCATTGTCTTGATGAAACAGCACCTTTTTTTCTTCAAATAGGACCTTTTTTTAACGATTTCATCCTTTAAACGATCCAACAACGCTAAATAATAATCGCTGTTGATGGTCTGGCCCTTTTGGAGGTAATCAATAAATATAATACCTTGAGCATCTCAGAATACTGATGCCATAACCTTGCCAGCTGACGGTTGTGTTTTTCCTCGCTTTGGATTCGGTTCATCGTGTGCAGTCCACTCAGCTGACTGTCGATTGGACTCCGAAGTGAAATGATGGAGCCATGTTCCATCCACTGTCACATATCGACGCAAATATTCAGGTTTATTGCACTTAAACAGCTTCAAACACTGCTCAGAATCATTAACACGTTGTTGCTTTTGATTGATTTTGAGCTCGCGCGGCATCCATTCTGCACACAGCTTTCTCATGTAGAAATATTTATTACTAGCACGGCCATCTGTGCATCAGACCGGGGACTTTTTAATTGGCCTGATAGTTAGACAAATAGACATCACGTCTCCGAAATTCTTTAGAAAAAGAAGAAATTTCAAGATTTTTAGTAGAGGCTCCAGATGGAGATTATTTGCATATAAAATGAATTATTATTTGAAAGTAAGTACTTTTTATTCCGATATTTATTAGTTTATTTTGAAGCACTCTTCATAAAACGATTGCAAATTGAAAATTGTGATTGTTTTCTTTTCAGATCGCATTACTATTTGGCATTTGTGTAGCTTGCAGGTGCGATCAATTTGTAAAAATGGATGTGAAAGTCCTTAATGATTGTGACAACATAGTGATAGTTAATATTCCAGTTTCAAAAACCAAGAAAAGACCAACATTCATTGTTTTTAATGAAACAATTAGCGAAGTGTCCTTCTTGGCTTCATACCAAAAATATAAAAATTCACGACAGCCGAAAATACCCCATTCTAGATTTTTCTTCAATTATTTCAATGGAAAATCACCTGTAGACGTATTTGGAAAAAACACGATGGCCAAAATTCCTTTCAAAATTGCAACATTCCTGAAATTGAAGAACCATGAAAATTAAACTGGTCATTGTTTCCCAAGAACTTCGGCTACGCTCCTCATCAATGCTGGTGGCAATCTGGTGACACTTGGAGGTTGGGAGTCCAGCAAAATTGCTGAGGGATATGTCGCTGAATCGTTAATTAAAAAAAGGGGAATAGCCAGTCAAATAATTACTGGTCAGCAATTCAATTCAATATCAAATTCTTCCAAGGACCAAGCTGATAATTTCACTACGGAAGTTGTTCCTTCAATAGAGAACAATCTTGTAAGTAAAGACAATATGTCAATCACCAATCATCAAAAAAAGATTAAAATTTTTGGAGAAAGTGGATTTTCTGGAAATATCGTTTTTCATAAATTGAAGAATTGTACAATTAATATCTGTCGTTGAGTTTTTATTATCCCTTTTATTGTGATTTAATTCAATTAGTAATCTTTTTTCTTCGAAAAATCTAGTTGCCGAGGTCATAAGAGACAAAAGAGTGTTCAAAAATTCAGTAGGAGGAAAAGTCTGCCTCCTGGGGAAGAAAAGATTTATTTTCCTCCCTGATTGGCGTGTTGAAGATGATGTTTTCGATCAAGGTATTCGAAAGAAATGTTTACGTCAAATTTAATTAATTTCAAGATATAAAAGTAGGCGCCGAACCCAAAAAGTCTTAGTTTCAATATGAATGTGGGTATCAACAATTTTGAGACTACAACCAAATACTATTCTTGTATACCTATCTGAAATAAATAAAGTAGTATAAAACTTTGAATACTACGGAGCAAATTCTCAATGATCAAAAGTTTTCTGGCTGTGAAAGATTATAATATATCCAGATAGAATTTACTTGATATTAGGATAACCATCGCGTTTTATTTGAAACGATAATCAGTAAATTGCGGTAAATTCTTTTTTACTGCAAACAGGTATCAAAATTCATCTTTGAAGAAGTTCCAGATGACAAGTGGTTACTTGCAAAGTTAATTTTAATTTTTGGTACATGCAGTATTGTTATTTTTGTGAGATATAATGAAAATTATAGTTCATTACACGTCCAGAAAGGCTTTTCCCGTATGCTTGCTTGACTTGGTCACTTCCAAAACTGGTTAATGCAAAAAAAATTGGAATGGGTGTTGATTGACGAAAGGGGAGAGGAAGGCCAAATTACTTTTTCGTTTCTTCGACAAAATGTTTCCAACATAGTGTCTAAATGAAATTGTTTTGAAGGTAGTAATACAATTTTTTCATGGAATGTCAAATAAATTGATCATTTGTTTGTATTCAATGAGATTGATTGAATGAACTTCGTGAGAACACATATCTTGAAAATTGAGAGGCCAAACTAGCGGAAGGCTGACGAATTCGTTCTTATGACCTTGAATGACGAGAGCGCTCAAAAGCTCCTTCTCACTTCACGAACTCCCGTCAGTAGGCGTTCTCAATTTTTGTCTGTTCCTGTCTGGGTCAGTTTCTGCCACGAGGTTTCACTAGAAATGTCAGTTTTTAGATTAGGAAAGCAGAAGGTCGAGAAGCATAGATAGGTATCGGATGAAAAGCAGCTTCGGAGTTTAGAGTTCATCAGGAACCTTCTACAGTTGCTAGTCTCCTGGCTATTGAATACATCGCTGACGAGTACATTGAAACTCAAATAAGCAGCAACAAATTTTGTTTTTTTTCCACCTAACTCAAAGAAAAAAGGTTTGGAATATCGTTAGCAATCAGTATCGAAGATTTGGAATCTACATGAGCAAAAGCATTAAAAAAATATCATGAATTTCGATTTATTATTTATTTCATGTAACTTACCAGCAAAAGCCAGATGTCTTATGAAGTAGTTCATTCTGCTCTTTCTGGATCTTCCAACCAACAATGTGTACAAAACTGCAATATTCCCGACAACTATCACTATGAACAACAGCCATAGCACTGTGAACTGCTCAACCTGAAAAAGAAATTTCATCATCCAGATATTCCAGAATCATTGTTGTTCATTTTGTCATCACTTTAGAGTAGGCAATACTCATAAATACTTACATAAATGAAAATAGCAATTGAATAAATAATAATTCAGTCGAAATCTATTTATTATGAGAGAATTTTATAATGATTTAGTGAGAAAGAAAGCTGAGAATGAAGAAATAACAAAATGTGGTGTCAATAAAAAATGATAACATATTTGAGGTAAGCAAGTAGTACTGTAACTGTAGAGCAATTGAATAGTAGTAATAGTTAATAATAAATAACAATACACAATTAGAAGTGTATATCTTAAAAACAATATTTATTAATGAAGATCAGAGATGTTGAATGAATAAATTCCTGCTGTGAAAAGGTAAGAACTGAATGATCCAATTTTTTCTCTATCGAAAGATAAGCTGCATTTCTCCTCTGTCTCTGTATCTGAATTCAGTTTTCCAGACACCAACTAGCAACTGTTGAGATTAGGATCACAGGATTATGTAGAGGTTGTTGGGGTCAGGCTTCAAAATAATAATTTTTGGCTGGCTGCATGCATTTAAGATAAATGGGATGATTATAACTAGTTGATTCTATGTTCAATCTTCTGTGAGAAAGAACCTTGATCTAATTTGTTCGAATGTAATAAATTAATTTTACTACTAGCGACATCTAGAGTACCGTCAGAAAAGTAGTAGAAAGGGAAAGTGTCCCAGTCACCCCAAACACAAGTTTTGTAACTTCTGAAACTAGGTGAACATGTATCTGAGGAGTAATTCAATCCTGATTCCTGAACCAACAGGTCCTGCTCATGCCTTCTCAAATCGATTCACGAAAACTGAAGCGCTAGGTGGCACACGTGGTTTTTATGAAGATTTTGTATTAGGAGAATAGGAAGATGAAGAGGCCAGTACATTTACACATGCATGAGATATGCTCGCTCATCTGATCTATATGTGACTGTAGCAACGATTTGATAGAAAGAAAGAAATTTTAGTCTGAATTAACAACAAAGAAATAGATTAATGTTGACATCCTCATTCGTTTGTTACTACATTCAATGTTAGAGAAAATGCATTTTCTTAGAACATTTTTTTTTTCTTTCTGTTTTCAACGCTGCATCTTCTACATCTGATGGCAGGTTTTTTCCTTCATTTGTTAATTATTTTCCATACACATTTCGTATTCGCTTCGTATACAAACGCACAAACCAGAATGTGAAATTTGTTTTACATCTGTTGACAGAGTAGTTCAAATTTCAACTCCTATAGTAAGTAACGGAGCAAGAAAATTTTTTTTTAATTTTATTTTTCAACTGAATTTGGACGACGATAAAATCGCATTATCTTCTCAAACTCAAAAATAAAGTACAAATTGATTATCGTCTTGTGCAATAAATAATTCATCGTTTTGTGATAATCTAAAATCATTTTTATGCATTTCTTTCTATAAACAATAATTTATACATATACAGAGTGTGTCAAAAATGTGTACCTAGCTGTCTAGGGGTGATCGTTAATTGAAAAATAAGTATAGTTGGATGAATAACTAAACTTATGGCCCATAATGCATATTAAGGAAGATACATCCTTCCGAACTTGATAAAATTCAAAAAAATTCTTCGCATAACTTCTAATCGGTAAATGCCACCAGATTGAAATTGCATAAATATATGTTATTAAAATGCTTGTTTTTATTACACCTCTACATTTCTGATATTGTTATAAAGGGTGTTTTTAGAGGGTGATTCATGATTTTTTTTGGGACAACTTCTTTCGTTGTATATTCGTTTTGGTGAAAAAATAGAGGTATGAAAACTGCATGAAAAAGTTACTCTTATCCAAATAAAAAAAATTGAACCGTTTTTGAGATATTCGAGCTTTTGTAGTAAGTAACATGATGTCAGCAGATTCATTCCATCGCTAGATTCATCGTTAACCATAGAAGTTGTTCCAAAAAAATCATGACTCACCCTCTAAAAACACCCTTCATAACAATATCAGAAATGTAGAAGTGCAACAAAAAAAACCTACATTCCATGCACAAAATTTCGATCTGGTTGCATTCATGTTTTTTAATTTTATTAACTTTGGAAGGATATCTCCCTCAATATGTATTTTGGGCCAATAAGTTTTATTCATCAAACTATATTTATTTTTCCATATACTATCACCCCCAGAAAACTCGATAGACTTCTTTGACTAATCCTGCATATATAATATTTATTTTCAAAACGTCGACTCGGCCGATGATGAGACTCACGTAGAAAAACAATTCAAACGAAACAGTATGTGGATTTCCGAATGAACCTTATGGCTAGTTGTCATTTGGTCCGTTTTAGCGCACACTGTTCCTCAAACCTATCAGGCTAACAGGAACTGAAAGAGTATATTCTGGCTTGATCCACTGCGTTATAAAGCCAATTGAGCACTAACATATTTAAGTTTTTGAGAGATCCTCCTCTGAATTGATCGCTTTGTCATTTATTTTATCACAACGTCTGTTATTTTTAATTACACGAAATAATGACGATTCCGTTTTCAAATTTGATTCTGTCCGTGCGTATACATACACGATAACTTTCGAACGGAAAGACCTATAAATATGAAATTTTCAGAATAGATTCGAATCTCGAATGACGCAGTTGAGTTATTTGATAGGCAAAATCCGACTATGGGTTTCGTATATATGGTTGTTCTAAATGTTGTGTTCCTGTTGATTTCAAAACTGCACGTTTGATAGAGATGCAAATTGGCATTTTGAAGTAGAGTGACAATTCATAGCCTCAGGCGAAATTTTATGTTGATCGCTTAAACAGGAACATGTAAAATTCAAGAAGAATATCGATAATTATACAGGGTGAGTCAAGAATGTGTACCGAGCTTTCTGGAGGTGTTAGTATACATTGAAAAATAAGTATAGTTTAAGATATATCCATTCCAAAGTTGATAAAATTCAAAAAATTTCCCCGCATTACTTCTGAACGGTGAATTGAACCAAATTGAAATTTCGTGCATAAATGTTTGTTGTTGAAATACATCTTTTCTTTACACTTCTATACTTCTCTGATATTGTTATAAAGAGTGTTTTTAGAGGGTGAAACATGATTTTTTGGAACAACTTCTATGGTTATTGATGAATCTCGCGATGAAGGAATCTGCTGACATCATTTGACTCTAAAAACTGAAATATCTCGAAAACAGTAAAATTTTTTGTATTTGGATGAGAGTACCTTTTTCATGTTATTTTCTTCGCTCCATCGAATGCTTCTATTTTTCCACCAAAACGAATACAACGAAAGAAGTTGTCCCAAAAAAATCATGACTCGTCCTCTAAAAACGCCCTTTATATAACAATATTAAATGTAGAAGTGTAATTAGAAAAGCATTTCAACAACTTACTTTTATGCACGAAATTTCAATCTGATGGCATTTGCGGTTTGAAACTTTATTGATCAAACTATAGGTCCTTATTTTTCAATGTACTATCACCCCCAGAAAGATCGGTTGGACACCGATGGATATTTTAAAATAAATACCCAACATTTCCTCAATTACAGATTCGATCAGGTTGAGATTTATATTAAGTACATAGAATATTCATTTTAAGCTCCCTGCGAAGTTTCATGTAGAAAGCTCAACTAGAACTATAGAAAATTCCGAAAAGATATAGAAAAAGCTCAATATTCCAACGTACTCGATCGTAATTATATTTAGATTGTAAATCTATAAAATAGCACTTCAAAAATTTTTATACTACAGAGACAACATATCCTATCTAGTTGAAATTTTGCGTATTCATAAAGAATAGCATTTCCAATCTTGTTAATACCTGAAATCGATCAATTTTTCTAATTTATTTTAATTTTTTTTGTATCTTGAAATGTAACAGAAATCAAAATTCGCTACCTCCAGTTTTTCTCAGGAACCATTATAAGACTAGTTTCATCAATTCATCCTTGACGTTTAGCAGATTCAAATCAAGAAACGAATTCAAACAAAATTCTTCTAAAACTATATATTCATACCCGTCGCACTTGATATATATTTATCGAATGTAGCTGAAATATTCCATGAGATCGGAATGAAAACTGAATTTTTGTGATAATTTTACATTGTTTCTACATGCCCAAATGGAAATTATAAAATTCCTTCACCAATGATTCCAAATTTGTTGAAAACAATGAACCCAATTGAAAGAATGCCATACTTCTTCAACTTCATGTTTACCTGATAAGGGATTTCATGTTACCGTGGTAAACGTCGTAACAGTCGACAGTGAAAGTGATGAAAAAGAAACTAGAGGATGTTTTTTCCATAGTTATTTAACATCTATATGGTGATAATGATATTTACATAATATTATGAAATAAATAATACATCACTGAATGTTGTTTGGGTACGTCATCTGAGATCCACATGCGGAAGAAAACGAGGTATTCTCCTTATGTTCCTGCTCTCCTAATCTAGAAACGAAACGATTTGTGCGCTATCCAGCAAGCTGCCCAGCAAGCACTCCTAGTTATTGGGACAAACACACTCGTGACTTGTTGCAGCTGCACTCTTTAGGCAGATTTTTTATTCATTAATCATTAATTTTTCCCCCAAAATTCGAGTTTCTGCAGATGTTGATTTTTTTTCTTCTCTGAAAAATTAATATTCCGATAACCTTCAATAAACAATAAATAAACTCCCTAAAAAAAGTTCCACAATTCATTATCTTCGAGTGTGCCATATACAGGGCGTGATGAATAGTTGCGAAAAAATTTTGGGGGTGATTCCTTGTCATCTTTTATATAAACCTTTTTTTTCTGACCCTTCCCTACTTAGTTAATGAACCCTAAAAACGGCGCCCGAAAAGCAGCTTTCAATTTTTCCTTAGAAACCACAAAACATTCACACAAATGAAATTAAGCTGATATTTCATGCAGGCATTAAAAAAAAAATTGTTGATGTTCGTCTATGATTCCAAGGAGTAGAAAAAGCCACCCCTCTATCTTGTTTTGTTCATTCATAAATAGCAAATGTTCGATAACTACCAGTTGAAAATTTGTTGAAAATGAATTTATGTTATTTGTGGAGATAACGTAAATTCATATAAATTATTTATCACCGAAATATATTAAATATTATCAAATACCTTGTAAACAAATATTTTATTCTCTAGATATCAATAAACTTTTTTGAATGCATAATTCAACTATTGATGAATATATTAAATATAAATCTGCTGTAATAGTTGTAAATAAATAACCTCCAAATAAGTGCTTTATTAATAAAAAAATATGGATTTCTCTCAGTGTATTAAAAAGGATTGGAAAATCTGAGAATCATGGCAGACAATTAATTTATGTCAAAATCACATGCAATGATCAATTTTATTCTTTTTCATTCCATTACATTCAAATCAACTCAGATCAATGAAATATTTCTACCTGTTAACGACTATGGTCCCCTAATCACTTAACTCCAACTGAGGTTTGACAAGGCTATCATCAAAAACTATCAACAAAACTTTTTGTTCTCTAACACCTAACTAACACTTGCTTCTTTGAAAAAAATATTTTTCAAACAAATTGGGTTGAATAGGTTGAAATAAGATCGGATAATTTCAGTATAAACATAGTATAAAAATAATCTTTCCTTATACTATGGTATAAATATAAAATACAGATTTGAGAAGTTTGTTTTTTTCTAAAAAATCCACACACAACAAGAGCTCCTCTGTCGGTCTTCTTACGAGAACGAAACTCTCACCTCACAACCCTTTTTGCACCTAACTATTTCAAAACGTATCAGGCTACCATATGATGCAGAGGGTTGGGGAAGTGTTAAGCTGTTTGGAATGTCTGGATATACCAACTTCCATTCAACTCAACAGAAATTATTTTTTCAACTCGAATTCAGGATGTTTCAAAGGTCTGAAGTCCTAGAATTTAATTTTTATATGTAAATTGAATCAATGAATCAGAAAATTTTCATCCAAATTTTAGTGCAATAATTTTGGCGTCGGATAGAACAATTATTTTCATGAAAAAAATATCCTATAAACATATATCCTAACAAGCTTCGTTTTCAACATACAGGGTATTTAAACTTATCCAGTGGCGTAGATATAGTGGTGCGATGACCCTTTCCTTATTGAAAATCTTAAATCAACAGAGCTTCATTAAAAAAAGAGTTGTCTCTGAAATTTTTTCAAGAATCATTTTCGAGATAATCGAGTACAAAGCGAATACTATCTACAAAAATAAATTTTACAATCAGTGATAAAATGAAAAAACAAAAATTGGCGTAGTCTATTATAACGCTTTCAGATGGCGTTTAATTTCAGAAAATCTTTTTATCAGACATACGCCAATTTTTGTACTTTCATTTATAACTATTGACAAAATTTAAAAAATTAATTTTTGTGGATAGTATTTGCTCTGTACTCGTGTATCTCCGAAATGGTACATGCTATGAAAATAATTCAGGAGCCCTTTTTTTGATGAAGCTCTGTTGATTTCAGAAATGAAACAAATTTCTTGAAAAAAAAGTCAGTGGTCTAGATTTTCAATAAGAAATCATCGCACCCCTATATTTATGCCACTGGATAAGTTTGACCGAAGATACTCATCTAATTCGAATCATTACATTATCAAGACTTCAATACCTGAAAAGTTAAAACAATGAATATAAATAATACTAGAGTTATGTGTAAAAATCTGATTTTTTTTCAAACTTTAACAACCTGTATCTCGAAAATAAAGCTTGTTAGGATATACTATAGGATTTTTTTTTTCATGGAAATCTTATATCAAAACCCTATATTTATGTCGATATTTATTCTCGGAGGATATCACACCTATACTCTGCAATAAATAACAAATTAGATATTTTCTACTATCAGCAGAGGAATAAACAACGGAACAGTCCCTTCGAATTTTGATGCGAAAAGGAAATAAACTCATGATGGGTTGAGAATTAATGATAAAATTACGATAAGAAACATGTAATTTGTTTCGAAGGGTATATAGAATAGAATAGAATAATGTTTATTGTCCCAAAACAAAATTAACAAAAAAAGTTTTATACAATCAGTAAATGTAGTATAAACCTATTAAAAATAATAATAAGCAAATTAACTAATTATTTAATCCATAGCCAAAAAGTGTCGAACTTGAAATATGTAAAATCGTTAGAAATTTCAAAAGATACCACTTGATACCGAAAAATAGTGGTGATTTTTTTATTATTTCGGTATACCTGTTGAATAGTGCTACTTAAAATTCCGGATTATTTTTTATGTTCAAGTTCAACTAACGAAAGTTGTAAATCAGAAATTCTTGTTGGGTCCAAACCGAAAAAAAACACATATTTTTGCATATCCTGTATTTTATTATTACTTTCTCTAAACGATATATACATGGCTATTTACAGGGGGAAACATTCATGATACATTTGTTCAAATTATAATTACAATTAGCACCTTATCTGTGATCATACCAAATGAAGAAAATTATTGATTCATCTACAATTATTCACCTATATAGATGTGAGTGAAGTAAAAAAAAATTCTAGAGATTATTGAACAAAAAAAAAACACATATAACGGGTGTTTTTTTTCGAGGTATATAACTTTAAGTTGGCATTACTGTTCAAGATGGCGACCGATTTAACAGCTGTTAAGTGATTTATTCTCAGTTTGGTTTGGCAATTCATCATCAATAGACTCACGCCTCAACAACGCTTGCAAATAGTGCAATTTTATTTCGAAAATAATGGTTCTGTGCGGAATACGTATCGCGCACTACGTCCATTTTAATTTGTTTAGCGATGAAGCGCACTTCTGTTTGAATGTCTACGTCAACAAACAAAACTGCCGAATTTGGAGTGAAGCTAATCCTCAAGTCTATGTCGAAACACCGTTACATCCAGAAAAACTGACTGTTTGGTGCGCTTTATGGGCTGGTGGAATCATTGGTCCGTACTTCTTCAAAAACGATGATGGCCGGAACATTACAGTCAATGGTGATCGGTATAGAGCCATGATTACGAACTTTTTCATTCCTGAATTGAACAACCATGATGTCCAGGAGCTGTGGTTCCAACAAGACGGCGCAATATGTCACACAGCTCGTGCCACAATCGATTTATTGAAAGACACGTTTGGTGACCGCCTAATTTCACCTTTTGGACCTGTGAATTGGCCTCCAAGATCTTGTGATTTAACACCGCTAGACTACTTTCTGTGAGGCTATGTAAAGTCATTGGTCTATGCGGATAAGCCACAAACCCTTGACCATTTGGAAGGCAACATTCGCCGTGTTATTGCCGATATACGGCCACAAATGTTGGAAAAAGTCATCGAAAATTGGACGTCCAGATTGGACTACATCCGAGCTAGCCGTGGCGGTCATAAGCCAGAAATCATATTTAAAATGTAATGCCACAAGATTATCTTGCGGACAAATAAAATTCATGTCAATCGAATAATCCATCGTTGTTTTATTGCAATTTAAAGTTCTATAGCTCTAAAAAAAACACCCTTCACGTCTCAGGTGGATTTAGCTTGTTGGGCCCAGGCCCTTCTGAGGTCTTTGGGGCCCGAGTCCCTGGTCCCAGAGGCCCTGAAAAGAGAAAATAGTGGGAGCAAGTTCGTTTCTTTCGGTTGGAAATTGGAACCACCTTCTCGAACTTATGCTAGCCTATCATAAAGTTCAATCCTTTCTCAATCCCTCGGATTTGTAAATGTCCCGGGTTCTATCTATCTCTAAACCGAAGATTAAATAATATGTAGATATGAATAAGAATAATAAGTATGGAAGAATATTTCAGTATTTCTGTTATGCGCTGAGGAATTTGGTAGCTGGTAGAATTACTTGTGAATCTGGATACTTTGTATCAGGATCTCAGGAAAAAAGAGAGAAGTTTTTCTCATGAGAAATTCCTACCACAACTTTGCGTTTGATGTAGAATCTCGGATTGATTTCAAACCTATCAGAACAACGACCGACATTGTTTCTGTGGTTGATGAATGTCGATTTTGAAAAATCTCAGGAAACTTCAGATTGAATCAAATATTTTTGATATTATCTATAACTAGCTCGGAATTTTCCAATTTTGTTGAAGAATCCGGCAGTGAAGGTCTGCACCATTTCTCATTAGGTATATTTAGTTATTACAGATGTATATTATTGCTGTTGTTTAGTTTATCTAAATGACTGATTCTGATGATACGATCCTAATGCAATAGGGTATGAACATTCGAGTTATTATTATTCTTTAAACAAACTGTATTTTAACCTAATCGAAAATAAAGAGGTAATTTTTTTCGATTTTCTCCTTGAATTATAGGTAACAACGTATATGGTTTTGGTGACTCAATCACCGTTGAATTTCATCAAGTTTCACTTCATTACTAAGCTTCGAATAAATATGCATTTGCATAACTGAATATTCTAACGCACGTTTAAGACATGTTTGAGTTGAAGTGCTTATTTCCGTAATTTTCTCTCGTATCTGTATATTTCGGAGATAAAATTTGTTTTTAAACATGAACAAATCTAATAGAGCCCTACTTTGAAAATACAGGGTGGTCCAGATCAATAACGTTGGCGTCGGATTGAACAACTCTTCTCACGAAAAAAAAGTTATCATCTAAAAATATATCCTCACAAGCCTCGTTTTCGAGATACAGGATGTTTTTATTTATAACTCTAGTAGATATTCAGATAAATATTCAATTAAATGTCATCTGAAAGCGCTATAATGCCTACACTACGTCAATTTTTGTATAATTTCATTTATCAACAATGGGAACATTTGATAAATTAATTTTTGTAGATTTTCGTGGATATGTAGTGTTTGCTTTGTACTCGATTATATCGAATATTTCCCTCCTGTCAAAAATTCTATGTATCTGGAGAACAATTATCGAAAATTACAGCGATAATTGCATTGTAGGAAGCGAAACTGCACTGCGATAATTGTTCTGTTCATAGATGCATAGTTTCTATGCATCTTACACAGTTCGAATCTATGGCAATTCCATTCTACATCAGTTTGACAAGTGATGTAACAGTTTATTCGGGAAATATTCGTAAGTAATTGCACAAGTGCATCAAAATTACCGATAATTTTGCATGACAGCGTGTTGTCATAAAAACTGCATGAGTTCATTTTCATTTTTGGAGAAAGAGCCCGACACCGAAGGTGGAGGGCTCTTTCTCCAAAAATGAAAATGACCGAATGCAGTTTTTCAAAGAAAACACGCTGGAATGCGAAATTATCCGGTCATTTTGATGCACGAGTGTAATTCGGGGGAATATTTCCCGAATAAACTGTTACATTACTTGTCAAACTGATGTAGAATGGAATTGCCATAGATTCGAACTGTGTAAGATGCATAGAAACTATGCATCTATGAACAGAACAATTATCGCAGTGCAGTTTCGCTTCCTACAATGCAATTATCGCTGTAATTTTCGATAATTGTTCTCCAGATACATAGAATTTTTGACAGGAGGGAAATATTCCCCCGAATTACACTCGTGCAGTCGTGCATCAAAATGACCGGATAATTTCGCATTACAGCATGTTTTCTTTGAAAAACTGCATTCGGTCATTTTCATTTTTGGAGAAAGAGCCCTCCACCTTCGGTGTCGGGCTCTTTCTCCAAAAATGAAAATGAACTCATGCAGTTTTTATGACAACACGCTGTCATGCAAAATTATCGGTAATTTTGATGCACTTGTGCAATTACTTACGAAAATGTTACATTCTAGGAAAAATCTTCAGGAGACCTTTTCTTTAAAAGCAGTGGTGTAGAGTTTCAATAGGAAAAGGATCATCGTACACCTATATCTAAGGCACACGACAATTTTGGCAGGTGAAACATTACACTATTTAGACTTCAATACGTGAAACTCAAAACAATGAATGTTATAATACCAGAGTTGAAAGTAAGAAAGATATTCTATTTTCAAACTTTAACTCCCTGTACACGGAAAAAAATCGTAATCTACATTCAAGTATAAGGATAATCTTGAACAAATATTCTAAATCTAAGTTGTTTTAATATTGCGTTGAAACTATTTTACTTGAAACAAAAATATCATTCTTTCATTTCAAGAACACACATATACTTGTTTACCAAGATTACAATATATTCAACTGAAGATTTCGTGTTCTCGATTCAACAAGATCACTAGTATGAAAGCAAGAATAGCTATCAAGATCCATTGAAAATCATTTTGTTTCCTCTAGAGAAAATGTAATACATAAGTCAAAATTAATAGAAGTCGATCGAAGTCTTGTTTTGATATTGACTTGAAAGAAAACCATTCTTATAACTAGAATATTAATCCTCAATTGTAGTAAAAATTGTTTTGATGGAAGAGTTGCACTGATTATATTAAGAATAGTTGTCTTGGTTGAAATCTGAAATATCTTCCGCGAATTCAACTACTGCTCTTTTGAAGCATACACTATTCTTAATCCAAATACTAATATACGCAAGCCAAATACAGCTACGCTCTACTACGGCTGGCCGTTTGTTCCCGCGCAGATTGTGGTTGGTCGGAGCGAATGATAGGGCTTGCGCATGATGCTAGTCTAGATAGTTAGAACTAGTGGAAAGTGGAAAGTTTATTGGCAGACATTTTCGAAGAGAGCAGGAACAGTTTTTTATAGTTTAGTGTTCATAATATTTTTAGTGATTTATTATTATGGAGAAAATTCTAGACGAATGGGAATTGGCCGATTTGATTCCAATATTCAAGGGTGAGTACCTATATTTACAGATATTCTGAAAAATTGTTTTATGCACTTCGTTGGTGTGAATGAAAAAATTAACAGATTGATTGTTGGCCAGGTATCATTAGATTTTATACTGAAATTCACGCTTTGGGTTTTCAGAGTATGGAGTAACACCTGATAATATAACTGAACTAACAGAAAGCCTAATTAAGGAATTGATCCCTAATATCGGAAAAAGGATGAAATTCACTGAGAAGTGGATTAAGATAGTGGAGTCGTCGGTATGTACTCAAGTATGTTTTCTTTTCATTCATTATTTTTGTGATGTGATATTTTTTTAATTTTTGTTATACGTTTTTTTTATGATAATATATTATATATTTTTGACGAATGTTATATGTTTATGTTGAGAAAATAAAATGTGTTCAATTTTTTCCTTTGTAAATTCTGTTATCACCCAAAATTCCATTTTCAGGTACCTCATAAGAAAAATATGGAATGTTGAGTGATCCTTCGGAGAAAATAATTATTGTTGTTATCCCTCCATCAGCTATCCGTTTTTTAACGATGTGATATTAGACCTTCCATATTTAATCATTAAAAAAAAACTCGATGTCATTTATTTCAAAAACCAATATTGAGGGATTATACGATATATGCTCAATATGATTTGTCGAGATAAATAATATCGTGATACCTAATATGTTAACACTATGCCTGAAAGGTACAAGTTTCTCTATATTTGAAGAGATAATAGATGATTTCCAAAATAAATTCAACTTCATTTCACGTAACTCAAGTATAATACAATTCGAAACTCGGTGGTTTACAATTCTTCGGGTATATTAATCGCTAGAGGTAACATTACCTCCGAGATATAGGGTACTTCATTATGTACGATTACTGTAGAGTTGTACCAAGAACCTTATTTCACTCTACAGTAATCGTACACAATGAAGTACCCTAAATCTCGGACGTAATGTTACATCTAGCGATTAATATACCCAAAGAATTGTAAACCACTGAGTTTAATTTATTCTTATTTGGAAACTAAGAAAGTTTTGCCAGAATATTGTTCTATGTTCGATCCAAGAAGTCTTATTCTTATTCGAAGTTTTGGGTAGGTTTACTCGAAGAATGTTCTATACTCATTCCAAGAAGCCTTATTCTTAATCGGAAACTAAGAAAGTTTTGCCAGAAGATTGTTCTATGTTCGATCCAAGTGGGCTTATTCTTGGTTAAAGTAATCCTTCATCTTGATTTAAAAGTTATTATACTATTCTCAAGTTTACTTTTCCTCATATGAAGTGTAGTGAACATTTACGTTTAAGAATAACGTGCATCTTGCATTGAGTCAAGTAATGCTTGCGGATATATGAGTCTAATATTGCTTCCAGTCAAGACTACTAGTCTTGGATATAGCATATATTTTTTTCAGTGTATGTCGCAAACGAAGCTTGTTAGGATAAATGTCCATATGAACTTTCTTTCATGAAAAGAGTTGTTCTAACCGACGTCAAAGTTATTAGACTTAAATCTGGACCAGCCTGTATATTACACAAATCGAAAACAGCTTTTGATCTATTACCTACCCAACCCGTATATGGAATGGAGTATTCATAGAAAATATTCATCCCAATTGCTGACATTAACAACATATGGTGAGAAAGATAGGAGTTAACCTAATCAAAAATTCGTTTCAAACCATCAGTTTGTTGTCATTACATAGTCAAATGTGAGTAATACCTGGTAAATATCTGTAAATTTATTTTAAATAGAATAATATAATATTAATATAATCTTCAACAAATGTTTTATTTAAATATATAAATATAATAAATGAGTTTTCATTGCATATTTTTGATATTTTAGATGCACATTTGAATGCATATTTCGTTTTTTTTATATGCGTAGGTATGTATCCGCAACCTATTCATTACTATAGCTACAACTATACTTAAATTTCTTCTCGGTTAGATATATTGTCACTGAAATAATCTCAGGTTTATTTTTATACACATTTCACTCGATTTTTTTTTTGTTTCTAATGATCAACACGCAATTTTGCTGGAATATTTGAAGTGTTAGGTATTTTAGGGAAATGCGCAAGATCTTGAGACTGTCGAAGATATTGAAATATTGTGTTTTTTGTATTTACTAACTTCTTGAATTTTCTTTAGTTCTGGTAACGAAATGGACATAATTTTGCAAGCAGTTTGAAATCTCGATCGAATTTGTACTTTGTAGTGTTGAGATTATTAGGAAAACAACGATTATATTTACGATTTCGACTTAAAAAATGCAGACTTCGTGATGAAATGATTTAGCGCTTCATTTGGCGTTTAGGGACGATGATGAAATAGCAGAATAGGCAGAAAGATAATATATTTTCCCGAACGTACCTACACATCCACGATATGCTGATATCCTGATCAGAAATCCAATAGAACAAGTGCATTTTCATTACGGGTGTCCCGCTTGACGTGGTGGATCATCCCAGGCCTCTACTAAAACCATACCACCTCCTCAATTTCATTAATTCCTGATAGAAAATCTTGTAGCACTCGATTGACGTCTCTATGCGCCATACGATTGATTGACAAGCGTTTTTGGTCGGTATTTGAGCCGAATTCGAACGATATTAATGAAAAAATTGGCTTGTTGGGATATACAGGGTAAGTCAGAAATGTATACCGAGCTTTTTAGGGGTGCTAAGTTCATTGAGAAAAAAAGTATAGTTTGATGAATAAACAAACTTAGGTATGGCCCAAAATACATGTTAAGGGAGATATATCCTTCCAAAGTTGATAAATTTAAAAAAAAAATTCTCGAAAAACTTTTATTTATTTCATTAACTTTGGAATGATATATCTCTCTTAACATTACATAAGTTTATTTATTCATCGAACTATACCTATTTTTTAAATGTACTTATCACCCCCAGAATGCTCGGTACACATTTTTGACTCACCCTGTATAAGTTAGGTAATTTTATCCACTTGCATTTGTATTTTCATTGTGATGTTTCAAAGTCCTCAGAAAAACTACCGATTCGTCCGATTCCATAAAAATCATCGCCAATAATAAAAAAATACTACCTAATTGATTAAATATATACACTGTGTCCGTAAAGTATGGAACAAATTCATTTTTAGCTAAACAGACCATTTCAAGAAATAATCCTGAAACACGTCTATTATTTATTTTAATTTACCGTATTTTAAAATTATAATCTGATATACAGGGTGATTTACTTTCGAGTACTGTCGTCCCTGTCATTTTTTTTTAAATGGAACACCCCCATTTTGTCTCAATTTTCCGATTACTCTAGCTGAGCTGATTCCAAAAATGTATACATGTTGATTCTAATTGGTACAGGGTGGATAGAAATGCAATTGTTTTGTGTGTGCTAATAAAGTAACGCGTAACAGACTTCATTAGTTAAATTAATAATATTATCAAAAATACTTATTGTCTCGAAGCAATTGAATGTAACACCCTGTAGTTTGTTACATTTTTAGATTAATAAAAACGAGTTGTTTCCAAACATGTTTGGTACTTGTGGTCTAGCAGACAGAATATGAAAGAAATTATTTCTTATCAATTTAAAATAATAGTGTCGTCTAGTTTTTTTTGTGAAATGTCATTATTTGTTTATTGCCGCTAGACAATACGTATTTTTGATAATATTGTTAATTTAACTAATAAAGAATGTTACGCGTTACTTCATGAGCACACACAAAACTATTGTATTTTTGTCCACCCTGTACCAATTGGAATCACCATGTGATACATTTTTGGAATCAGCTCAGCTAGAGTAATTCGAAAATTGAGATGAAATGGGGGTGTTCTATTTAAAAAAAATGACGGTGACGTCTTTACTCTAAAGTAATTCACCTTGTATTTTAGATTATTATTTTAAATTACGGTAAATTAAAATTAAAAATCGACGTGTTTCAGAATTATTTCTTAAAATGGTCTGTTTAGCTAAAAATGAATTTGTTCCATACTTTACGGACACAGTGTATACTTTATTTGTTGTAAGGAATCCCTGCCCAGATGAATTACCAGATCGGCTTTAGCTGATGTTATCCTGATCACTTATTATGTTCTTCGGTTAATAGGGTACTCAGAAACGTGCGAAAGGTTGTTGTTTTTTATTCGGACGACACTGCTATACTTTTGATCTTGACACATCTTCCACTTCCTGTTATCCTAGGTAACAAACCGAAATACTATCGGAATTGGATTTGGAATCGAATCGGCCGGTGATTTGAGAGATAATTGGAGGGAGGTCGATTTGAAAACGGTTCGATTATTTTTCTTTACTGAAAATAAAATTTCTGATTTTCCCTTCTTCGTGTCACCAGTCACCACCAAGAAGAAGGAAAAAGGGCAAAACAGAAAAAAATATCTGTAACAATACCTAACTAAAGTAAAGACTTCATTCATTTTATTCAGCGCTATTCTGTTACTCGAATAGAAACGAACGAATCGGATCGTACGTAATCTGAGAATTCAGAATATTTCAGTTTCTATTGCATCCAAATTTAGTTAGTATTCTGTATCCAATTCTTCTTTTATCGACAAATATAATTCGTAATTGATATCCACAGTAATACTACTTGAGTTACAGATTACCAATTCGAAACAATTCTGGTGCATTTTTATTCGATCCATACCATCTATAGGTATTCGATTTGAAGTTACAGAATAGGGCTGATTAGGTATTTATTTGGCATTGTTAGAAAATAAGATTCAGAATTATTTATTATCAATATAGAAGATTCAGAATTATTTATTATCAATATAGAAGATTCAGAATTATTTATTATCAATATAGAAGAGATCGAATTTTTTTGACGAAAATGTGGCCACATATTTGATGACTCACAGGAGCCATTATTTAGATATAATATACAGGGTGGCCATTTGAAAACGAAACAGACGAGATTACAGACGAAATAAAGTTTTTCGAAAAAAATGCTCGGACAGGTCGATTTCTGTTTCGAGGGGGACAACTTAAGATGTAGGTTACGGACGCATAGCGCTTCAACCCTTGCTACTACAACCCTCACCCCCAAATTTTGAATAGGGAAGATGGGGTGAGTGATACCTCATTTGAACGGTATTTTTATACTGATTTCAGCACAGTAATTGTTTTTTCATTTTATGCATTAGTTCTCGAAATATTCTCAACTAAGTATTTGAAAATGAAGTAGTGTTTTCATGGCACTTGTAGTGTTTTGTGAAAAATCGACATTTTGAGCTTCAAAACAACCATGACTGTGGCTTCCTTCCTAACTAACTAACGCATGAATATTTCGAGAACTAATGCATAAAATGAAAAAACAATTACTGTGCTGAAATCAGTATAAAAATACCTTTAAATTGAGGTATCACTCACCCCATCTTCCCTATTCAAAAATTGGGGGTGGGGGTTGTAGCAGCAAGGGTTGAAGCGCTATGCGTCCGTAACCTACATCTTAAGTTGTCCCCCTCGAAACAGAAATCGACCTGTCCGAGCATTTCTATCGAAAAACTTTATTTCGTCTGTAATCTCGTCTGTTTCGTTTTCAAATGGCCACCCTGTATAATGCAGAACAGAATATTCGGCATGCATTATAGTAATCACAAAAGTCTTTCAACATAGGAAATTTATTTAATACCTTCACATCCCACATCCTAAACAATATTTGTCAATCGCATTTCAATCGTTTTTGTTTTTGATTGGTCATTTCCCGAACAGTCTATGATTCTGTGGTACCACAACTATAGTAAATTTGAAAAAAGTATTGAAAAAAGCTCAATATTCCAGTGATAACACTGATGTCACTGATGCCCAGTTGAGATTTTTCCAGCTAATGAAACAAAAGTATCAAGCTTGGTGCAGATTTTCTTGTTGATCGCATCAACAGAACTATCATAAAAACTCAGAAAGAATATCGAAAACACCTAATATTTCAGAGTTTCAAGTGAAAAATCGAAAAGGAATTCCCACTATTTCAGTAACGAAAGATGTGGCTAAGTTGCAATTTTTTTGTAAGTACTTATATGTAAGATTACAAGCCAAGCGAAATTTTGAGAGTATCTTGTGGTCACAGCCCATCATCTCAATGAACTAACCGACAACATTAATGATAAATCACCTCTTATGCATGGTGAATCCTTATGACTTGTGCATATATTTCAACTGAAGGAATTCAATAGAGGAAACACTTTTTTCATTCACCATTTTTTCCGATTCGGCGCGGTTGAAAAGATACAGGCTGTTGAAAATCCATAAAAAAATGTAATTTTCAGTTATATCTCGTAAATTGAATCGAAATTATTTTCGGAATATAGTTTTCTATTGATAGGATGAATCTTTTCCGAACATAAAATTCTATCAAAGTCCGGTTAACTCCAGAATGCCCGCTTTACTAAGTGAGAAAAAAACTAATCGGAAAAAATAGTGAAGGAAGGAAGTGTTTCTTTCGACCTCAGGAATCTTCGGTTGAAATATACCTATGTCAAAAGAATCAAAGACTCGCCCTGTATAGGGTGTTCTCCAATCTCTATAATAATCTTGAATTATATCAAGTCATCAAGTAGTACATTCTTGATGAGATGTGATCTCAACATGATATACAAGCTACTTCATATGTCCCCATGAATTAAAATCTAACTAATTTTCATTTAATTTAGTAGCTGTATGTACTTGTTTCATTGTGTTTGGTCTAAATCATCGAGCTGCATCCACATACATATTTCCAATATAGTTGAGGCTTGAGAGCTCTAGATAATCAATTTTCTGTTCGGATTATCCATGAAACTGAAGATGTTCAAACCGCACTCCTCGTTCTCCTGAAATCCTGATAGTTGAATGTAAATTCTTATTGGAAATAACAAGCGAGCCAGATGTTTGAAATTATTGGCATTGTATGTAGTCAATAGTCCTGCTATCCTCCTTACTTCCCACTCTTCATAACACCCTGGCACAAATTCTCATAGAACAGGTGATTGGGCTTGTTTCCATAGTCGATACTTGAGAACATCTCTCCCCACCCCTGTAAGGCATCGCGTTGCCAAGTGGAAGACTTGACGTTTCCAAGAACGAACCAATGTTTTGATTGGTTTGGTTCAACATATTGAACCAATCTTTACATTTCGATTAAGTGGTTTGGGTTCTTCCCTTATCATTGGTTGAAATTTAAACATTTTTATCCCCTTCCTCGTGGTCAAGTGACCCAGGGATATATCTATTTTTCTCTAACGTTGCGTCAATGCTTTGATCTGCACGAGTGTACGACTGCTCAAGGGCGCATCTATGCATCATTAGATCATCGATAGAGTACCATACCAGTGTTGGCCGATACGTATCGATACTTGAGTTAAAGATATCGTGGAACTATCGAGAAGAAAAGATTCCTGAGGCCAAAAGAAACATTTTTTTCCTTCACTATTTTTTCCCTTTCGTTTTTTTTTCTCACTTAGTATAGCGGGCATTCTGGAGTTGACCGAACTTTGATGGAATTTTATGTTTGAAAATGACATAACATCAATAAAAAACTGTATTCCGAAAATAATTTCCATCAATTCCATTCCATTTTTGTGATATAACTAAAAAAAATTATATATTTTTTGTGGATTTTCAACGGCTTGTATCTTTTCAACCAAGAAGAATCAGAAAAATGGTAAAGAAATAAAGCGTTTCCTTTGAAGATTTGGTTGAAATATATGTACAAGTCAAAGACTCACCCTGTATATCGTTTACTTTTCTTTGAGATTAATTTCCCGGAATCGAAGGATTCAGTTTTAACAGTCAGAGAGTTAAGAGCGAACACCAACATGTGACTGTTCAGTTCAAAACGAAATTAGAGATATTTATTTCAACCATCGATTTTTATGGGGTTTTCACATAATCTCTTTGAACCTACCTTCATTGTAGTATTTCAATATATTTAATTTGCGAATGAAAAAATAATAATTTTGGTAACTTATCGTTTTTCGCAGAAAAATTGATGATGTGCTAATCTTACTGTATTACACTGTATTTTAAAAATATTCGTAAAACAATCCTACAAAACATCATTACAGACAAAGCAAAACTCTAATTTTCTGAAAATTTTTAAAATGACTAGTGAAGCACTTCCTTTCGATGGAAGTTGGAACAATTGTAATATTCCTAACTTATACTCATCGTTCAATCTTTCTCCCAGCACCGCACATTATTTTTGTTGCATTCTCCTTTGGGAAAAATATTGACTGATCCCGAGAAAGTTACGTGGTGGTGTTACCTTATAATTTTATTTTCAATTATTCAGATTTATTTGTCGAAATAACTAGAAAGTTATGTTACAAATTTATTTCTTGTTTTTTGTATCAATTATAGAATCGCTATTAGAAATTATGGTGGGAGTCGAACTTAGTACACATCTTTCAAAAAAATTGTTCGTCTATTGTTTCTAATAGGGAACCCCAGAAATTTTTGCAATTCACATTTTGAAATTTGCAAATATCGATATAGATAGCTCGACAGAAAAATAATAGTGATGTCAAACTACAAGTTCTTGGAGTCGATGTTCAATAAAATCTCTCCTTCCAATTCAATTCTAAGAAAATTCAACATTCCGAAAGTCACAAACCATAAAGTACGTATTTTTTAATGTTAATTTTGATAATTTATAATATATCATGAGTCAAAAATTACTTAGAAGAGCAGAAAGTGTGAGATTCTACCCTGGAATTTACTCAAAAGTATGTCATTTCCCTTTTGATATAGGAACATAATACGATTTTGATTACATTCACTCTTTCATGGTAGCCTGATACAAAGACTTAAAGAGCCAGCGTGTTCAGTTGAAAAGATGAAGGGGGGAGGAAACAAATTCCCCAACTTTTATTAATTATCATTATTACTAACTATTCTTAACTAACTAATTTCTTTTAGTTCCACAAAGTGAATTTTTTTTATGAAAAAGTAAACAATTTCTCAATTGATTCCCGAAATAGGTTTGTTTGCCTGAAGTTATTATTCAATTCATTATTTAGTTATATCGAACTCGGACGAATTTGAAAATATGTAGATATCTTTCTAGATCTAGATACATATTGAAAAAATCAAATTGATAGAATGAGCCCAAAAGTCTCTAATAGGACTTATAGACTTAAAATTGAATAACGCAATATATTTTTTCATTCCTAAATTTTTTCAATAAAAGAATAATTCAGTTAATTAATTCATTGTAATTAACGAATTTCTTACATATTCTGTAATAGCTAAAGGATTTCGACTAGCTAGAGCTACCTGGTAAGATCTGCAAGATAGGTAGTAGATCTATCCACTAGCTAGGCGTAGGGTAAATGCACTGGTTAGCCGACCGGCACTGGTTCTCGACCATTCCGTGATTTGAGATAAAATAATAATAAAAATATATCATGTAGTGCAAAATATTTTCGCGGTACGTGTTCTTGACCATTCTACCCTTCCAAGATAGTTTGCATAGTAGTGGTATAGGTCAAAGTTTTCGCGCTAAAAATCAGTTTATAATCGCCTATCATAGAAAAGGGTTCTTTCTCGTCTTCTCTTAGAAAAGTGCTTTGTGATATATGACCAGAAAATAGTAATTATTTCTTATTTCGAATGAATTATGTGTGTATATTTTGTTTCATATCAACTATAAGATATATTTTTGAGTGTATTTCAATCAAGAAGCAAATAAATGTATATTTTTTTGTTCAATATTCGGCGGTCGCGAACTGGTATTGGAAAATTTGTATCTTTTATTTCTCGACCAAAGTGGTCGAGAGCCAATATGTTACTTCAATAATTGTTCAATTCAACCGATATATTTCTGTAGGATCATTTTCGTTGTTTTTCGATACCCTGATTCATTTATATATCTACTTTCTGAATTTTAGTTTGCGACCACCGAATTAACGTTGAAACACTTATTTCTACCCTTTATTTATTCGCGGTCGAGAACCAATTTCATTATACTCAATTCTCGACCACTGGTGGTCGGTGTGTTATATTTTATTTACTCATTAGTTTCTAAATAGATATTAAGAGCAAAATAACCAAATAATGTTGTATGAGTTGCTATTTTGAAAAATTTATAGAAAGTGGAAACTTTTGCAAAATAATTTTTTTTTACGTTTTCTTACTTGATTACCTCATCTGAAACCCATCTGAGTGATGTCGATAGTACGGTACGAAAGTAAGTACTAATCACTCATCTCGCTCTAAAGTTTTTTATAAAATTTTTAAGTGGAGCGGCCACCATTATTAGTGGTCGAAAACTAACACAAAAATGGTCGAGAACTCTGCGGCGTGGTCGAGAACCGAAGGTTATGAGATTTTCTATATGTTTTCACATTTCAAAGGTTAAATGCGGAAAGAACGCTTGAAATTATATGACAAATCATTTAAAACTCGCCAAAGAATCGATGAACACCAACACCATTAAAATTCGATAAGTTTATGTGTGAAAAAATCGTGCTCGAAGTCGATGTTTCTGTTAACTGGTCGAGAACCAGTGCATTTACCCTATTCGTTTTCTACTGGGATCACTTATCCCCTACTTCCTTAGAATATCTATCCCATAATTTAAATTCGAAACTTTGAAATAAATTTGCCATTACGTCTGTAGTTGAATTTAAATATACCTTCTCTCTCTCATTGAGTCCTATCTTAAATTCACATTGAAATTATAATGAAACACATGAGCTTCGATCACATTATGCATATTTATTTCAACAATGAACTCTGGAAGTAGCATGTGCGTTTGTTTTGATAACCTTCTTCGTGTTATGATATCCTGACCAGAAGGATCGTAATATGAACATGTGCTTATCGTATCGTATCGTATCCTAGATTCTTTTTGTTCCACCCTCTGAAAGAAAGGGTTGGGTCAGCAATAAATTATATTTTTATGGGTAATTTTGTTTTTTAGTTTAAATATGTCGATTCAAAATGTGGAAAAACACATTTAAAATAAAACTTATCGCAACACTTTGAGAGAGTTTTCAGCGGTTCGTTCGAAAATCGAACTCAGCGTATTTAATTACGCTGAAGACCACCAACACAATTTATATTTGAGGATTTCATCCCTAGGAAAGAAAATCCATAATTTTTTTTCGTCGACTGAAAGAATGTGGATGATAACATATTTTCCATTAAAAAATCAATAAATTTGTCTTCAAATGTGTTTGGTAGAGAGAAGATTGAGTTATTTTTTTTTTTGGAAATAGTCAGTACCTAGTTATATCTCGAATGCTTGCCAAATACTCGAATATTCGATAATTTGGCAAGGACGAAGAACTTTTCCCGAAAAAAATTTCAGTCAATTTTAATTGTTCAAACACTTAACGTAATTAAAATAAAGAAGATCTTTTTGACAATCATCCCGAATGTTTTCGATGGTTTAAAACGTCACAAAAATATCCACCTAATGAACCCGTGCAAAAAAACCGAATATATTCACTCTGCATTGATATCCAAAAATATTGTTTCGTTGCAAGTGTATTTGTATCGTATAAATGGATTCTCTCAAAAATCGAGTCCTAAAATGTGGAGTTCATTTATTTCTCTAATTCTGTGGTTATTCCGTTCATTCTTCCACATCTTGTAGAACAAAATCGTGCGAGAATATATCAGAAACGCACAGTTTTCATGGTTATATTTCATTATTATATGTTGGTACTCCGAACTTTCCGCCACGGCTTTATCTGTCAATTCATCAATTTGCCTTAAAGAAATCAGTTCTGCCAACCAACATTTTTCAATGCAAAAATCACTAAATGATATTTATGGAAATATTTCATTAATTTCAATAAAAATGCAATCAATTAGAGAATAGTTATTTATAATACAAGTGCAGAAGGCATTGATATTCTTCCACGAGTTCAAAATTCAAAAACGAGCCACGAAGTGGCGAGTTTTGGAATGAACGAGTGGTAGAATGAGCCTTCTGTACGAGTATTATACATTATTTTCTCTAATTCATTGCATTTTCATTGAAATTAATGAAATATTTCCATAAATATAATTTAGTGATTTTTGTATTGAAAGATGTTGGTTGGCAGAACTGATTTCTTTAAGGCAAATTGATGAATTGACAGATAAAGCCGTGGCGGAAAGTTCAGAGAACCAACATAGAATAATAAAATATAACCATGAAAACTGTGCGTTTCTGATATATTCTCGCACGATTTTGTTCTACAAGATGTGGAAGAATGAACGGAATAACCACAGAATTAGAGAAAATAATGTATAATACTCGTACAGAAGACTCATTCTACCACTCGTTCATTCCAAAACTCGCCACTTCGTGGCTCGTTTTTGAATTTTGAACTCGTGGAAGAATATCAATGCCTTCTGCACTTGTATTATAAATAACTATTCTGTATTTCAGTATCGTAATGAGTTCATTACATTTTCAAATTTCAACACACGGCAATTGTCAATAATAAAATACAATTTGGATATAGTGAAATGATTTGCAACATTATTCCCAATTTCTCTTAATTTTGGTGGTGATAAATCTATTTCGTCAGACATAATTCACGAATTTAATGCGTTATTATAAATGATTTCAAAATTCGAAACGTACGATTCGAAATCAAATTCCGTAATCTGTCAATTTTCGTAACAGTAACACCAACTGCCAAGATAAAATACAAAAGTCAGTGGGATGTATAATATGATTTTCTCACTGAATTTCGACAATTTTTCACTAAACTTGACTGAAATACAAAAAATATCGTCTAATACTCGTTGCAGAAGGCAATTTCAACACTCATGCGGAATATACTATTATTATTATAGCTCAAAGGGGTTCTGAGATCCCTTCACTAGACACTAGACTAGATTTGGGCCACCTAATACGAAATCGATTCAGCTGGTTTTTATAAAACATCTTTTTCAGAAAACCTTTTCATGTTCATAAGCTCCTCGTCCCCTAAATGTAAATCTTGATGATTTCACGCCCTCTAGTGTGACAAGATGTCAAATGCTTCAAACATATTCGCCTTGCTTTGTTAACCTTCTCAGATTCCTGTGATCCTTTTCTAAATTCTTATAAAAAGTGTGATATAACATACTGGACGAGTCCTTAGACATACTTGATGTATTTTGGAACTTGTGAGTCCATCTAGTAGCCTCTATTCAAAAACGCGATGACAGCAAAGTGGCTTTCCTTTTTTCCGTCATGCAACAACTTCCCAGCCTTCCTAACATCCTGATTCATATGACTAGAGTTTTAACATGTGTTCCGCAGAATTCAAAAAGTGACCTCCCCTCCACAACTTGAAAACAAAGGTTAAAACCTCTTCAATCTCATGCTGCCATGCTCACTGATTGAAAATTTCTTATTGGCCGAACGGCTCACATTGCGCTTTCACATTATTGTATGTCCATTTGTGTTCCGTTCACCTTCTTCATTTCATCGTATCCTATCTTGTATCAAAATTTTAAGACGCTGTCTCGAGATGAAGGCCATTTTCACATGAGTTTTTTCTTCCAACGCGTCATAAGACGTCGCCTGCCATAATTTATTTGCATGTGGACTTGCTAATGACCACCGTTAGGTGATTGTTTGACATTTGCAGCCATTAACTGTCATTTGCTCTCGAGCATCGTTAGAACCTTCTTCATTTCATGTTATCCTGATCTAGAACTTCAATTTCTACAGCATACAGTAGAGTGCGCGAACGTGCGAAAAGTTCCACCAATCAGAATAAAGCTGCGCCATGCTCAAAGAAAGAGATAGTATTGTCTTGTCTCTTTCTTTAGTTTGCTGTCGTACCGTACTGTGGTTTTCTATGCTCCCATATGTCATAATTTATGCCGCCTTTTTCAGTTTGTGGATTAACGAAACCTATAATTGGTAGTTTGTTTATTAACGAAACTATATCAATTTTATACAACGTTGAAGCCAATATTTATTATTAACTTGAGTCTCACCTTGTTATTAACTCGTTAACCACTAACTTGTGATCAAAAAGCGATTATTATTGCTTTCCATTTGACTTGTGTGAATCATGAATAAACAAAGGTGAGTTTTTATTTTCTCGTATTGGATTTCCATTAACATAATAATTTTTTTCAGTGATAATCTGATTTGTAACGTCTGCCAGGAGAGCTATTCCAGCGTCTCGGTCAAAAATGGGCATTTGAGAACTCTTCATCTTGAAGCTGTCGAGGAAAAACCAAAAAACACTGTACATATACAGTGTCCCATTTGCAATGAGCAGGAAAAACCTTCTTCCGGATCCCATGACCTCCTTATAAGCCATTTAGAAAACAATCATTGCTTAAGTATTAAAGTATCTGTAATTTATGTATAACAGAACCATCAACAAGTAGAACTCGATATGAAGATGATGTCCAAAATTTTATAGTAGAAAACGAAGAAGGACAAAATCCCAATCTTTCAACCGATCAGAGTAGAAAACAAGGGGTAAGTCATCTAGAATTAGCTAGGGTGATGGAAAAACTTGAAAGCTTCTTATAGATTACGAAAGAACTAGCACATATGCTAGTGAATATGTTAAATGATGATAATTTGGATAAGATCGTCAGAATAATGGAAAAGGCTGTTAGTGAACAGACTGAAGGTGCATCAACCAGTAAAAAGAGGAAAATTGATAAGCAATCGTATTATCCCAGCAAGAAGTAGTGGTGTGGATACATACAAAGGTACTTTTCTTCTCTCTAGTTTTTTTTTAGAAAACAATCGCCTATCTGATAAAAAAGTCTTATGTAAATATGGCAACTTGGTTTGGGCAATTATATATATAAATATGTTTTCTCATAATCTAGGGTAACCAGCTGTATCTCGACCAATACTTTTGAAAATCATTTTGATATGCCAGCCCAGAGTTTGACAAAGCGCATGCTTTCTTTTGATTGGTCTAACTTTTCGCACGTTCGCGCACTCTAATGTATGCTAATTTCAACATTCAATATCTGTCCCACCGACGGACGACAAAAGCAGAGGCAAGTACGATTCGTCAGCCTTCTCTTATCCACTCCTGGATGTAGGCTCCATGCTGTCTCTCCTGACTCCTGAGCTATCTGAAACCATCTATTTCCCGCATATTGTTTTATATAATCAAGCCAACTTCTATATGAGTAATCCTAAGAATACTCATCTCTACTCAATACCTTCTTCTAATAATATCATTTAAGGATAAACGAAATCAAAGAAATCATCCAAATATTTGAAAACATTCATTTTGGCAAAATGAAATGGAAGCCACGTCAACAAACAAAAACTTCTGAATTCTTTCAAGGAGTTCGAAATCAATATTTTATCAGCCCATATGATCTAATGACATGTCTACAAACTATTTCAATATAATTGAAATTAGGTGCAGTTCGATTTGATATCTCAATTTCTCAACATATTTTCAAATGTTCAGAACGTTTCTGACCAATTTCTCCTTTATCGACACAATTTGATTCTATTTATCAGATCATCTCGAGTTTGTACGCGTATTTGATAAACTTTTACTTTCAATGTGTTCGAGGCATAAAAATCCAAAGGAGTAAGATCAGGGCTCCTTGGTGTCATCTTACTGGACCATACCTTCCCATCCATTGTTCTCCGAAATATTCATTTAGTTGATCCCTTACATTCCAGCTATTATGAGTCGCCAAGAAACCCTGATCTTACTCCTTTGGATCTTTATGTCTGGAACACATTAAAAAAAAAGAGTTTGTCGAATACGCGTTCAAACTCGAGATGATCTGATAATTAGAAACAAATTGTGTTGTGCAGAAATAGGTCAGCAACGTTCTGAACTGCACAGGGTTGTAGATTGAGAGTGGAAATTTATTGAACAAGACGGTAGACATTTTGAACATTTGCTATCAGTTGATAATAATTCATTTATGGTTTTTTCAGCAGTTTGTCCTCTCTTTTAACTTCTTTCTTATAATATAATAATAATAATATTATTAAAATTTTTTAGTCGATTCAGTTGGCTCGAAATATAAATTAAAAGTTCTAGTGAGAGTAACTCTAATATTCAATCAGAGAAAACAACTTATTCAATCATTAAGACTTTAAGAGCATCAAAATGGAAGAAAATCAGATTTCAATAATTCCTTATTTTTCGTTGATATGTCATTCGAAAGATCACAAATGGGATAGTGTTTGCTAACAAAAAATTCATTCATTTTTCATCGATAAACCTATTGGAAAAATATGATCGATGTTGTTCAACTAAGAATAGTTAAAGTTATGTTTATGTGCTTACCTCGCCCGAAGTAAGGAATATCTGGCACGAAAAAATTCTTGTGCTACAGCCAATTTCATGATCTTTTCAGATATGTAATCAAATTTGATGAGGCTACAATGATAACTGGACTTTGATAGATTTTTTAGAAAAAAATTGAGATATTTTGTGAAAACACAAAATGTTGAATTGAAGAATTACCATCAATATTTCGACCATGTGTTATTAACATTTTTCCTTGAAAAACAAATGTAGTCTCGCCTTGAAGTTTTAGTATTGTTGAAGTAGAAACCCTGTATAAAAACTATTTTATACAGGGTTTCTATTACTAAATAGTGACAAGAATTTATATTTATTTTGAGATCCGGGACCACAATTCAGTCCCTACTACTATCAAAAATTAATCGTCCATTGTTATCCACCTCATTATGGATCATGGCAGAGGTGAGTCCGATCGCAATGAAGGGGCCTCATCACTCTGGGGGACAGCCTTGTTGATAACTTTTATCCCCACGACGAGAATCAGTGCTGCATAAAAATGGGAGCATATATGTCGTTTCGAAATACATTTCATCGACTTATAAAAACGGTGGCGCCATCTTCAGAAAAAAAGTTTGACTATAAATTCGAATGAAAATATATCTCAGACATAGTGTTACAAATTATTTCAATACATATACTGCTCCACAAAAGTTGAGGGAGTTTATGAATTTTGTAACTGTTTCAAAAGTTGCCATTTCTTGTCCACCAAATGTTTATTTATTAGAAATTGAATGTTCACTCTCTTATACATAGGCGTACAGCTTAGCTTCCGCCGTTTTTTTTTTTAAATTCGAGGCTTTATTGTAAAAAACTGGTTATACATTTATGATTTAAAGAATTGTCCATCGGTGGCCACTACTTTCTCCCATTTTACCGGCAGAGTACGAATCCTTCGTTGAAAAAACTGGTCATCTTTTGAAGCGATCCATGAATCGATCCGGTTCTTTACTTCTTCATAAGACCGGAAGTGCTGGTCAGTCAGGCCGAGTCCATTGATCGAAACAAGTGATAGTCCGAGGAAGCAACGTCTGGAGAATACGGTGAGTGGAGTAGGACTTCCCATTTCAACGTTTCCAAGTAAGTATGTCTTCAACACTTTCGCAACATGTAGTCGAGCATTGTCATGCTGTAAAATCACTTTATCTGATGGCATGTCATAATGACAACGTTATGTCATTCAATTTTGATGACATAAGGAAGCTCATTAAGGTACTTAGTCCCATAATGAATTAATTATGGTACTAAGTACCATAATGAAATTTTATGTGAAAAACATGTGATGGTGAGATCAAAATATTTTATTCAGAATACATAACTAATATAAAAACTATTTATGATAAATGGTGAATGAGCAATTACTACAACTTGCAATATTAATTCCAATGGATTCTAGAGTTTTCACATCAGTAGTTGATCCTTTTTGATAAACTTGTAATCCTGTTTGGTTGTTGGCACCAAAAATTGCTTCTGATATCTTTTTCTTTTGCTCTTTCGAATTTTCGATGTAACCTTCAACAACAGTATTGCTTTTCCATTCGCCGTGGCGTTTCACGGTACACAGATCAGCTCCAAAGTAGGCCAAAAATGAAGCAGATGATCGCCGAAAACAATGTCCGGTTTATTATTCAAGTTTAAAAATGAATAAATTAACAAAAGATAAACAATATATGTATAAAAAATCAACAACAATAAATGAATAAATTAGTTTCAACAATAATATATAACAAATAAATAATATACATATGTATAAATGAATTAAACATAAATAAGTATCACCAACAAATAATTAACATAAACAAATAAATCAATATGAATCATTAAACATTTTTTTCTCTTTGTATCAAAGATTCTTTTCGCCTTCAATTTGATGGGATCTACAAATTCTTCACAAGGGGAAGTTTGAAGGAATTTATAAAATTTTGTGTCGGTCGGTACCATTCATAATTTCATTTACCTGCTTGCACCAGCAGTGGAAAGAGCACCTTATAATGGTTTCACATACTTTTTTCCTCAAACTGTATTCATTACAGTTTAATATTTTTTGAATTCTAAATTTTTCATCAAAACCGGTTTTAAATAGAGGGAAATGTTTTTCTTTTCACAAATCCGCGGAATAATATAGAAAAAGTAATTTAAAGAATGCCCAAATAAAAATGTCCAGGTTTTGTCAACTTTCCATATTTTTACTGCCGTACCTAAATAAAAACCATGTCCCCAAATTCTTGACAATAAATTTGTTCCCTATTTAATTCTTGCCAATTTTTTGGTTGGATAATTTGGCGCCAGTTATCTAAAATATCCAAATTTCTTTTTGGGAAACGATAATAATAATAAAACAGTCCCTCACAACAGGCCAGATATATTGCTAGTTGATAAACAACAAAAGGCAGCAATACTCATCGACGTAGCAATACCTAATAACAACAACATGCGTCAAAAAGAGGTCGAAAAAATTTCAAAATATAGGGACCTCGAATTTCAGATAAAGCGCCAGTGGGGAATGATATCAACGAGAACTATTCCAATTATCATCTCAACAACAGGAATAGTACCCAAAAATCTCAAGAGAAATATCAAGCAACTAGGACTTAGTGAGTATATATGTAATATAATGCAAAAAGCTGTTCTTTTAGGTACTGCAAGGACGGTGAGAAAATTCCTAGAAAGCGAAGGACAGGTCCAAGGATCGCGTGTAAGAGGAACAGAAGTTCGACGAGAACCAGGGGGACCACAAGGACCGGACACGACCGAGCTCTGCCCTTCTGATATTTTAAATATCTGTGATTGAGTGAATGTTCCTCTTAGCGGGGAGTGAGAAGCCGACGGCGAGGAAAAATCCTACGCGTATAGGCAAAAGTCGGATACACAACATTTCTTTATTTTCGGCATTCTGATAAAATAAAATATGCATTATTTATTATATTGAAACTTGTTTGATTGAAGCTCTTACCTTGAAATTTGGAAGTATATTTCTTTCTTGGAATTAATTTATACGACGTACGGCAATTGCACTTACTTCAAAGAACAACGTCTTGTTTGAAATGAAAATGACAGCAAATCCATAGAACAAGTATGTATATACTTACTCTATGACCAAACTAAGATGTCTAAAAACCAGGTGTATGAACTGATTAGCTTTTGTTTTGTCAATTTTGAGAATATTAGTTGAGCTTCGTTATGTCAACTGCAGGTAGCGTTATCAACAAATTAAGATTCTTGTTATTTGTTATTCACGAGTTTTGTGCCATTATGTACCTATATGTATATCTTTAATTATAGTTATGATCTATGGAAGTAATTCTTGTAATTGAAATACCAATAAACTCTCTTTATTACGAATATTTGAATTCATTCCAGTAAACGTTTCGCGTTTTGTTTCACGACTTTGCACAATCATACTCGGTTACACGTCGCTTTTTATTGCTCAGTATCGGGTTTTTAATTAATGTATCCAATCAAAAACAACGGAAAAAAGATCGAAATGACAAGTGTGTCATTGCGGCGCCGCCATGAACTAAAACTAATATTTTCAATTTGGTCGAATGTCATTCCATTCAAAATTTGACGAGTGCATCCCATGTTTTTAGACATCTTAGAGCAAACCAAACGTAAACAAATGACTAACAGCGCCACAGATTGATACACAGCGGTGCCAATCAATCGGTTCCTGAACTAAAATTTAATTTCGAGTGGGGGAAGGGGAGTGTTCTATCTATATTATCTGTAATCTGTGACCATAAATAATGATCGTCTTTAAGAACAAGAAATTATATCACATCTATGACCCGGGACAACGCAGCCCCGCCTAAAAAATTATACGCTACACTATCCGCTTAAGGGATACTGGCAGAGGTCATCCCGATCACTGTGCAATGAAAGGGCCTTCCTCTGGGGTTTCGCCTTCTTGATCAGAATCAGAATCAGAAAAACATTTATTAAACATTAAAATATATACAATACACACAATATACATAATTGTTTTCATAGTGCAGAAGGCATTGATATTCTTCCACGAGTTCAAAATTCAAAAACGAGCCACGAAGTGGCGAGTTTTTGAATGAACGAGTGGTAGAATGAGCCTTCTGTACGAGTATTATACATTATTTTCTCTAATTCTGTGGTTATTCCGTTCATTCTTCCACATCTTGTAGAACAAAATCGTGCGAGAATATATCAGAAACGCACAGTTTTCATGGTTATATTTTATTATTCTATGTTGGTACTCCGAACTTTCCGCCACGGCTTTATCTGTCAATTCATCAATTTGACTTAAAGAAATCAGTTCTGCCAACCAACATTTTTCAATGCAAAAATCACTAAATTATATTTATGGAAATATTTCATTAATTTCAATGAAAATGCAATGAATTAGAGAAAATAATGTATAATACTCGTTCAGAAGGCTCATTCTACCACTCGTTCATTCCAAAACTCGCCACTTCGTGGCTCGTTTTTGAATTTTGAACTCGTGGAAGAATATCAATGCCTTCTGCACTTGTATTATAAATAACTATTCTCTAATTCATTGAATTTTCATTGAAATCAATGAATTATTTCCATAAATATCATTTAGTGATTTTTGCATTGAAAAATGTTGGTTGGCAGAACTGATTTCTTTAAGGCAAATTGATGAATTGACAGATAAGGCCGTGGCAGAAAGTTCGGAGTACCAACATATAATAATAAAATATAACCATGAAAACTGTGCGTTTCTGATATATTCTCGCACGATTTTGTTCTACAAGATGTGGAAGAATGAACGGAATAACCACAGAATTAGAGAAAAGTTCTTAATGGATAAATTTTACAATAAAACATCAAATGCTAACCAATGGATTAATCAATTCGAAAGTGAATTTAAAAGATTCGAAATTATAGAAGACGAAGAGAAAATTGAGATTCTCAAATATCTTTTGGAAAAACAGTGTTTGGATTGGTAGTAGGTTGATCGAATTGACGATGAATTCTGAATGGATAAAATGGAAAGAAAACTTTTGTGAAACGTATGGAAATAAAGGTTGGTCACAAGTTGAATATGCACTCACATTCAAATTTCAAACTGGTTCATTACTAGAATATGCCACAAAAAAAGAAAAAATATTACTAGAAGTCAATAAGTATATTGACGTCGAAACAATGATAAATATAATTGTAATGGGACTACCAGATGCTATAATAGATAAAATTGATAAAGAAAAGGTGAAATCAACAGCAAGTCTCTACATCTACAATGAAATTGGAAAACTTGACATACTGTTACAAATGTTTAAATACACACATCGTCAAAAGTCTTGGCCCCCCTAGGTTTCTCAAGAAATAAACCTATGTTCTGGAAATGAGATGAATATTTTCCTCTATTTCAACTGCAATAGAATAGGAAATCTTTGTTTGTTAATCTTTGCTTCATGCACAATGACAGAAAATAGGAAAAATGAGAAAAGATCTTTTATCGATTATTTATTTTTGATTGATTATAGTCATTCCACAACTCAATCCAAATTCAATAGTCCGTATTACCACCTCTTCTTTCAATCAACTGCCCAGTACGCCTAGGCATCCCACGAATCAAGTCATTAATGAAATTTTTAGGCATATCGTTCCATTCTTTCTGAAGGGCTAAACTCAATTCCTGAAAAGTTGAAGGTGAGTTTTGGCGATTCGATATTGCTCTCCCTAAGTAATCCCATTGGTGCTCAATTGGATAAATGTCTGGTGAGTTTGCTGGCCAGTTCATTATCTGGATATTGTTCTCTTGAAGAATGTTTTCAATCCTTCGTTGCACATAGAAATAATGATTGGTTCAATAATGTCTTCTACATAGATGGCACCAGTCAATAGTCATTGTTCTTTCATCGATAATAAGAGGGGTACGACGATCGAACATTATACCCCTCCAGCACATTATTGACCCGCCTTGAAAGGGTACAACTTGCCGTCAAAATTGAGTCATTCTAGTCTTCCTGAAACACTCCTAACCCTTTCTCGTCGACTAAAAAAGCCAGTTTTATTGGTGTTCTACACATTATCCACGAGTATAGATTCATGTCCTGGTGATAGCCAAGGTAACTCTAAGGCCCAGTTTCACCAAATGCTTTAATCTTGACTTGGCTCTTAAGTGAGGCCTTAGATCACGATTAATGTAATGTAGCGTTTCACCACACTCCAAAGCGCCATTTAATCGACGAATCGCGATTTAGCACTAATCGGCCATTTTTGGAGGATTATAACCTTTCAAGTTGAGATTAATAATTATTTATCAGTATGGAACTCTTGTCTATGTAATTATTTTTCCGGAAATTTCTAATTTTTGGGTCAATTTTATCGAAATATGACTATATGTATAGGCTCAATATTTCCCATTTAAAATACACGTAACTTTGTTTTTGTGTTTTATGAAATTTATTGCAAAGAATAATTTATTAATATGTTTGATTGAAATATTATTTGATATTGTTAATAAATAAAATAAGTTAATAAAATTACTTATATAGTTTTTTTCCAGAATGTGTGGTTTTGTGAAATGGGATAATTTCTTTTTAACTTCTGCAAGTTTCCGACATTTCGAAGCACATCACTTTGTTTTTTGTTTACAAGATGACAAATGATTTGAAATGTTATGAGTTATGAATGAATGACACCTGACACCTAGCGCCAATGGTGGTCATCACTTCTAATACGATACAGAACACTATATAACTTTCTGTTCACATCGTTGCCGAATGGTTTGACTATTTAATTGCGATTTGGTTAATCGCGATCATCTTCGGACGGGTTGATGCATCGTGAAACAGAAAACACTGTTAAGCCTGCTTTAGTAACAAGCGGAGTTTAATCAATCTGGGATCAAGTGCTGTTTGGTGAAACTGGGCCTAAGGAGCAAAAGTTGCCAAATCTTGGATTTCAGCAGGTAGATACAGAAAATAATGAATATTCTACTCATTATAAATTCGACAATTAGGAAAAATATCGGATTTCAAATATTCAAATTTGCATATTTAAACGGGAACCACTCAAATTAATATATTTCATTCAACATAATATACATTCATAATGATAAATTAATATTGTGGATTTGCAAATATTTCACAATCCGACAATGCAATCTAACCATGATAGGGACATGTAAAAATTGCGTACACTCCCTCTATCTATGCTAATTACACTATGCTTTTGACATACAAAGATGCGTGAATATCATAGAAACAATCAAATTAAATAGCAATTGAAATTGATTATTCCCAATTGGATTGTGTTTAGTATTTAGTCCCAATTTGAATTTGTTAATTAATTCCCAATATGAAGTTGAAAAGGTATAGAATGTGACGATTCTGCAGTGATATAGATGCAATATTATATCATCTAATCTAACTATTCTAACTGATATTACTGGAGAATTCAAACTAAGTTATTAGGCTACGTATTGATGAAACTGTGTACTATAATATAGATACATATTGGCTCTATTAGTTAGGAATTCAGTTTGATGAATAATCCACGTAGTATCGAGTTAGTTATGTTATTAATTAACTATTAAGCATCTGATGTATGCATGACCTTGAAATCGATAATTTCGGTCTTCACATCTCCGCATTCTATGGTGCCCCACTGAAATGAACTTGCTGATGAGAGTTTAATTATGATGCACTTCAATGAATACTCCAATCACCGTTCATCCGATAAAATGTAGAGCAGTAATTATCTTCAATTAAATACCAACATGAAATTCCCATATTTTGAAATTCGATGTAACGAGCGTTCATTTAAATTCGTGGTCAAGAGTGCTATGAAGGAAATTGGAGTGGATTTTCTATAATTACATAAGTACCGCTCGGCTTGTACAATATCATTATCTGGTAATGTTTCCATTCCATTTGAACTTCAAAGCAATTCGTTTTTCTCTATTATCTCTACTATTTCAGATACATCAACTTAGCTTTCATTCAGTATATTCATTTATAGTCCAGTAGATAAATACATTTTACCTGGAAAAAATTCCTTAATGAAACTTCTACAAGTTGTTCGGGGGTGCTGTGGCATGACTGTCAAGTTATCCAACACGAGGACCCTGTGATAACTTGAGGAAGGCCGTATAACCTCAACATTTTCGGACTTTTTTCAGTTTTTTGCTCATAACTTCTAAACTAAGTAGTTTTCGACCAGAGTTCTAAAATTATTTGAAATTATTAAAAACCACTTCAATGATTGTTATTTCTGTTGAGTAAATACTAATGGAATCAATTGAAACAACTGCAGTAAGTGGACTTATCCCAATGTAGACTCGGCAATACGCCCTATCACGCACTCAGATGAAATACTGATTCCAACATTTCATCAGCTACCAGATATCTCTGATGACCAATATTTTCTCTCTGATCGCTCTTGTGATGCTAATAAAAGTTCTGATGCTAATGGAAATGACAGTTCCTCAACGCTTCAATCAAAATGAATTGAATGATCTCACCAAAATTACCTTTTACCATACAAGAGAAAAAGATCTGCCTTCATTCTTGTCTCAAGAAGACAATCTCATTTTTTGTCACAAAATTAGAGGACTCATGAAAGAAATGGGACTTTCTGAATATATTCCAGAAGATTGGCGCTTATTTATTGACAGTTCGAAGCGAAGTTTAAAATGTTTCCTTCTACATAATGGGAATAAATATGGGTCAATACCACTAGCTCACTCAACGAAACTGATAGAAGAATATAATAGCATAGTTTTGGTCTTGCAGAAGACGAAGTATCATGAACATCAAGGATTATTGTGTAGACTTAAAAATAGTAAACTTTCTTCTTGTGCCTCTGGTATAGTAGGGACAAAACACACCAATGGTTAGAAAAGATTGGTATACTTCCTCCGTTACATATAAATTTGGTCTTAATGAAGCAATTTGCAAAGGCTCTTGATAAGAATGGGTCATGTTTTGCATATATAGGGGTAAAAATGCATCAGTTGAGCACAGAAAAACTCAAAGCAGGGATATTTGAAGGCCCACGAATAAGACAATCAATTGAGGATCCTGCCTCCATAAATTCAATGAATCAAGTCGAATGAGAAGCTTGGACATAATTTCTTGCAGTTGTAGAAAATTTTCTAGGCAAAAATAAAGCTCAAAACTATGTTGAAATGGTTAACAAGATTCTTAATAGTTTCAAATCTTTAGGGTGCAATATGAGTATTAAAATACACTATTTACACAGCTATTTGACCGTTTTCCAGAAAATTAAGGAGACATGAGTGAAGAACAAGGTGGAAGATTTCACCAAGATATTAACGTTATGGAGGACCGCTACCAAGGAAGATGGGACATGCACATGATGGCAGATTACTGCTGGAGTTTAAAAAGGGACTTTTTGAAAAACATTCAAGAATGTCGCGGACAAGAAGCTTTCGAAGTGTTAAGTGGCTATTTGACACCTTCAATGTTTTTTTTTGTTTGCAAGTACGACATAATATTGTATTTTATATAACTAAAATAAAAATTTCGTATCTACTTTTGACTACACTTACGGATTTGAGTTGAAATAATGTTATGTTCCTCTAAAATTGTATATCTTAACAATTTGTGCCCTAGGTAAAAAAATGAACACGTTATTTGAATTCAGGACATCAAATTAATATAGAATCAGCTCAAAAAACCTCGACACCAAAACAGCTGCTCCCTTGTGTATCGGGAAAAGTTTCATAAAAATAATAAATAGACTTGATAATCGAAAATTATCATACGTTCACTTGTTTAGTTGATGTGATATAAAAGTATTTATAAATTGACCACAAAATATGTACGAAGAATTTTGGAGAGGTCGAACATTTTTTCTTTTTAACGGATTTACAAAATTAATGAACTCAAAAATAAAAGCCTCGTTTATAGATTCGAACATTATGGCAACACCACCACGTGTATTGTAAATGGGTTTTAAGACAGGATATTATGAAATAAGGAAGGTGTATAGTCTCAAAGAGAAAGTCTTCGATAATTTTGTAACTTACTATGTATTTATTTATAATATATGTATGAACCAAAAGAATCAAAATATAAAAATAGTAACTTATAAAAGAAACAAAGTAGATTTTGCAACATGAATCATATAAACAGTTAGTGACATAATATGATGAACTAACAACCAACCTCCCATAGGGGTTATACAACTTTCCACGTGGTATGACAATGACTTTTAGGTCAGGAATATATGACTTGCAGAAGGTTTCTAGAATTCCTTCGATTCCCAATGGAACCAAATGAGAACGCTAAAAAAATATCCCATATCCACATACATAGCCATGTGACAATAAAAAAAATTGGATTTACTACATCTTCAACGTTATAATAAAAACTCCCAATATAATCAATATCATGAACCAAAGAAATCCCACGTGGTTTGGACAAGATAAGTAATACAGCATGTATTAGGAAAGCAGAAAGAGAATGAGGTGGATAAAGTTGACCCCAATTTTATTTGTGTGTGTTATCCACGTGGTCTGAAAAGGTAAACACGGATAGGATACAAGGATATGAAGAAGGTATAATTACATCGTTGTTTTCTAAAGAGAATGCTTGGGTTATTTATACATACCTATATTTATTATGTTTACAATTTGCTCGTAATCGAATGGATAGAGAATGCCAGAGATAATATTTATAAATGGAAATATAATGAAAAATAATATTGAGGATATAAAAAATAATTAATTAGAACCTAAATTATGAATAAATGGTAAAGGGAATATATTGATTTTTTGCTCTGATCCTATCATTAAAAATATATGAAGTTTTTCAATATTAATTGATAATTAATGTTGTCACAATTCCTTCAGCTGTGGATCCTTAATAATAATTTTAATGATGAGTGATTGAGGCCATTGTCGGATAATTAACAATTATAACAAAATTCCTGCACATATACTTCTCGAAATCCTGCTGCAGGTTTGGTAACTCTGCAGGAATACTAAATTCATTAGGAAATTATAAAAACGAAGAGTTTCCCTGTATGTCATCTGGAGAGAACGTCAATAATGAGAGAGGGAGAGAGAGAGAGAGAGAGAGAGAGAGGCTGTAGATGCTCTTATAAAGTTGAAGAACTCATTATGATAATCAATGAGATAACGCAAATGATATAACCACATGATGTATTTATAATTATAAAAGCATCGAAGTATAATGGAAAAAAAGGCTGAGTAATACAACTTATAACAGGATAATAGGAAGAGAGTAGATATAGGGCTGACCCCAAATTAGAATTGAACTGAAAAAATTAGGTAACTGTCACGAATATAACTTAGATTAGAGGATATTAGAAATGTAAAAAGACTTTTTTAAACATGTCCATAGAAAGTCATACCTATATTATGTATAAATATAAATATTCCTATGTTTATTTTATACCTGTCTTTAAAAAATAAAGGTGGAAAAACAATATAAGATCAATAATATAATTATTGCATTTAACTTCTGAAAATATGCAAGTGGACAATGCAGAAATCAAATAAATAATATCTCACAAATTATCCATTTGTATGTAGGTAGGGGTGTAGAGCGTATGGTTCGGAATCGAATGAGATTCCAAAATAGCATCCACGTGGTCTGAAAAAGTTTTTTGGAAAAGGATATCATAACATTAAGAAGGTGTGAAAGTATGGCTGTCAAGAAAATGTCCTGTTTACTTATCGATATTCTTCAATTTATGCAATATATAAACGGTAAAAAAATCTTCTGGGAGGAAATCTCTGACAGTATATAATGCAATTGATTGATTTGAAAGAATTTCAAATTGATCAACTGATAAATTAAGGTAGAGGAAAAAAAGTAGGTCGGCGAGTCAGGAATATATGCTATTTGTATTAGGAAATTATAAAAACGAATAGTATCATTCCAACCCCCTAAAAATAATACGAAATACGATATCCAATTTGAAACTAGGAAAATTGAATGCTTTTAAAATATGTATATATGTATTTATAGAGGGTGGTCCAACGAAAACTTAACACCACTATATTCCGACTTTAAAATGAAAATGTGGAAAATTTCTGTTTCGAAGAGGAACAACTTTTTCGTTTTTTTCATCCCCGTAACTTCAACTACCTAACGCAGGTGAGCACAACCCCTTGATTTTGAATAGGGATGAGGGGTGTTGCGATAACTAATTTTGAAGATCGTATCGAGTAGTATTTGACCCTAAAACTTCGCTTCAAAATATCATTCGATAATGAATTAAAAGCGAAAATAGTGAAAGAGGCAATGTGTAATTTACCTCGAGAATATTATTCGTATCCGACATATTTCAGGTTGGACGTTGGACCACCCTGTATATAAGTACATACCTGATAAAAGAGGAGGTGTAGGATCTTTATGAATGATTTCATTTATGAGTTTGGAAAAGAAGAATTCGCAAAATTTGAGTGAGAATAAATACATATTCAAAAGTTCACTACGATGTTATAAGTATTTATAAAGTATCCTGTATTTTAGTTATTAGGTACGTATATTTATTAACTAACTTTTGACTTATCTATCCATCCTAGTCATTATTCATTTCGATTTAATTTTCAATAAAAATCGAAGAATGATAATGAAAATAGAATATACAACAAGGTTGGGATGCTATTGATTTGAAATGATTGATTGGAAATAAAATCTAATCAGTTTTATTTGTCAATCATAGAGATTATTGTTTATAGACTAGGAAAACATGAATGAGAAAAGGTGTTCGAAAAGTAATGTAAAATATTCGTTTTCGCTGACCCTTTTATGCAATTGAAACACTGAAACTGTATAAACTTTGAAGACATACAAATTCTACAACCTTGCCTGAATTAAAACTTAATCGAGACAAATATCATTCATATAAGGAATTATTAAAAATGAAGATGACCACAAAATTACTAGAGTAAAATTCAATTCAATTTGAAGATAGTCGAGTTCAGATACAGTCTAATGAGATGCCAATCTTCAATTCATTATTATAAAAGAATAGTTATTTATAATTAAAATGTAGAAGGCTATTTTTCAATATTCAATGAAGTAGTGAGTTTATGAACGAATGAGCTTTCTGTACAAGTATGAAACATTATTTTTTCTAACTGAATTTTGATTGAAATTAATGAAATGATTCCATAAATATCGTTTAGTGATTTTCGTATTGAAGAATGTTATTTGGAGAACTGTTTTCTGTATTACAAATTTGACAGACAACAGATAAATCCGTGACAGGAGAGTACCAATACATAATAATGAAATCTGTATGAAACTGAGATATTCCCAGACGATTTTCTTCTACAAGGTGTGACAGAATGAACGGATTTGCCATAGAAATAGAGAAAAACCACTCCTGTTGATTATTATGGGAAATATAGAAAGAGACATAGCCTAAAACAGAAGAAACATGTGTACCCAAGCAAAAAACATAATTCATCAATCTAGTTGTTTGTTTGATGAGTACATTTTCACCCATTAAACAACGAATTTTGAATAGGATTCCATGAAGTGAAAAAGGTGTTTTTATAGTTCAATTGACTCTATAAGTCTATATTATTTATATAGAGAATGTCGCATTTTGTTCGATGTGCACTCCTCTTATTTCTCTCTCTATCTCTTATCTCATTTTGCAATATATGTATATACATAAATTCTACACACGTAAATAGAAAATAGACTCGATCGTGGGGAATGTATGTGCACTTATAATCTGCCCAGATTGATTTATTGATGAATATGTAACCATTTTACTAGGTTCTCATGAGATGTAGGAAGTCTTTGCGAAGCCGAATTTATACAGTTTCCCTTTTCATTCACTTAAATTATTGAGTGATGAGGATACTATGAGATTAGGAAGGTATCACGATAACCTCATCAGAGGTGACACAATTCACAAATACACATAGATTGTGCAATACTGTTCTATTTGCACTCATTTTAACAAACAACTCTCTTATTTTGCAATATCTATAAGTTCTACATACGTTATATTTGCAAACATATTATAGAAGAGACTGACAGTGCAAATTTCCTTAATAATAGAAGGAAGATTAATAGATGAATATGTAACCATTTTACCAGGTTCTCATGAGTTGTAGAAAGTCTTTGCGAAGCCGAATTACAGTTTTACTTTTAACCCACTTTAATTAATAAGTGATGAGGCTATTATGAGATTAAGAAGGTGACACGAAAGCTTTATAAGAGGTGACACAATTAACAAAGATACAGAGATGGTGCAATTCGGTTGGATTTGCACACATCTTATCAACAACTCTATAATTTCGCAATATCTACAAATAATACAGTGACATGCATGTGACAAACATGCTATGAAAGAGAATGACTATGCAAATCTTCATAATAATAGGAAAAAGATTTATTGATGAATATGTAACAATTTTACTAGGTTTTCATGAGTTGTAGAAAGTCTTTGCGAAGCCGAACTACATACAGTTTTACTTTTAACCCACTCCAATTAATAAGTGATGGGGCTATTATGAGATTGAGAAGGTGGCACGAAAGCCTTATAGGAGGTGACACAATTCACAAAGATGAAGAGATGTCGCAATACTGTTCTATTTGCACTTGTCCTAACAAACAACTCTCTTATTTTGCAATATCTATAAATTGTACATACGTTAGATTTGAAAACATACTATGAAAGAGAATGACTGTGCAAATTTCCTGAATAATGAGAACACGATTCATAGATGAATATGTAACCATTTTATTAGGTTCTCATGAGTTGTAGAAAGTTATTGCGAAGCCGAATTACAGTTTTACTTTCAACCCACTTCAATTAATAAGTGATGAGGCTATTATGAGATTGAAAAGGTGTCACGAAAGCCTTATGAAAGGTTCATTATATTTGAAGTAATCACATCTTATTTGAATAACTTTGAAGATCAATTGATAAGAGTTGTTTTTCCTCCACAATTTCCTGCTAACATACAATTCACAAAAATACAGAGATGTCTCAATACTATTCGACTTGCACTCATCTAATCATACAATTCTTTTATTTTGCAATATCTATAAATTCTACATATCTTAGATTTGAAAACATACAATGAAAGAGAATGATTGTGCAAATCTCCTCAATAATAGAAAGAATTTATTCATGAATATGTAACTGTTTTACTAGGTTCTCATGAGATGTAAGAAGTCTTGAAGAAGCCGAATTACAGTTTTGCCTTTTATCCACTTCAATTAATAAGTGATGAGGCTATTATGAGATTAAGAAGGTGACACGAAAGCTTCATAAAAGGTGACACAATTAACAAAGATACAGAAATGGTGCAATTCGGTTGGATTTGCACACATCTTATCAAACAACTCTCTTATTTCGCAATATCTACAAATAATACAGTGACATGCATGTGACAAACATGCTATGAAAGAGAATGACAATGCAAATCTCCCTAATAATGGAAAGAAGATTTATAGATGAATATGTAACCATTTGACTAGGTTCTCATGAGTTGTAGAAAGTCTTTGGTAAGCCGAAATTACAGTTTTACTTTTAACCCACTTCAATTAATAAGTGATGAGGCTATTATGAGATTAAGAAGAAAACCTTATTAGAGGTGACACAATTAAAAAAGATATAGAGATGGTGCAATTCGGTTGGATTTGCACATATCTCATCAAACAACTCTCTTATTTTGCAATATCTATAAATTTTACGTACATTAGATTTGAAAACATAGAAAGAAAGAGAATGACTGCAAATTGCCTAAATAAGAGGAAGAATATTTTTTATTGATGAATATGTAACCATTTTACTAGGTTTTCATGAGTTGTAGAAAGTCTTTGCGTAGCCGAAATACAGTTTTACTTTTAACCCACTTCAATTAATAAGTGATGGGGATATTATGAGATTGAGGAGGTGTCATGAAAGCCTTATAAGAGGTGACACAATTCACAAAGATGAAGAGATGTCGCAATACTGTTCTATTTGCACTCATCTTAACAAACAACTCTCTTATTTTGCAATATCTATAAATTATACATACGTTAGATTTGAAAACATACAAGGAAAGAGAATGACTGTGCAAATCTCCTTAATAATAGAAAGAATTTATTCATGAATATGTAACTGGTTTACTAGGTTCTCATGAGATGTAAGAAGTCTTTATGAAGCCGAATTACAGTTTTGCTTTTTACCCAATGCAATTAATAAGTGAAGATGCTATTATGAGTTTCAGAAGGTGTCACGAAAGACTTGTAAGAGGTGACACAATTAACAGAGATACTAGAGATGGTGCAATTCGGCTAGATTTGCACACATCTTATCAAACAACTCTCTTATTTTGCAATATCTACAAACGATATAGTGACATGCTATGAGAAAGAAAGACTGTCCAAGCCTCCCAAAAAGGAAGAATATTCAAAGATGAATATATGAAACAATTATGCTAGGTTTACATGAAATGAAAGAAGTGTTAGTTTGACACCGAATTTCAGTTTATAGGTAGTGAACTAAATTTGTTACTGTTCACCTACTTCAACCAATATAATACGAAATAAAATCAGCGAAAAATATAATTAAGCCATTGTGTTGAAATAAGTACTTGTAGTTTTTTTGTCATATTGCGGTATTTTTTGCTGGTATAACACAATGTCTAATATTGTGACAATAAGATTGCATAGGTGATGTCAAAATATTTTTGGACCATGATGTAGGTAAATAATATTATAATGTAATTAGTACAAGTAGTGGTAACGATAAGGATGACCTAGTTTTGACTGGTTTATGTTTTTGCATAGAATGCAAATAATAAATGTTTTATTGGAAAACAAACAGGCAGGTCCATTTGTAATGAAATAGGTTCTATATAACTTTCAAAGAATTGACTCCTTATACAGGGAAAATATTATCATGTGAATATGTCACTTTATTGTCAGGATTTCATAAGATAGAAAAGGTAAGGCACTACATTGTGAATCGGTTAGTGAGTGCAGAAGTAAAAATCAAAAGTAAATTATGTCATTGAAGTGGATTTTTTTGTCATATAAATTGTAGAAACAGATTCACATTCGCAGAGAATTCATAGAGAATTTCGCAATGACTATCTCTCTCTTTTTGCAATAACACGTCAATACCGATAAAACATAGACTGTATCGAAGAGAATAAAACAGAAAGTGCTAGCTAATCGTCCCAAAAAATGGGAAGAAGATTTATTGACCAATATGTAACCATTTACTAGGTTCTCATGAGATGATGAAAGTCTTTTCGAAGCCGAATTCACAGTTTCACTTTTCATCCATTTCAATTAATAAGAGATGAGGATATTATGAGATGTAGAAGGTGTCACGAATATTATAGGAGATGACACACTTGCAAAGATACAATATGTCCCTATACGATTTGCACTCATATGATCAAACAACTCTCTTATATTGCAATATCTACACATTCTACATTCGCTATATAGAAAACGTACCATGGAAGAGAATGGACACTGCAAATCTTCCTAAATAATAATAGGAAGAAGATTTACAGATGAATATATGTAACAATTGTATTAGGTTAACATAAAATGAAGGTATTCTTTATCTGATGCCGAATTAGAGTTTATAGGTAGTGACCTAAATTTGTTACCCTTCGCGGTCTTCACCCACTTCAACAAATAAGTGATGAGGCCACTATGAGAAGAAGAAGGTGACATTAGGGCATTGGAAGAGAAATACCCCATTTTGGGATTATCTATTGAATAATATAATTTGATATCAATAGAAACTATATTCAAGCCATTATTATATTTGAATACTATTAGTTATTGTCATTTCGTTACAACCAAAGCATCAAGAATGAATAATTCAGTCACATTGCGATTATACTCTTGAGGAGATGTCCAATAGATTAATAAAAAACTTGTGACAATGAAATCGCTTATTGATTGCAAAATATTATTGCATCATTGACGTTATATTAAATGGTAGAGTAAGAGATATTGTTGCAAATAATATTATGGGATGAGTAGTACAAATTTTGCTAGGCTATTAAAGAGAGAATGGGGTGGTTTAAATAAGGGAGGTCTAGATTGGGAAGTTTGTGTTTCTGCATAGAATGGAGATGCATTTCACAATTTTATTGGAAAACAAAGAATGTAGGTAAATTTGCAATGAAATAGGATGTAATCTATCCAAATTCCAAGTAATTGACAACTTATACATGCAAAAAATAATCCTGTGAATATGTAACAGAATTCGTAGGAAAACTTCTTCACAATTCTCTGACAATTCATAGGGAATGTCGTAGTTTTGTACAAATAACTCTTTCTCTCACTGTAATATCCATAAATTTTGTCATGTCAATGGAACATTGACTTTATCGAAGAGAGTGAAGTTGCTAGCAAATCATCCTAAAGCATGGGTTGATTTATTGATGAATATGTAACCATTTTACTAGGTTCTCATGAGATGATGAAAGTCTTTTCGAAGCCGAATTCACACACTTTTCATCCATTTCAATTAATAAGAGATGAGGCTATCATGAAATGTAGAAGGTGTCACGAATATTATAGGAGATGACACACTTGCAAAAGATACAATATGTCCCGATACGATTTGCACTCATATGATAAAACAACTCTCTTATATTGCAATATCTATACATTCTACATTCGCTATATAGAAAACGTACCATGGAAGAGAATGAATGGACACTGCAAATCTTCCTAAATAATAATAGGAAGAAGATTTACAGATGAATATATGTAACAATTGTATTAGGTTAACATAAAATGAAGGAATTCTTTATCTGATGCCGAATTAGAGTTTATAGGTAGTGACCTAAATTTGTTACTCTTCACGGTCTTCACCCACTTCAACAAATAAGTGATGAGGCCACTATGAGAAGAAGAAGGTGACATTAGAGCATTAAAATAGAATTACCTCATTTTGGGATTATCTATTGAATAATATAAATTGAAATCAATGGAAACTATAATCAAGCCGTTATTATATTGAAATACTTATTAGTTATTGTGACTTCGATACAACTCAAGCATCAAGAATGAATAATTCAGTCATATTGCGATTATACTCTTTAGGAGGTGTCCAATAGATTAATAAAAAACTTGTGAAAATGAAATCGCTTATTGATTGCAAAATATTATTGCATCATTGACGTTATATTAAATGGTAGAGTAAGAGATATTGTTGCAAATAATATTATGGGATGAGTAGTACAAATTTTGCTAGGCTATTAAAGAGAGAATGGGGTGGTTTAAATAAGGGTGGCCTAGATTGGGAAGTTTGTGTTTCTGCATATAATGGAGATGCATTTTACAATTTTATTGGAAAATAAAGAATCTAGGTAAATTTGCAATGAAATAGGATGTAATCTATCTAAATTTCAAGTAATTGACAACTTATACATGCAAAAAATAATCATGTGAATATGTAACACAATTCGTAGGAAAACTTCTTCACAATTCTCTGAGAATTCATAGGGAATGTTGTAGTTTTGTACAAATAACTCTTTCTCTCACTGTAATTAATATCCATAAATTTTGTCATGTCAATGGATCATTGACTTTATCGAAGAGAGTGAAGTTGCTAGCAAATCATCCTAAAGCATGGGATGATTTATTGATGAATATGTAACCATTTTTGTAGGTTCTCATGATATGTAGGAAGTCTTTGAGAAGCCGAATTTACAGTTTTACTTTTAACCCACTTCAATTAATAAGTGATGAGGCTATTATGAGATTAAGAAGGTGTGATGAGAGCCTTATAAAGAGGTGACATACAATTCACAAAGATACAGAGATGTCGAAGTACTGCTCGATTTGCACTCATTTGAACAAACAACTCTCTCATTCTGTAATATCTATAATTTCTACATACGTGTTATTTGAAAACATACTATCTCAGAGAATACTATGTAAGAGAATGATTATGCAAATTTTCTGAATAATAGGAAGAAGATTTATATAGATGAATATGTAACCATTATACTAGGTTCTCACGTAGGAAGTCTTTGCGAAGCCGAATTTCATAGTTTCACTTTTCATCCACTTAAATTATTAAGTGATGAGGATATTATGAGTTTCGGAAGGTATCACGAAAGCCTTATCAGAGGTGACACAATTCACAAATATACAGAGATGTCACCACACAGTTAGATTTGCACTCATCTATTCAAACAGAAACAACTCTCTTATATTGCAATATCTATAAATTCTGCATTCGCTATATTAAAAAACATAGTATGAAAGAGAATATAAGCACTGCAAATCTTCTCAAATAATAGGAAGAAGATTTACAGATGAATATATGTAACAATTGTATTAGGTTTACATAAAATGAAGAAAGTCTTTTTTCTGAATCCGAATAAGAGCTTTTAGGTAGTGACCTAAATTTGATACTTTTCACCCACTTCAACGAATAAGTGATGAGGTCATCATGAGAAGAAGAAGGTGACATGATGGCATTAGATGAGGAATACCTTCTTTTCGGGATTGTCTATTAATAAATCCAATTAAAAGCAATGAAAATGCAAATCAAGCCATTGTGTTGAAAATTGAAAAGATATTGTCATTTCGATAAAATTCGAGCTTCAAGAATGAAGAATTCCTTCTTATTGCGATATACTCTTGAAACCATTTTTGCTAGTTTCACAGAAACACCAATATTGTGACAATAAAATCGCTTAGGTAGATGTCAAAATGTCTTTGAACAGTCTAGACTTCTAGACAATAGACATTATGTTAAACAGTATAGTAAGAGAGAAAAACAAGAGTGGCCTAGTTTGGAAAGTACAGTGTTTTTACATAGAATGGAGATATCATTAACAATAAAAATATTATTGAAAAATTAAGAATGCAGGTGAAATTGCAAAGAAATAGGTGTTATTTATCTATCTGAATTCCAAGGATTTGACAACTTATAAACAGAAAAAATATAATCAGGGACGTGATTTATGTGAATATATAACTTTTATTATCAGGATTCTATGAGATAGAAAAGGTACAGCACTATATTGTAAAACCGAAGAGCAAAAAAAAGATAATAGACCAATGATGTCATTGAAGGGTATTTGTTATCGCAGAAATCGTAGAAACTGATTGACGATTCGCAGAGAATTCACAGAGAATGTCGCAATTTTGCACTAATGTATTTGGACGACTCTCTCTTTGAATATCTTGGAATTATACTTCAACACGCATGCTAATAGAGAGAATTCTATAGAAAATGAAAGTACACATGATCCAAAATAATAGGGAAGATTTATGGATGAATATGTAACAATTGACAATTCCACTAGGATCTCATGAGATGAAAGAAGTCTTTGTGGTGCCGAATTAGATTAAGTGACCTAAATATGTTTGTTTCTCTTCATCCACTTCAATTAATAAGAGATGAGGCTATTATGAGATGGAGAAGGTGTGACGAAAACCGTAGAAGAGTTGACATACAATTTGCAGAGATGTCGCAATACTGTTCTCACTTAGCAATATCTATAAATTCTACACACATGCTCATAGAAACTAGACTCTATCGAAGGCAGCGAAAGTTATATTTGTCCTGTACAATGGAAAGAAGATTTACGGATGAATATGTAACAAATCTACTAGGTTCTCATAAGATTTAGGAAGTCTTTGTACAGCCGAAATAAAATTTTCAGGTCGTGACCCGAATTTGTCACTTTTCTCCCACTTCAATGAATATGTGATGAGGGTATTATGAGATGAAGAAGGTGTCAAGAAAGCTGTATACTTCACAGAGATGTAGAGAATGTCGCATTTTCTTCGATTTGCACTTATCTAATCTCATAACTCACTCATTTTGCAATAACTATAAATTCTACATGGGTGATATTATTAGAAATCATACTACAGAAATGTAACAATTTTGCTAGGTTTTCAAAAGATTGATTGAAATTAAAGAGTCCTAACCTGAATAAATCACTTTTCAGGCCCTTCAATGATTAATGATTAGACCATAATGAGCAGCAGAATGCATCACTATAACACTAGAAGAGGATGTCCACTTTTATAGGATTTATGATGAAATATTTATCCGGATTGGAATTGTATATTATAATTAACCTCTTTGTGCTGTTATTTTCAAAATAAGTGGTACAAATGTCATTTTGACCTTTCTCGGTATGTGACGATTTTCATCAAAATATGACCAATAAGACAAGATTAGGAATATGTCAATAGGTGGTGAAAATATTAGTGAACTAGTTTGGAAAGGAATGTATATATTGTTAGAAAACAAATAAGGCAGGTAAATCTTCAATAAATTTGGTGTATTATCTTTAAATTTTAAATTTGCAGAGAAAATATAACGAATGCATAAGAAAGTGAGTTATATGAAAATGTAACTTTAGTGTCAGGATTTTATAAGCTGGTTATTAATGTTATATCTTGATAAGATATTCAGAAATGAAGATGATAATCGCGATAAACTGATTTGCAGAGAATTTATAGAGAATGGCGCAATATTTAAATGAGTTCACTTCAACTCATCAATACTGAAGTGGATAATTATTATTATTATGTAAAAAGCAAATTATTTTCTTTTTTGTATAACTACCTGAATAAAATATAAAGTTTTACTAATTGATTCATTACCATATCATTTTTACATATCATGCTTGAGCTTGAGATTCAAAAATATTCTTCATTCCTTAGCAATGAACAATGCGCCCAAGCTAAGAAATTCTGAACTTCACTTTTCACCCACTATTGAATGAACTGTTATAAGGCTATCATGAAGTGTAGAAGGTGAAGATAGTGTATTCGAAGAGAAACACACATTTGCTGTAGTCATTCCATTCTTTACACTGATTGGTCCCAAAAACAATTAGGCAGCTGAATAAGATGTCTAAGATATTCTTTGAATTGAAATGAATGTATATTTTCTGTCTGAAAAATATTTGAACGGTTTCTCTACCCCTACCATTAGGTTTGTTCGTCTGTTGATACTTGTAACGGTCTAACGAATTAGTTCAGAATATTCTGTTTGATAATATTCCATTTTTTTTTGTAATTTGGTGGTAATTATGAAAGTAAATAATTTAATAAAATATAATCCTAAATGCAAATTGAAAATCATTTATTCCACGAGCAACAGTTTTGGGATCTTGATGTATTTTTAATTCAAAATCATTCATAAGATGCAAAAAATTTGATCCAAAATAACTGAATTTATACTTCTAGTTTCAATTAATCAAGATAGAAAATCATTCTGCCATCATGCCAACATGAATTGGCTTGGAATTTGAAAGATCTAGATAGAATACGTCCATACAAGGTGTTCCCAAATTGTTGGTACAAACGAATATGACAGATTCCTTGGATCATATTGAATTTATTATGAGTTTTTGTACTTATCTGGAGCGAAGATTGATAACAACATTCGATAAACTGGTATAATTAATCTTCATGAAAAGTTAGGTTACAAGAAACATCCTGTTCTTCGTAAACAAAGCTTTTACTGGTTCATGTTTAAAGATCTTTTTTTTAATTATCCAAAGAATTTCATTTTTCTTTATAGGTACCACCAATTTAAGAACTTTCTGTATACATATGGAATAACTATCTATAATTTTTAAAGAATTTTTTAATGAGAATGAGGAAAATAAATAATATCCATTGTCCTACCCAACCCTAATACCCAAATGTGTTTCATGCATGCTCTTTCAGACTTTCTTCCAAATAATGAAGTTTGGACAGAATCTTAGAAAATATACCATTATCCTTCGCAATTACAATAAAACAAAAAATACAATTTGGTAAGTGTATTCAAATGGAAAAATTATTTTTCATTTCATTTCCAAAAGAATTTGTTCTCATGTAGAAATCAGCGGCTCTTTTTCTGAAAATTTTCTATTTTCATTTTTGGCTTAAGTCTGGACCTCGCTCCTTTTGATATTGTGTCATTATTTATTATTCGTAATTGCTTATTGCTATTATGAATTAATTCTTCAGGATAGAATTTATTTATTTTAATTATTGAACCAAACGTATATGTTTATTATTTATTGTCTATAGTGAAATAAAAAAAAACCTTTTCCTCGTTCTGTAACTGTAATGAGTAAAGGAGTTCCTCATTCCTAAAAGACAAGATAAAAAAAATATTTTTTTTTTTTTAGCTTTTACGTGTCAGTCTAGTTGAATTTTTTTTATAAAATAACAATTAATTAAGCCTTATATGTATTCTTCTTATTGAAAAATCAATCAAAATCACTTTGATGAAAGAAAATTGAATCGAGGAGAAAAAAACATCATCGTCCACGTGTATCCCCCTTAAAATTTAATCAGGAGATCAGGAATTGAAAAAGATATCTGTAGGATTTTAGGAAAGGTGCCTTCAGCAAAACGAAATTTCGTTACGTTACATTGGATAACATTTTGATCAGGATATTAGGAAAAACAAGAAGTGATGGGTGACGTTCGAAAATATTTGCTGCAATTTTCTTCAATTTGTGCAATAAGAATCAAAATGCACGATATGCCTGCGATTGAATATCCTAAGATGCATGCAATCATGCATACATACAAAACCTGTCAAAATCATGATGAATGACGTCGACCTCATAAATCAACTGTTTGAAGTTCGAAAAATTTCAATGAAACGAAGACCAGGAAACTATAAGATGCAGCTAGTGATGCAACATTCAAAGATAATATGGCAAATCGTCGACGTCATTTGCAAATCTCAGATAACGCCTCAAGAAGTAGGTATAGTTATTGAAAGTGAAAAAACATCTTGAGAATGGCCTCTTCGATCCACACAGCATCTTTAAATTTTGGTTTGTGAAAGGATATGATGAAATGGAAGAGGTTAAGAAAAATATAAAAACGTAAGTGGATATGTTCATTTGAATACATATAATATTATTTATTTATTATAATTATAATTGGAGGAAATCAAAATTGCTCCACAATTTGAGAATGACATTCGAAACTTGAATCAAGGTATTTGGGGTTTGAATTATGTAACTTTTTATCTATATAGTTTAGATGAATCAATTTCGTATCCACCCTACCTACTACCACCACCACTACCAACATTTGACATGTTCATCATGTCATTTCTTTTTCTAAGAACATCAATGGAAATGTGATAATGGTAGGTATAATGATTATATTTGACAAGAATGAAATAAGTTTTGAGGTTTTCTTCATCTTTAATCTCACAATTAATAAAAAAACTAGGTCAAAAAGTTGAACACATGTTCTATACTGGTCATTTTCATCAGGATATCATGAACATAGAGAGGTCTTCAAAACTCCTGAGCTACTCCACTGAATTTAGGTTATAGTTAGTTCTTTTAACTCTCACTGACATTCTATAGTGAAATTCAAGTCAGGAAGCCATGAAATCAGGAAGGTGAATATTTTATGTTCATTGGTTTGGATAAGGTTTAAGTTCACTAATTTCACTTCTTTGCGGTATTTTCTTTCAAAATTATAGATTTTTTATCGCTACTGCGGTACCTTATATCAATTCCAATATCGAATTTTGAAATTTCTATATTAATTTTAATAATGATTTTATCATTCGATATTTCAAAATTCATCAGATTCCACTGGAATTTTGTGTTTATACAGGGTGTTTCATTGGTAAATGTACATACGTTAACTTGAGCTACCCTAGACGAGTTCAAAAAATCTAGGTAAAATCTTTCCCATAGCCGAGATACGGGGTGGTTTATGAATTCACCATTATTTTCAATTCCTTATAACTTTTGAACCACCCAGTATATTTGATTGATATTAGAAACGCACAATTCACTTCGTTAGATAACTTTTCATAAGCTGAGTGAAACACCTTGTATAGTGAATTATTGGAATTTGATGGAAATATTCGAAAAGAGCAAAAATTCTTTAATGGGGATCAGTAGATTTTAATGTCCCGCACGTCATTCAACTAATCGAAAATTTCGGCCAAAAATTCAGTTCAGTAGTGGAATTTCATTAACTTCTCAAAAAAATCGTACATTGAGATTAAATTGGAAAATTTTCTAGTTAGTGAAACTCCACTATTGAACTAAATTTTTGACCGAAATTTTCGATAAGTTCAATGACGTGCGGGACATTAGAATCCACTGATCCCCATTGAAAAATTTCTGCTCTTTCCAAATATTTCCATCAAAGTCCAATATTTCACTATACAGGGTGTTCAATCTCAGCTTGTGAAAAGTTCCATATTTTTCTAATAGAGATCCGATTTTTTTAATTAGTTTAAAGATCAATCGGTGTACCTAATGAAGTGAATATTGCGTTCCAAATATCAATCAAATATGTGGGTGGTCAAAAAGTTATAAGGGATTGAAAATATTGGTGAATTCATAAACCAATTTATATCTCGGCCAAGGGGAGTTAAGACCTATCATAAAGGTTTTTGGACTCGTCTAAGGTAGCTCAGGTTAACGTATGTACATTTACCAATAAAACACCATGTATGCACACAAAATTCCAGTAAAATCTGATGAATTCTGAAATATCGAATGAAAATTTTTATTAAAATTAATATAGAAATTTCAAAATTCGATATTGGAATTGATAGAAGGTACCGCAGTAGCGTTATCGAAACAAATAAACATAAAATATTAATAACCTTCCTGAATTCATGACTTCCTGACTAGAATTTCACTATAGAATGTGAATGAGTGTTAAAAGAACTAACCTCTAAATTCAGTGGAAGCAGCCCTGGAGTTTGTTTAGAAGACCTCTCTATGTTCAATAAAACACCCTGGAATAAATTTCATCGATGAAATGATCCGAAAATTCAGTTTTGTATCTGTCACATGGAAAAAATGTCGAAAATGTGAAATTGAGGATGACATGGATTAATATAAAATTCGATTGATAACGGGTGTTTTTTTTCGAGGTATATAACTTTAAGTTGGCATTGCTATTCAAGATGGCAACCGATTTAACAGCTGTCAAATGATTTATTCTCAGTTTGGTTTGGCAATTCATCATGAATAGACTCACGCCTGAACAACGCTTGCAAATAGTGTAATTTTATTTCGAAAATAATGGTTCTGTGCGGAATTCGTATCGCGCACTACGTCCATTTTATTTAGTTTAGCGATGAAGCGCACTACTGGTTGAATGGCTACGTCAACAAACAAAACTGCCGCATTTGGAGTGAAGCTAATCCTCAAGTGTATGTCGAAACACCGTTACATCCAGAAAAACTGACTGTTTGGTGCACTTTATGGGCAGGTGGAATCATTGGTCCGTACTTTTTCAAAAACGATGATGGCCAGAACTTTTTCATTCCTGAATTGAACAACCATGATGTCCAGGAGCTGTGGTTCCAACAAGACGGCGCAACATGTCACACAGCTCGTGCCACAATCGATTTATTGAAAGACACGTTTGGTGACCGCCTAATTTCACGTTTTGGACCTGTGAATTGGACTCCAAGATCTTGTGATTTAACACCGCTAGACTACTTTCTGTGGGGCTATGTAAAGTTATTGGTCTATGCGGATTAGTCACAAACCCTTGACCATTTGGAAGACAACATTCGCCGTGTTATTGCCGATATACGGCCACAAATGTTGGAAAAAGTCATAGAAAATTGGACGTCCAGATTGGACTACATCCAAGCCAGCCGTGGCGGTTAAATGCCAGAAATCATTGTTGTTGAATAGAAAATCCACTTTAACCTTAGAGAACAAAGTGTTGATTTACAAAAGCATACTCAGACCAGTTTGGACATACGGAGTAGAGCTCTGGGGATGCAGCAAGCCATCAAATACAAAAATCCTCCAAACATTCCATTCCTAGACCTTGCGAATGATAGCAAATAATCCATGGTATGTATCCAACCAAACACTCCATATTGATTTGAAGATCCTTTATGTTTATGAGATAACAAGACAACATTCCACAAAATACGAGACTGATCACGAAAACTCACTAGTTAGTGAACTTTTCAATCTCACTCATACAAGAAGACTCAAAAGGACATGGCCAGAAGATCTTTGTGGATAGAACTCAGTCTTCCGTAACCGGATGGTAACTGTCTCAAATCAAGACCACACAAAATATTTACTTATTACCATATTGAGTAAATTTGCAATAAATCAATAAAAAAAAATATGCCAGAAATCATATTTAAAATGTAATGTCACAAGATTATCTTGCGGATAAATAAAATTCATGTCAATCGAATAATCCATCGTTGTTTTATTGCAATTTAAAGTTCTATAGCTCTGAAAAAAACACCCTTTACCTACATATATTTTCCAGAATTTATTTGGTGAAGCACTGGTTGGATCTATTGCGGGTAGTTGCGCACCTACCTGACCTACCTAATATTAAATTTAATTGTTGTTAATAGCTCATTTTACAGCGATAGTAAATACAATGGTAACCCAGTTGAGTCGACTTTCAACTGCTTCAATTATAACTAACTACCTGTATTACTGCAGCAATAACACTTCGCTTTAAACAGTTCAAACCATCTACTAGCAGTGCGAAACACCCGGAAACGCTTTGGAATTACCGGACGTTTATTTCCTCTAACCCCTTCGAAATACGAAACCCATAAATCCACTCAAACAGCCCTCTTATATTAGCCAACAGCCGATCCTTGGGAACGTCCATGTCCAACCAGTTGGTTGGACATTCGAGTATTGAGCCGGAAGCCTTGTGATTTTCCAAGCTCAATAAATTTTTCCCCTCTCCAGAAATTATCCTGCCAAGTCAACACTTCCTGCTCAGGCTTAATTACACTGCCGTTTATCATCTATTCCCTTCGAATTATTGTTTAATTGTCGTATTCTGTTCATTATAAAGTGAAATATTAGGATGGGAAAGTGAAACTGAAGGATATAATGATTGTGGAGGACAAGGAAAAAAATGTTGGGTTTCGTTCTCGAGTAGCGTGTAATTTCATTGTAGAAATCACTTAAAATTTCATAGGAAGTGTTGAGATGTTTCATGGCATGACGAAGTTTGATTTTGAAAATGCTGTAAATATGATAATACAGATGTTTTCGAAGTTAATCAGTCTTCAGCGAATAAGTTGCGATATTGAGTATATTCCGTGGAAAATGCCAGGACATATGAAAGCGGTATCAAGTAGAGTTCAGTACTTGTAAAGAACATACGTTCCTCATTAGAGTAAGTTCATTTTCAGATTGGTCCAAAATAAAGGGCGTTTTGTTAGAGCTATAGAACTTTAAATTGCAACTAGTACGCGCCGTAGATCTACCTTGTAGGTAGATCAATATATCCTGTGGATCAATAAAGCCCATAGATCCACATTGCCCATAGATCTACCTTGTAGGTTGATCAATGTTGCCCATAGATCTACCTTGTAGGTTGATCAATGTTGCCCACAGATCTACCTTGTAGGTAGATCAATGTTGCCCACAGATCTACCTTGTAGGTAGATCAATGTTGCCCATTGATCTACCTTGTAGGTGGATCAATACAGCCCATAGATCTACCTTTTAGGTTGATCAATATAGCCCATAGATCTACTTTTTAATTCATTCATAAATACTCCCATATCTCCTGTAAAATCGATATCGCACTGAGATAAAGCGAGATACTAAGGATTCATGAATATACGCGTGAGTAACCCGCATCTTGTATGTAATTTGAGGATTGGAATAATATCGAATAATTCCTATCGAGTGACAATCAACTCGACCCTTTATAAACTGTATATTTACATGAAACATCCTGTATATAAAGTTTTTGTTGAAACACATAGAAGAAACTTAAAATGACAATCAACATGTCTGATGAGTTAATGAATTATGCATTGGAAAAATAAGCAAAAGCTATAATCTCAATTTTCAGATTTCATAATTCAGAAATGGCTAATTGCCACTAAATTGTACACCCAGTATAATTTTGAATCAATTATAATATATTTCCTCACAAACTATGAAAAAAAAACCTGAAGCTTATATTCCGATGGTTCAATATTTCACATTTCTGCATAAAAATCTAATTGGTACTCGAAAATAATACACCCTGAATATGATCGTCAGTCGCTTACTGTATACCTTCAACAATTATGCAAAAAAAAAATAACCTGGATCTAAGATCTCAACTATCAGATTTCAACAGGTTTCAGTTATCCAGAGTCGTCCAATTGGAACTCAGAAATTGTGCTTTCTGTATAAAAAATATTCATCGCACGTATATCTTCGCAAAATATGCAAGAGAAAACAAATCTAAAGCTCTTATTCCAATTTTCAGATTTTATAAGGTCTCGATTTTCTAGAAATGTATAATTGGCGCTTGAAAATTGTACAACCTGTATATAACCGTCAATCCCCACCTGTATACCTTCAAGAATTATGCAATGAAATGATAACCTAGAGCTAACATGTCAACTAAAAGAAAAGTTTTCAGTTCTCCAGAGACATCTCGGAAATTGGTACTCGGAAATTGTACACTCTGTATAAACTTTATTCATCGCACGTATAATTTCGCAAATTATGTGAAATCTAACTTGAAATTTCAATTTTCAGATTTCATAAGTTTTCTATTTTACAGAAAAGCATAATTGGCGCTCGAAAAATGTACACCCTGTATAATATGGAAATGTAGGAATCCCTTTCATTTTAAAATTTCAAATTGGTCAATTTATCGAAAAACCTCCAATAGGCAACTTGAAAAAAACAATGTATAATCGTTATTCTTATATGTACTTCGAAAATCGGAAAAACATAATTATATGTGTATACTACGAAATCATTCACACAATAGACCAAAACAAATTGATCCATATAAATATTCCGAAGCATTCACCGCCAAATAATATAAAAATTAATAACTGGCGAAAAAATAAGAAAAAAAATTATGACCTGCTGCAAGACTTGAACTCGCAACCCATAGAGACCTCAGTTTGAACGAACGCATCCCTAACGATCCGGCTACAATGACTTTGAATAATTTGGTGCATTTGTGCTTCTTATAGGAAAATTGTCAAAATAAATGGTGACAGAGATTCTATAAGTTGATGAATTTTCATGATTTTCGTTTAAAAAATCGTTAAATATAAAGGATATCTAATTAAAATATCTCTACCTACCGGCTCACTTCAGGTTGGATGCTAATATCTGTCCGAAATTATATATTTACGTATGTCCTTGACAATTCACATGAAAATGAATGCTTCAAAATTTGACGAATTTCCATGAAAACCTCAACAAAACGCAAAAATACCATCATAAAAGGGCGGTACATACAGTTGTAGTATATTATTTACTTGAATATCTCGTTAAAAACTCCTCAAATGACTCCTGTAGAGACTTCTGGCTTATCAAGTTTCCCATTGACACAAAACGATTGCATTTGAAAATATCATCAAATATACATGGAAAAAAGGATAGAAATCGTATATTAATCATCTTTTCTTGCATCTTTCCTCTGAATTCGTCCAAATTTCAATGGTTCTAGTCGAATATCATCTGACGTTTCCTATTTATAACAATAGTATGAAAGGCATCATTTCATTTCCCATTTAATTTCAAAATATGATTAATTGTAGAATGTCCTAAAATGAGATGAATGATAATATTGACCGTTGCATCGTTAATATAATCAATGCAATGATCTAATTATGGAAAGAAATCACGGCATGAATAAATTTTGACATTTGTCGTCTTCTGTCCAAGTATTGACTTATTGCAGCTTCTAAAATTCGAAAAGCATCCATCGGGGCATATTTAGTATCGATATTTTAGTCAAATATGGAATTTCTGTAATTGAATCGATATAATTAACTGAATTGATCATTATTTCCGGTTCGATCGACAATTAGAAATATTCTAGAAACGTCAATTGCCGCGGACGTTGCTAGGCCCGTTGCTACCCAAGGACATCGTAGTATTTTCCTATTGGTCGTTCACGTCGACGTGAATCTGGAAATTCGTCGGGAAATTTCCCAAACTTTATCCGTTCATTCCCAGGTAATCCCGAAAAATCGGGAAACGGGAATATCCGCGTTAGTTAATTCGACATTTTCTCTTTCTTTCCGTACTTTTAGTTTTTCTCGTATCTCTCCCCGAGCCGAGAACACTCGACCGCAAAATCGGTCCAAAATCGTTCGATTTTCGGTGGGAGGAGCGCTTACGAGTTTAATATAGTATAGATAAAACAACGATGCATCATTCGATTGACATCAATTTTATTTATTCGCAAGATAATCTTGTGGCATTACATTTCAAATATGATTTCAGGCATATGACCGCCACGGCTGGCTCGGATGTAGTCCAATCTGGACGTCCAATTTTCGATTTTTTTTTCCAACATTTGTGGCCGTATATCGGCAATAACACGGCGAATGTTGTCTTCCAAGTGGTCAAGGGTTTGTGGCTTATCCACATAGACCAATGATTTTACATAGCCCCACAGAAAGTAGTCTAGTGGTGTTAAATCACAAGATCTTGGAGGCCAATTCACAGGTCCAAAACGTGAAATTAGGCGGTCACCAAACGTGTCTTTCAATAAATCGATTGTGGTACGAGCTGTGTGACATGTTGCGCCGTCTTGTTGGAACCACAACTCCTGGACATCATGGTTGTTCAATTCAGGAATGAAAAAATTAGTAATCATGGCTCTATACCTTTTTTTTTTCATATTTTGTCTCATCCTGTATAAAGCAGAGAGTAACCAAAATATTAATCTCATTTCCAGAACATGGATTGTTTTTTTCTTGAGAAACCTAGGGTGGGCCAAGACTTTTTGCGATGGGTGTATGTTGTCATATTTTCCGATCAAATTATTTCGGATATATCTCGAATCGGACATCGTGAACGCCTAATATAATTTTATAATAACGCTTTCAAGCACGTTGTTCGAAGACCACAAACTGCAATCTGTTGGAGAGAAACGTGCTGTCTACAAACCATTGTAAAATTATTTCGATTCTTCTTGTGTTATTACATTATAACTGATAATATAAAATCGAAGCCATCTGAAAAGCAAAGCCGTGCATTGATTCAACAACAGATTTCTTCATAAATTACATAGATTTTTTATTATAGAAACGATGATTTTTTTATTGTGTCGAATTCAGGGCGAGAAGACTCAACATGATTCTGAAAAAAATCTATGGATTTTATCCTACTACTAGACTACTAGACAAAAATGAATGCAGAATGTGCTTCTATGATTTGGTAACGATAAAGAGGGTAACCACGAGAAACATTTACATATTAGAAAACATTGTCTTCTTCTTTGAAAGGCGAATGAACGCCTACCCACCTTACCATGACTCAATATTTCTGAGTACCAACCCTTCCAAAAAGAGTTAATTATAAAGAGTTTCGATGAATTCTTCCTATGATCGTCCGGATTGAACCTTGAACCTGTAGACTCAATATTTCATGATGTTTGTTTAATCTATCATATTATATTTCTTATATTTTTTTACATTAGTTTTTTTTCAAATTAATATTATTTATATTGTAATTATTGACTATTACGTATTGCCTTTTGATTGTAATACTTCGTTACTAAATGAATGAATATGACTGTGTGGTATAATTCACCCCGTATCAAATGTTTCATAGGACATCAATTGAGAAAATATTTACTTTCACGCTTAAGTGCGGAAAGTTACCCATTTTGAATCTAAAAGAGTGCTGGAAAAAGGCTGAATAAGCACAATTGTAATAAATGTCCTTCCGTAGGATTTCGACTACAGTCTAAATATTGTAAAGCAAAATGTATTATTTATATGAAGGGTGGATGAAATCACTTCAGTCCCTACAGAAAACCTTGGATTCTCATCGAAACCATTAGTTTATCAAAACATCACTATTTGGACCTTCGCGTGTAGTTGTTGCCTACTAAGATAGTGTGTTTATTGAGAGGGTGATGACATTGTTTCCCCCTAATGTTGTTGAAGTATTATCAGAGGCGTATTGCACGAAAGTTATCGATTGTGTTGCGTGAGCTAAATTGAAGAGATACTTCCTGAATTTGTCATCTGTATGATGTGCGTGACATCGATCATTTATCATGAGATTATATCTTTGAGGGGGGAATTAGATATGTATGCCATCTCTCAAACTTGAACGAATTCAGATTTGCACTTGAAAATTGATTCAGTTTTCAGTTTATACCTACTTTTTTTTTTAATCATATGTAATTGAATTATTTATATGTATTCGTCCATTCAATACAATGCTGCTTGTTAGGGATTAGTATAGTTAGACAAAGAAACTGTAACATCCAGAAGGAGCTGTTTAAATTTTAAATTTATTTTGGTAAAACATAGAAAGTATAGCAAGGAGTAAATGATTGAAATTTGGAGAAGAAAACGAAGTTTGTTTTTTCAAATAAATTCGTTAATAATGATTTCTGTATATTTGTTGTATCAAGGCAATTTTATTTCATTGGCTGCTTTTGTTATTGTTTAGTTCTTTTTAGCTATGAATTGTGCAAATACGGTTAATCTAAATCGAGCTCACAAACAGGCAACTCGATTGCCTCTGTGATATGCACATCATTGTATTGTGTGTATTTTCGATCAATAAATAAATAAATGAATAAATAATAATTTGTTTGTCCACCGCGATTATCTATACTCTTCCCAACACGTCTCGGCATTGCAGCAATAAGACGGGCTTTTTCTTCTTGAGGGATACTATCCCAAACTACCTGTAATTCATGTCTCAGAGCCGCCAAAGTCCGTGAGAACTGGGGTAAATTTCCAAGCCCTCTACCCATGATCTTTGGGCGAAATATCAGGGGATCTGGGCGGCCATGGCAAAAGATTCACATGGGTAGAGCTCCGAAAAAGTTTAAATTAACTCTGGCAACATTAGGTCGGGCATTATCCTGCCGAAATACTGGATTCTAGAGCCGGTTAAGGTAAGGAAGAAAATATGGCTCCACTTTTTCTTGAAGGTAACGCAGCGCTGTCATGTTACCTCGAATAACTACTTGCATGTGCTATAGTACCCCTCACCATAACGCCTACTGTCCGGTGTACATGACTCGTAACATTAAACTGAGGTTCACGTCTTTCTCCCCGACGTCGTCTAACCCTCCTTAGGCTATCATGTGCACCCAAGGAGAATCGAAATTCATCAGAAAAGACGATCTGATGTCATTCCACATTTCAATGTTGACGTTCTCTGCACCACAGTTATCGTTGCCGGCGATACTCAACCGTCAGAGGTATCACAAGATGGGATCGATAATGCGTTTAAACCGTTCGGACAGTTACAGAATGGCCTTGTTCTCTCAACCACTCATCAGCCATAGATCGAGACGTCGATCTTGAACTTCATTTGTGTCCCTTCGACGTCCGGTGCCTACTCTTCTTCGATTTTGGGCATTATCAAACCACACTTGACAACATCTCATAACAATAGTTGGATTTCTGTTCGTACGGTTAGCAATTTCTCGAAATGACAACCCCGCCTCCCGTAAACCAATAATTTTACGTCTTTCAAATTGACTTAGCTAGCGATAAATTCCGCATAAACGTGCTCTAAGCATTTTACAAAAACTAAACATCGACTTTGGATCTCCTCGAACAGCTGGTTTGTTAAAATTTTAAAAACATGCAAAAACGACTACAATATTTAAGTAACAAAAATTGTTCACATAAAAAAACCTTCACTTTTTTTTTCTTTAAATTCAATCTTTTACTCATTGCTATACCATTTTGGTTTTACAAAAAAAAAATTGATGTAAACATCTCCTTCTGGGTGTTGCAGTTTCTTTGTCAGTTAGTATATTTGCGGGACAGATAGTCCAATGTGCGGAATATAGATTCAATTTTTTGTTGTTGCTTTGTTTTTTCCCTGGTTTGCATCAGAGCTAATATATTTGGCTACATCGATCTGTTCGGCCTAAAATGGAGGGAAAGAGTGATCCTAGAAGATAAAAGAGATAATTCGTTCGAAGTTGTTGATGATAGTCGATGCTCATATTTTCGATTCACCGGTTGATTTTCCTGAATTTTTCATAATTCGTAGAATATAGCCAACTCAGCAAAAAAGTCTGGACATGAGTGTAACTTCTAACTCAATCATATGACTTGTTTTCGAGATACAGGTTGATGTAGAAGTTGGGAAACTACATTTCTTCAAAGTAACGTTTCTCGTATAGGAAAACATCTTGAATGAAACACTTTTTCTCGACAAATATTGCCTACCCATTCAGTAATAATTTAAGACTTGTGTTTGATAAAAATAATTGTTAGATACGGGGTGAGTCAGTTCATAATTCACCCTGTAATTGACCCCCGTCAAGATACACCCTTCGAAAGTCATTGACGCAATTTTTTCTATGGGTACTAAAAACACTGAGTCATAAAACTCTACCTAATATGAAGCCCAAACTATATATTGCTCACACGATTTTTGATCTAATAACTTTATTATTAGGTGTTGAAAATAGCAAACCCTCATGAATTTCCTTCAATAATTGCAGTCGTGGGAACGATTCTCGAAAAATAAAATTCTTTCACTGTAAAATGCCGTTAAAACCCATAAGGCAATAATGAAAGAGTTTACGTAATTCAGCAAAGAAATACCAGCTTTTAGAAACCACAAGTTTAGAGCAATTAGACATAATCCTGAAAGATTGGGCATGTAATAAGAAGAAAGAAAACGGTCGAAATTATAAAGAACTAGTTGTGAAGACAATGTGGAACACCGTTGCAAAAAACAAATGCAGGAGATTTTTTTACGAAATTCAAATTCAAATTCATTCATCACAATATATAATATACAATATTCTAAAATACATAAGTATCCGATCAGAACTGTATGACCTAAGCAAAGCTTGTATCATACACTCCGATCAACAAAGATGAACACGAAAATATACGCTATATTGGAAATGGAAAATAAAGTCTTTTTTTTAATATATTGTCTTCGAGTCTAGTAGGGCAGCTCGTAATGCGTCACGAAGGAATTTGCAGATGTGCGCCAATAAAATAAAATCGAGCTCTGCTTCATTAAAATTGGAAGAATTGGAATTGGAAGGTTTTATCATGGGACGAAAATACTCCGGCTTGACTCTAGCGAAAAATTTATCATATCGCTTCAGTAGAACTTGCCTGGAGAGGTGGAGAAGTAGTTCATCATCATCATCATTTATTCACCATCAATTCAATTACATGGCAGGTTAAAAAATATATAAATAGTTCATAAAATTGAATTAATAAGTTATATATACAGGGTGTTTCCTAAACATGCGGCAAAAATTCAGGGGGTTGTTCCTTGGACTATTTTAAGCATGTTTTGTCCTTGGATGATTTTTGAAAAACCTCTTTGTTTCGAAGATACAGGGCGAACAACATTTTTCATATTTTCAAAATTAATAATAGTTTAAATAAAAATGCGTACCGCACTGTGTTTACTAAGTAGGTACAATTTATTTTTAAATTTGTTTAACAACATTCCAATTACTAAAAACGGCCAGTTTTTTGACTAAAAATTGATAAGTGCAGATGGTAAAGGAATACAGATTAAACACGGTTTTCATTTGAATTCGTTTTGTGATGTATTAGCAATTTTTAGTCAAAAAACTGGCCGTTTTTAGTAATTGGAATGTTGTTAAACAAATTTAAAAATAAATTGTACCTACTTAGTAAACACAGTGCGGTACGCATTTTTATTTAAACTATTATTAATTTTAAAAATATGAAAAATGTTGTTCGCCCTGTATCTTCGAAACAAAGAGGTTTTTCAAAAATCATCAAAGGACAAAATATTCTTAGAATAGTCCAAGGAACAACCCCCTGAATTTTTGCCGCATGTTTAGGAAACACCCTGTATATAAACAGAAATAAAATGGTAAAATCTACACACAAATAAGGTAAAGACTAGTTAACACAACGTATACTCATTCAAACTGTTAATTGCAAAGTTCATTCTTTTAAAGGGGACATGGATAATTCTGGGTTTAAAACAGGTAGATAACATAATTACATATTTTTTTAAATAACTGATTTTCAAAAATCTTATTTTGTAGGAAGAGTAGAAGGTGGAGAACAAAAAATGTCCTATAGAAAATGGCTGATTGTCATCAACACGAAGAACCCTACCTTTTGTCCAGTCCATCTTTTCAAAATTTTGATGGTTAAACATTCATTTCAAATAATAAATGAATAAAATGAAATAATAATAAAATAAACTGATAAATTATTCCTAATAGTTACATCATAGAATAAAGATCAATCAAGTGGATGATACAAAAACACTCCAGTGGGAAAAACGAACTTTCGAAATGGACTCAAGAAGCAGCAGAGACGGCAGGATTAAATACAAAAGAAATAAAAATAACACCACTCTATGCGGTCAACAGCAGTCAGTAACCTGACTAAAGCAGGGGTGGGTGCACAATAATTAATTAAAATTACTGGCCACAGTTCAGCCAACTCAATTAAGCCTTAAAACTTAACTTAACTGCAAATGGATAATGAGAATTATTCCAACATCATAAACACCCTTATAGAAGTGACACCTTAGAACCTCAAGCTCACAAACAGAAAACAGAAGATCCTGCAGCCATTCCTCACGCTTTTCAGTCAACAGCTGAACCCATCAACAACATTAATAACTTACAACACCCAACGTTATCAATGAGTCCACAAAGATTTCAACCAATACTCCTACTGTCTACCAAAATTGTAATTCATATTTAAATTGTACCATAAATAATTAGGTTTGTACTATTTTTAACTGTTATCCAGTTTTGAAATTAATACCTACATATTCACACTGTGTCCGTAAAGTATGGAACAAATTCATTTTTAGCTAGACAGACCATTTTGAGAAATAATCCTGAAACACCTCGATTTTTCATTTTATTGACCGTATTTTTAAATTATAATCTAATTTACAGGGTGAATTACTTTCGAGTATTGACGTCACCGTCATTTTTTTAAATGGAACACCCCGTTTTGTCTCAATTTTTCGATTACTCTAGCTGAGCTGATTCTAAAAATGTATCACATGTCGATTCCAATTGGTACAGGGTGGACAAAAATACAATAGTTTTGTGTGTGCTCATAAAGTAACGCGTAACATTCTTAATTAGTTAAATTGACAATATTATCAAAAATACTTATTGTCTAGCGGCAATTGGTTTGAATGTAACACCCTGTAGTTTGTTACATTTTTAGATTAATAAAAATGAGCTGTTTCCAAACATGTTTGGTACTTGTGGTCTAGCAGACAGAATATGAAAGAAATTATTTCTTATTTTTATACATTTTTATTGATCTGAAAATGTAACAAACTATAGGGTGTTATATTCAAACCAATTGCCGCTAGGCAATAAGTATTTTTGATAATATTGTTAATTTAACTAATGAAGAATGTTACGCGTTACTTTATGAGCACACACAAAACTATTTTATTTTTGTCTAACCAGTACCAATTGCAATCAACATGTGATACATTTTTGGAATCAGCCCAGCTAGAGTAATCGGAAAATTGAGACAAAATGGGGGTGTTCCATTAAAAAAAAATGACGGTGACGTCATTACTCGAAAGTAATTCACCCTGTATATTAGATTATTATTTAAAAATACGGTAAATTAAAATCAAAAATCGACGTGTTTCAGGATTATTTCTTCAAATGGTCTGTTTAGGTAAAATGAATTTATTCTATACTTCAAGGACACAATGTATATTATTATTATTATTCGTGCTGGTGCAAAAATCCTTGTCTCTGACTCGGATTTTTGTTGCCACCAGCACTCATGCTTCTTGTTAAAATATTACTTACTAACGTGTTCATTCGATTATTTTTCGAAAAAATTGGAAGCCCTTATGATATTACTTACGAGGAATCATGTCGTTAAGTTCTTCGCATTTATTTACAAACACCCTGTAATCGAACCATAGCGAATTTGAAATATTCGAACGAATTTCGAAGTTTGATTTGATAGATGCATTAGAATATTCGTTATCATTCAAAGATTTTCAAAAAATGGTCGTGCCACTAAGGGTGTGGTGACCTCCTGGCGACACCCAAGCTGCGGTGCATTCTGCAACAGTCGCCATTTGATTACTTCCCAGACAGAAACAGGCAACTCGATACAGGAGCCTGAACCTCTCCCCAGGACACCTACACTTGCAACTTCCCGAAGAAAAATCATCCTACGCCAGCTTTCCATCGCAACCTTAACAAGACCCCCCGGATTAACTTCATTCAAAGAGGGAAATGGGAGAGAGACGCTCCCAAAACCATTTCTAGACATCCCGTCTTTCAAGTCATCCCATCTATTTTGATCATAATTAATTCCGGATCCTGAGACGTATTCGATCATCAAGAAGGTCACGAAAACAAGAATCGAACAAAGTTTCGGTACGAAAATTGGCAAATCTGGGCGACAGTTTAGGGAAGACGAATGAACGGAATGGGAAATGTTTACCGAAGGCATTAAAAGACATCACGCATAGATATGGTGGCAGTTTGAATAACAAAAATTTGAATTTCATTGGTTCATTAGTCAGCTCGCAAACAGTCGGAGTTTTCAAGACCAGTAAATGTAGAGGGACTAATAAGGTTATCCCTTAACCTTAAAAGAAAATATTCCAGTGGATATGACGATAGTTCAACCAGGATTGTCAAAATAAAAGTGAGACAAGTTGCATCAATATTGTACAATACCATAAAAATAAGGTGAAGTAAAAAGAAATCCATTATTTTTGCATGAACAACAAGGTTTTAATTACCATAGTTAGAATGAATAGGTGGAGCATATGTCATTTTCAGTAAGCAAATTTTGTCCCCAACATGAACTATCAAATTTGACATGAAGCGCGCGGATCAGTGATACGATATTTCACTCAATTCGCGAGTTTCTCCACAAAGAACGCACTTCTTATGTCCTATAGTGAATCAAGGTCTCATATCAACTCGAAATATATTGAGATGAATACCTAAATATATCAGAAATTCAGAAAACAACCGATGACACTAGGAATGCAAAAGATGTCAAACTTTGGATTTCAGCAGGTAGATACAGAAAATAATAAATAAATGTTTATTATAAATTCAACAATTAGAAAAAATATCGGATTCCAAATATGAAAATTTGCATATCTAATCGGGTATCACTCAAATAAATATATTTCATTCAATAAATATACATTCATAATGATATAATAAAATTGTGGATTTGAAAATATATCACAATCCGACAATATAATCTAATTATGTTGGGGAAATGTTAAAATTGCATATATGTCTTCTATCTATGGAACGAACAAATTCTCTTCAAATATGAGCTGTTTTGTTCAATAACTTGTTACCATATTGTAGGTAATATCATTATGTCTCTCTCATAGAAGCCCTTGTTCCTATTAGCAAAGAATTGAGACAGTCAATTTTTACAATCCTCTACCTCCGTTGAAGCGAATTTTTCATTAATAAAATTGTTCGCCATGGACAGGAACAGATGGTAATTACTTGGTGCCAGGTCTGGACTATAGGGTGGATGCATAAGAATCTTCCAACCAAGCTCCCGAAACATCAGACGAGTCACTATCGATGTGTGTGGCTTGGCGTTGTCCTGATGGAACACAATTCCTCTCCTATTCTGCAAAGCTGGCCGCTTCTGGGCGATTCCTTCCTTCAGTAGGAGAGCAGCTCATAGTAGTTAATTCCTTGCCAATCCCACCAAACACACAGAAAAACCTATCCTAGCTTGGCCACCATTTCCGTCGGCTCACTGCGTTTCGACCACGTCCGTTTTCGCTTGATGTTGTCGTAAGTGATCCACTTTTAATCACCAGTCACGAACCGCTTCAAAAATTGGTTGATTTTGTTGCGAGTCAGCAGCAATTCGCCAATATAAAATCGGGGCATGAGCTTTTTTTTTTTGCGTTAACCCGCCGTTGGTACCCATACATCGAGCTTCTTCTTGAGACCAGCCTTATGAAAATGCTTCTAAACGGTTTGTTGTGCAATCTTGAGCTCTTGAGTAATCGAAACAGTGCTCACATGACGATCGGACTCGACAATGTCCGTGATTTTATCGACATTGTCGACAACTGGCCTTCCAGGCGAGTTGCTTTTCTGACTATTTTGAAGATAATATCATTATGCATCTCTCTCATAGAAATCCTTTTCCCCATTGGCAAAAAATGAAGACAGTCGATTTTCACAAGCCTCTGCTGAAGAAAATTTTTCACCATCAAAATTGTTCGCCATGGACAGGAACAGATGGTAATCACTTGGAACTTACTCATTTGTAGTTAGGCTATTAGCCTTTTACTGCTCAATCTCAATGTAATTCACCTCTGGTGAGCTATTTTGATCTGCTCTAGCAGGTGGTATTATGCCACTCAGGAGGTTTGTGTAATTATTTCACAATATCTGTGTAAAAATTTGGCTTTAACACACACTTCATAGAGAAGTGCCATTTTTGGTATACTGTGTTTCCTCGTGGCTTTTTCATCGCAAGCCTTCCTTATAAGAGGTTTTGCGTGATTTTTCATCTTACTGAAGGTACTTCACGCTCAGGTCTTTTAGATGGTCGTTTAGGAATGGTATTCGCAGGTCATCATATATCTGTACGTTGCTGACAAATCATGGTGCATTTACGGCTCGTCTCAGGATCGTATTCTGCACGACTTGAAGTCTCTGGAGATGCGTCTTTGTGGATTATCACCAAGCCGGGCATGCATAAAACATGACCGGTCGAATGGTGGACCTGTAGAGAATAAGCTTGCTGGAAAGAGAAATTTTGCTGCTTTTGCAAAGTAGTGGTTGCAACGTTGTCCTTACGGATATTTTTTCTTTCGGCTGAAAATAACGGCTTCGCTCTTCTCATGGTTTACTTCGATTCTCCATCGAGCAAACCAAGATTGAGGTCTGTAGATGGCTTCTTGTAAATACTTCGTTACCATTTTGGGACACCACGAACTGGCAAGAATGGCGGTATCGTCAGCGTTCAGTAGCCTGGCGTTGTCCTAATGGAACACTATTCCTCTCCTATTGGCCAAAGCTGTCAGCTTCTAGGCGATTGCTTCCTTTAGTCGGTCCAATTGTTGACAGCGCAGTTTCGAGTTAGCAGATGTGCCGTAGGGGAGCAGCTCATAGTAGATAATTCCCTGCCAATCCCACCAAACACACAGCAAAAACCTTTTTGGTCGTCAATCCTAGCTTGGCCACCGTTTCCGTCGCCTAACCACATTTCGACCACTACCATTTGCGCCTGAAGTTGTCGTAAGTGATCCACTATTCATCAACAATCACCAACCGCTTCAAAAATGGGTCGATTTTGTTGTGATCCAGCAGCAATTCGCAGATGGAAATTCGGTCCATGAGGTTTTTTGCGTCAACTCGTATGGTACTCATACATCGAGTTTCTTCTTGATACCAACCTTATGCAAATGGTTCCAAACGGTTTTTATGCAATTTTTAGCTTTTGGGCAATCGAAACAGTGCTCACATGAAGGTCAGACTCAACAAAGTCCATGATGTTGAAGAAATTTTCGACAATTGGCCTTCTAGTGCGTGGTGCATCTCTGACATCGAAATTGCCGGAACGGTATCGTCTAAACTCTAAACCAAAATTGCGCGCGAAAGCCTGTTACCGCATCAGGATCATAAATACTATATACATTTTCAGACGCCTGGCTTGCATTTTCACTTTTATCGAAGAAAAACTATAAAATAAGCGTATTTTCCCTTTTCTAGTGTCCATTTTTGACGTTCGCTCAACCTAAACTTGGTCAACTTATCACAAAACTATCAGTTAAGTTATTATAGTACGAAATCTCATCTTTCTATCGCCATCTTGTGGAACCCGATCGGACTTACATAAACAAAGACTCTGAGATGTAGTCGACCATCAAGAAGGTCACGAAAACAAGAATCGAACAAAGTTTCGGTACGAGAATTGGCAAACCTCGGCGACGTTTTATGGAAGACGAATGAACGGAATGGGGGCATGTTTACCGAAGTGATTAAAAGACATCACGCATAGATATGGCGGGAATTTGAATAACAAAAATGTAAATTTCATTGGTTCATTAGTCTGGGCCCGCGCTCGCAAACATCTATGCAAATAAGGGGAGCCGTCATCTGGGCTCATCGAAAACTGCCGTTTTGGGGAAATTAATTCGTGGAAAAATACAGGGTGCGAAGAATTCTTCAGATTTTTCGACATAATGTAGGTGTTGTGATTGCGCGAGCTGTGATTCTGTAAATGTCATGATGAAAACCGAGAAAGACCGTCATGCTAGCTGTCGTAGTATTGCCCAGGAGCTGAACATCGATCCTTGAACCGTTTGCAGAAGGTTAGATTAAAAAAAAATATCAATGTTTTCGTGCCACAAGCTGTGACGAAAAAAACCCCATGGACCGAATTCCCATTTGCGAATCGCTGCTAAATCGAAACAAAACTGATCAATTTCTGAAGCTCATAATTGCTGGAGTTGAAAAATGTGTCACTTACAACAATCTCAAGCGACTGAGATTGTGGTGGAAAGCCAACGAAGGACCCAAACCTCTACCAAGTCAGGTTTGACGGCCAAAAAGTTGTTCAGTGTCTCTAGTAGGTTGACAGGAATGTTATAAGCTGCTCCCCTTTGGTCATATGATCAATTCTGCTTTCTATTGTAATAGCTCAACCGTTTGATGTTGGCGAAAGAACAGAAGCAGTCAGCGTCTTTTTTGGTGGAAAGGAGAAGAATCGTGATTCATCAGGACAACAAAGGCCACACACATCTTTGATGACGACTCAGAAGCTCCGGAAGGTTTTTATGCATCCATTCCATAGTCCAGACCTGGTTCCAAGTGACTACCACCTGCTCTTGTCTATGGCCAACGCCCTTGTTGCTACAAATTTGTCCTGATTATAGGCCTTGGCTGTCCGCGTTTTTTGCCAAAAGGGACGAATGTTTCTAAGAGAGGAGCATTTTAAAAAGTTAGATTTTCGTTGGCAACAAGTTACTGAACAGGATCTTTCAACTGGATCAACTTGAACTCAATTTGAAATAGAGCAGAAAGTAAATATACTCGAATACAAAAGAGCACTTCAATGCGGTGAGCATCTACCTCCACTATTTTTTCCATGGCATGAGAGGTCAAGCGATACGTCATTTCAAAGATCTTTTATCCTTCTATTATGTCTGTATTTTTTCTTTGAGGTTTTTTCTTCAATTTAAATTTTGTTGCCAAAATTTGTTCCTACTGTTTTTATTTGTTGTTGATTTCCAAATAAATAAAATAACAGGAAATTTTGATTTGTTCTTTCAAGAAAATTGTTGAACATTGAATTTTTCGATAACGAATAAACCAATTTCGAAAAAAAAATAGTTAAAGTAATGAAGGGACAGAAGACTTTCAAACTCGTTTTCAAATGATCTAGCACTCGAACGTCGACACCCATGCTATTGAACAAATAGGAGGTTAGATGCTGACCGCAAGGTAGTATTAATAATTTTTTTGTTATATTGTTCATATTTGATGTTCTAAATCAACTGTAAATTTTTCCAATTTTTGGTGAATTCTTGTAATTGTGTAATCAATTTTTTTTTATCCTTTTCGATATTTTTTGTTGGAAGTTGGAACACCTTGTATTCAACAATAACGTGGAAACATTCCACAAGTATCGTATTATTGAATATATTCATTCATAAATGGGTATCATTACTTTCTGATTAAAAAAAAACTTATTTTCTTCCATCCTGTATATCGAAAACACTTATACGATCGCAGCTCCTGCGTTCGTCGGGGTGTGACGAAGATAACGATTTGAGTTATTTATGGTGGGTTAGACCCCCCCCAAAATTCGTAGTAGCGAGATGTAGATCATCGTCGGGCCCAATTGAGTTTTTGTCTTATGGAATAAGATCATAATTCATTTTTAGAACCGACGCTGGCTGGGATATTCAAGGAAACGAAAAACACGCCTCTCGTAGCTTTTTCGAATAATTTGAAAAGCAAAAATTCATTTGAAGTTGGCAAATTTTATTGCAGCTATATTGAAGCTGAATTTTTGGAACACTCATCACAGATTGATTTTATTTATACAGGGTGATTCACCGGGATGGCCTATTAGACGTTTATGGAAAATAAATCATAATTTGAGCTGAAAATTTGAATATTCGGGTTTGAGACAATAATCTTTCTCCCTGAAATATTTTCAGATTTTACAACTTCCGGTTATACCTACCGGAAACAGTTTACTACTTCCTTATTTCAAATGGCACATCCAGTATATTATTGCATCAATAGATAGCTTTTTTGACGACAACATACCATACTTTGGGAGGAAACTCAACATCTCATGATTTAATGGGATTCTTATAAAAAAAAAGGTGGCGATGAGGACTCACACATTTTTTAATATTTCAGCAGAAAGAGCTTTCAAAAGAATTCTTTTCCTTTTTGATTCTGCAAATACGTAATATTCTAATACTGCTTGCGATTTGGACAAAAAATGGACAGTGTTCATAATAAGATCATGAATTTCTTGAAAAACCAATCAATCGATTAATCTAGAAAAGTGAAGATATTTTTTCACTTCTAGTTATGATTAGGTAAAAGAGGACCAACAATAGGGCCAACTAGATCATCAGGTTTTTCTCGCCTTGATTTCTTTCTCTGGGAATAATGTCTGAAATCAAGGTCTTCGAAACACTGGTAGATGATGATGATATAGCAGAATAGCTCAAGAAGAAAATAACTAACGAAAGCAGTCCTATTTCAGTGCATTCTTTGAAGCTTGTCAGAAGAAAAACCGAAAAAAGACTTTACCATTGTTTGGCAGTTGATGATCATCAATTTAAACATTTGCTATGAATCTCTCGAGGACACCTAATATTTATTTCAGGAAAATAATGATGGAATAACTCCCATGCATTGAAACAAATAAATATGCAGTTTTAAACCTTCATGAAGATTTGTTTTATTTCTATTACTATTGGAATTTCTGAACTTGGCCTTTAGGTGACCTTGAAATTGAAATTTGACTCGCACATGAAAACAGATCAATTCTGTGGTATCGAAATTACCCAAATAAATATATTTCAAATCTTCCAATGAAACGTTCCTCACGAAATTCATGATTATATACGTTTGGATATTTTGCAGCTGAGTCCTGAATTTCAGTTCAATGAGACGGGTATATTTCCAATTATTGATGCTATTTCACGCTCTCATCGAATTAATTAATCAGGAGTTCTAGTGAATTTTGAATATTCGATAATCCTCGAATCTGATTGGCCTATCAAGTTATGTGTTTCCAGATTTGTGTACGTGACAGTTAAACGGTAAGTATAAATGATTCTTCCTTCATTTCATGGTCTAATGAAATTTCTATCGTGATTGGATTTGTCGACGTCTTTATTTCAAAAACTAACTTGCATGAACGAAAAAAGCACCACCTGTCGAAAAAGGAACCTCAGTTTCGTACAATTTAATATACGCATCACTTTATAACCATTGAACAGATTTGGCTCATTCAACACATACCCTTCAAGAGTTATCTTGTTTATGCGAGCCAGACAAAATCGATATTTATCTCTATTTTTCTATTTTTTGAATATTCATATCATTAGTCCCTCATATGTATGTTTATGTATATGTAAACTTTGATGATGAATATGTTATTATCTCGAATTGTTCATCAGTGAGTAGAACCCAATCATCTTAGACCATACTAGGTTTATATAGGCGTACAACTTAGTTTCCGCCGTTTTTTTCCGAAATTCGAGGCTTTATTGTAAAAGACTGGTTATACATTTATTATTCAAAGTATTGTCCATCGCCATCGCTACTACTTTCTCCCATGTTTCGGGCAGCGTACGAAAAAACTGGTCATCTTTCAAAGCGATCCACGAATCGAACTATTTCAACGTTTCCAAATATGTCTTGATCACTTTCGCAACATGGGGTCGAGCATTGTCATGCTGTAAAATCACTTTATCATGTCTCTCGTTGTATTGCGGCCGTTTGTTTTTCAATGCTCAGCTCAAACACATAATTTGCGTTCGATAACGATCGCCTGTGATTGTTTCAGTCGGTTTCAACAACTCATAATGCAATACGCCAATACACCAAATACTGAGCATGACCTTGGAACTGTGAATATTCGGTTTGGCATTATCGTAATGAACTCATTTTTCGTATCCAGTCCCAATGCGATGCAGAAATCTATTCCGTCTTTGCCTTGTAAGCAGCTGTTCACAAGCAATCAAACGGCACCCAATTTCATTGTTTCTGAATCAATACCACGACTTTCAGGTGTTTTGAAATGGCTTGTTGCGTCACTCCCAATGATTCCTGTCAATTCGCGTTTGACACGACTTTTTTAGTAATGCCTCCAATTCTGCATCATCGAAAATCTTCTTTCTTCCACCGTCAAAATCACCGTTCTTGAAGCGTTGAAGCAATTCTCGGCACGTTATTTAACTAATAGCGGCCTCACCATAAGTAGCATTCGATGAGCCTCAGCCGCAGATTATTCAATATTAAAGCAGAAAATTAAAATACCTAAGTTTATTGTATGACATCTACAATTTATTCATTCTGACTACCACTTACCGCTACAGCCGTCTATTGCAAAACGGTGAAAGCAAAACTGTACACATAATAAAATTCGAAACAGAGGGATTTGAACAGAATGATATCTCGCTCTGTAACGTTGAAATGAGCACAGTAAAAATATCCTGCATAAAAAAAAACGTTTTATCCATCTCAATAAGGGAATACCCAAACTGTTCTAGCATTTTGATTTAATTTTTTGTTTGTTTACGGCCCCACCTAATAAAGAAAACCAACTTTTTAGAACGAAAACGGAAAATCCAAATAACGAAAGAGAGAAGACGAAACTTCGATATTTCCTCTCAAACGAGGCAAGTTTAATCGCAGCGAAAGTGTTTCGCTGTTATAATTCTTGTTGTTTAATCGTCCCCGACATAAAGTCAACGTCCACACTTTCGGAACGTACCCCCCTTTTCCAATTAAGATTTACGCTTGACTCTCCCGATTCTAAGACGTCTAATGGAAACTGTTATTTCCTTGATTACCTCGTCTACCACTCTTAAGGTTATCTCGAGTTGAGTGTCGAATCTCTGTTGGTGAAGATACGTGCACTTGGAAAGCGTCTTTATGTTGAGATCAGATACAGGATGTTCAAGAATGGTGGCAACGAGCCGTGGAATTTGCCGTCAATGTGAATTTGATGTTTTCAAATAGTTTTTATGGTGGATGGAGAGCACTCAATGGTCGATATCCTGAATTATAATAATAACTGTCTTTATTAAGATAAAATTTTACCTCTGAGTAAAATATAATGTTGCTTATTGCTTACCTCTAGGCAGTAATTGAATTCTTATACAATGTTTTCATCGACATTTTGTAGGAACTTATCAATTGCAAGAAGTGATTTTCTTGATGTTGCAGAATGTGAGTTTAAAGATCTAAAAATTATGGAAAATTGTTTCGTCAAGTTTCGTGTCTTTATTTGAATAATCAACAAAAATATAGAAAATTGAAACTACGTACATCGTCAAAAGTCTTAGCCAAACTAGGTTTCTCAAGGAATATATAATCTATATTCTGGAATTGAGATGAATATTTTCCTCTATTTCACCAGCAATAAACTTGATAGGAAACATTTGTTTGTTACTCTTTACTTTATGCAGGATGAGACAAAATAGGAAAAATGAGGAAAAATCTGAATTTATCGATTATTTATTTTTGTTTGATTATAGTTATTCCACAGCTGAAACCAAATTCATTAGTCCGTATTTCCACCTCTTCTTTCAATCAACTGCCCAATACGGCTAGGCATCCCACGAATCAATCAAAATGAAATTTTCAGGCAGATCGTTTCATTCTTCCTGAAGGTCTAAACTCAATTTCTGAAAAGTCGAAGGTAGTTTTGGTGATTGGATATTGCTCTCCTTAAGTAATTCCATACGTCCTCAACTGGATTCATGTCTCGTGAGTTTGCTGGCTAGTTCATTCTCTGGATATTGTTCTCTTGAAGAATGTTTTGAACCCTTCTTGTGTGGTGTGGTGGAGAGTTATCATCTTGATAAATGAAATTATCCCCAAATTCGTTGCGCAGAGGAACAATGATTGGTTCAATGATGTCTTCTATGTAGGTGGCACCAGTTATTGTTCGTTCAAAGATAATAAGAGGGGTACGGTGACTGAACATTATAGCCACTTAGCACATTATTGATCCGTCTTGAAAGGGCACAACTTCCCGAGCAAAATTGAGTCTGCCTGGACCTATCCAAACCTTTTCTCGTCTACTATCACTAAACCGAATCGTGACTCGAAAAAAGTACGTTGCGCTATTGTGGTAAAAGCCAGTCTTGGTGGTGTTCTGCCTATTGCTGACGGGTAGCTCTATGTACAGGTGAGGTACTCTTAAAAGTCTTCTTGCCCTTACATTTGAGGTATGCAACAGTCCCCTTATGGTACTGGTTAAGACTACCCATCTATAGGTGCTCAGAAAATGACTTTGAAGGGCTGTTATAGATACCGTTCGATTACTTCGAGTAAAATTTGCGATATAATGGTCTTCCCTTGCAGATGTTACTTTGGGTCGACCAGGCACCGGTCTCCGGGCAACGCTGCCGATTTCCAGATGGAGGGCCTCTATACGCCTTACCGAAGTCCGTGGAATATTCAAATGTTGCGCAATCGGGTGGTTCAACAAAGACTCTAAAGGTAGGGCTACTATTTTTGGTGATTTACTCACTATTCATCGTATTTTAGACCAATTTTAAATTGAATTCATTGTAGGTACTTAGCCAGGTGAGTTCTTTTTAAGTACTGAGCTGTTCTTGGTACCACTTTCAAATTCGTTTACAATACAACGAATTGTGAGTCGATTAACTGTATTATGTAATCCATTCTTTTAAATTTCTCTCAGTATTCACAAATGAGCACTGATTCTTATTAAAACAATTCAACAAATGTCAAACGTTGTTCAAGCGTGCATCTTTTCTTGATTGAATATTAAATGGCACACAATACTGAACACACTCAAAAAAAATTGAATTGTTCCATATCTATCAGAAAACCCTTCATAAATATCGAAATTCACTAATTTTCGGTCCTAAATTTTTGTAAAATTCAATGTTTTATTATAGAAACGTTGGTAAGTAATTTTGGCGTCAGCAAAATAATAAAACCTATGCGTTTGGACTAGTAACCGGTAAACAAGACCTACCGTCTTGGCAACTACTACGATAACTAATCAAGAAATCTGGAACGTGCAAAAGAATAATGAACCTAACTGTATGAGCATGTTTATATGATATTCTTTTTAATTTATCTGTTTCAGTTACAGTAAGGATATAATTTATCGCCCCAGACTAAAACGATAAAAGGACCTCAACAGTCACAGCGTAAAAATGAAGTGTTGGAATGTTTTCAACTGTCAACTCCCTAAGCGTTTTATCTTTCTGCTTCCAACATATTCTTTTATCAACAAATTCTATATGCACCTCGGGTAAACCACTGGATTTGCTCTTCTGATTCCTGCGAAGAGGATGATTTATCTCTCCTCTACGTCGTGGGCAATTCAACATACATCTATCAGGATTGAAGAGGAAACAGAGATCATTTATCCCTGAAAAAGGGAGCATTAAATTGAAAAAAGAAGTGGTGTGAAGTTTCCCGAAGTTCTGGATGAAAGAACAACCAGAGACTCGAGCTTATTCTTGTGCTGTCGATAGCTTGGCAGGACATAAGAAAACTGGCGATCAATGGCCTGTAAAAACTTGTTGTATTTCTTTGCGTTACTATAGGGCAAGCTTTCAAGAGGTGATAGTTCGATAAAATTTATTTAGCTACAACTGCTTCATTTTGAAAGTGTTTGACCACTGAATTTTCTGCATTTGCGTTACGTAATGAAACTCATGACACAACTCAAATTTCATTACGTAACTCATTTTTTCGGAGGAGAATTTATAGGAATTTTTCCGGAGGAGATTTTATACACTGAAAGAACTTATACCAATAACCGGCACTGCTTCTTCTATATAGGATGGAAGTCTTTTTAAATCACTCATTTCGACCAAACACATCAAATAACAACCGGAAATTTCACAAACCAACTTGATTGACATCAAGTGGTTGTCAATGTAATAAACACATTTCGATGATCTCAAGACTTAAGGCAATTGATTTTGACATTGTAGTACTGAAGCTAATACGGAATCTTAACATAGTTGTTATGTTGATGACCTAAAGGTCATGACAAGCCAAATATTGGATCTGGGAAATGTGCTTTCACTACCAAGTACACAATACATATACTCTTTTTTTTAAACATTTCCACATAACTTCCTTGTCAATCTATTTGTTTATCATTGTGACAAAAGTCCGATATTATCATTAGTTTACTTTTTCAGTTTTATATCCTTTAATGATTTTAAAGAATTACTGTTAAGTCATGAATACAATACCAGAGGAAAAAATTATCTCAGTAGAGAAAAAACAAATTTTAGTTATATACAAAGGAATGCTGTATATTTTATAATCACAGTATGGAATAAATTTCCTCAAAATTTTAAATGCATGCCTATTGCAATTCAAAAAAAAAGATTAAAAATGTTTTTGGTTAGTAAATGTTATTATAGTGTTAAGGATTTTTTAAGTGAAAGGGATTTTGTTTCATTATAGTTTTCATATGTATTGACGTGATCTACATCTGTTGATATTTGATCAAATAAAGGATATTATTATTATTATTATTATCTATTCATCCTCCAAAAAGTATTTGAAATGAACAGTGATGATGAGATGGTATATGCTGCTGAACATTTCATCTTGAATTTATAGCGAATAGATCGAAGGAAAAATATGAATACGCTTACAAACATTTAATGGATTATTGTCAAAAAAACGGTTATCTGCTGATCTGAAATCGTAATGATTGCATAGGTTACCCATTTGTCAACGAATTGAAAGTATCTGAATGATCAATCACGTTTTCGTGGGGATTATTAAAATACTGATGGATGACAAACGAGAACTTTATTGTGGTACAGCACTTGGATACATCCTTGAACAATCTACTAACTCAACTGGATGCTCACCTCGTAACTTACTCTACTGAACTCTCCTTTTTTCCCAGTTTTATACCTGGGCTACAAATATAAAATCATATTATACACCGTGAATTTCTTCTTCCTTTTCTTATTCTCTAAGTTGTATGCCTACGCTATGGTATGATAGTGCTTGAACAATAATTAGGGTAGGGGAGAGATATTCTCTATTGTATCTTTCTGAGAACCCTATGAATGAGAAAGTTGTATGCACAAGTACCACGAAATACCACTGATGCAGGTTCATTTATATTAAGTATTGTGACGACAATTTCGGCTCGACAAAGACATTATGTCTAATTGCTTTTTGTCGCCACAAATCAAATTACTCAGTGCTGAAAGCTTCACTGCAGAATATTTTTAATTACTACTAAAATTTAAAATTAAATTCCGCAATTTTTTTTGAAATTGCCTAATACACGTGAATACACAGAACATTGTTTCCGCTCAGTTTTGCTTGTGCTTTAATCGCTTTAAAGAACCATGAGAGGTGGAAATCCTCAACGGTTGCCGAAGTAGATATTGAGAATTCTCGACATAGCAGATAAAATATTTGGAAAGGGAAGTGTCGAAAAAAAATTTGCTAAAACTAATATTACCGAACAAGGAAACAGCAATGTCGCTGACTATTCAGGTAATAAATTTAGAACGGCTAGCGAGAAAGAAGATCACGTTCCAGGTGGAGTTCAACTCATGTTTATCAATTGTATAAACTGCAACATAACTTTCAAATACTTGACAATGCTCAGCATGGAGTAAGGACTATTTGCTCCACTTCGAATGTTGTTGATTTCATCTATAAATGCCTTAACGTTGGAAATTTTGTCCCAAGGGTATTTTTCGACCTAACCCAGGCGTTCTATAGTCTCTCCCATAAATTCATACTGAATAAGTCTTATGATGTGGGCTTCGAGCTATATCATACAAGCGTATTCTTGAACTGATTTCATAGTTATGTAGAGGGTAACATTTTTATACTGTGAACATGATATAACGTAAGGTGTTCCACAGGGATATGTCCAGGGACCACTCCTTTTTTTGTTGTTTACTAATGACCTTCCTCTTATTTAGAAATAAAATCGAATCATCCTATAAATGCTAAAAATGATCAATATAAACTTTTTATAGCTGCTTCTGAGAAACAATGGAGGAGTTACAAAGATTATGTGAACTCTTAGTACGGAGCTTTATCGAATGGTACCACTTTTAAATGCAATCATGCTTAATGTGAAAAAAACGGAATCAATTCATTTCAACTATCAAATGATTCGAACAAGATGCCAAGAAAAGATTTGGCACCTCGAGAACTAGTTAACACGATTATATTATTCAGTTTTTGGCTTGTCAATGACATTATTTTTGTGTCCTTGTGTGAATTTCTGTTGACGATTGACCATAATTCATTTATTTTACTTATCTCTGTTTTTTTTGTACAGTTGTATTCTGGAGAATTTTTAAGTTGGAGTTCATTGGTTTTAATCTGCCTCAACTCTGTAACTCTGTTTCATAATAATAATAATAATAATAATTCGTTGTCTGCATTGAAGACATAATTATTCAATAAAACGATTGCATCAAGTTTATCGATATTTACCGACATCTGAAATGGAACTCATACATATGTATATTGATGCAGTGTGCAGAACCTCAACGGTTCATAATATGCAATAACAAGAATCAAGGGCACGCTTCCTGTGAGATACCTTATAAGCATCTACTACAGCTTACTGTACTGTCACATGTCCCATAATATCCTGCTGTGGGGAAATTCTCCGGAAGTTAATAGGGCGTTCCCTCAGGCCTTCCTAACTTGAATACTCCATGTGATATTCAACTCTGCTCCGTGGATCGCTTGTAGACTCCTCTTCATCGAGAATAGTATTCTTTCATTAGCATTTATTTTCTTCTTGTACTTACTCTTGTTATAAAACGGTTAATGAGTAATTATTCATTAATGACTTATCCTATACATAAAATTGTGTTGTCTGAAAGGATCAATAAATAAAATCATCGACTTTAGCCTAACAGAAAACTATCCCCGTAGTCGACTTTTTCACTCCCCGCCAAGAGGAACATTCACTCAATCTCAGATATTTGAAATATTAGAAAGATAAACTCGGTAGTATCCGATCCTCGTAGACCTTCTGGTGCTCCTCCTCGCGTGAGGTCTGCTGTGAGAAACTCTTCTGTCAGTGAGAACTGTATGATCTCAGTACAGTATATAGCTTTTGTTTTCCAGGATGGTCTCCGATCGGTACTTGTGAAGGGTGTTTTTTTTAGAGCTATAGAATTTTAAATTGCAATAAAACAACGATGGATTATTCGATTGACATGAATTTTATTTATCCGTAAGATAATCTTGTGGCATTACATTTTAAATTTGATTTCTGGCATATGACCGCCACGGCTGGCTCGGATGTAGTCCAATTTTCGATGACTTTTTCCAACATTTGTGGCCGTATATCGGCAATAACACGGCGAATGTTGTCTTCCAAATGGTCAAGTGTTTGTGGCTTATCCGCATAGACCAATGACTTTACATAGCCCCACAGAAAGCAGTCTAGCGGTGTTAAATCACAAGATCTTGGTGGCCAATTCACAGGTCCAAAACGTGAAATTAGGCGGTCACCAAACGTGTCTTTCAATAAATCGATTGTGGCACGAGCTGTGTGACATGTTGCGCCGTCTTGTTGGAACCACAGCTCCTGAACATCATGGTTGTTCAATTCAGGAATGAAAAAGTTAGTAATCATGGCTCTATACCGATCACCATTGCCTGTAACGTTCTGGCTATCATCGTTTTTGAAGAAGTAAGGACCAATGATTCCACCAGCCCATAAAGCGCACCAAACAGTCAGTTTTTCTGGATGTAACGGTGTTTCGACATACACTTGAAGATTAGCTTTACTCCAAATGCGGCAGTTTTGTTTGTTGACGTAGCCATTCAACCAGAAGTGCGCTTCATCGCTAAACAAAATAAAATGGACGTAGTGCGCGATACGTATTCCGCACAGAACCATTATTTTCGAAATAAAATTTCATTATTTACAAGCGTTCTTCAGGCGTGAGTCTGTTCACGATGAATTGCCAAACCGAACTGAGAATAAATCACTTGACAGCTGTTAAATCGGTCTCCATCTTGAACAGTAATGCCAACTTAAAGTTGTATATCTCGAAAAAAAACACCCGTTAGTATGGCACTTTTTCAAAATGAATCTAATATGATAGTAAATTGTTAGTGGAGTATCTTCTTTACTGCATCCTGTCTCCCATCATATTCATTTTCTGCAAACATTTGACATCCACCCGTGATATGTTGGATTGTTTTGCTTGTTGGACAGATAGACGTATCAAAATTGATCGTAACTGTTGTTACGATGTTGTTAGTCGGATGTTGTATGATATGTTCATAGTGGTTTTTCCTGGAGATTACTTGATCTTGGATATCTGGGAGAAAACCTTCCATTCGTGGATACATTCCACGTGAGTTCGACGCTTCAATGTCGATACAATTCTGGTCAACTCGTTGAAATGTGTTCCAGAACAGAAGATCAATGTAATCGCAGTTCCAGGAAGTCTAACAGAGCCGTAACAATAATAATGATTTCCATGTAGAGACTTCTTCCCCCATTTTTGCAGTTTTTCTTGGATTGTCTGGTGGTGGTGGTATGGAATATGGTCTTTATGAAGCTGTTATAGTGTTAATTCGCCTGCTTCACACAATGTTTTATAGACATCTGATGTACTCGGAAGTATGTTCGTAGGCTTTTTATATCCCAATGGTCAAGTTCAATGAAGTCATCAAATCAATTAATTATATTATTATCAATATTATTATAAACATACAAAAAAAAGGAAAATTATTTTCCTGAGTGGCGTTTATACCTTAATCCGAATTGAACAGAAGTTTCCTGTTTCCATTTAAATGATCAACAAAAATATAGAAAATTGAGAGTCACTATCAATAATTCCATCTTGAATCATAATTATAATTATCTTGGAGTTAAACTTGATTCTTCTTCGAATTTCAGGGTCCTCTTGGGAAATTTGTGTATGAAATTGAGAAATAATATTTTTCAAAAATTAGGGGTGCTGATGCCAGCACTCTTCGTATGACATGCTTTGGCCTTGGTTTTTTCAGCTTCTGAATACTGTTGTTCTGTTTGATTCAATAGTTCTCAGATTCATAAAATTGATGCACAGCTTAACGTTTTTTATGAGAATTATCAGTGGAAATATTAGATTTACACCTTTATATTGGTTACGTATGCTATTACATATACTTCCGCCTCATATTCGTAGACAGGTTGCAGTCAAAAAATCTTGGGATAAATTTAATTTCTACCCAAACTTATTTCCAATTGTCAGATTAAAGTCACGCAAACCTTTAAGGGTTAATACCTTCCTTCAATCTAATGAAATTAATAGGACATTTAGCGTTCGTAATGGAGTTCTTGTAATGTCTTCAAGAAAATTGTAATCGTTGATCCTTCAGAGAAAGTTTCAGGTTTTAATATTAGTAGGAAAATTTGTATTTCAAATCGACTTAGGATTGTTCATGGTGGTTGCAATAGTATGCTCTTCAAAATGGCATTCTATTGAAAGCCCACTATGTTGAAAGTTTGGAGTAGAAGAAACTATTGACCACTCGGTGAATACTTGTCCAATTTATAAATTTCATGGTAGTTTTCAAGCTGTCAATGGACGATTAGGAAAACATTTCCTAATAGTTCGAGATGACATCCAAATACAAACGACAACAATATCCCTTATATCCTATCCTCAACTTCATCCTTAACCTTGGATAAGAAGCAATTACTGAAGCCTCGCTCCACTATTCCTGTTCTGCTTCCAGAAGTTTTCAACTTGGAAAGGACGACAACCTATGAATCACAATTTCGGTCAATATCGGTTCTTAACTTCCTTTTTCTTCTCTAGATCCTGACAATTATTAAAAACACATTCGACAACCGTTTCTGAATAACAATGGCTTATCGGAAGATGATCGAGGAATCTTTTGAAGATTATAAATCCCTCTTGATAGGTATATTTCTATCCCAATCCAGGATAAGGTTGAGTTTATACTCGTACGTCAAGCAAAAAATTAGAGAAGCACTTGAAGACAGGAAGTTTTGCATCTTTGTTCAAATTCATATTGATGTCACTTTCCATCAAATTTCGGAGGTAGATTTTGATAAATTTTGAGTCAGCCCTTAGAACACAAGTTTTATCTCTTTTTTGGAACAATTCACTCAATGATACGAAAAAGCATGCAAAATTTATGAATGCGTACTGGGCAGATTAGATTTTTTTTCAATATATTATGAAAATGTTGTCCAAAATATTGGGTGTACAATTTTGCTTCCGCCATTTTGCAAATGCAATAGAGAGGCTGTAGTGGTAAGTAGTGTTCGAAATAAATAAATCGTAGATGTCATACATAAAGCTTAGATATTTGTAAACATAACGCCATCCAAATATTAGTCGATTTGTGTCTGCATCATGAAGTTATTCTCGATGAAACATGTCATCTTACGAGCCACATTCTCGTAATTTGCGGGAGGTTTTAATTTTCTGCTTTTATATGAAGAAACCTGCAACTGAGGCTCGTCTCAAATAACTATGGTGAGGCCGCTATTAGTGGAAGAACGTACCTAGAGTGGTTTCAACGCTTCAAGAATGATGATTTTGACGTCGAAGACCAGCATGGTGGTGAAAGAGCCAAGGTTTTCGAACATAGTAATAATAATAATAATAATAAGTCTTTATTTCCAACAGGTATTGATACCCAATTACAGTAAATATAATACAACAATCAATATAAAATCAATACTAATTTATAAAGAAAAAAAAGAGAAGATGCAGAATTGGAGGCATTACTTGATCAAGACAATTTCACTATTTCACAATAATTCAAGTAATGGACTTGATTCAAATCAAAATGGCCGTCGTTGACAGTATATGCTAATTTATTGCGTTTCCATGGAAACGACTCAAAAGCCCAATTTCATTGGTCTACCAAGCGAGGTGTGGGCAAAGTGCCGTGGGGAATAATATTTCCCACAGTATGAGCAATACATAGTTTTGAAATTGAGTAAGCTATGAAGAATACGCTACTTTTCATAGCAGTTGTAGGAAAATTGATTTTACAGCATGACAATACTCGATCCCATGTTGCGAAAGTGATAAAGACAAACTTGGAAACGTTGAAATGGGTCCAAACTCTCCCGCCGACCGCCGTATTCTCCAGACGTTGCTCCCTCGGACTATCACTAGTTTCGATCAATGGCATACGGCTTGGCTGACCAACACTTCCGGTCTTATGAAGAACTAAAAAAATCTGATCGATTCGTGGATCCCTTCAGAAGATGACCAGTTTTTTCAACGCTGGATTCGTACGGTGCCCGAAATATGGGAGACAGAAGTGGTCAGCGATGGACAATACTTTGAATCATAAATGTATAACCAGTTTTTTACAATAAAGCCTCGAATTTCGAAAAAAAATGGGTGGAGCTGAATTGTACGCCTATGTAAAGGGTGTTTTTTTTAGAGCTCTAGAACTTCAAATTGCAATAAAACAACGATGGATTATTCGATTGACATGAATTTCATTTATCCGCAAGATAATCTTGTGGCATTATATTTTAAATATGATTTCTGGCATATGACCGCCACGGCTGGCTCGGATGTAGTCCAATCTGGACGTCCAGTTTTCGATGACTTTTTCCAACATTTGTGGCCGTATATCGGCAATAACACGGCGAATGTTGTCTTCCAAATGGTCAAGGGATTGTGGCTTATCCGCATAGACCAATGACTTTACATAGCCCCACAGAAAGTAATCTAGCGGTGTTAAATCACAAGATCTTGGAGGCCAATTCACAGGTCCAAAACGTGAAATTAGGCGGTCACCAAACGTGTCTTTCAATAAATCGATTGTGGCACGAGCTGTGTGGCATGTTGCGCCCTCTTGTTGGAATGACAGCTCCTGGACATCATGGTTGTTCAATTCAGGAATGAAAAAGTTGGTAATCATGGCTCTATACCGATCACCATTGACTGTAACGTTCTGGCCTTCATCGTTTTTGAAGAATTACGGACCAATTATTCCACCAGTCAGTCAGTTTTTCTGTATGTAACGGTGTTTCGACATACACTTGAGGATTAGCTTCACTCCAAATGCGGCAGTTTTGTTTGTTGACGTAGCCATTCAACCAGAAGTGCGCTTCATCGCTAAACAAAATAAAATGGACGTAGTGCGCGATACGTATTCCGCACAGAACCATTATTTTCGAAATAAAATTGCACTATTTGCAAGCGTTGTTCAGGTGTTCATGATGAATTGCAAAACCTGACAATAAATCAATTGACAGCTGTTAAATCGGTCGCCATCTTGAACAGTATTGCCAACTTGAAGTTATATACCTCGAAAAAAACACCCGTTATAAGAGAGTGAACATTTGATTTCTAATAAATGAACAGTTGGTGGATAAGAATTCGCAAATTTTGAAACGGTCACAAAATTCATAAACTCCCTTAACTTTTGTGGAGCAGTATATATAGTGATGTAATTTGTAACACTATGCCTGAGATATATTTTCATTCAAATTCATAGTCAAATTTTTTTTTCTGAAGATGGCGCCACCGTTTTTATAAGCCAATGAAATGTATTTCGAAACGACATATAAGCTCCCATTTTTATGCAGCTCATATAAGTTTATAATTCATTCGTCGTAGAGGATAAACGTGATCAACAAGGCGGTCCTCCGGAGTGAGGCCCTTTCATTGCACTGCGATCGGGCTGACCTCTGCCACTCTGCCATCGTCCATAATGTGGATTACAGTGGGCGATTAATTTTTGATAGTAGGGACTGAATAACCCGTGGTCCCGGGTATTAAAATTAATATAAATTCTTGTCACTATTGCCATTGTATACAGGGTGTCTACTTCAACAATATTAAAACTTCAAGGCGAGATTCTACATGTGATTTTCAAAAAAAAATTCGTTGATCGTATCAAAAGATGACTAGTTTTGTCAACGTGGGATTCGTACACGACCCGAAAGATGGGAGAAGGAAGTGGACAATACTTTGAATCATAAATGTTCAACGAGTTTTTTACACTAAAACCTCGAATTTCGAAAAAAAACGGCGGAAGCAAAGTTGTACGCCTATTCGAAAAAAACCGAAACGCAAAAGTATAATTTTAAGATGAGTGTTGATAGTAGCTAAGTTAGTCAAGTTTTTAATTAAACAAAAAATAATAATAATAAATTTTGCATTTCAAAACATTTTTATTATTTATATTAGGATTATGCCTGAAACCCAGCACAAATTTTTGGAAATTATTGATTGAAATCTAACGTTTTATTAGAAACTAAAGAATTTCATTGGATATTATATTCCCCATAATTATGACATTTTGAAAACATACAAGGATGATGAAATTGATGATATACGATAAAGTTTTTATAGATTTGGAGCTATATAATTTTGGAACCATATAATTATGGAACCATACAATTATGAACGCCTCTGTTTGAATTCTCAATTTGCTGTTACAACTGACTTACGTGAACATAATACAGGGTGTTTCATTGGGAAACGGAAATACTTTACAGGTGCTTAAGTAGCACCAAGACGGTTCTGGAGATACCCCATTTATTGGGTCTTACTGTCTTCGCAGCCGAGATACAGGGTGTTTTATGAATTTTGCACGTTTCTTTCTGAGGCCATATCAAACGAACCACCTGGTATATTTTCGTCATATTTGGCAAATATGTTCCTAATTGAGAGCCTAAACGTATCATGCAATAACCACCTTGAAAATCCAGGTCCAGGTTAACAAAAAATTATGAATCGTTTGATTCCTCGAAACAACACGCTGTACATCGGAATTTTGATAATCTGTTTTAATATTCAGATACACCACGAACAACTAAACTGAGACGTGTACTTCAAATTTTCGCGCAGACAGTTTTACTGCACAAATTGTCAACGTGAAAGTGAAGTTTTTGGGAATTTGGATACCTGAAAGTGGTTTGAAGTTACTTTTAACAATGAATTATCAAAAATATTGAATCCATAATTATTTCAACATTACTTTGTAATTCATTTTCACATTGGTTTTTCCTTTATATAGTATACTACTCGTATTTCAGTTTCTATTCATTGAGAATTGAGTTGCATTAGGTTGATATCGTATGTTTTGAAACAATTATGAACAAAAAAACATGAAAACAAAATAATTAGATAAATAACTACAAAAACGACTCGAAATGTCCTCCATTTTGATCTGAACATTTTCTTGCTCGTTTCAGAATATCTCGAACTACTTTCCGAATCACATTTGGATTGTTTTTCATTTTTTGGCTAGCCTCTTCTATTTTTCTGATTAGCTGATCCCGAGTATTGATTTCAGAGGAGTGAACTAACGATTTCATGTGACCCCAGACATAAAAAAAAAATTTGTGCAGTAATGAGAAACGACGAGAGAGTAACTCAAAAATAAAAACTGAAATGGTATACAGCTATAAAAAGAAAAATCAATGTAGAAATTAATTACAAAGTTATGTTGAAATAATTATGGATTCTATATTTTTGATAATTCATTGATAAAGGTCACTTCAAACCACTTTCAGGTATCCAAATTCTCAAAAACTTCACTTTTACGTCGAAAATTTGTGCAGTAAAACTTTCTGCGCGAAAATTTGAAGTACACGCCTCAGTAGAGTTTTTAGCGGTGTTTACGAATATTAAAACAGATTTTCAAAATTCCGATGTACAGGGTGTAGTTTCGAGGATTCATAATTTTTTGTTAAGCCGGACCTGGATTTTCAGGGCGGTTATTACATGACACGTTTACGCTCTGAATAAAGAACATATTTGCCAAATATGAAGAAAATATACCGGGTGGTTCGTTTGATTTGGCCTCAGAAAGAAACGGGCAAAATTCATAAAACACCCTGTATCTCGGCTACCTATGCCACCTATGCACCTGTGAAGTATTTCCGTTTCCCAATGAAACACCCTGTACATTGTAGTGCACCAATAAAGAATCTATCTGTCAAGATTTCTTCAAATAATTACCTGCTTGGTGTCCAATATAAAAGTAATAATATAATTGTGCGTGCTTTTAATTAATGAAAAGCAGAAACGAATGGGTTGTTCATTCGTGAAAAATCAAGGAAAAGACTCGGCAACTTCACATCGAAATAAATTCGCAACAACTTCTCCGCCTTTTAGCCCACTCATCTTCAGGCATTTGCCTCACAAATAATATTTCTCCATGAATAAGTCATGAAGTACGAATTAGAACGAAGTGTTCGCAAGAAAAGACACCCAAGGATAAAATCTTTGTATTTTCCCACTATTTAATTGCCGTTCCTGTACTTCCTTGCCTCGTGCAACTTTCCATTCAGACAGAAAAAAGGAAAATGAAAAAAAATATCTACAAGTTTGGATGAATGTAAATGGAATTGAATTCCAGAAATTGCATTATTTTCCGGAAGGTGTGAAATGTTGAGCAAGGAGAAAGAAAGGAATAAGATGGAAAAAAACTTCATTCTGTAGGTTTCCTCTCGACTTGAAATCGTTCAGGTGACATTCAGTGTCACATTGGAAAGAATTCTATTATGTTGGGTCTATTTCTTTTCCCATTCCTATCCTTTGGGATTTTTTTATTTTATGATTTGCGTTTTGGAATGTGTAGAATCCAAAAATTGCTTTTCTAGGAAAATGCATCAATCATTGGCGGCTCGTGAACATTCAAACCGAGGAGGCTAAAACTGAAGAGCATTGGAGTCATATACTAATAAAAAAGTTTTTTCATACTGACATAATGTATACATATTACATAATAATAATGAATTTTATATACAAATACGGTGACCTCGTGACATGAGCTGGAGCTCTTATGTTACGAAATCACCTATATATAGGGTGTTTTTTTTTCGAGGTATATAACTTTAAGTTGGCATTACTGTTCAAGATGGCGACCGATTTAACAGCTGTCAAGTGATTTATTCTCAGTTTGGTATACTTGACCCAAATTTACTATATTCTTGCATATATATAACTATCATATAGTTTAACCAATTATTATTCACTCAATTTGAGAATAGTTTTTTTGCGTGTATTTATAAGAGAGTGAACATTTGATTTCTAATAAATGAACATTTGGTGGACAAGAATTCGTAAATTTTGAAACGGTTACAAAATTCATTAACTCCCTTAACTTTAGTGGAGCAGTATATGTAGTGGAGTAATTTGTAACACTATGCCTGAGATATATTTTCATTCAAATTTATAGTCAAACTTTTTTCTGAAGATGGCGCCACCGTTTTTATAAGCCAATGAAATGTATTTCAAAACGACATATGAGCTCCCATTTTTATGCAGCTCTGTAAAATATATCATGTCGTAGGGGATAAACGTGATCAACAAGGCGGTCGCCCGGAGTGAGGTCCTTTCATTGCACTGCGATCGGACTGACCTCTGCCATTATCCATAATGAGGATTACATTGGACGATTAATTTTTGATAGTAGGGACTGAATATCCGTGGTCCCTGGTCTCACAATTAATATAAATTCTTGTCACTATTGCTATTTTATACAGGGTGTCTACTTCAACAATACTAAAACTTCAAGGCGAGATTCTAACGGGTGTTTTTTTTCGAGGTATATAACCTTAAGTTGGCTTTACTGTTGAAGATGGCGACCGATTTAACAGCTGTCAAGTGATTTATTCTTTTATTCTCAGTTTGGTTTGGCAATTCATCATGAATAGACTCACGCTTGAACAACGCTTGCAAATAGTGCAATTTTATTTCGAAAATAATGGTTCTGTGCGGAATAGGTATCGCGCACTACGTCCATTTTATTTTGTTTAGCGATGAAGCGCACTTCTGGTTGAATGGCTACGTCAACAAACAAAACTGCCGCATTTGGAGTGAAGCTAATCCTCAAGTGTATGTCGAAACACCGTTACATCAAGAACAACTGACTGTTTGGTGCGCTTTATGGGCTGGTGGAATCATTGGTCCGTACTTCTTCAAAAACGATGATGGCCAGAACGTTACAGTCAATGGTGATCGGTATAGAGCCATGATTACTAACTTTTTCATTCCTCAATTGAACAACCATGATGTCCAGGAGCTCTGGTTCCAACAAGACGGCGCAACATGTAGTGCCACAATCGATTTATTGAAAGACACGTTTGGTGACCGCCTAATTTCACGTTTTGGACCTGTGAATTGGCCTCCAAGATCTTGTGATTTAACACCACTAGACTACTTTCTGTGGGGCTATGTAAGGTCATTGGTCTATGCGGATAAGCCACAAACCCTTGACCATTTGGAAGACAACATTCGCCGTGTTATTTCCGATATAACAAATGTTGGAAAAAGTCATCGAAAATTGACGTCCAGTGGACTACATCCGAGCCAGTCGTGGCGGTCATATGCCAGAAATCATATTTAAAATGTAATGCCACAAGATTATCTTGCGGATAAATAAAATTCATGTCAATCGAATAATCCATCGTTGTTTTATTGCAATTTAAAGTTCTATAGCTCTAAAAAAAACACCCTTTACTTGTTGAACAAGAGGGGAAATTCAATTTTTTGTGTGATAGCGCCAACGCCATATTCCTTCAATGAGGCGAAAAAAAAAACTTTGAAGTAAATTTAATTACATCGTGTCCACTTCAACACACAACCGCTTATGAACTGAAAACACACTTCATGTTGCTTGATCCGGTAACAACTGCACAAAATTAATTCTAATTATCCATCAGAAAACGTTTGAGTTCATTTTGATGCTTCTTATTTTCGAAGTTAAGTTTACTTTGAGGTTTACTTCGAATTCAAGTGGGAGAAGGGTGTATAATTTATGTCGATAGAACAGCCAAACTTGCTGAAGGTAATATCTGCTCATCAAAACTAGGCATCGCATCCGGTTGTTTAAGAAGATGCCTTGTATGATATTTGACCAATTGAAAAGTCCCCATTCTGATGCACAGATGACGATACTAGTATTGAATCCGTATGATTTTTAGTAAATACTATCCTTCAAACGATACGTGTCAAAATTTGACAGCAGTCCGATCATTAGTTTGTGAGATATTGCGTTGTGAGTGTAGCTCTTTTGGTTTTTGAAAAAAATAATTTCGTGTGCTGATGAAATATTGCTTTTCGAAGGGAAAAATACAGTTGGAGCAAAATCTTGGCTTGATCTTGGCATCATTAATTGGTTTGCTAAGTTCAAACGTTGTGAAATGAGCACCGAAGACGGCGAACGCGCAGTGTACGCCCAAAAGAAGCTGTCACCGACGAAAAAATAAAAAAATTCTCAAAATAATTTTGAATGACCGTAAAGTGAATTTTAATCGAGATAACAGACATTGGGAATATATCATCTGAACGTGTACATGTTATCATTCACGAATATCTGTACATGAGAAAGCTGTGTGCAAAATGGGTGCCGCGCGAGCTCACAATCGATCAAAAGCAATGATTCTGAGCAGTGTTCGAAGCTGTTTAAGTGCAATAAACCTGAATTTTTGCGTCAATATGTAACAATTGATAAAGCATGGCTCCAACATTTCACTCCGGAGTCCAATCGACAGTCAACTGAGTGCAGTGCACACGATGAACCGAATCCAAAGCGAGGAAAACCACAACAGTCAGCTGATAAGATTATGGCATCAGTATTCTATGATGCGCAAGGTATAATATTCATTGATTACTTCCAAAAGGTCCAGACCATCAACAGCGATTATTATATAGCGGTATTGTGTCGTTTAAAGGATGAAATCGTTCAAAAACGGCCCAATTTGAAGAAAAAAAAAGGTGTTGCTCCATCAAGACAATGCGCCGTGTCACAAATCAATGAAAACAATGGCAAAATTGCATGAATTAGGCTTCGAATTGCTTCTGCATCCACCGTATTTGCCAGATCTGGCTCCCAGCGACTTTTTTCTTTTCTCAGACCTCAAAAGAATGCTCGCTGAAAAAAACTTTAGCGCAAATGAGGAAATAATCGTCGAAACTGATGCCTATTTTGAAGCGAAAGACAAATCAAATTTACAAAAATGGCATCGAAAAGTTGGAAGATCGCTATAATCGCTGTATCGCCCTCGAAGGCAACTATGTTGAATAATAAAATAGAATTTTGCTAAAAACATGTGTTTTACTATGGTAGACGGGGACTTTTCAATTGGCCTGTTGAATCTGACTTTTAACCAATTACCCGTCTTGAAAATCAAGTTTGACTTCAAGTCAAGCCAAATCAAGAAGCTTAAATAGCTTTTTCCTAATGTAATCTATTTTTTTGGACAAATATTCTTGAATATCTAAGTTCTCAATTTTGATTAAGACTCCAGTTCGTCACATTTCAGTCACCTGAAGAAAAAACCACCTCTCATCGTTCTAGATTGAATTGTTTGTAAGCGTTCCGTGATTTTTTCTGGATGCTTAGCAACGCTAAAATCGATCCCAAACGACATTATTCTGGACCGTTAAGATTACCACTTCGGGCGGGAGTTGTCTGCTGATTCAATAAAAAAAAAGTATCATTTCAACATCCTGCTCCAGAATCGGAGGTTAAGGATGACTGAGGATGATGAATGAGACTTTTCCTCTCCAAAGTTTGGATTCGGTAAGAGCGAGAACTTATCGCATTTTTATCATTCTTCTGGAATGAGTAAGAGTCGTTTTCTTGTCATAATGGAAATAATCGTTTTATAAAGTTGAATTAATTTTTTTCCTTGAAAATAGAGGGTGTTTGGAAATTCGAAGTGAGCCTTTAAAAGGGTGATACTGTAGGTCATCTGCAACAAATTAAGTCTAGTCAACTAGAGATCAAAAGTGGATGTTTACTGAGATATAGCGGTTTTTCGATTTTATTGAAAATATATAAGTTGTTTCGGAAAATAATTAATTGTGTTCAAACTACTATACTGTGAAAATCTAACTTATACTTCCTTGAAAGCTGATGAATGAGGGTTCACTTTAGAATGGAGAATGGTTGCCTAAAACTTATGCCATCTTAGAAATATTTGGTGTTATGTGACCACAACTTTTATTTTGGAAAATTTCTTAATAAGTTGTATATTTCTCGAAAAAACTTCATGGCACTTACGTACATGAATTCCTTGGTTCATTAGTTTTCTGAAAAAGTTTAAATGTTACCCGATTTTTCACGGAATCGTACAAAAAATCGAATAAAACGATAATTAACGTGAATACGTTTTTGTGATCCTGACGATTAGTTGTTTTTCTCCGATTGACAGTAAATATAAACTTGGGGGAAATATCAATCAGCAAAGTATTCCTGCCTGCAAAGTGAGGACTTTCCTTCTTAATTCTGGATGGGATTAAAACTTCATAAAATTTCTAAATTGTCTAACTACAGTTATTATTATTTTTTTTACATCAACATTATTATCATCTCTATTATCGTACAGACCAAAGAGGATTATTTTTTCTATACTATCATAGTATTGTAACATAGTCAACATTGTAAATAGTTAGTTATTAAGAATTATATCAAATCTGGCAACAACGCATCGATATGGTACCTGCAAATATGTTTAATACGATTCATTCAATGTAGAGACATAAATAAGATAGAAACAATAAATATAAAACTGCCTTATCAGTCATATGTGAATATCATTTAAAAACCTGAAGAAATCTCGCTCGACAACGTTACAGTATAAATGTACTACATAGTACTGAATAATACTACTAACTTATTTCCTCAATAATCATTAGCAATTACTGATAGAGGTATATAAATAGGTCAATTGAAAAGTACCCGTTCTACCATAGTAAAACACATTTTTTTAGCAAAATTCGATTTTTTTATTCAACATAGTTGTCTTCGAGGGCGATACAGCGATTATAGCGATCTCCCAACTTTTCGATACCATTTTTGTAGTACGATTTGTCTTTCGCTTCAAAATAGGTCTCAGTTTCGGCGATTACTTCTTCATTGGCGCTAAATTTCTTTCCAGCGAGCATTCTTTTGAGGTCTGAGAACAGGAAAAAGTCGCTGGGAGCCAGATCTGGCGAATACGGTGGATGCAGAAGCAATTCGAAGCCTAATTCATGCAATTTTGCCTTTGTTTTCATTGATTTGTGACACGGCGCATTGTCTTGATGAAACAGCAACTTTTTTTCTCAAATAAGGCCGTTTTCTAACGATTCCATCCTTTAAACGATCCAATAACGCTATATAATAATCGCTGTTGATGGTTTGGCCCTTTTGGAGGTAATCAATAAATATTATACCTTGCGCATACCCGAATACCGATGCCATAACCTTGCCAGATGAGTGTTGTTTTTTCTCGCTTTGGATTCGGTTCATCGTGTGCAGGATTTTTTAACGGGACATCATACATTTCAACGTATGATACAAGAGAACAGATAAAAACCTCAGCAAAAACTCTGTCTCCCCGTATTGGTGTAGTGATTGGTTTGTGTATACGTTTACAGAATAAGCTGACTGGCGGAGAACAAATGCGTTCAAATCAAAGACCGGTTCGAACCAAACCATGTTTGAGCAAGTTCAGTGTGGACGATCCGATTGAAAGATTCTATTAAATTTCGAAATATTTTCTGAGGAAGTAGCAAATAATAAACCTTTTGTGGAATTAGTTTTCATCATATCGGATTCTGGAACTAAAACTAGGAATTCACAAGGAATTTGTCGATGTTATGCTTTGAAAAGTAAAGACACGAAAGGAATCTACCACGCATTCTATTCATGTTTTTTATCAAAAGGTTATTTTCATTACCTAGCAACAGCTTCTCCCATACACATTTCATTTCTACTGCTTCTTATTTCCAGGAAATAGCCTTTTGAAGGAAAATATTTCTCTCATCATTTCTATCTATGATAAAATACTATATTACATGTCATACATTCAATTTATTTCTAGATCATTACTTCAGGCAAATAGATGATTTATCACTGCTACTGATCCGTTACAAGGTATTCGTCCTGAGGAATATTTGAATGAAATATAGGTATGAAAGATATTTCCTTAACGGTGGGTTTTTCAAAGAAGGATGTTTGGTCCTGCATCTACATAAAATGCAATTTTATTTCCTCGTATGATGAATGTGTTTGAGTATCTTCAGTTCTGTTATATCGAAAACCGAGTTCGCATAGACATGGAAATTCCTAAAAAAAAACAGAGGTTAACTGGAGCATGTTTCGTTTAGTTTTTTTTTTCATAACTGACATATTGACCTGAATCTATTCTTATTACATTATTCAGTTGAAGATATCTTGACGGCAGGTGATATCAACAGGACAGCTTCACTTGTCGTACCACCTGTTTGTTCGAGTTCTTTCATGGTCGTGAACTTTTTCTGTTTGATGACGAAAACACTGCAAATTTTACACAAGAGACAAATATTCCAAATTCAAAAATTATTTCATGATGAGCAACTTGTAAAACGAAAAAAAGCATTCAACTTCATTGAAATCGAACCTATGGCAGCAAGAATATCCACTTGCCTAATTCAGATTGATGGAGAATGTGGTAGTATTGCTATCAGCATTATTATTATTATTATTTGAACTGCGGTCGTTTTGGTTAGGTAAGCCTTCCGGGAACTGCGACCATGCAGATCTTTTGTTCTCTACCCTACTCATTCATAGCAACCCAAGGAGGTCGTTAAAGACGTTAATAAAACTGACAACCCCCTTAGGGGCCTTGGCCGTTACCTCTCTGGTACCCAGGACCGGCTTACCCATGTGAATGGTTCTTAGGCCAGCAAGCTCCGGACACTTGCATACCATGTGTTCGGCTGTTTCTGCTTCCGATCCACAGAGCATGCAAATCTCGTCTGCTGACTTTCCCATACGGTACAAATGATGTTTGTACCGACAGCGCCCCGTCAGCAGTCCCACCATCACCCGAAGCTCGGCTCGTGACAGCTTCAAGAGCTTTTTGGCGTAGGTAGGGAAATCGCCACGAATTTCTTTGCCTGAACAAGTCTAGGAGTGTTAGTCCAGTGGATTATCCTGTTGTTGAACTCTCATAGCTGGACCGCAGCTTTATATTTGTCTTTTCCTAGCCCACAGAAAGGCTCAGGTCCAGTAGGTGCACTTTTTGTAAGTTCATCGGCTTTTTCATTTCCTTCAACCCCACAGTGCCCTGGTACCCATAGTATGCTATCAGCATTATAATGGGTTATTCAAGAAGAACTCTGTTTTTTATATAGTCACAAGTACATGCAAGTTTTGATATTTCTTTAGAGTATCGCGTTTTTGTGGGGATTATTAAAACATTGATGGACGACAGACGAAACCTTTATTGTGGTCCAGCACTTGGAAACATCCTTGAACACTCTACTTACTCAAACCTCGTATCTTACTCCACTGAACTCTCTTTTTTTCCCATTTTTATAGCTGGGTTACAAACAAAATCAGCGTGAATTTCTTCTTCCTTTTCTTATTGTCTTAGTTATATGTCTGGGCAATGGTATCATGGTACCTGCACACTAATTAGGGCAGGGGAAAGATATTCCCTATTGTATCTTTCTGAGAACCTTATGAATGAGAAAGTTGTATGTACAAGTACCATGAAAGACCATTGGTACACTAATGCATGTGCATTTATATCAAGTATTGTGACGACAAATTCGGCTGGACACAGAAATGTCTGTGTCTAATGTCTGATTGCTCTTTGTCGCCTCATTTCGTTTTTTCAAATTTATTTATTTATTTAGCGTATGGCATACATGGGTTTTTCAAATATCTACCGGTTTATCATACCTACGCCACCCTTAATACAAGTCGCTCTAAGCAACCATTTTTTTGATATTTAAACTTGAAAATTTTAAGTCTGATAATCGATGCGTGTTGAAGTTATTACCAATATTTTGCATTTTTCACAATACCTAGGAAATTAATGTGAAGTTCGAGGAAGTAGTTTTGGGTTTTTATAGGGGGCGCCACCTATTCTATTACCAACTCTTTCATCGTTCAAAGAAGTCATAACTTTTGGGTAAAACTTCAACACCTTGTATCTTGGAAACGAAGAGTTTCCGGACATATATTTATTTAGACAATTCATATTAGAATATTGTGAGGAATCACCACCTGAGGTTTGCCAATCTACTTTTGAATCACCCTGTATATTAGGAGCTTGGGAAATTGTTATAATGAACTCATTTTCACTAGATAATGGCATTAAAATAAGAAAAAATCATTGTAAAAGTGGCGGATCTGTAAAAGTTACATTTCTTAAAATTTGGGATATTTTCGGTCAACAAAATCGTCCTTCCGAGAACGCTATTTAGAATTTGGTGAATAAATTTGTATCGGTACATAAAGTGCCAACAACAACACGTGTTTGACCGGGTCGTTCAAGTGAAAACATCGCAGCTGTGAGCCACAAGCCACAGAGTTGAGGAAGATCCGAATTTGTCAATTGCTCGAGTCTCGACGTTTCCACCAATTGAGGTTATCCACAAGGCGAGTTCTGTGTAAGGATTTGGCACAATTACAAGGTGCAATTAAAGCCGGCAGATCATTCACTTTGCCGTAGATTCGCTCAATTCCAGGGGCGTAGATGTGTCTTTTTTCAGGGGAGGTTATCGAAAAAAAATTCGTTACCTACGAATCAATTATCTTATCAAAAATAAATACTAATATGGCGTATACATATACACATCAAGGAACATTTCATAAATCATAATAAACTATTTTCCTGTAAGATAACATTTAATGAATTTGTGATCATAATAAACAGAAAAATAAATATAACATGCCTAGAAACAAATTGATGGCACAAAAACAATTGTTGTGGAAGGATAATAAATTCATTTACTCGTAATATAGTTTATCCTGTGTGTTTTTTATTATATCTTCTTTAATAATCTCTTTTTCATTTTCGCAAACCTTTCACAGAAACAATATTTAGATAAATTTCCCCTTGGATATATAATAAAGCCGAATCTGCAATCTTTTCGGACCTATCGTTGATCAGAGCTTGTTGAAAATGTCGATTAAATCATGGACATTGTCGAGACTGACGTCATGTAAGCATGGTTTCAGTTGCTCAATAACTAAAGATTGCAGAAACAACCGTTTGGAACCATTTGCATAAGGCTGGTCTCAAGCAAAAGCTCATTGTATGGCTACCACACTAGTTAACGCAAAAAATATCATGAACAGAATTTACATCTACGAATCGCTGCTTAATCGCAAAAAAAATCGGCTCATTCTTGAAGCGGTGGAAGACTGGTCATGAAAAGTCTATCGCTTACGACAACGTCAAGCTAAAACGGTCGTGGTCGAAACGCGGTGAGCAGGCGGAAATGGTGGCCAAGCTAGAATTAACGGCCAGGAAGGTTTTGTTGTATGTTTGATGGGAAAGGCAGGGAATTATCTATTATGAGCTGTTCCCCTACGGCACAACTGTTAACTCGTTACTGTACTGTCAACAATTGGGCCGCCTGAAGAAAGCAATCACCCAAAAGCAAGTAGGAGAGGAATTGTGTTCCATCAGGACAATGCCAGGCCACATGCATCGACTTTATAGTCCGGAACTGACACCAAGTGATTACCATATGTTCCTGTCCATGGCGAACAATTTTGCTGGTGAAAAATTCGCTTCAACAGAAGTTTGTGAAAATCGACTGTCTTAGTTTTTTGCCAATAGGGGCGAGGGCTTTTATGAGAGAGTAATAATGATATAATGTACCTTCAAAAAGGCAACATCTTATTGAACAGAACAGCGAATATTTGATCCAAATCGTTTCATTCTAATTATGGTAATTATAGTCTTGTTTTTCATGCAAAAAAATGAATTTTTTTAATACACCTTGTCAAGTTTCCGAGAATTTCACTATTTAAATCTTGATTCCTTGATTTTTTGACTTAAAAATTAATAGAACTTTTGCTCAGGCTAGGGGAATTAAATTCATATAGCAGCCGATCTCTTCACTGAAAATAATAAGTCAGAATAAACTTAAGATATGTTTATTCTTGTATTCCATTCCATCATAATAAATCTGAATAGAGACACGTCGAAATAAATGAATAGACGACATCGTATCCATAATTTAATTTTGGAAGAGCAAAGATTCATTTATCACTTGTCGAGAGATGATGTTTACACATAAATATTACTGCATTTCACCCTGCATTCTGGGTAGGGTACATATAAAGATTGCAAATCAGCGGAATTGACTAATGGTTTTCTTCAAAAACCATTTATCAATTACGTTCCTAAAGCTGATTTGAGTTGAAACACTCAAATGGTGTGGAATTTTAAATAGTTGTATAAGCTGCTAGTGACATTTTATACAAATTTTCTGTTTGGAAGATCTTTCCTTACGACATTGATAAATTTCATCTGGAATATATTTGAACATGAAATCTTTGGGTATTAATGAATTTCTCTTCTACATATTTACATAGTACAATGAACAGGACATGTCAGCATAAGAATAAGTTTAAATTCAAACTGAAAACTATAAGAAAATTAAATTAAAACAATTCAAACAAGATTAGGACGGAAAAAGTACAGGAAAACTACCTCAATGAGTAAATGAAAGAGAAAAATTCATCAGTACTGTGAAGGTATTTTTCAATCAACATTAACCTCGAAATCTTAAAATGTATACAGAATGTTCCTAAATTGGAGGTAGAAACGAAAATAAATGATTTCCCGGTTAATTTTAAGAAGAAAATATTCTATAAACATAGGATCGCAAACACTTTGTTCTCGAGATACAGGGTATTGAAGTTTCTTCAAGTTTTTTCTCATAGCATCTGCAGATCTACAGGATAATATTTTTTTTGAAACAATGCCATCTTTTTTCCTCCAGAAGAGGACCTCTGGTAGTTTAGAAAAATGTTGAAAGAAATTTTGGCCGACCACTACACTTTTTGGTTTCTTGTAGTTTGGTCATATCTGCTAGCGATTTCAAAAACAAAATTTCATACATTTCTCTAGCGATCCTCAAGAAAATCCAAATTATTGAAAAGATCCAGTTAGTGAGCTGTGTTGGATAAATTTATTATAAGTTTTTATTCTTATTTATGCAATCCGTAGCGAAGATTAATAAAGATTTGATAAACTGGTATAATCACAAAAAAGTAGGTCTACAAGGAACGCCCTGCATCTCGAAAACAAAATGTTTGCAGGGCCATTTTTATAGGAATTTTTTTTCCAAGGAATCTCTCATTTCCTATGTTGAACACCTTGTAAACAAGGAAGTGGAAACATTTCGAAGTTCCTCAATAGAACTCTTGAGGTTTTGAGCTGAAAACTAATCGAATAATTTTCTTAAGTGAGATAAAAAATGACCACTTCCAGAAGACGCTCCCAACAAAATATCGTCATAGTTGAGGAGGCAATTAACCATACTTTTTATATATAAGTATGGTCGATATAATAATGATACCACAAATATCTATCATCGTGCAGTTCAAGAACTGTGATTCATACGACAAATTACATACTATTTAGCAGCTTGTGAGCTAAAAATAAATAGAATGATCGAACCCGAATTACAAATACAAATTTGATGACCTGAATTTGGTTCTCATTCGCAATCAGAGAATTCTTTCAACACCAGTCATTACAAATATGAATAGGTAGTTTATATTTAGCCTTTAATACTATCAGCTTTTACAGGCAATGAAGAAGAATCCGCAAGCGAAATTGAAATACACTCAACGAGAGTCGGGACTCTCTGGTAACAATATAAAAAGTAGGGTTCCCAGGACTGATCCATGGGGGACGCCAGAAGAGTCAAAGTTTGCACAAATATGGAGCAATTAGAGAAGAACCTACCTCATATTTCAATGGTTCAACCAGTGCGTCTCGCACATAATGCTTTTAGGGAATTATTCTTCTTATAAAAAATATGCAATAGAATAAAAAGAAGTCCTATAGCAATCGTTCAAATGCAACGTTATAAGATTCATTATGACTTTTTTCCAATGTGTTGTGTAGTGTTCGAAATGTGTTCGGATAAAAAATTTCCTGTCTCTGTCCTATCGAGATTTATAAGTCCCTGACGAAGGCCTAATTTGTATGAGACAGTTTACAGCTCAAACAAGATACTCCCCTTCACCAGAGTTATTCAGGATAGTCTGAAATTTCATTTTGGAGTGGAAATTTCGTAATTGCAATTTGCAGTGATCACAAAACTTCTTCCTTCGAAAGAGATGGAAACAAAATACATCATTACGATAATTCAGCATAATAATTCAGTGGATATTTTTCTAGAATAACCTATGCTGGTTACCCACGTTTCTGAGATGAGATGAGGCACGTGGCAAATTTATACCCTAGGATATCATATTCAAGCAGCCGCATATAGGTCAATTTGTCTACCTACGCAGCACAAGTACATTGTTAATGGCTTGTCGATACAGTTGTACGATAAATTGCAGTTCAAATAGTTCAACGATTATTATTATGTATATTTGTATTCGATAACAATGAAAGGTTCTATACCTATACGATGTATTCCCACCTACTGCTACAGTTTAGACAATTGATATTTCTCAATTGTTAGCAACATGTTAATTATCCTCATTGCCTAAAGAGAACATCTATTTCATAAATATATAGGGTGGTCCATATTTTCGTTCAATAACTTTGGCGTTGGATAGAACAACTCTTTTCATGAAAAAAATTCATATTAGTTCTTGTGGTGTTTGAGAAATGTCTTGTACCTTATTTCATTTTTCGTCAATTTCATCTACATTGACCAAGTTTGATTTGAATTTTGGATTATTTTCATCAGAAAAGGATTTGATATGTAACGGGTGTTTTTTTTTCGAGGTATATAACTTTAAGTTGGCATTACTGTTCAAGATGGCGACCGATTTAACAGCTGTCAAGTGATTTATTCTCAGTTTGATTTGGCAATTCATCATGAATAGACTCACGCCTGAACAACGCTTACAAATAGTGCAATTTTATTTCGAAAATAATGGTTCTGTGCGGAATACGTATCGCGCACTAGGTCCATTTTATTTTGTTTAGCGATGAAGCGCACTTCTGGTTGAATGGCCACGTCAACAAACAAAACTGCCGCATTTGGAGTGAAGCTAATCCTCAAGTGTATGTCGAAACACCGTTACATCCAGAAAAACTGACTGTTTGGTGCGCTTTATGGGCTGGTGGAATCATTGATCCGTACTTCTTCAAAAACGATGATGGCCAGAACGTTACAGTCAATGGTGATCGGTATAGAGCCATGATTACTAACTTTTTCATTCCTGAATTGAACAACCATGATGTCCAGGAGCTGTGGTTCCAACAAGACGGCGCAACATGTCACACAGCTCGTGCCACAATCGATTTATTGAAAGACACGTTTGGTGACCGCCTAATTTCACGTTTTGGACCTGTGAATTGGCCTCCAATATCTTGTGATTTAACACTGCTAGACTACTTTCTGTGGGGCTATGTAAAGTCATTGGTCTATGCGGATAAGCCACAAACCCTTGACCATTTGGAAGACAACATTCGACGTGTTATTGCCGATATACGGCCACAAATGTTGGAAAAAGTGATCGAAAAATGGACGTCCAGATTGGACTACATCCGAGCCAGCCGGGGCGCTCATATGCCGGAAATCATATTTAAAATGTAATGCCATAAAATTATCTTGCGGATAAATAAAATTCATATCAATCGAATAATCCATCGTTGTTTTATTGCAATTTAAAGTTCTATAGCTCTAAAAAAAACACCCTTTATGAGAAAAGCAGAACTATGATGTATTAGATGAATAAGAATAAGTATGATTTGATATTTTGTATATGAAAAAAAGAATAGTGAATTTCTGATATAAATGTGGTTGCAACCATCGAATTCTACGATTTATGTATGACAAAGTTATTTCAAGAACTTGCCAAATTCTTTCTTCATTGCCTAAAAAAGTTTTCGTTAGAATGCAGGCTCTAGTTTTGTTTCAGCAGATTTTGCTTCGAAAGGAAAAAAAGGAAAGTAATGAGTTGAATATTTTTTCATTGAAATTAAACTCAAAATTTCAGTAGAAAATGTATTCATGAATTATGTTTGAAATGACCTCCACCATTCCTTATACAAACACGTGCCATCTTTCTTATTTCTTCAATTGTTACTTTCCGCACGACATTTAATCTCAATCTTCTCACTGCATCATCTATTCCAACAGTGTTAGATCTGGAGTTCCCGCTGGCCCCGAAAATAGTCCAAAATTATAATCAAATGTGGCCAACGTAGAAGAAATTGACGAAAAAAGAAAGAAATTTTTTGATAATAACAAGAACTCAAATATCTCGTAAAGTGTTGATTTTTGGTTATCACTAAATATGGCTCAAAGGACAGCAAATTAGTCATACTAACACTTCCTCCAAGGTTCACGTCTAATTTGGAAACACCCTGTATATCGCAGGCGTAATAGTCAATTCAAAAACAAAATAAGAAGAATTTCCCGGATAATTTTGAGAAGAAAAAATTGTTTAAACATAGGCTTGCAAACGCTAACATGTCCTCCAAGGTTTACGTCTAATTTGGAAAGACCCTGTGTAGCCTAACAAGCTTCATTTTCGAGATACAGAGTGTTAAAGTTTGAAAAAAATCATTTTTTTACTTATAACTCTAGTATTATTACATTCATTGCTCTATTTTTAGTTATTGAAGTCTAGATAATGTAATATTTCGATTAAGGTAAGAGTCACCAGTCACCTGCCAAAATTATTCAAGGAGTTACCTAAGTAGCTTATGTGGGATTACTTGTGATAAAATGGTTTAAGTAAACAGAATAATGTTTTTCTGAAGATTTATCATTTGATTTAAAGTCGCATAAATAACGCTTATATTTTTCCAAACTCATATATACAGAATCCATGTCTTTTCAGAAGACATTCATTTGCGACATATTCACATATCTGACACTCATGACGCTTCAAGTTAAAATGAACATTTTCAGTGTGCCTTTTGAGATAGCTTTTTCTATTTTTAACAGAATTACATTATTGACAATTTACTGGTTTCGAATTTGAATATTTGATATGTTTTTCGAGGAAAAATTCCCAATTCACAACAAAATCACATAAATGACACTGTTAAAAATTATCTCAATTCTTTTCGATTATATTCTACAATTCAAGGGGAAGAACAAATATTTTCTCAATTGATTTACTTAGATGATCCTTTGATGTTTCGATTCTCACCATTGAATATTGATATTGATCCTCTAATTCAATTTCGATGAAGTTCAAACCACCCACTCACTCACTTGATTTAGTGGAAATCCCAAACACCCTTAGACAACTTCCTCAAAATAACAGGGGTTGTGAGTTTCGTCTTCCCTCGATTCAAGTAAACATCGAAATTAATTATATATTAGTTTTAATGAAGCAAGTTCATCTTCTACAAACATGCAGTTTTCACGATCAATTTTCTTGTTCGATTGAAAAAGTGTGGAAATCAAATTATGTTTTCCATTACCGAGTTCTTAACTTAAAGAAGAAGAAGGGCTGTATCGGTCAGTTCATTTTGTTTAATTCTTTCCATTAACAAAGTGAACGAAGAAGCAATTTATATTTCACATCAAATTTCGTTTCTTTCACGATACAATAGTTTGTCTTTGAAAATTTCACGGAATATTTGGAATGATTTCTCGGAAAAAGAATTCTTTTAATTTTTTTTTTGAGAAAAAAATCACATCAACTCATTCTAAAAACTATGTATCACAATAAAATAAAAAGTAAAAGTGAAAAATGAACAATTTTGACCTTATAATTCCGAATAGCTGTACTAAATTTCTACCAAATTCATTCAAGAATATTTATGATATTTTGTAAACTCCGAAAATTATTTTGAAGTTTCGGACACACTTTGTATATAAAGCAAACCCATACCGACATATATTTACACATGGATTTCAAACATCACCCCCTACAAATAGGGGGAGTGGTCGAAAACCTTGTTGAAAGACGTATGTGTGACAAGGGAAAATCTACGGGGGGAATTCCAATATTTGCAGAACGCATTTATTCCTAATGGATGTACCTCAAAGGGGATTGAACGAGTATGAAAATAAAAACGACCAATATAAGAAGGGGTCGCCAGACTATACTGTTGCACTGATTGAACCACTCTTCAGTGAACAAAAGCAGTGGTCATGCAAGATGCAAGCCATTGAGAATGAGTAAAATCGAGCTATAAAATATTGACAAACTCTAATAATCTTAAATAAAACATGTGTTCAAGTTTGAAATGTATGTCTTTCAAGCAAATAATGGAAGTAATTGGAATTTGAAATTTAAATAGAAAGACTAGAAGATAGATAGATGAATGGTTCCTTAAATGTAAAATTTAATTCATGCACTTCTTCCATAATCTAAGCTGCTTTTACCGCTCATATTTTCTATCACTTCAACCTCTCACAAAGAATTTGCGGAAGACTTTGCCCTAAATTAAAATGTTTTGGGGACGTGATGCTGATGTACAGTAGAAAGAAATCAATATAATAATTTTTGCTAGTATATGTTGAGGTTATCTCACATCACGTTAAAATGAAGCCCTATAAAATGACGCAAGGTCTTGTTTTCAGAGTCTCTACCTTTGTGGCAGCCTTGGCTGTTTTTTCAACACCTTCCACATTTTTTTTAGGGCACCCAATATAGCCACAGGCTTTAATTCTCCTAGAAGCCTTAACTTTCTCTGAATAAGATATTGTGTCTTTTGCTTCAAATCATATGTGCAATATTTTTATTATACATTTTATATTTTTTATTATACCTCAAGTCCGGTGTTGCAGCTACCAGAACGAATGACGCTGAAGGACAAAAATATTTTATTTCTGGGTAACACCTCACATACATACCTATATACAGGGTGATTCACCGGGATGGCTTATTAGACATTTTTGGAAAACTAATAATAATATTTTGCTGAAAATTTTCATGTTGGGGTTTAAGACAATGATCTTTCTCCCTAAAATACTTTCAGATTTCTACAACTTCCGGTCATACCGGAAATAGACTACTACTTCCTCATTTCAAATGGCACACCCAGTATATTATTGCATAATTAGATAGTTTTTTTGGGTGAAAACACAACGGTTCATGAGTTAATGGGATTATTATAAAGAAAAATGGTGGCGATGTGGTCTCACTTTTTTTTTTATATTTCGGCAAAAAGGGTTTTTTCGGAAAAAAATCGGTTCGTGAGTTAATGGGATCATTTAAAAAAAAATGGTGGCGATGAGGACTCACTTTTTTTTAATATTGCGGCAGAAAAAGTTTTTTTCGAAAAAAAAATTTTTTTTTCGATACTTCAAACACGTAGCATTTATAAAACTGTTTGCGGTTTGGACCTAAAATGTTCATTGTGTTTATAAGAGGATCTTGAACTCAGACAACTCAAATTCATCAAATCTCAAGCTTTTCAAATTGTAACCTATATTTTTTATTATTTCAGTCGATTCTACGTATAAAAATAGTGGGGGCTACTTAAGAGGAACCTATACTTAAGAGTTATCGAGGAAGAACCTCAAATGAGGAAAAATCGCAATTCCTCACTGTGTGGAGTAGTCTGTGGCTTCCGGAAAACACAGAAAGTCCTCATCAACACCATTTTTTCATAAGAATCCCATTTACTCATGATCCGTTGAGTTTTCACCCAAGGTATGGCATACAGTCGAAATTATCGTCAAAAAAGCTATCTAATGATGCAATAATATACTGGGTGTGCCATTTGAAATAACGAAGTAGTAGTCTGTTGTAGTAGTAATAGAATATTTTGGAGATAAAAATCAAACCCGAATATGCAAATTCTCAACTGAAAATTATGATTGGTTTTCCATAAACGTCTTATACGCCATCCCGGTGAATCACCCTGTATTTTTAGGGATATAGGGCTGTCCACACATGAGTACCACATTGATTCTTGGATAAGATAAGAGTCTTACACTTCGGAAATCATATCAAAAAAGAAATGCAATGAAATCATCTACCAGATTCTAAAAAAAATCATTCTCTTTTAAAACTCTTAAAAAACAGCAATTACATAAAATAATAGTGGCCCCAACACGTTCCCTTGGGGTATTCCCATCCTCACAACCACAACGCAACTCCTCACCCTTTTAATCCTAACAGATTGTGATCTATCCAACAAATAGTCTTCTATAAGATCTAGAGCTCCGCCACGAATCTCAAACAATCTAATTAAGCAATTTATCATGTGTGGTAGTATTGAAGGCCTTCATAAGAACTGCGAGGTATTTTGCAGAATCACCATTGGGATAAGAAGTTATTTTGAAGAAGATGAAATAATGTTGGAAAAAGATTAACACAGCTTTGTTGTATTTCCAATTTCCCGAAAATTATAGGGAGCAAGACATTCCAAGTCTTACAAGTCAAGTAGAATGTAGATTTTGCCAATTATGTCCTGTTGAATTGAACCTTAATGTACATTAAAGCAGAATGAAACTGTCTGTCCAATTAGCGAACACCTAAAATTCCTATCAAATCGAAAAGAATGTATATTAGATGTGAAAACTCCCAACGATCTTGTTGGAGGTGTTCGTAAACGACGTCTAAATTTTGGAAGAGTGCCAATTATTGCTAAAGCAAATTGTACGAGATAAATTGCCCTCTCGGAACAATTAAATGTGGATAAGTCTTATTGAAATGTCACTTAAAGTAATTTAATGCTTCAAATTATTTTCGGCTCAGGTCCTGCCTTTTCCAAAGGACGTATTCATTACAACGTTCGAAAGGTAGAGGCTCAATGGAATGGAGACCCTTGAACTTGACAGAGAAATATCGGTCGCTTTAACCTCCAATTCTTCATGTGGCTCAAATGGGAGAACGAGATTTTTAATGTTATCAGATTTCAATTCGATTTCTCACATCGTTGTCTAGTAGAATTTGAGGAAAGGATCAGGCTGCAGCCTATTGGAAAAATTGTCACCGGTAAATTTTTTGTATTTTGTAGAATATTTGTAGCTCTTGAACAAGAAAGTCTATGGGGTCCAACTCAATCGTTTGACTAGTTTTCAAGATACAGGGTGTCGAAATTGAAAAATGGATTCCTTTGAAATTACATTTCTTGTGGAAAAACATCTTGAATGAAACACTTTTGCGTGACAAATATTGCTTAATAATAATTTTACACTGATTTTTAATGAAAATTATTGTTAGATGCGGGGTGGGTCAAACATTATTCAAAATGAAATTCGTTCAGTTCATAATTCATCATGTAATTGAAAAAGGTCCGTGGAATTTTCCAATTTTTTGTCATCAAAATTAGTTCGAGCAAACTATTAAAATGTCAAACAGTATTGGCTTTGCTATAACCAGTTTTTGAGATACACAGGGTAATATATTAAGAAGGGTGACTGTTATTACAAAAATGATCAAAAAGAAGTGTACATTGAAAATTTCAGATAGAGTAACAGTAGGAGACACCATGGCGTTTACTTATTGCTTTTTTCATTGCAACACATTGTACAGGATGTCCCAAATTCAATGCTCACTGAGATTATCTCGAGAACTATCAGAAAAATTCTTCAAGGACCCCCGATCTTTCTTTCGAAATAATGAGAAATGAGAAATAATGAGTAAGCAGGGCATAGATATCTAATTCGTTCTAGAATAACAGGGCGTTCGATATTCAAATATATTCGCTATGAACTGGTTTTTGTTCAAGATTTTCTAAAAATTATACAACTCTTTGTTCAATAATTTTTATGGTTGCTATGATACTCATACAGATCATGAATATAGCGAAATATTTGAAAGTCTTCTTTCAAGAAATGCCCTGTAACTCGAGAACGATTCAAGATATCTACTATCTGCTTTCTGATATCTAATCATTTCGAAAAAAGAAATCAAGGGTCTTCGTTGATTTTTTTTTTAGTCTATAGTTCTCAAGATGCTCTCAGTGAGCATCGAATTTGCTATACCTTATACAAAGTCTTTCATTAACCAATGACAAAATAACAATATGTAAACACCAACATGTCGCTTATCGTTAATCTGTGTGAACTGAGGATCTCTAAAGCCCTGGGAAGTGATCCCTCTATTTTACAGACCGAGAAACTTGCTGTTTACGTATGTGCTCAGAAGTGTCTTGAAATGAAGCTCATGGGGGCGCATGTCTACATCATCACGGACAGCCAGAGCACGCTGAGATCCCTAGAATCGTACTGCCGGGGTCTCTGTTGAGCTGGGAGTGCCGTAACTCCATAAGGCAACTGGCCAGAGGTAATAAAGTGACTCTACTATGGGTACCAGGATACTGTGGTGTTGAAGGAAACGAAAAAGCCGATGAACTCGCAAAAAGTGCATTAAGGTTGAGACCTGCTGGACCTGAGCCTTTCTGTGGGCTAGGAAAAGACCAATATAAGGCAGTGGTCCAACACTGGGAGTTGAATAACAGGATAACCCACTGGACTAACAATGGTCTCATTCAGGCCAAGAAATTTGTGATGATTTCACCTACCTATGCCAGAAAGCTCTTGAAGCTCTCACGAGCCGAGCTTCGGGTGATGGTGGGACTGCTGATGAGGCACTGTCGGTACAAACATAATTTGTACCGTATGGAAAAGTCAGCAGATGAGATTTTCAGGCTCTGTGGATCAGAAGCAGAAACAGCCGAACACAAGGTATTCAATTGTCAAGAGCTGGTTGTCCTAAGAACCATTCATATAGGAAAGCCGATCCTGGTTACCCAAGAGGTAACGGCCAAGGCCCCTAAGGAGGTTGTCAGTTTTATCAACGCCATTGAGGTTCTCCTTAGGTTTTTATGAATGAGTAGGGTACAGAACGAAAGATCTACATGGTCGCAGTTCCCGGAAAGCTTACCGAGCTACAACGACCCCAGTTCGAATAATAATAATACTCTGTGTGAAATTTTCATTGTATACATGTTTTGGACAACTTTTGTGATAACAGCCGCCACTTTCAATATATTATCCTTTGTCTTATTCAATAATTAAATCTAAATTAAATGTCTACCTTTACTATACTTCATAATAAATTTGATTGTGCTGATTTTCTCTATATTCTGTAGGCTCTTTGAATATTCCAAAAATGGGAAACAATTATTTCCTCCAGCTTATAGGGGTAGCAACATCCATGATGGAAGTTGTATAGTATATTTTTGTCAAAAAATAACCCCCAATCCACGCGTGTGAATTTTGTCTATAGAAAAAATAGTAGTCATGAGTTCGTCAAATTCTTGTACAATCCAATAAACAAGTCAGATTAATCGCATTGTTGACAATGACACCGAACTGCATGGTGCTGTAATCCTTTCCATTTTCCATTCAATTTCGAATACGTATGTTATAATTACATTTCCAGTGCGTCAAACATGAAATTTTTCGAATTATATGCGCCAGACTGGATTCACGGAATAATTTAACAACGGAATAAACCACTTTCTGGGAATAACGAATGGATTAATTCGAAATGAAATGGAATATTAACTTATCGAAAACTCCAATCGAAAAATGGTGAAGCATAACCTGGATTTGGTTATGATGTAGAGTAGTTTCATGGCCAATCTAGTTCTATGGGGCTATAATAGTGGATGTTCAGTGGAGACTTGCAGTTTTCCATCCAAACTAGAACGTTATGACAGTGAGAATGACCAAGAAATGATAAGAGTAAGCTTTAAAGTTGAAAAATATGAGAATTTTAAGTATATGAGTATTAAAGTCGATTATCGTTATTTTCCGAATGAAATTTTATTTTTTTTTAAAAACAGCATTCAAACGATTGAATTAAAAGAACATTTCAACAGTGGTTATCACAAGCATTAACTCAATAAAACCCAGGTCTAATCAGTAAAAACACATTTGTTCCTAAAAATTCAAGTTTATTCGTTTATTCTCCAAAGTAGTGAACTCCAACATGTACTTCAACATTCCTTTTCTCAAGAAATATTCGAATTTGCCTTCGAAATGAGCTTCAATCTTGATATCGTCTACTTCCCGCGTCTTAATTTTCACTTCAGAGGAATAAACATAGATAGAGGGAGCATATTTCATTTTCAGTAAGCAAATTTGTCCCCAACATGAACTATCAAATTTGACACGAAGCGCGCGGAAATGAAAACATATCAGTGACACGATATTTCACTCAATTCGCGAGTTTTTCCACAAAGAACGCACCTCTTATATCCTATAGTGAATCAACGTTTCATAATGACTCAAAATATATTGAAATAAAAAAAAATTCAGAAAACAAACTTCAAGCGCGCCAAACGACGTGAACATTTGATGACAATAGGAGAGCAAAATTTGCCAACCTTGGATTTCAGGATTCTATGTTTATCACTCTATGATAATATAACTGACGAATATTGTTATTCATTCTGCAAAATGAACAGTTTATGTAATAAATTAATTTGTTTCGAATGGAAATAATTAACTTCAGTACTTCTTTATGGGATGCAAGAACAGTTAAGGACAATGTGAAACCAAAATATTTGTCACAATAATATTTCCCTAAAATTGTATAAGAAGAAACAAAATAAAATATTGTTGTTAACAAATACAACATTGAAATAAATTCTCGATTGACTTTCTTTCAAACAAGTTTTAGGTACATTTACTGGACATTCGTATAAAAGTAAGTTATATGTTAACTGAATCTGCTATTGATATCTTATGGCCCATACATCATCGAAATGCTCACTCGTGCGAAAATATTGCTGCTGTATGTGAAAGTGTTGAAGAAGATCCAAATTTATCCATTCCTGAGCTCGCAAAACATTTGAGTCTCTTTACGCCACACTATATTGTATTTTGGATCTGAATTTACATTAATATTTGGTAACTTCACCCGGTTTATGAACTACAATTTTTCGCATCGAATTGTCTTCAGCCACGAAGCACATTTTTCACTCGGTGTATGTAACCAAGCAAAATTGTCAGTCAGACGCATGTCATGCTTTTTAAAATTTTCTTCTGTAATATTAAAAAAAAAAAAAAAATGTGGCAATGAAAATGCTTATGTAACTGCTGAGAGATCATTACAACCACAAAAAGTCACTGTATGGTGTGCAACTTTAATCTGGTGGAGTGATTGACCCGTACTTCTTCAAAAATGAAGAAGGTGTCATCCAAACCAACAATTCTCATGGCTATAGCCAAATGATTACCGATTTTCTTTACCTGAAATTAATGATATGGAATTGAAAGAGATGTGCTTCCAGCAAGATGGTGTAATAATCCACAGAACATGGCCCGTTTTAGTTTTATTGCAAGAAAAATTGCTATGACGCGTATTTTCCCGTTTCAGCGGTATGAATTGGCCGTCAATATCTTGTGATTTATCGCCTTTGGATTTTTTTGAGGGATTATGCGAAAGATTGTGTTCATGCCGATAACCTCAAAATATCGACGATCTGAAAACCAACATGCGTCCAATTATTGGCGCGATATTGACCGAAATACGGCGGCGAGTCATCGAAAATCACCTCACTAGGATCAAATCACGCAGAGCGTCTTTAAATGATGTTGTATTCCACACATAATACCAGGTCCAAGGATTATATTGAAATAAAAATTTGATGAAAATTTTTATTGAAAGTGGGTTTTATGGATAACCCTTTTTATATTGAGCGACTTGTAACGGGTGTTTTTTTTTCGAGGTATATAACTTTAAGTTGGCATTACTGTTCAAGATGGCGACCGATTTAACAGCTGTCAAGTGATTTATTCTCAGTTTAGTTTGGCAATTCATCATGAATAGACTGACGCCGGAACAACGCTTGCAAATAGTACAATTTTATTTCGTAAATAATGGTTCTGTGCGGAATACGTATCGCGCACTACGTCCATTTTATTTTGTTTAGCGATGAAGCGCACTTCTGGTTGAATGGCTACGTCAACAAACAAAACTGCTTCATTTGGAGTGAAGCTAATCCTCAAGTGTATGTTGAAACATCGTTACATCCAGAAAAACTGACTGTTTGGTGCGCTTTATGGGCTGGTGGAATCATTGGTCCGTACTTCTTCAAAAACGATGATGGCCAGAACGTTACAGTCAATGGTGATCGGTATAGAGCCATGATTACTAACTTTTTCATTCCTGAATTGAACAACCATGATGTCCAGGAGCTGTGGTTCCAACAAGACGGCGCAACATGTCACACAGCTCGTGCCACAATCGATTTATTGAAAGACACGTTTGGTGACCGCCTAATTTCACGTTTTGAATTGGCCTCTAAGATCTTGTGATTTAACACCGCTAGACTACTTTCTGTGGAGCTATGTAAAGTCATTGGATTATGCAGATAAGCCACAAACCCTTGACCATTTGGAAGACAACATTCGCCGTGTAATTGCCGATATACGGCCACAAATGTTGGAAAAAGTCATCGAAAATTGGACGTCCAGATTGGACTACATCCGAGCCAGCCGTGGCGGTCATATGCCAGAAATCATATTTAAAATGTAATGCCACAAGATTATCTTGCGGATAAATAAAATTCATGTCAATCGAATATTCCATCGTTGTTTCATTGCAATTTAAAGTTCTATAGCTCTAAAAAAACACCCTTTAGTTGAAATAACTTTCCAAGTCTAGTTACAGAAGCATGCACAGCGAGTGTTATTTGTCCTGAAATATTCAAAAGTTAGGAGGTACCTCATGATATAAGAACAGTTTTCACATTGATAGTATCCTGAAATACCAGAAATCTGATTATCTGTCTGCACAAATCATTTCTGAAAAACCCAAAAATCGAAAATAGAAAGTGGCTTGATTTGATTGTGTTATATTTTCTGAACCAACTATATTGTGAAGAATTAGTTCCTCAATGTCTTCTTTACTGAGTCTCAGCTATAGTTTGTTCTTTCATAATCGTGAAATGAACACTGAAAACTAATGAATTATTTGATCACTATTGATCAGCTAATAGGTTAGCTTATAAATCAAAATAATAGAAAAAAATAAATAAATAAAATGAAAATTCAAATATCTGTCACTTTCCTTAAGACCACTTCGTTATTGTACACTTTTGAAATTACGTTAGAGGAATCTTCTATTACAGTGAGTATTTATTAATATGGTGCAATAACTCTTCGATATTTACCTTCGTTCTTTAATTTCCATGATTTCACCAACGCCATCTCCGGCTGCGAGCAGAAATAAAATTACACAGGGGAAAAGCTGTTTTGGTGTCGAGATTTTTTGAGCTGATTCTATATCAATTTGATGTCTTGAATTCACATAACGTATTAATTTTTACCTAGGAGCTCAATTTTTTAAGATTTAAAATTTTATACATATAAGTTACATTATTTTAAATCAAATCCGTAAGTGTAGTAATCAAAAGTAGATACGAAATTTTTATTTCGGTTATACAAATACAATATTATGTCGTAGTAACAAACAAAAAAAACATTGAAGAAATCGAAGAGTCACTCAGCACTTCGAGAGCTTCTTTTCCGCGACATTCTTGAATGTTTTTTTGAAACAGTCCCTCTTTAAACTCCATCATTAATATGCCATCATGTGCATGTCCCATCTTTCTTGGTAGCGGTCCTCCATAACTTTAGTATCTTGGTGAAATCTTTTACTTTGTTCCTCACTCATGTCTCCCAAATTTTCTGGAAAACGGTCTAAATGGCTGTGTAAATAGTGTATTTTAATACTCATATTACACCCTAAGGCTTTGAAACTATAAAGCAACTTGTTAACCATTTCAACATAGTTTTGAGCTTTATGTTTGCCTAGAAAATTTTCTACAACTGTAACAAATGATGTCCAAGCTTCTCGTTCAACTCGATTCATTGAATTTACGGAGGCAGGATACTTAATTGATTGTCTCATATGTGGGCCATCAAATATCCCTGCTTGGAGTTTTTCTGTTCTTAACTGATTCATTTTTACCACTTTATATGCAAAACATGACTCATTCTTATCAAGAGCCTTCACAAGTTGCTTCATTAAGCCCAACTTCATATGTAACGGAGGAAGTATGATTTTTTTCGCTTACTTACCCGAGTTAGGGGATTAAAAGAGTCAGTTCAGGTACCTGATAAGCAATGGTTCCACTATTTATAGATTTACCTGGAATTTACTCAATAACAGACAGACAATAAAACCATTGTACCCACATTAATCTAATATATAAAATTCTTCTGTCACGGGGTGCGTAATCGAACTCCTCCGAAACGGCTCGACCGATTTTCGTGATCCTTAGCGAGGATATTAGTCAGGGGGGGAATCGGACAACATCTATTTTTCATCCCCCTAAATGTTAAGGGTGGTCCACCCCTTAATTTTCTTTTTTTATTTTTCAGACAAAATTTTTTGTTTTTATTTTTTTATGATACATCATACAAAAATACATGCAACCCTAAATTTTCACCCCTCTACGATCAACCTTAATTTTTTATTTGGTAATTAAAAAGTTTTATTTTTTTTGCAAGAATTTTTTTTTATTTTGTCATGACTTATAATGAAAAATCTCATATGACTCTCAATTTTTCACCCCTCTACGTTCAACCCTTATTTTTTATTTGTTAATTATAAGCTTTAATTTTTTGGCAAAAATTTTTTTTTATTCTATCATGACTTTAAATGAAAAATCTCATATTACTCTCAATTTTCACCCCTCTACGATCAACCCCTATTTTTTTTTGTGAATTATAAACTTTAATTTCTTGGCGAAAATTTTTTTTTATTCTGTCGACTTAAAAAAAAATCTGATTATACTCTCAATTTTTCATCCCTCTACGATTAACCACTTTTTTTATTTGTTAATTATAAACTTCAATTTTTTTGGTAAGAATTATTTTTAATTTGTCATGACAGAATAAAAAATTTCATATCTCTCTCAATTTTCACTCTTATACGATCAACCCCTATTTTTAAATCCCGATTTTTATCGTTTTTAATCTATCCACAGATCCGCAATAAGGTTGCGAGATGGCAATCAAATATTATAATTGTAGTACGATAAATTCTTATTCAAAGTTTATAATTTCAAGTTCCTTCTTTTATTTTCTGTTGAATTTTGTTTCTAAAGATGCCGGCAATTAGACGTACAAACTTAAGTGGCAGAACCCGTAATGCTGCAAGTCAAAGAAATACAAAAGCAAGTCAAACTGATGAGCAACGAGAAACGCGGAATGAAGTTGAACGGAATCGATGGAACCGGAACCAACAAAATAGAAGTGTTGCGTTTAACCCCTATAGAGCTGCATTTAATTATAACAAAGAAATTGACTACAGTACACTGCATATCGTTGCTATTGGACCAATGAACGTTATTTGTCAATATTGCAAGGCATTTAAGTTTAAAAATGAAGCCCCTGCATTGTGTTGCTCGAACATAATAAAGAAATTAACTTAATTCAGATGAAAAGGTAACAGACATTTCTTGATTATAGGGCGGTACGAAGTTTGCCGGGTCAGCTAGTGGATATATAATAATTTCAGAACTCTCATAAATGAATATACTGAATGAAGCCCACATTGGTAGATAAGTTGATGTATCTGAAAAAAGTAGAGCTGATAGAGAAAAACGGATTGCATGTACAGATTTAGCGTTCTCAATATAGTATAAAACAACTCTAAAATCCCAGGCACCAAAAAACAAATTTTTTGTTGTTGCCCTGTGTTATTTTTTTGTACGGTCATGACCTAAGGTGAATGTAAAATTTTATAGAAACTCAATGAATCTTCAACATTTTCCACTGATATTAAAGTCAAACTTTTTCGGCATTTGTGGAAAAAAAAATTGCCGTTATATGGAACATTCCATCATTACATCGCAATTGACTTCATTCAGCATTCTCGTTATTTATTTCTATTTTCTGTTTCAGGCAAAATATAATTGAAACGTTGTTCATTGAATCAAGTTGAAATATTCTGTCAATATTCTGATACTCTATAAATTGGGGGGTATTTACCATTGGATCAGGCGAATAGAAATTTCTGAAGTCGTGGTACAAAAAATTCCTTTGATGCATACTTCCTGACCCTAACGAAAGCAATTTGTTTTGAATGAGAAGCATCAGTACATCCATTCGAAGTATCGAGCTATGTCAAATACGAAGGGAAATTTTAATTGGTTGCGTATTACTTCGAGGGAACACCCAATTTGTTCATTCTGGAAAAATACGACACAAACAAGTTCTGATGTACAATGTACATTGTTATTTTGATGTGATAAAAATATTCTACCTATCACTGAATCATGTGTTACTGAAAACATGTTGAAAGCTCTAACGTGAAGTCAGCATCTTCTGGGCGTCCGTCAGATTCCAAGAAATGTAATTTTACATCTTTTGAGCAGCATTTTTCACGCACTCGTTCATACATGCCTCAATTGCAACCATTGTAGTCTTCATATATAGGGTGAGTTTTTGACTTACATATATTTCAACCGAAGATTCCTTAGATCAAAAGAAACTCTTTTTTCCTTTACTATTTTTCCTATTCGACTTTTTTTTCTTTTTAGTATAGCGGGCGTTTTGGAGTTGATCAGACTCTGATGTAATTTTTTATGTTCGTAAAAGATTCACCATATCAATAAAAAATTATATTCCGAAAATCATTTCCTTCGATTTCATTCCATTTGCGAGATATGGATTTTCAACAGCCTGTATTTTTTCAACCGAGCCGAATTGGAAAAAAATGTTAAGGAAAAAAGTGTTTCCTTCGACCTCAGAAATCTTCGTTTGAAATATATGTACAAGTCAAAGACTCAACTTGTATAATATCCATATTACATAGGCGTACAACTTTGCCTCCGCCGTTTTTTTCCGAAATTCGAGGCTTTATTGTGAAAAACTGATTATACATTTATGATTCAAAATATTGTCCATCGCTGTCCACTACTTTCTCCCATCTTTCGGGCAGCGTACGAATCAGGCGTTGAAAAAACTGGTCAGGTTTTGAAGCGATCCACGAATCGGTCCAATTTTTTTCTTCTTCATAAGACCGGCCATTGATCGAAACAAGTGATAGTTCGAGGGAGTAACATCTGGAGAATACGGCGAGTGGGGTAGGACTTCCCATTTCAACGTTTCCAGTATGTCTTGATCACTTTCGCAATATGGGGTCGAGCATTGTCATGCTGTAAAATCACTTTATCATGTCTCTCGTTGTATTGCGGCCGTTTGTTTTTCAATAATGGGCTCAAACGCATTAATTGCTTTCGATAAAAATAGGCTGTGATTGTTTCAGTTGGTTTTAAGAACTCATAATACACTACGCCGAGCTGGTCCTCCAAATACTTAGCATGGAACCGTGAATATTCGGTTTGGCCGTCAACGTGGAAGCATGGCTGGAATATCCCCATGCTTTTTTAGGCTTGGTATTATCGTAGTGAACCCATTTTTCGTCTCCAGTCACAATGCGATGCAGAAATACCTTCCGTCCTTGCCTTGCAAGCAACTGTTCACAAGCAAACAAATGCCGTTCGACATATCACGCGTTCATCTCGTACGGCACCCAATTTCCTTATTTCTGAATCATTCTCATGACTTTCAGGCCTGTTGAAATGGCTTGTTGTGTCACTCCCAATGATCCTGCCAATTATTGTTGCGTTTGACAAGAATCTTGATCAAGTAATACCTTATACATCTTCGAAAACCTTCTCTCTGTTCATCGACGTCAAAATCACCGTTCTTGAAGCGCGGAAACCACTTTCAGCACGTTCTTTCACAATTAGCGGCCTCACCATAAGTATATGAAAGCATTCGATGAACCTCAACCGCAGAGTTCTTCATATTAAAGCAGAAAATTGAAACCTCCCGCAAATGACGAGAATTTGGCTCGTAAGCTGGCATGTTCAATCGAGAATAACTTTATGATGCAGACACAAATCGACTAATATTTCGATGGCGTTATATTGTACACCAATATTTGGTCTCCAAAAGGTGCAAGTGGCTCATCAATTATTTCAGACGCTCCTTTATATGAAGTGGTGAAATTTGAGACCATTCTCTGCTCAAAATTCTAAAATTATAGACATTTGGGCTACAAACATTCAGAAATGGAAGTTGTTCCCAATTTTGTAGAATTAGCTTATATTGATTTGAAGGATAAGGAATTTTCATGAGAAAAATCCTCCCATTAATAATTATGTTTATTAAAAAACATTTTTCTGTTCTATAGCAGAGTTGAGTCAAAGGAAACTTTTAAGAAGGACCTAGATTGAAATTATTAATCAGACATAAATGGAACTTTTTCTACCCTCTAAGACCGTGACTTCAATGAAAACTTTTTCTCTTATCTCCATCCTTAAGTCTTCATCTGCCTTTTTGCGTTTATTTCCAATTCGCTCAAGAATATCGTCCTACAGATGGGACTTGGAGGTATAATATAAAATTGAACGAACATTATTTTGTTGCGATTATATTTCTGAGCAGAATGGAAGAAAAGGCGTATTTTTTAAATTTCGAAGTTTAAACAATTATTTTAATTATTTTAAGGAAATGACAACACTTGGTTCTGAGTGAAGAAAAAAATGGGGTTTCCCAAGTTAAAAATGTGAGTTCACGAAAATTCCTGTTTTGATAGTAATGAATAGAATTGTTGACTTATCTATTACTGTAGTCAGATAATGCACTTCATAAAAAAAATTAGGCAGCGAAAAAAATTACATATTTTTCGGTAATTTCTGGAAGGCTGTAAATTAGTAATAAATGAAATAATATTTCGAAGCTTTCAGGTTCTAATTTCCAGATTTTTTGGCCAAAATTCTAAATATTATGCCAAAGAAGTGAAAAAATCATGTTATACAATGTTTTCACGGTAAGTCAGTTTGCAGATTATCTGTGTAATGCTATTCACTAAACACAAAATTGCAATTAATGTTTGCAATCAAATACGATATGTCAAATAAATCTTCTAGTGATACGGTATAAACTGAGAATATTTTGCATAAACCTTCAAACTGTTATATTACAATAAATTACCTTCTAGATTTCAACTTGATCGTATCTGTAATTGGGAAGTATGTATTGGAAAAATTGACACAACAATATATCAACAGAATAAAGTAGAGATTCGATATACAGGGCGATGGCCTATTAGGCGTTTTTGGAAAACTATTCATAATTTTTTGCTGAAAATCTGCATGTTGGTGTTCAAGACTATGATCTCAACATGATCTCAAATATTTTCAGATCTCTACAACTTCCTGTTTTACCGGAAAGAGACTACTACTTCCTTATTTCGAATGGCACACCCAGTATATTATTGCATCATTAGATAGCTTTTTTGATGAAAATTTCAGAAATATGCCATACCTTGGTCAAAAACTCGATGGTTCATGAGTTAATGGTATTCTCATGAAAACAAATGGTGGTGACAAGAAAACACATTTCTTTGAATATTTTTGCAGAAAAAGTTTTTTTCGAGAACACCTTTTCAATTTCCAATTTTGCAAATACGTAGTATCATAAGACTGTGTGGTTTGGGCCAAAAATGCACAGGGTGTTCATCAGAGAATCATGAACTTGGAAAACTCAAATTCATCAAAACTCATGATTTTTAAATTAGAACCTTAATTTTTATTTTTTTAAGTAAATGCTAAGTATAAAAAGAACCTACTTAGGCAAACCCTATACCTAAAAGGAATACTTTGAGAGTTATCTTATACTGAATATTTAATAAAAATCGTTTTTTCACAGTTGAGGCCGGGGCTTATAGAAGTGCTATACAATTATGTGCAATTGGCGCATTTTTGAACGAACACTCAAAAATTGTTGACTTCTCGTCAGTAGGTACTTTATTTATTTTCTGACATACTTAGGAATAACTTTTTTTAGAATATTCAAATTCAGGTGTTTTTTTCGAGGTATATAACTTTAAGTTGGCATTACTGTTCAAGATGGAGACCGATTTAACAGCTGTCAAGTTATTTATTCTCAGTTTGGTTTGGCAATTCATCATGAATAGACTCACGCCTGAACAACACTCGCAAATAGTGCAATTTTATTTCGAAAATAATGGTTCTGTGCGGAATACGTATCGCGTACTACGTCCATTAGCGATGAAGAGCACTTTTGGTTGAATGGCTTCATCAACAAACAAAGCTGCCGCATTTAGAGTGAAGCTAATCCTCAAGTGTATGTCGAAACACCGTTACATCCAGAAAAACTGACTGTTTGGTGCGCTTTATGGGCTGGTGGATTCATTGGTCCGTACTTCTTCAAAACGATGATGGCCAGAACGTTACAGTCAATGGTGATCAGTATAGAGCCATGACTTTTTCATTCCTGAATTGAACAACCATGATGTCCAGGAGCTGTGGTTCCAACAAGACGGCGCAACATGTCACACAGCTCGTGCCACAATCGATTTATTGAAAGACACATTTGGTGACCGCCTAATTTCACGTTTTGGACCTGTGAATTGGCCTCCAAGATCTTGTGATTTAACACCGCTAGAATACTTTCTGTGGGCCTATGAAAAGTCATTGGTCTATGCGGATAAGCTACAAACCCTTGACCATTTGGAAGACAGATAACATTCGCCGTGTTATTGCCGATATACAGCCACAAATGTTGGAAAAAGTCATCGAAAATTGGACGTCCAGATTGGACTACATCCGAGCCAGCCGTGGCGGTCATATGCCAGAAATAATATTTAAAATGTAATGCCACAAGATTATCTTGCGGATAAATAAAATTCATGTTAATCGAATAATCCGTCGTTGTTTTATTATTATTAAAGTTCTATAGCCCTAAAAAAAACCCCTTTATAAATATAATATAAATATTCTAATGATAGATGAATGCAAACGCTTATGGATGTTCATCAGGATTTTTTTTTAGTTTTTCTCACTGAAATACGAAACAGATTGTCTTGTATCAACACTTACATGAAAGTAAGAGTATACATTCGTTAGGAAAGTATAAATTCAATCACCAATAATTCACATTACGAAACAAACACAGTTCGATTATTGCCTCCGAATTCAACGAAATAAATCGAACCTACATGAAAAAGGTGGAGGAGTAGTAAAAATTTATGGAGCTATCTCTAATAATAAGAGCGTATAGGATAGTGCAAAATGAGAAAATAACTACTGGTACAATAAAACATTTTATGAGATTCAGGAAGTGAGATAATAAATATTGTTGATTTATTTTCTGGCAATATGATATTTTTCATGAAAAACTTCACCGTTACCTACATGAACATTCTGTGGATATAAAACGCAGAAAACATCCAGAGAAATTAAATAGGTAAGTGATTGTGCAGAGATAATGGAGGAGAAACATTTTATTGTTATGTTCCAACTCAGAATGAACTTCAATTGAATTCATTTCAGTGAAAAAGGATACGACATTTTATTCATCTCTCATTGCAGTAAAACAATACATTCTTTTCGTAAATTGTCTAGAAACTGAAAGAAAGTGGGTCAATATTTCTGATACTGCTCCAGACCCGTTTATTTTTTTTTTATTTTGATTAGGTATGTCGAGTCGACCAACAAAAAGTTTCCAAAAATAACTCAAAAGAAAAAACTCTTCAGACTCCTATGTGTGGACAGCCACGTGATAGATTTATTGAGGTGGGAATGAAAAGTTTTTTTACAAGAACTTGGGAGATAGAAAGATATACATTCCAACGTTACACAACACTCTTAATCATTAGAAACATGCATTTCAGCACCTATTAAACAGATTCGGGATCTGTTAATTTGTGGGATCGTTGAACTAATGAAATCCCCAGAAAAAGTCATTTATCCTGTGATGAAATAAATATCAATGAAGAATTGAAAAAAATAAATCAACAACTTCTCTCAAAAAAAAAAAGCATACAGGATATTTTAATGTTTTTCATTATGAACAGAATAGTATTGATCTCATTAATAAAACCACTACTATAACTTCGAGTATTATTTCATGATTTTCACTCCATCAGAAGAATCTTAAGACTTGACGAAGTTGAACATAATTAAAATTCCATAAATATAAAACTATAATTGGTAGGACTATCAGAACTATGCAATCAACTGAGTCAGACGTGGATACGTCTACAAATAGAAAGTTCAAAATTAGACATATTGGTGTATTAAATCCAATGATTAATATTTCAAATCGGCGACAAAAATAACATCCCTTGAAATTGATGATGTACGATTAGAAAATTTGAGGCTTAGGTATATCGCTACAATATTGTATTATTCTAACGAAAAAATTGGTTTTTGAAAATTTTATTCAGAGTTCAAAATGAATATGAACATCGTTATATTTTTCTAACTGGTTTTCAAATGCCGTGACTCTGACTGAAAAATAAACCACAGCCTAATATTTGCGAAATTTCAAAACAAAAGGATTAAATTTCACGTTCACTTATTTTGAATTCCATAGAATGGGTTTAAAAGCAAAGGAATTAATTGATGCCATAAACAACTTAACTCGTAACATTCAAAGTTACGAGCGCCATAAGAAGTTGTGTTCCTTTTTAACGATTCTGCACGTTTATTATTCAAAATTATATACAATTGGTGTCAGAATTCTGACACCACTGAGTTAACAAGTCAGACATTGAGTTTACAACCAATTAATAGACTTTTCATGTATTTTATGTTCAACATAATTATGAGAAAGATATATGACATTATTAGGGTGATGTGAAATGAAAAATTTTCTTTAGTTATAGGTTTGTAAAATATTGCAATTCGACTTTTATTTCTTTGGGTCTTCGTTCTAATTTTTCTTTTGATTAATTTATAAATTATTGAGTCTTTCTTGAAATTACTTTTCAGAGATCTGTTTTCAAATTTAAGACTTCTATGAAATGTTCAAACAAGGTGGAATGCTATAAATAATACTCTAGTACTCTCAATTTAATTGAGACACGATGAAGAATGTATTAGAATTCCTATAGGATTTCCGAAATGAAATGCTGAAGCTCATTGTGATGGGTTTTGCAATAACTATAATTTGAAAATAAAAAAACATTAATTTTTCAGTACTCATTTATTTCTCATTTTAAAGCTTGCATTATATCATTATTCTGTTCACCCAATTTTTTATCTCTTGATGTTCACATAAATTTGGCTGTATTTCATCAATAGTTCATTCAATGTTGGTTTTAAATTGCTCTGTTGCTGTTGGATTATCAGTATAAAGTTGTGGCTCAATATATCTCCGAAGAAAGAAATCACAATATATTAAATCAAACGTACTAGGAGAATAAGTAACTGAACCATACTTCTAAATGATGTTATCACAAAATTTTGTTTTCGATAAATCAATTTAAGATGGCTGTGGCAGGTGTCACCACCATGTTGAAACCACATATCCTGCACATTATTCTCAACAGCAGCAGGAAAAAATGTTACTTATCGAACATTTTCTTGGAAGAAATATGGACCAATCACTCAGCTAGTATAAATTGCAGACCACACAGCACATCTGTGAGACAGTGTAATGGTGTCTCAAGAGTTTTGTGTAGATTTTCATCAATCTAAACTCTGCAGTTCTATTCGTTTAAATTATAATAATAATATTATTAATAATAATATTATTAATAATACTTTATTCATTCTGTCAGACAAAAATGTATAGGATGAGTCAAAGGAAAAACAAATCAAAATAGAAAACTATTCACACAAATTAGAAAAATATTTGTCAACAGAATAATAACATTTACTGACTAACACAATCTTATTGGTTTTTTTAATTCATTCAACTTGAGTCTTTGCAAAGATTTAGGTAAGTGACCAAAAATTTTTATACACTGAAACCTTGGTGAAACTTCGAATCTAGAAGTAGTATGGTTTGGTTTACACAACAATTCCTCATTTCTTGTACTGTAGCTATGAATGCTCGAAAGTTTGATCATGTTACATTCATTTTCTTTGGTATAAATTAAGCATTTGAAAATAAAAATCGAGGCCAGAGTGAGGAGACATTTTCAATGAAAACTGGTCTACAGGAGGACCTCGGCGCGATAGTAAATATCACTAAAATATAACTAAAACTCTGATAACATCCCATGAATTACCCCAGAGCATGATGTTATAATCTTATAACATCATGTATGATCATCTATCTAGATGATCATACACTAAACTGTAATAGATGGATAGCAAAGGTAGTGAACTTCGAACTCTACCTATGGCAAAGTAAGAGCTATTGAGTTATTTACAAACAGTGTCGACATGAATCCTCCAATTCAAGTGGGAATCTATGTGGATACCAAGGAACTTGGTATGCTTTGCAGATAGAACAACTTCATCCAAATAGCGTACAACCAATCTGTGTTCATTGCTTCTTAGTGCGAAATCAACGCATTCAGTGTTAGCAATATTTTTGATTATGATTGAATTGGAACGACACCAATCAACGAGGCACTGGACTAATAGACTGCACAACCTTTGTAATTCGTCAAAGATCTGCGCAGCAACTATTGCTGAGGTGTCATTAGCGAATAGCATTATTCTCACTTTGGTCAAAAGAAGAAGATCCTGGCAATTTATTTCACAAATCGTCATCTTCCTCAGATTGAAGGGCAGATCATTTATGAAAAGTAAGAATAGAAGTGATCCTAGGACTGCACCCTGAGGGACACCCAAATTCACTTAACGTTCTTCTGAAAATGAGCGAATGCCCGATACAGGTCAAAAAACAATCCCGCGACAAACAAACCATTATCAAGGCATTCATAAACGAACTCAACAAAATAGAGAGCTCCGAATTCGGTTGAGCAATGACCATTCAACCAAAAATGAGTTTCATCGCTGAAAAAAATGTTTCGATAAAATTGTTCATCATTTTCAATTTGTTCAAGATCGAAATCAGAGAAAAATATTTATGGTGATCTAATGGCATTCGTTCTTGAACTAGTTGATTTTTGTAAGGGAGGAAGCCCGAATATTTCCTTAAAATTCTTTATGTTGTTGTTTGAGAAAGATTCAATTGTCGAAAACGACGTGGACTTACTACTTACTTCTACCAAACCAATAACTATTGTCTTTGTTTTGTATTCTGTACGTGAATTTTTTGCTCGAACTGGTGCTCTCACATCGTGTAAAGAATATTCACTTTCAAATTTGTCTACATTAGTAATAATAGTGATAGGATTAAATGAAATGTTGTCTATGAATTCTTCTCAAATTTCTCTGAGTATTCACAAGACCATTGATTTTGATAATACAATTTAACAATTTCTAAACGTTGTTGAAGCTTTTATCTTTCCATGATTGAATGGCATAACCTACTAAACACAAATGATAAGAACACAAATGTCAAGAAATAATACACAGTTATGCAATTATATCCAGTCAAAATTGTATAATTCCTTTGGGAATATCCCTTATAAATGTGATTGTTTCACGGTTCAACCGCACCTATAAGTCAGACTCAGGAGGCTGAATCATATGCCAATTTAACTAACATGTTATTCACATAAAATTATATATCATACGTAAGATTTTTTATTGGAGTTGATAAACTCCTATAATTATTATAAAAAAATTGGCTGAAGGACTTAGGAGGTCGATGGCCATTTGATCATATATTGATATGATCAAATGGTTCAGAGAACAGTTATCTATCTATCTATCTATTATTAGAAAAATGTACTGTCTACACCTAAACTCAGAAAAAATATAGTAATAAATAACGAATAATTTGTCGAATATAAATACATTATTCTGATCAATGAAAATAACGTGCCGAATTATTTTTCATTTGGAAATTCAAAGAGAATTCATTGTATCTCCTTTTGAAGTAATACACGATGAATAATTGAACCATCAAAACATTTTTTGAACGTATATTCAGGAATCGACTTCAAAACACGACGTGAATTCTCTTTTATGTCTTCTTTCGTCTGAAAACAGGTGCCTTGAAGATATAATTGGAATTTTTGAAAAGGGAGCAAATAAGCCGATCCATATCAGGAGATGGGTCGCTTGATAAAATTTGTTCAGTTCTTGGCTAGCAATTCACTACTGCAAAATCTGACGCATATTCTATGCTCGATGTTCGATATTTCCATAGACTAAAAAACATAACGAGCGTTCATTAAAATTCGTAATCAAGAGTGCTGTGGAAAAAAACAGTTGATTTTCTGTGATTACAAGTAGCGCTTAGCTTGTACCATATTACTAATAATTGTTTACATACTTCGAATTTGGGAACAAGCTAAGCGCTACTTGTAATCACAGAAAATCAACTCCAATGTCTCCAAAGCACTCTTGACCAAGAATTTAAATGAACGCTCGTTAAATAGAGGGAGTATACGCAATTTGTACATGTCCTCACTAAGGTTACATAGTGTTGTCGTTGTCGGATTGTAATATATTTTCAAATACACAATTTTACTATTTCGTTATGAATGTATATTCGTGTATATTATATTGAATGAAATATATTTATTCGAGTGATTCCCGATTCAATATGCGAATTTGAATATTTGGAATTCGATATCTTGTTAATTGTCGAATTTATAATGAACAGAATATTTATTATTTTCTGTATCTACCTGCTGAAATCAAAGATTTGCCAACTTTTGCTCTCCTAGTGTCATAGGTTGTTTCACGTCGTTTTACGCCCTTGAAGTTCTTTTCTGAATTTCTTATATATTTAGGTATTTATTTTAATACAGGGTCTTTCACGAGGAACCTCACCCATATTTATACGAGAAACTACTGAACGTATTTTCATGAAATTCAGCACTTATAAGTATTTCACGATGCTGATGAAATCTAAAATATTTTCAAGGCATGAGCACCTCCGGTTTTTCCGGAAATGACGTCAACTTCCGTTTTTCAAATTAGAACACCATTTTTTTATTGCAGAAATAGATTCCTTAGAAAATTTAAAGTTATTTTGATGTAACATTTTTCAGTTTTGGTTGGAAAATTCTCTCTGAGCGGGAAAATTCGAAAAAAAATCGAAAATAGAGCTCCGCTGAAACAAGAATAACTTCGAGGTTTTTGGATGGAAAATTTTCATTTTTGGGATTTTTCAAGATGTAAGATTGATGTATCCACTTTAAAAATCGAAATCGCGATTCATGATACAGGGGGTGAAAAAATCGCTTTCAAAGTTAGGGATGACAAAATCGTGAAAAATAAATTTTTTCAAATTAGAACCCCATTTTTTATGGCAGATATTGAATCTACGTTAAAAAATAATGTGAGTGTATGCATCACACCCTTGCCCTAATGTTTATCACTCTGAGGATATTTCTAATCACTTATCTGACAAAATGGCTCTGTAAAAAAAAAACTAGATGACAGATGACGCGTAATCTCTGCGTGGGTATAGAGGACATGTGTGCTAACTTAGCAACAAAAAGAATGTGGATACTCCCTCTAAATACATTTTCTTTTTTGAATAAATGAAAAAATTTTCGGAGAATTATAAAAAATTGTCGTTTCATAAGGAGATTAAATTTCCTTTTAACGTTTATAGCGGTTTCATTTTGTTATAAATCAATTATTCCTATACTTTTTCCTGAAACTTCATGAAAACTATGAATACCATGACATACCTAATATGAGGTGAATTAAATCACGAATGAATTTTTACTATTTTTCAATTTCACAGACAAAATGAAAAAAATCTGAAATGACAGCAGAATGATCTATGTTTGTCGTTGAATGCTCACATACACACATTTGCAAACACTGAACTTGAAAGGCAATCAGCGTCAAGGGTTAAGTTTCGCTTATCGATAATTCGAACTTGACAAGAGCAGATTGTTTCATTTAACAAGACCATGAACAGTCACATAAATTTTTTACTGGAAAAGTGACAATAGTATAGAATTGCTAATGAATACATGCCATAGAGTAATAAACATAGATAGAGGAAGTATACGCAATTTGACATGTTCTCAACATGGTTAGATTACGTTGTAGGATTGTGATATATTTTCAAATCCACAATTTTACTATATCGTTATGAATGTATAAAATATTAAATGAAATATATTTATTTGAGTGATTCCCGATTAAATATGCAAATTTGGATATTCGTAATCCAATATTTTTTTCCAATTGTCGAATTTATAATAAGCAGAATATTTATTATTTTCTTTATCTACCTGCTGAAATCCAAGGTTTGGCAACTTTTGCTCTCCTAGTGTCATCTGATGTTTCACGTAGTTTGGCGCGCTTGAAATTTGTTTTCTGAATTTCTGATATATTTAGGTATTTATTTCAATATATTTTGAGTTGAAATGAAACATTGATTCACAATGGGACATAATAAGTGCATTCTTTGTGGAGAAACTCGCGAATTGAGTGAAATATCGTATCATTTATATGTTTTAATTTCTGCGCGCTTCATGTCAAATTTGATAGTTCACGTTTGGAACAGAATTTGCTCTCTCTATCTATGTTTATTACTCTGAGATACATGTTAATGACTTTTTGGGATGTGTATCCAAGAAAACCAACAGAAACTTAACTGGAACAGTGGCATATTAGTTGAAAACATATCTTATTATTCAATGATGGGAATTTTCAATTTCAATATCAATGAAACAAGAAAGACTGTTTCAGATATGAATTCAAGCTCTCCAGGAAATGAACCCGCTTTATATCCTCGACCAATGACTTTCAATGGATTGAATTATCTAAATATTTTTTTACAAGATTGCGCTTCTAAGAAAATATTTCCATTTACAATAATTTTTAAAACAAAAACCTTCGATCGCTCAGAGGTCTCTGGTTATTATTGGTTATTATTGAAAAATTATGAGGTATATCGGAAAAATTTTATAGTTTTGTCGATGAAATCCAATGGTTCTGTGATATAGCGTATGGAAAAATAACAGTGCAGTAAAAATATTCAGGAAAATGGCACTCTTCTGTGGTAAGTAGCATTATGACTGTCCAGGTGGAGGAAAATTCAGCAACTCAGCAATAGGATTGTCAAAACCATTCATTTGTCCAACACTGAGTTCCTGGTACAATAGGAAAAAGATTTCAAATTATTATGCAATTTTTCTATCAGCTTATTTTTGTGAATTGAGAAACCAAACAAAAAATGACACTTCAATAAGGTGGTCTCATATTCCATGATGAAATCATTACAAAATATCAAAGGAGGAATAAATATTAGCAAATATATGAATCCCATTTGAAGAAATAGAAGTAGAGTGCTTCACCAACAGAAAGTCGAATGTATTTACAAAGAAACAAAAGAAATTGCAGAAATATCTATAGGTCAAGTTCTTCATCTTCAGATAGCAGCTCCTGATAGTCAAAATTCTATCGACTTTTATGTAATAGAAATAAGGAAGTAAGGAGTTTTGATGGCAAAGTAGGTACACATCACAATTCTGTCAAATTACTGAATAAATCATCATTGATTATTACCATTATAATAAAAATTTTACGTACGTACGTCTGTTAATAAAATAACTCTATAAAGAAAAGACATTAAATCTTGAAATTTTTAGGGTAAGTTCTGATATCGAATGACCGTTCAAAATTTTGACTTCTTGTTAATTTCAAAAAGATAAATTCGATCCAGATGAAAAATTTGAATTTGGATGTCGAATGATAATTTTAAGCTAATTCTGCCAAAAAAATCCTAATATACAGAGTAATTCAACTCTATGGCCTATTAGATGTTTATAGAAAACTAATTATAATTTTGTGCTGAAAATTTGCATATTAGAGTTTGAGGCAATGTTCTCTCCAGAATATTTTCGGACTACAGATACTGATTTTCTACAACTTCCGGTTATACCGGAAACTGACTACTACCTACTATCTTAATTCAAATGACCCAGAATATTATTTGATGACAATTTCAGCAATATGCAATAACTTGGTTATAAACTCAACGATTCATAATGAGATTGTTATGAAAATAATTATTGCGACGAGGACTCGCATTTTTTCAATATTTCTGCAGGAATAGTTTTTATATGTTCTATTCTGCCAATACGTAGTATTATCATTATATGCGGTTTTCCATATCTGTAGATATGATTAGGAAACCAGGCAGGAATAGTCAATTACAAGGATTCACCAAAAAAAGAAGTATACAAATGATCATGATCATAGACTACTAAATATACACTCTTAAATATCAACGATATCACAAAAAAAATTAGTGATTTCTACATAAGTACAAGTACATACTATTCCATAGGAAATGTTGAAAAAAAAAAATTGGCCAGTTAAAAAACGGCGTAATTCTAAAAAAAATGGGGTTCTAGTACAATGATGTGCGTGCTCTAGGGAAATAAAAAATTTTCTACGAGGACTGGTTAAAAGACAAGTAGGTACTTAAATAAATATAATTATAGAAATAAATGAGAGAAATATCAAAGTGACCATTCATAATTCGATTCAAGAAAGTTTGATCGAGTTCAACTGTTTTTTGCTTTGGAATAGTCATTCTATAAAGACTCCATGATGACTCTCAAGGAATCCCAAATACCCGATAACAAAACGACCAAGCAAAGAACATTTGTAAAAAACGATATTTGAATGGTACTTAACAAAAAATATGTTGCATACGGTGCGGAAAACTTTAAATTTGCCGCTTTTTCTTCAAGTAATCAAGAGGGAAAAGTTATTGGGGAATATATGAGTTTGAAAAAATTCCGCAATTATTTCAAATTTCCCTAATAAATACACATGAATGCACAGAACATTGTTTCCGTCGGTCAACTGCAAAATTTTGGTACACGCTTGGATAGATTCAATTGAGTTACAGAAGTATGGGGAAATTCTCAACAGTTGTGGAAGGATTTATTGAGGAATCTTTCAGAAATGAAGTGGTCATATCAGATAAAATATTTGGAGGGGGAAGTGTCGAAGAGAAATCAGTTAGTGATATTATTACCGCAGAAGAAAACGTCAATGTTGCTAACAATTCAGATAATATCATGAATTCATTTAGAGCGACTAACGAGAAAGAAAATAACTTGTCAAATAGAGTCTAACCTATGTTTAATAATTATGAGAACTGTAACATAACAATAAACATACAAAAAAGTCATTATAAGCGTTCAATATGAATGTATCCAATAATATATTCAATAAATGCATGTTCTTGATGTGAATTCACCCATTATTCAAAATGTACCTGTATACAAGACCAATAGGGATAAATTTCGATGTCCTCTACACTGGAAAAGTAACTTTTCAAGACCGAAAACAATCCGGGAAAGCACATTACATAGCGATGGATCAGAATACTGGATTAACGTAATTCATGTTCAGAATTTGCTCCGAGAAAGTAGGCATTCTTAAACGATTCCGAAAAACATTCTTTCCAATATTGGTAACACGTTGAATCATCAATTACAATTGAATTTGCAAAACACCACCAGTTATCACAGTCAATTTTAATGAAAATTAAAAAAAAAAAATTTATTCAAAAACTCACCTCGTAAAAGTAAAAAGAATCCAAGGTCTCGTTCGAGCCGTCCCCTTCCCCTGTAAAATTTCCACCCGGAAAATTCACCTCATATGTCATCATAGAACGCGGCGAAACGTCCAAGAGATCAACACGAGCACGACATTCCGGCACAAGTTTGACACTACTGCTGCGCCACAAAAATTACAGCAAACTGTTTAACCGCCAAACCGAATTTTTTATATATATATATCGCGAGGAGCGGGAGCTTTCCGGACATGCGCGTTAGACATTTTCCCGACTTTCCCTCGCGCTTTTCATTCAAGAAAACTGATCGGATCTTGAAGTGGGCGCTCTGGTCCAGAGGACAACACTCCTGAGATTGGACATGGTAAGGAGTTGGGGGATTTTGGGATGCTGGGGTTGGTAACATCTCGGACAATAGGTGTTAGAGATTGGATTTTATGCTAGATGAAAAGTTTGATATACCTACACATGCAAATATGCGTGAAAATTATTGAAAAAAATGCATTTCAAAAAGCAGTTAAAATCTATTTAATTTGAAACCAATAATGATTTAATAACGGAATAATTTCCCAAATATGTCAGGAAAAAAATTACAAATAAATATAGAAAAAAATAGAAGAAAAGTATAAAATACGCATGAAGAGCAAGTTGAAAATATTTTTCAAATATTTGGTGGGTTATGTTCAATGATTTGGTATATATAAGAAAGATAGATTCATTTCCAGATTAGATACAAAAGATAATATGAGAAAAAAAAATGACAAAAAGAGAGACGGAAAATTAAATCAAATTCTCAGAATTAGAGTAATCGCTCATATTATATTATTCAAGCTTAATTCACTAATGTTTATCCTCTTCCTTGATTTACTTAAACTATTATAACAATATTAAATTTAATATGTACTAAGTTTAAGTAAGAATCTATAATAACTTACCCAACTTGGGTAACTTATTATAGAGTATATAGAATGTTCCTAATTTGGAGTTATAAAGGAAAATAAGATTTTCCTTTGATATAATAAAAAAGGTCCTATAACCTTTTGCCCGTAAATGCTTTGTTTTCGAGATACAAGGTGTTTCTTGTAGTCCTACTTTTTTGTAATGAATATACCAGTTTATGGAATCTTTATCAATCTTCGTTACAGGTTGGTTTAATAAGAACCAAAACTTATAATTAGTTTGTTGATTACAGCTTACTAATTGGAATCTTATGATAATTTGCATTTTTCTTAGGAGTGACAGAAAGTTGTCTGAATTTTATCTTGAGATCGGTAGCAGATACGATAAACTTACAAGAAACCAAAAAGTGTAGTACAAGACCAAAGTTTTTTTTACATTCTCCTGAACTACCAGTGGTCCGCTAAAGAAAAAAATCTGGAGAAAAAATATTATCCTGTAGATTTGCATTCAAAATAAGCATATCACATGATGAAAACTTTAAATTTGAGTATCTATGCCAAATTTAACTCCGCTTTGCGTCGTTCGGCCAACGGCAGTTTGGTGCGAAAAAGTACCACTTTCCGCACTTGTAAGGAAAATAACTATTTAAGTATAGCTATTTTTTTTAGGGATTCAAATTCAAATCGAATAGGTGATTTATGAAACGTGGAATGTAATAAACAATAAACGTGCTCAACGTAATTCTAATGAATATATGAAATATACGATTGAATTCAGGATTCAGATCCTTCTTCTGAATTTCAACTTTAAAACTCTTGAACATTTCGTTTCTTTCTTTAATATTATTAAATGAAACAACTGGATGATGCGGATGAACGTTTTTTCAATTCAAAAAGATGTAGTAAATTTGATAATAAAAATCAGTTGTAAAATTCGTCGAAATAAAAAAAATTATTTAATTCATTCTTCCAGGAATCCAGATTTTTTCGAAAAAAGTAGATAATGCCGCCCAACACAGAATTCGATATAAAAAGTTAAAAATATTATGATATTAGGCCAATTGAAAAGTCCGCAGTCTGATGTACAAATGGCAGTGCTACCATTAAATCCATATGATTTGTAGTTAGTACATCTTCAAACGATACGTGTCAAAATTTGACAGCAGTCCGACCGTTACTTTGTGAGATAGTGCAATGCGAGTGAAACTGCTTTTGTTATTCGAAAATAGATGGACAAAAAAAATTTCGTGTGCTGATAAAATATTGCTTTTTGAAGGGCAAAAAAATACAAATGAAGCAAAATCTTGGCTAGTTGAAGAGTTTCCTAGGTCGGCACCAGGAAATTCAACCATCATTGATTGGTATGCTAACTTAAAAAGTGGTGAAATGAGCACTGAAGGCGGCAAACGCAGTGGACCCCTAAAAGAGGATGTCACCAACGAAAAAATAAAAAAGTTCACTAAACAATTTTGAATAACCGTAAAGTGAAGTTGATCGAGATAGCCGACAATGTGAAGAAATCATCTGAACGTATACATCATATCATTCACGAATATTTGTACATGAGAAAGCTGTGTGCAAAATGGGAACCGCGCGAGCTCACAATCGATCAAAAGCAACAACGTGCTAATGATTCTGAGCAGTATTTGAAGCTGTTTAAGTGCAATAAACCTGAATTTTTGCGTTGATTTGTGACAATGGATGAAACATGGCTCCATCATTTCACTCCGGAGTCCAATCGACAGTCAGCTGAGTGGGCTCCACAGGTTGAACCGAATCCAAAGCGAGGAAAACACAACAGTCAGCTGGCAAGGCTATGGAATCAGTTTTCTGGGATGCGTAAGGTATAATATTCATTAATCTCCTCCAAAAGGGCCAGACCATCAATGGCGGTTATTATATTATAGCGTTATTGGATCGTTTAAATGATAAAATCGATGCGACGTGTCACAAATCAATGAAAACAATAGCAAAATTGCATGAATTGGGCTTCGAATTGCTTCTGCATCCACCGTATTTACCAGATCTGGCCCCTGGCGACTTTTTTCTGTTCTCAGACCTCAAAAGAATGCTCGCCGGAAAGAAATTTTGCGCCAATGAAGAAGTAATCGCCGAAACTGAGACCTATTTTGAAGCGAAAGACAAATCGTATCACAAAAATGGTATCGAAAAGTTGGAAAATCGCTGTATCGTCCTCGAAGGCAACTATGTTGAATAATAAAATCGAATTTTGCCAAAAAAAATGTGTTTTACTTTGGTAGACCAAGGACTTTTCAATTGGCCTGTTATAATGGAATGTGGTATAAAATTTAAAAAAACTCTTGTATTTCCTTAGAAGGATAAGTTGGAAATGGTGAAATGGTATCGTTTTTCGTATATTTTGCATTCCTTACCGAGGAATTAACATTCTGATTGGAGAATTAAAATCAAATCAAAGTAATTCTGATTCCAGAAGCTGCCCCAAGCGACAATAAAATTCGGCAACTTTTAGCAAACCGATCGCCGACAAGCCTGATGAGTGCATGTGTTTTTTTTTAGCGTCAATAACCCGTAAACTGCACTATGAGGGGGATCACGCGATATTTGGATATTTATTAGTACATATAAGGTATAATGCGGCAACTTTGATGGTTTTCGATGTTAATTGAATTTGTGGGTGTTCTTTCCTGTTGTTGCTGAATGAATTAAATCTCATTTGGAGGACCCCGCACGTTTAGTACGGAAAATGGCTTTCCGTGAATTTGGCTGAATTTTTGATATGTTGTAGTTCTTGATGAACTGATCAGAAAAGTCCTTAGCCACAAAGCTCAAAAATGGACCGTTTTCGAGATATGGAGCTTTGAAAATGGATTTTTTGCAATTTTCGGGGTTTTTGCTCATCAATCGGGGAGCTCTCATTTCTGGTTTTGATGGAATTTGGATGTTCGGCGGCCAGAACCCGACTGAGAAATGATCTTCCTTGGTTATATAAGGCACCGCCATCGATAATTTTTTATACGCTGCTCCACATTGGCTATGGAATGAGATACAAAATCCAAGATCTTCCATACATCTTTTCATGCCACAAGATGACGCCAGAATAATTCACATGACCGAGAAACGACATATTTTGAGATTTTTTCAAGAGAGAACATAATAACTGAATCCTCATATATCTGATGTCCAATAATATCAAATATGTTAGCCGAAATGTTCATAACCAGGTATCGCGAGCTGTAATGGGGGAAAATGGAAAAATCATAATCATACATCCTAAGGGATAACAATTGTGATCACTGTTGATGTCATTTACATATGATATGTGATTTGTTTCTCACAAATCTCGATAATCTGACAATGGGGTGCCAAGACATTTTCCTCAGAATGTCTCGAAATTGATGATTGCATCTCACAGACCAACGAATCCGTGAAAATGTCTGCAGTTTTGATACAATATAGTACTATCCTGGTAGAATATAGAAGTCCAAGTGTTGGAAGCAAACTATGAATGGAACTTCCGATATTAACCCACGAATTCTTGATAATAATTTTTTTTCTATGAACTTTTTGAACTTCACACATACCAATGAATACTATCTAATAATATGATCGTTGGCAAAATGAATGAGTAGATCAATCAAAAACAATATAATAATGAGAATAATATTCATAATAATAATAACAATAATGATAATAAACAAAAAACAATTTAAAATTATATTAGATTTCTTGCGATTGCTAATATAATTTTAAATTGTTTTTTGTTTATTATCATTATTGTTATTATTATTATGAATATTATTCTCATTATTATATTGTTTTTGAATTTCTACACATATGCTTTTTGTTGATCAAGCTTGAAATGCCACCCTTGAATTTTGAAAATTTGTCGATCGCCTACCTTGCCTCCACCCAGTGTTGCCACCTCAACTTCAACAGAATAAGCTAGTGTAGCGTTCAAAAAATGCTAAAAATATGCTAATTTTTTTTTAAATATGCTGAAAAAATGGCTAGATATTTTGACTGTTTTTTTTCCTACATTTATGAATTAGTATATATCAGTTAACTTGAATTTCACAAATTTGGAGGTCATATAGGATATAACCTGTTTATCTATGGTTTGAAGGACCAGCATCACAGAATAGATAGTCCCGCGTTCCGAAATTCCTGGCAGTACTGTCCAAAAAAATTCCCACTGTTTGAGTTCACTAAATCCACCATAAATTGAAGACATTTCCATTCAACTTTGGTGTTGACTATATACATATATTTATAATAAACAAACTGAATAAAAATAAACTCAATTTATAGGGAAAAAAATTTTAGCAATCAAATCATTGAACTGAATATTTTATTCAAATAGATTAAGTATTCGGGAAGAAATATTGTCAGCTTTCATTATTCACAATTTTACATTATATAGATCCAGGACAGTGATATATTATAAGAGTTGTATAGGGCTATAAAAGAATGTTTTTGTTTTTGTGAGGAATTTCAAAATTGAAATATGGATTCAGATTCAGATCGTGAAATATCATTTATTGACAACTAATATTGAAAATTTATAATTTATGTTAACTTTGTGGCCTCAAAAGCAGAGAACATTACTTGAAAATTGAAATTCCTGATTTTCTATGATCACCGTCGAGATTTTGCAATGTTGACAAGCATATATCATGTTTAGCTAAATATCGATAATAATCAAACGGTAGAAATTATAAACATCGGTTAATACTAAAGATTGATTATGGAAACGATGTTTATTTTTTGAATGGTGTAATTGGCTTTTCGTTTTTGAAAATATGCTAAATAATATGCTATATGCTAAACGCCAAAACTTAAAGCTAAACATGTCTGAAATATGCCAAATTTAGCATAAAAAATGCCAAGTTGGCAACACTGCCTCCACCCTAGCGACAGCCCTGAGTATACTTTCAAGTCATAATCCCCACTACCAAGAAAAGGTTCTGTACCTGTAGGGAATGTTTACTGCTGGAAATATAGGGGAATTGAATCTTGTAGGAGTGATCAGAAAATATATCGAAATAAGACCTTGACTGATTCTGGAGCTGATCTTTTAACCGTGAAAAGACATAGTGGCTGGAAATCTAATTCGGTTGCTGAAGTCTACAACTTTTAGTGAAAACAAAAAACAACGGTATTGACAATTCTAAGTACTAACAAATATGTCTTCCTAACAACGTAGAATATTACTTCAAAATTCAATAGTTATTTATGCAACAAGTGCAAAAAGTGAATGTTTATTGCACTCGACGTGAAATTGGACAATACGTCGAATGCAATAAACAATTTTTGCACGAGTTGCATACAATATTTTTTCTACGTTCATGCAAAAAGCAAAAAATGATTTATTGAGGTGCAGCACTAGGTGTAGGAAAATGAAAAGCGCAACTTGAATACTTTATTATTAATATCGATTTGCATTGAAACAGGAACTAATACGTTACGAACTATTTAACTCAAACTTTATTTTTACCCTCAATGTTGAAAGTGAATGAACAATTGGTGCAATTTTCAATAAGAATATTTCGTAGTGAAGTACTTTTTAAATCCACTTCTTGATTTGTTACTGCTGTAAACGTACTAGTACTTGGTAACTGTATATCGTTATTTCCTTCAGGCTGAAATATTTGTTTGTCAAGATGACAGCACGTTGAAGTAGAATGACAGATGAGTGCAATAAAGAACTTCTTTTTCCACTAAATATAGTCCAATAAAGTTTTGCTTTTTGCATGAATGTAGAAAAAGATATTTAGGATATTTATCCATAAACATCTAAAAGGACTTCAACAGGCCAATTGAAAAGTCCCCGGTCTACCATAGTAAAACACATTTTTTTGATTGAATTCGATTTTATTATTCAACATAGGTGCCTTCGAGGGGCGATACAGCGATTATAGCGATCTTCCAACTTTTCGATTTTGTAGTATGATTTGTCTTTCGCTTCAAAATAGGCCTTAGTTTCGGTGATTACTTTTTCATTGGCGCTAAATTTCTTACCAGCGAGCATTCTTTTGAGGTCTGAGAACAGGAAAGAGTCGCTGGGGGCCAGATCTGGCGAATGCGATGGATGCAGAAGCAATTCGAAGCCCAATTCATCAAATTTTGCCATTGATTTTATAGATTTGTGACACTGCGCATTGTCTTGATGAAACAGCACCTTATTTTTCGTCCTTTAAACAATCCAATAACGCCTTATAATAATCGTTGTTGATGGTCTGGCCTTTTTATAGGTAATCAATAAATATTATATCTTACGCATTCCAGAATACTGATGCCATAAAGTTGCCAGCTCACTGTTGTGTTTTTCCTCGCTTTGGATTCGGTTTATTGTGTGCAGTCCACTCAGCTGGCTGTCGATTGGACTCCGGAGTGAAATGATGGAGCCATGTTTCATCCATTGTCACATATCGACGCAAAAATTCAGGCTTATTGCACTTAAACAGCTTCAAATACTGCTCAGAATCATTAACACGTTGTTGCTTTTGATCGATTGTGAGCGCGCGTGGCACCCACTTTGCGCACAGCTTTCTCATGTAGAAATATTCGTGAATGATATGATGTTCAGATGACATCTTCACAATGTCTACTATCTCGATCAACTTTACTTTACGGTCATTCAAAATTATTTTGTAAGGTTTTTTATTTTTTCGTCGGTGACAGACTCTTTTGAGCGTTCAATGCGTTCGCCTTCTCCGGTGCTCATTTGCCACGTTTAAATTTAGCATACCAATCAAAGATAATTGATTCTCCTGGTGCAGACCCCGGAAACTGTTCATCAAGCCAATATTTTGCTTCAACTGTATTTTTTCCATTCAAAAAGCAATATTTTATCAGCACACGAAATTCTTTTTTTCCATATATTTCAAATAACAAAAGTAAATACATTCACAACGCAATATGGGTCTAATATTTACACTCGCAACATATCTAGTAAATTGATAGGCAGTGATAATCTAACTGAAAGGTTTTTGTTGTTAATGTTTACAATGAATGAGTTTTCATATAATCGTGTTCTGAATGCTTTCATTTTAAATTGTCTACTATGAGGTTGATATTATATTATTGGATATCATTAACAAATTAGTGCGGCAATGAATTTAAAAAACACTAGTGTGGTAATGAAAGTTATTATGACATCAATACCATTATCAAATCATGGTCATGATCGTACAGTTTCTCCACACTCCGAAAAATGAAATATTTTTAATCTTCTAAAAGCACTTCGACAACCGTCAGTTTGTTTTTAATCCATTTGGATTTTGGAGTAGAACCAGGAAACAATATTCTTTGGATAACTTTATTACAATCTAAGAATTTAAAATCTCATGGCAAGACTTGAAATTATTGCAGATAAATATTAATAATGTACCCTAGATATACCTATACATCTAGTGTAAATAAAATATTCAGTTATTAAATCTTCGCCAGAGGGAATTTCAGATGAAGAACAGCACGTCTTCTCGTACAGGTTTCTCTGCGGGGGATGTACATGTTGTTTGTATTCAACGTTTCTATCAGTCGAGTTTGGATAAGGGACGATTTGAAAGGACTAAAGGTCGAGTTGTATAGCAGTAGGCACAAATTTATTTTCCGTTCTTCGGGCTTCAGAGGAGATTTTCCAATTCAACGTGTGGGAGATGTGTACTTAGTGTCAGAGAAAGAAGAACGCCCACGCGTCTTGATTATAACTTTGAGATGTGAGGCGTGTGATCTTTTACCTCAATTTCCACCCTATTGCATTGAGAGAATGCGTATTACGCCAAGTTGTTATATCAGTTTAGTCGAGCCATCGTACTGTAATAGAGCAAGTTAGCCAGACCTTTGTCATTTTATAAAAGCTGAAAGTTTTCTGTGCATGTCCCCTACACAGGTAAAGGCAACCAGCCACTATAGAGTTTGTGGGTGGTTACTTTGGCAATTAACAGAAACTAAAGATGTGAAGGGTGTTTTTTTTAGAGCTATAGAACTTTAAATTGCATTAAAACAACGATGGATTATTCGATTGACATGAATTTTATTTATCCGCAAGATAATTTTGTGGCATTACATTTTAAATATGATTTTTGGCATATGACCGCCACGGCTGGCTCGGATGTAGTCCAATCTGGACGTTCAATTTTCGATGACTTTTTCCAACATTTGTGGCCGTATATCGGCAATAACACTGCGAATGTTGTCTTCCAAATGGTCAAGGGTTTGTGGCTTATCCGCATAGACCAATGACTTTACATAGCCCCACAGAAAGTAGTCTAGCGCTGTTAAATCACTAGATCTTGGAGGTCAATTCACAGGTCCAAAACGTGAAATTAGGCGGTCTTTCAATAAATCGATTGTGGCACGAGCTGTGTGACATGTTGCGCCGTCTTGTTGAAACCACAGCCCCTGGACATCATGGTTGTTCAATTCAGGAATGAAAAAGTTAGTAATCGGCTCTATACCGATCACCATTGACTGTAACGTTCTGGCCATCATCGTTTTTGAAGAAGTACGGACCAATGATTCCACCAGTCCATAAAGCGCTCCAAACAGTTAGTTTTTCTGGATGTAACGGTGATTCGACATACACTTGAGAATTAGCTCCACTCCAAATGCGGCAATTTTGTTTGTTGACGTAGCCATTCAACCAGAAGTGCGCTTCATCGCTAAACAAAATAAAATGGACGTAGTGCGCGATACGTATTCCGCACAGAACCATTATTTTCGAAATAAAATTGCACTATTTGCAAGCGTTGTTCAGGCGTGAGTCTATCCATGATAAATTGCCAAACCTAACTGAGAATAAATCACTTGACAACTGTTGAATCGGTCGCCATCTCGAACAGTAATGCAATGCCAACTTAAAGTTATTTACCTCGAAAAAAAAACACCCGTTAGAATCTGGCCTTGAAGTTTTAGTAGTGTTGAAGTAGACACCCTGTATAAAATAGCAATAGTGACAAGAATCTATATTAATTGTGAGATCAGGGACCACGGATATTCAGTCCCTACTATCAAAAATTAATCGTCCAATTAATCCATAATAATCCTCATTATGGATAATGGCAGAGGTCAGTCCGATCGCAGTGCAATCTAAGGACCTCACTCCGGGAGACCGCCTTGTTGATCACGTTTATCCCCTACGACAGGTAAGATTACTGAGCTGCATAAAAATGGAAGCTTATATGTCGTTTCAAAATATATTTCATTGGTTTATAAAAACGGTGGTGCCATCTTCAGAAAAAAAGTTTGACGATAAATTCAATCTTGAATTCGTTGAAGTATCAAGCTCAAATCATTTATATAACTCGTCATCCATTGCCGGATACTTATGACTGTGGTGCCCCTGCCAGACACTACTCAACTTCAATGAATCAAAAACGATTGAATTTTTTTTTTTACATTTATTTCGAGTATTAATTCATTCCACAGCGTGCCGAAAAAGTAATGTAACTCATCAATTATTCTTGTACGAAGAATTATTTATAATTTCAAGAGCATTTTATCCAGCCTTTTTTGAATTTGATATTCTCACCCCCTCTATTCACACCTCTGCTCAATTTTTTCAAATGAAAACATATGGATTGTGATACATCAAATGAAAGGTAATTTGATTACCTATTCAGCGATGTGGCTAAAAGTAGAATTGGTTGTGCCGTTTTTTATTAAAATATTGGGAAATAATTTACAATTTGTGATTAGGGAACAACTGCAATCAGACCATTATTCGTTTACTAATTATCATTGAGGGAATTTCACGAATCCATCGATTTTAAATTTCAAAAGCAGTTCTCCCTACGCTTTTTTGAATTTACTCTCCACATCCCTCTACTTTTGTTTTCAAATAGGAATATATGGATTGTGATATATCAAAATAAAGGACATTCGATTGCGCATTGAGTAGTGGGATTGAAAAAATGATTTGTTTAGCTATTTTTTTAATACAAAATTAACAATTTGTGATTGGTGTCAGGTTTTTATTCTTGAAATAATAAATATTGAGAAATATACTCCCAACCCGCCGATTTCTATTTTCGAAGTTTGAGAAATGCATGCAGTTTTGAAGTTAGGGGTTTATACCCTCAACAATTTATTTCTATTAGAAAAATATTGCTTGTGATATATCGCATCAAAGGTCATTCGATGAACAATTCAGTTATGTGAACGAAAATAAAGTTTTACCTTAAAATTCTTGCAATGGAAATGATAAGATGAAAATAAAATTTATAAACAAGTTAATAACAGTTGCGAATTAATGTTTTAGATCGCAAATAATGTGCAATTGAATGTCCTTTCATTTGATACATCACAATCCATATATTCCTATTTGAAAAAAAAACAGTAGAGGGATGTGAAGCGAAAAGGGTGTGGAGCGTGAATTCAGAAAAGCATAGGGAGCTTTGAAATTAAAAATCCATGGATTCATGGATTTCCCAAGATTTTTCAGGAAAGTCCTGTAACTCGACAACGAATCAAGATATCTATAATCTGCTTTCTGATATCTTCCTATTTCGAGAAAGAAATCGGGAGTCTTTGAAGTTTTTTTTCTCTGAGTCTTAGGTATAGTTCTGGAGATATTTTGAGTGAGAATCGAATTCTAATAAATTAGTAGGATCCCACCACAAGTTGTTAAAATTAAAGAAAATTGTTATTCCTTTGTAGCTTTAACATGATCCTTTAGCATGAAATGAATTTTATTTCGAATTTTTCTATAACTTCTAATGGTTCCCGTTCCCAAGTTATAGCCTCCTGATCCATAGAAATGTTCGAAATTAGCATTAAAAAATCAATTCTCACCAAAATCGGCAAAATCGTCATGAGAATACATAATAATCACCTTATGAAATAAAATTATGATTCTTCTTGATTGTTTTTCGGAAAACTATCTCGAAATATTAAACATTCAAGGTCGAATGATAAAAATCAGAGATAAATACGACAAACAAAACCATAATTATGGATCCACCCCTAAGCATTGATAATTTACCTTCTAACGAGGAACATGCGAGATACGATTTTTAATGACAAATTCTACAGAATTAATGATTCTAAATTGGAATTTGATCACAAAATGAAAGCTTTCTATCACTTTGAACATTGAAACCTCGTTTGATATGGATTATTTTTTCTAAACTAACTCTACTTACCGATAATAAAATACTAAGTATTTGTGATTGCCATATTTTTTTGAATTTAACGTCATTTTCCAACAGTTTCACTTACCGTTCCTTGATGAAATTCATATACCTACTAATCATTGTTTTAATAATAGACCATTAGGTCGTGGTGCAATGGAACCTCCCTTGAATCTACAATCTACATTGTTTTACTGTGCGGCATGCAATAAAAAAGAGGCAATAATATGCAAAATGTGATCAACAACACACTTAAGCTCATTATTCGTGGATCTGGCAGCGTTCATCCAAATTAAAATATTCATAGTTCTATGTGGACAATGATTGGGTTCTGAGTTATCTCAGTGGTGTCAGGACAGAAGGGCATTAGCCCAGTCCAATATGGAAAAATGTTGAATGAAAAAAGTTATACGTCGTACTACCATGAACAATTATGATACTGATTATACGTTCATATTTTATAAAATATACACATATACATCTGTGTCCGTAAAGTATGGAACAAATTTCTTTTTAGTTAAACAGACCATTTCAAGAAATAATCCTGAAACACGTCGATTTTTTATTTTAATTTACCGTATTTTGAAATAATAATCTAATATATAGGGTGAATTACTTTCGAGTTATGACGTCACCGTCATTTTTTTCAAATGGAACACCCCCGTTTTGTCCCAATTTTCCGATTACTCTAGCTCAGCTGATTCCAAAAATGTATCACATGTTGATTCCAATTGGTACAGGATAGACAAAAATACAATAGTTTTGTGTGTGTTCATAAAGTAAGGCGTAACATTCTTCATTAGTTAAATTTACAATATTATCAAAAATACTTATTGTCTAGCGGCAATTGGTTTGAATGTAACACCCTGTAGGTTGTTACATTTTTAGATCAATAAAAATGAGCTGTTTCCAAACATGTTTGGTACTTGTGGTCTAGCAGACAGAATATGAAAGAAATTATTTCTTATCAATTTAAAAAAAACAGTCGTCTAGATTTTTGTGAAATGTCATTATTTGTTTAGTAATTTATTGGTGCTCAATGACAGTTTAGTACTACAATATTTCTGGTATTCGTGAATGTTTTAATTATTGCTTAGAATTAATTCATTTGTTCTGTCCACCCTGTACCAATTGGAATCAACATGTGATACAGGTCAGCTAGAGTAATCGGAAAATTGAGACGAAATGGGGTGTTCCATTGAAAAAAATGACGGTGACGTTAGCATCGAAAGTAATTCACCCTGTATATCGGATTATTATTTTAAAATACGGTATATTAAAATCAAAAATCGACGTGTTTCAGGATTATTTCTTAAAATGGTCTGTTTAGCTAAAAATGAATTTGTTCCATACTTTACGGACACAGTGTATGTGTCTAACTTATGAATGAATATATGAGAATTTTCGTTATTTATTTTGACGTCAGAAAATTATTTAACCGACGGATTAACTTTAGCAACTGATAAACGAGACATAAGGTCTGGGCAACAGATACTGTAATTAATCAAGAAAGCTGAATCGTGCAAAAAATCATTTTCATCGCGATGACTTTATAACATGTAAATCCGCCGAATTTGGAGCTCGAAAAATGAACGAATCATCCGTGAGTCATGACGCGAGGTCGAACTCTATTGTGTATGTCCGTCCGGCCAGCTGTCCACCTTGAACACTATAACTCTCGAACGAGAAGTGTTGAAGACATGAAATTTTCGATTCTGGTCCAGCCTCTGATTATCTCAGTTAGGTTCGCTATTGAGCAAAATCCATCTGATGGTTCCGGAGTTATAGCCATTAGATTATTTTTTCTCGATAAGTTAGAAAATAGACATCCGATCGAACTGAAATCAGTTGCAATATAACGAAATAAATATTCGTGGAAATATTCGTACGAATCTATGATTGGAAGATAGAAAAGAATGTTTTATTATAATTCCCTTGTTTCCGAATCTATTAATTAAATTTTATGAGAAGATGAAGTTTATCAATAGTGTGAGTTCAAGTAAGTTGATTGTTCACGGAGAAAAATTAGGTAACTTTCTGAACTACAGGATATCTTTGAATGAAAAAACTGATTTATTTCGGTTATTTGCCGTTAATTTTTTTTTTTTTTGGTTTATTAGGAGGAATCTTCTTGGACAAGCTACCTTATGGGAGGTCGAACAGTGTAGATCTTCATTTGAACTGTTCGACCTCCCATAAGATAGCTTGTTCAATGAGATTCCTCCTGATTAACCAACAAAAAAAAATGAACTGCAAATAACCGAAATAAATCAGTTTTTTCATTCAAAGATATCCTGTAGTTCAGAAAGTTACCTAATTTTTCTCCGTGAACAATCAACTTACTTGAACCAACTTACTCGAGACCAACAAGCTACCATAAGGTAGCTTGTTAGCAGGTTAGGCTAAATAGCCTAACCTGCTAGTCTAATGTTCTGGCCATCTTATTGCCTTTTAATTTTTTGTCTACTTTTGTTTGTATTTCTTTCACGGTCTTTGTCGTGAGTTCTGGTGTTAATTCATAGCTGGGTCTCTTTTTCTCGATATTTGTGATTGAGTGCACTCAATTTCTGCTCCTAGGTAGATGATCTCTGGGTTTTTCATTGGATCTTCGACAGGGATAACAGGGTTGTAGTCAACTAGTCCCTTCAGCTTGCAATTTGGTTTACTTGCTCTTAAAAGTTTTTTCGGCTTTCTCTATATGAAATCTGTGGCTGGTTCTGTTCCTCACACAGCTCCATTAATTGCTGCTGTTTATTTGTTGTTGCTTGAATCTTCGTGATATGGCTTTTGCTTGCAAGCTGCCCATGCATACATATATTAGTTGAGGTCTTGGAGTTGACTTGGCCATTCTTGGTTTCGTATTTTGTTCATTTGGATCTTTCTTCTCATGAGTGAGACTAGTCTGCTCATTTCTGAATTGTTTTGTACTTTGCTTATTTTATATAGTTTTTCCATGTAGGTCTGTTTTCTAGTGTACCACCTAGATACTCGACTTATTTTCCCCATTATGTCTCTTCTTCATCTATCCTTAGATGAAATTGATGCACGGCTTAACGTTAACGCTGGAACTTTTAGATCTACACTTTTACATTGATTACCATACTTCCACCTCATATTCGCAGACAGGTCTTAGTCGAGAAATCTTGGTGAAAATTTCATTTCAACCAGAACTTATTTCCAATTGTATCTGACCTCCCATATACTAGATTTGCCAGTTTCAGGTCTCTCAAGTTCTAGGTTTTAATCTTCCTAGGATAATTTGGTGTATTTTAAATCGATTTGAAACTGGAAAGGGTCGTTGCAATAGTATGTTCTTGAAATGGCTTTCTATTGAAAGCCCACTATGTGAGTGTGGTCTAGAAGAAACCATTGACCACTTGATGAATACTTGACCAATTTATAAAATTCATGATGGTTTCAAGCAATCCATTCAGATTCAGATTCTCTTTTAGAATGGATGGCTAACTTCAAATCAATATATGTAATGGAAACTAACATTTAGTTCTCCTTTTTGGTTATTTTCTCTTTCGATTTCAGATTTTTATGAAGTCGTCAACCATTGGTGAAGAGAAAGGATGAAGAGGAAGCCCTTCAATATAAATGTGTCAGCTTATTCTGTGAACAAATACACAAACTAGTCACTGCACCTATACGAAGAGACAGAGTTTTTGCTGCGAGGTTTTTATTTGTGCTCTGTGCTTGCACTTCCTCTGCTAATACTGAGAATACATATACACATGCTTTGTTGTTTGAAATTGATAATTTTTTGTATTGCTTTATCCCAAAAGAATATATGGATATCCTTAGATTTAAGTCGATCTAGGAGATTTTTCTGCAAGATGGCTCTTTTTGCCAAGAGCGCTCAAAAGCTCCTGACTTCACGTCTCCGCTCTCCTCATTTTTTTTTCACGATAATTTCGAAGGTGTAATAGGTATTGGAAATATCAATATCGAGGCCATAAGCAAACATGAGTCATTCGATATTACCCAATAATTGAGTAACAGAAAATCAATGACAGATAATATAATACACAAGGTCAGAACAGCCCGAATAAAACCTGTGTTCACAAGTTACAAGAAAACATTATAAGAGCACCTGAACAGGCGTAATGATTGATTCCTTTCAGATGAAACAATATCAAAACAACGAATAATTCCTCTTCGGGAGAACTCCCACGATTTCCTGGAAGGAAAAAACGCTTTGCTCTATTTTCTGAGGGATGTCTACGGAAAAACCATTAATTGATTAACAATTAATTCGATTTAGAAATTTGTGGAAAAATTAGGAAAATACTAGCGTGAAGTGAGGTGCCAGTGGCCCCGTTAGAGACCGCAGAATTCAATATAGGTATACATGTGATCTCCAAGGACGCAATTGGTGCTTTTTCAGTACTTTCCTAATTTTTTTCGATATTCTTAAATTTTTATGATTCTGATAACGCTATCATCATGAAATTTTGCAAGAAGCTTGAAATTGTTATTCTATCTGTACAAGGTCGGAACTTGGAACTATTGTCACTGAAATATGATGATGATGTTTTCAGTTCTGAAGATGTTATCATCACGAAATTTTTCACGGAGCTCGAAAATGTTTTTCTGTAAATTCCAGTCAATATCTATGTGTTTTTCATAGAAAAGTTTTGGGGTCACTTGATTTTATATGTTTTATGCGGTGCTAAATCCGAGTCAGAGGTTTGCCAATAAAATTTCGTGACGATACATTGAAAAAAATGCAAAAAAAGTTAAAAATGTCATTTTTTGGTGGTTTTCTGCATATAACTCGGAAAATATCAATTTTTCGTAAATGATTTCCTACAAATTCCTGTCATTGAGGTGTTGGATCCGATAAACCGTTCTTGCTCAAACGATAGTTGAAAATATGCGTATTACATCTGTCTCTACAAAAACTCACTTTTTCACTCCAAAACTTTAATTTATTATGAATGGCATGTCTTTTACTCAATAATTTTTTCTTCCAATACAATTCAGATGGGTTCAAATCAAACTATGAAACCATCATTTTTTTATAAATAAACATTTTCAAAATCACTCTTTGAATTTTGGTTTATTTCTTCATATTGATTTCAATGAATATATTAAGGAAATAATACCGTCGTAGTATTTATGCGAAGGGTACTCAAATTTTTTATAGGAAGGCCATCCACGAAGAATTGTTTTGTTTCTATCCACAAAACCCCAAAAAATAAAATTTTTACCTTGTTTTTGAAGACCCGTCACGAAATTTTGGTGGCACAGTTCAGATTCGGGTTCAGCAAATCTACCCCAAAACTCGAGTGAGGGTCCGTGTAAGCACAGATTGACTGGACTATACAGGATGGTCCAGATTTCAGTGCAATAACTTTAGCTGTAGATAGAATATCTTTTGTCACGAAAAAAAATTATGTAAACATATATCCTAACAAACTTCGTTTTCGGGATAGTGGGTTAAAGTTGAAGTTTGAAATTATATCACTTTTTTACTTGTATCTCTAGTATTATTACATTCTTTGTTTTGATTTTTAGGCAGTGAAGTTAAGATATTGAAATGTTTCGAATTAGGTAAGTGACTCCTAACAAAATTATCTAGTGGCCTAGATAAAGAGGAGCGATCACCCTTTTCCTATTGAAAATCTACACCACTGTGTATTTTTCGAGTGAATCATTTCATTTCTGAAATCAACAGAGTTCCACTAAAAAAAAATATTATATCATCCTTTTCCTATTGAAAATCTACACCACTGTGTATTTTTCGAGTGAATCATTTCATTTCTGAAATCAACAGAGTTCCACTAAAAAAATGGCCTCTTGAATCTTTTTACAGAATGTATGTTTTTAGGGATAATCGAGTAGGTACAAAAAAAATATTCTCCACAAAAATCTACAAAAATTAATTTTCCGAATTTTTCATTAGTGATAAATGAAAGTACACAAATTGGCGTAGTTTATTATATCGCTTTCAGATGGAATTTAATTGAATATTTCAGTAAGAACATATCTATATCAGACACTTTTTTTTTAATTGAAAAAAAATTTATCCAATTGTACCGAAATTAAGAAATCAGAGGCAAAATAATGAGCAGAATGTTCATTAAATAATTCGTGAGAAACGAAGTATTTGGAGATAATTTTTTTTTATTTCGGTATCTCGAGAAATATTCGACAGTTTCCACACACAATTTTGTAAGTTCATGAAGAGGTTTATACGGAAATTCAGTTATATAGTATGTAAACAGGAAGCAATAATAAAGTTTTATTGATCCGATTACTCCTGAACTTCAGAATATCTTACGGAGAATGGACTAATTTGTTTCCATTTTTTCAGTTATTTGTAGAGAGGAGGCGAATAAATACAAAGACGTAAGAAGATATAAGAAAGAGGGAATTTTCAACGAACCTCGAGCAACATTAATTTTTTTAAAATTGTTAAATTCAAAGAAATGGTCGATTTCATTCGAAATAAATAAATTTCATTGTGAAATGTCCTTTCAGAATGTTATACCGATATATTAAATGTTATATACAGGGCTTTTCAAATTAGAGATTACTCGGATAATCTCAAGAAAGAAAAGTGATAAGAACATGTTTTTTTTTCTCGTAGCATCTGCACTTCTGAAGATATTTAACTGAAAGTTGGCATAGATATTCCAATTTAGAGTTTACATCAAATTATCCAAGTAATTCCTGTATAGAAAGGGCTAAGAACAAATCATGCATTTATTACCGTAGTTTTTCCCAGAAAAATTGTTTTTAACACATCAAACAAGACATTCTGTTGTATTTATTATATCACTCTATGTATCCGTTGCATGTTACACACCAGTAATTTTCGAATTTTTGTTAAGAAGAATTGAAAACCTAAGTAGTGTAACAGTTTTTTTCTTATTTTTGCTTCTGCAACATTGTTAAAGGTAAGTGAAAGGTAAGTATAGTATTTTAGGAATATAGTTACTTTAACATTGTGAAATCGAAAATTTCAGGAAGAGATATTAGAAAATGGAAAGAAAGGTCATATAAGTAGCTTCGTTACTAAGGTACGAGGTGTTTAAAAGAAAAGAAATATATAATTCTCTCTGATATTTCTAATTAGACTCATGCTACTTAAACGAAATTTTTACACGTTGAGTTTGAATAGAAGAATAATAAAGAATAAACCTTGAGTAGAATAATTATTAGAAATTTCAAAAGAGAAACTAACTATTGTGTGGTGACTCCTGCATAGAATCTACAATTGGAGATATGGAATAAGAGCAAGAGACCAATTTTTGCGAGGAATTATCATTAGTTACCTCAAGTGATTGAATTTTCACAACAAGGTCGACCAGTCTAAAGATTTATCTTATAATAAAAATAAGTGGTGTTCACAACTCAGTTGAGTTATAAAGTACATAGATATAGACATTTGAAATAAATTCAATAACCAGCAGAATTTTATTAGACTATTTCACAGAGAGAAAGGTAAACAATTTGAAATTCAGCATTATTTATATTTGACGATGAACTGTCACATACTTACACAAATCTGAAAAAAAACTTGACAGGCCAATCAAGAGTGAAAAACTGGACCAATCAATTGGACTATTTGAGCAGCGACGGACATAAGCCTGAAATTATTAGGTGTAGTCGAAATGAATAGATCATAGATGTATTACAATAAGCTTAGGTATTTGTAAACATAAGGCCATCGAAATATCATTCGATTTGTGTCTTGTTTCCGATTAAACATGTCAGCTTACGAGCCAAATTCTCGTCATTTGCTGGAGGTTTGGATTTTCTGCTTTAATATGAAGAAATCTGCGACTGAGGCTCATCGAATGCTCTCAAATATCTATGGTGAGACCGCTGTTAGTGAAAGAACGTGCCGAGAGTGGTTTCCACGTTTCAAGAACGGTGATTTTGACGTCGAAGACCAGCTTGGTGGTGAAAGAAAGAAGGTTTTCGAAGATGCAGAATTGGATACATTACTTGATCAAGACTCGTGTCAAATGCAACAAGTATTGGAAAGATCATTAAGAGTCACGTAACAAGCCATTTCAAAACGCCTGAAAGTCTAGAAATGATTCAGAAACAAGGAAATTGGATGCCGTATAAGTTTAAGCCGAGAGATGTTGAATAGCGTTCGATTGCTTGTGAACAGCTGCTTACAAGGCAAAGACGGAGAGATTTCTGCATCGCATTATGACTGGAGACCAAAAATGAGTTCATTACGATAATCCCAAGCGCAGAAGACCATTGGGATATTCCGGCCATGCTTCCACGTCGACGGCCAAAGCGAAAATTCACAGTTTCAAAACCATGCTCAGTATTTGGTGGGACCAGCTCAGCGTAATGTATTATGAGTTGTTAAAACTGACTGAAACAATCACAGGCGAGCGTTATAGAACGCAATTAATGCGTTTAAGCCGAGCATTGAAAGACGAACGACCGCAATACAACGAAAGACATGATGAAGTGATTTTACTGAATGACAATGCTCAACTCCATGTTGCGAAAGTGGTCAAGACATACTTGGAAACGTTGAAAAGAGAAGTCCTACCTCACCCGCCGCCTCATTCTCCAGAGGTTGCTCCCTCGGACTATCACTTGTTTCGATCAATGGCATATGGTCTTGCTGACCAGTCGGTTTTATGAAGAAGTAAAAAATTGGATCGATTCGTGGAACGCTCCAAATGATGACCAGTTTTTGTCAACGCGGTTTTCATACGCTGTCTGAAAGATGGTAGAAAGAGAAGTTGCCAACCAGTTTTTCACAATGAAGCTTCGGGTTTCGGGAAAAACGGCGAAAGCAAAATTGTACGCCTATGTATATTCAGAAGCCGCCTTCAAAGGCGTAGGTATATTCTCAATTTCTCGTCGTATCGATGTAGATAATGCGTTAGACAAGGAAGCGCGTGAGGCATGCCTCGAATCGTTTACTTTTAAAAGGGGAAGTGAGATTGAGCATGCATATTATGGAACAGAGACCCTATGATTATAATAATGAAGAATTCTTTCCAACAATATTTCTGTATTGTATTATTATTGAAAGTTCTCAAGCATTAAAGAACACCCATTAATTCAAATACAGCAAAAATATGCATTATCCCTAGATAATAATAATAATTCATTCTGAAAAAGTGCCATACTACAAGTACCAACCGGAAACCATCCTGGAAAACGAACGCTATAAACTGTACTGGGATCGTACAGTTTTGACTGATAAAACAGTCCCTCACAACAGGCCAGATATACTGCTAGTTGATAAACATCAAAAGACAGCAATACTCATCAACGTAACAATACCAAATAACAACAATATGCGTCAAAAAGAGGTCGAAAAAATTTCAAAATATAGGGACCTCGAATTTCAGGTTCAGTGGGGAATGGTATCAACGAGAACTATTCCAATTATCATCTCAACAACAGGAATAGTACCCAAAAATCTCGAGAGAAATATCAAGCAACTAGGACTTAGTGAGTATATTTGTAATATAATGCAAAAAGCTGTTCTTTTAGGTGAGAAAAATCCTAAGAAGCGATGGAAAGGTCCAAGGATCGCGTGTAAGGGGACCAGAAGATCGACGAGAACCAGGGAGACCACAAAGATCGGACACGACCGAGCTCTTCCCTTCTGATATTATAAATATCTGTGATTGAGTGAATGTTCCTCTTAGCGGGGAGTGAGAAGCCGACGGCGAGGAGATATCCTACGCGTATAGGATAAAGTCGGGATAGATTTTTGGTAAAATAAGCAATAACTGATAAACATGAGCTGAGTAATGGACTAGTTTACATTTTTTTGTTAAGGATTAATTCCAAAAATTTAAGTAAAATGAAACAAAAATGTGGAAGAATCATTGAATTATCTCTAGAAATGAAAAAGTTATGGGACTTTGAAGTTGCGCTTGGAAGAATAATTTCATAGTACGTGTAAGTGTCTTGACGTCACACACTAGACGACTGGTATTCACAGAGTGCTTACGAATTCATTGGTGTACAATCACTTGTGCCGTTCGTGTCGTGTTTTGTTCGTTACACGATGGCTATAATAACTTACTATATCTAAGTATATATAAAACCGCTTGCACATATACGTCAAACTTTAAACGTAAAATCACAGCCCAAACGGGACCATCTAGAGCAAAAATGACAAGAATAAGACCCCCCTCAAAATCGTCTGGAGATCCCGGGAAAAATCCCAAACCTTCGATTCTCCTCGCGGTTTTCGAGTATACGGGGTGTTTCGGATCATTTTGACATTTCAAGTCCCATATTTCTGTGGTATCTGTGGACAATTTGACTGTCAGTGTCATGTTAATAATAAATATTCCATTTCGATATACGAAAGTTCTTGAAAAAGTTTGCAGTTTCCAAAATTGTTATTCAATATTTAAATAAATGCCGACAGATAAAATGCAAAGTCTTCGGCGAATCGAAAATTCGATAGATATTTGTCAAAATTTGGAAATGAACATTGATATCATCATCGAATGCAATTTCCTCAACTCAGGTTCGTTTGAAGGGTTTGTATTATTTGGATGAATGTTACTTTATTTCAGGAATTTTTCGTTTATTTTCCACAAACTATAAAATTACATTCCCTTTCGTGAGAATTTGAATTTATTGCGACAGAAGATGGAACTACCAAAGAGAACAGAAGCTTCATTCATCAATTCAGTCTTGGATTGGAGTAAAAGTTATGCTACTATGAAACAGTATTAAACAGATAGAAAAACTCCTTATAGATAATTCACAATTGGCTTTATTACTGGAAAAAAAGAGCCAAGTTAGTCAGATAACAGTCGAAAGTTTCCATGTGTTTTTTGAATATCTAAAATATACACTTTTACGACAGAGGAGTGCAAAAATATAAGTGACCACTCCGTTTTTGAAGAATTTGAGTGCAGTGCTGTTGAATTTATAATGAATAAGTCAAATCTTTCATACTAATAATTTCAACTATATATACCCTGTTATATTATTTTCTGCTCAACTGAAACATGTATTAATGAACCTTGGAAATTAGAGACTCTCAAACTTATAACCTGATTTCTCAAAAAGGTTTTACCAAGATAAGATATTATAGGTAATTGCTTATGAGGTAACATAGGCCATGGGTATTTGAAAGGCAAGTCTATTCATTATGTCTCTTTTTAGTTGGTTTATTATAGCTATACTGAATATTTCTAAAGATAACATTCACTTTAGATGTGAATTAATTAAATTTGGACTTATGCATCATATCATATATGACTATGAAATTGAGAAAGACATATTCTTCTAAATTCCATTATTAAGTCTTTTGAATAGTACTTTGAAGATATTGATTTCAATAACGTATGGAATATATCAGTTGAAATACTAGTCAAAATGTTACGACAGAAATAAATTTTGAAGGATCATTCAGTATATGAAGAATTTTAACATGGCAGTCACTTTCGAAATTGGTATCAATTTTGCAGCAATTCAATGAAGGTATAAAATACTTTAAAAAGCAACTATTTATTGAAAATTTCAATGTCATGAATGATCAAATTTGTATACAAATGTAGATACCTACCTATTTGTTCACTAAAGTTTCCAATCTTTTAATCGTTATAGGAATAGGTGCTATATGGCCATTTCAAAAATGCTATCCTACTGATTTATTCATTGCTTTTTATTTTGGTAAAAATTAAATTTTTCATTGATTCAGATCCAAAGTTAACATTTGAAAAAATCAAGTCAAACCCACTAATATGGGTCAATAGTATTGGTCGATACAATTTTAGTACCGATTTCAAATACTCAGTTCCTTTTGACTGAAGTAAAAATTGAACAATGATCTTGAAATGAGTTTTGCATTTTTCCGGTGTTCAACACTGAGATAATTATTAAATTGACTCAAGAAATTAACAGAGTATGCTATATCAGGACTAGTTAATACTGCTAAAGATGTTAATAAACCTATTAATTTCTTATATGGTTCATCATTACAACTCTCTTTTGTTGAATCAAAATTCAATTTAGTTTTCACATGTTCACAATCAGACATGTTGAATTATTGCAATACATATTTGAAGAATATAATCGATAGCTTTACTACCTTTTCCATAATTTCTAGTAATATTCATCCCTAATCATTTTTTAGCTTCCCCTAATTTCTTAATCATAAAATTTTCTATCAGAAAATTAATTCAGAATTAACATTAGTTGAAACAAAAAGTCATCCACGTACAATGCAACAATAGTAAGCCAATTATTTTTTGATTTATGTAAATACTATGATCAATTGTTGATCTTTTGAAACTTATATCTATCAAAATTTTATTTACTATATAGGACATAAATTGCCCTGTTTAATTCACTTCTGAGTAAAACCCAGAGCCACAAGTCTCGTTCTATAACATAGCATCAATACAATCTTCAGATACTAAAAAACTCCTCAGTTCGTCAGGAATTTCCAATAGGTCCTTCAAATTGTTGCAATTATATTGTATTTCTTCACAAAATATGGAATAGAAGAATAATTTGCTGCTCAACTGAAAAATGTATTGATAAACCTTGGAAATGAGGGACTTCTTATAACCTGATTTCTCAGATATGGGTATCCGAAAGGTAGATCTATTATTCATTCTGCCTCTTTTCAGTTTGTTTATTAAAGCTATACTGAATATTCCTAAAACAAAAATCTCACTGTAGGTCTTTTCATAGATCTTATCGAACGATTATGTAAATTCAATATTTGTCAAAACTGAAAATAAACATTGAATGCAATTTCTTTATTTCAGGTAATATTTCTATTAATGAGTCAATTGAATAAATGTAACTTCATTTTAGGGCTCACAAGTAAATATCCAATGGAATGATAGCCCTTAAAATATATCTATTATTCATTTTGAATTGACTTACAAGAATATCAATATTTTCATCGGCAAGACATAAAACGACAAATTTTCTTTCAAAGTTGAAATTCAGAGAAAAATATGCTAATAATTTTCTATTGTAACTATTAAATAAACAAAAAAAGGACCATAAAAAGGATTACAACTTAACTAACAAACATAAACTTTTTTTGTCAATTTTTCCCACCCAATCATCAATTAAATTTGGACTTATGCATCATACATGTCTCTATAAAGAAGAAATGTGCTAATTTAAAATCTTAATGTTGGGATTATATTATTATTCAATATTCTCTAAAAATTTTTTACAAACCTATAAGCATGAATAACTTTCTTGAAAGACTGACGCTCACATTTTGATTATTCATTTCTCCCAAATTCTTCAAAGAAAGAAATTGCCATTTCTGGAAAAATGAGATCTGAGAATTTGGTTGATATCGGTTATTTTTTATTCATTATTAAAGAATACAATATACGATTTATATTTCAACAAATTTTTAAGACATGCGTATGACTGACATTATGATCATAGAGAAATCTTTGTTTATGGTTATGACTGCGTTCGGCAAATCCACACTAGGGATGGGCAAAGGTCAGAAAACTATCGATATCTATACAGGGTCTTTCACGAGGAACCTCACCCATATTTATACGGGAAACTACTGAACGTATTTTCATGAAATTCAGCACTTATAAGTATTTCACGATGCTGATGAAATCTAAAATATTTTCAAGGCATGAGCACCTCCGGTTTTTCCGGAAATGACGTCAACTTCCGTTTTTCAAATTAGAACACCATTTTTTTATTGCAGAAATAGATTCCTTAGAAAATTTCAAGTTATTTTGATGTAACTTTTTTCAGTTTTGGTTGGAAAATTTTCTCTGAGCGGGAAAATTCGAAAAAAAAATCGAAAATAGAGCTCCGCTGAAACAAGAATAACTTCGAGGTTTTTGGATGGAAAATTTTCATTTTTGGGATTTTTCAGGATGTAAGATTGATGTATCCACTTTAAAAATCGAAATCGCGATTCATGATACAGGGGATGAAAAAATCGCTTTCAAAGTTAGGGATGACAAAATCGCGAAAAATCAATTTTTTCAAATTAGAACCCCATTTTTTTATGGCCGATATTGAATCTACGTTAAAAAATAATGTGAGTGTATGCATCACACCCTTGCCCTAAAATGGATATTTTCTGAGTTATTCACAAAAAACTGTTTTTCGTCTTGAATTTTCAGCTATTTCTTTTCCCTTCACGCCAAAAAGATGAAATTTTCAGGAACTGTTATCTGAACCATGCTGTAGATTTTTCACCCCTTCTTGAAACCGACTTCAAGTTACTATTAGGAGAACCAGGGCAAACTCTCGCAGTTATAACTAGAGAATTTCTCAAGTTTGTCATGGTTCTGTTAATGGTATCTCTCGTTGGTCTGGGTCGGTCAGGAAACCTCTCAATGAACAGTCGAATCGTTCTATCTACAACTTTATTACATTCTCCATGAAGTAGAATAAGATTTAAATAATCTTCATTGGTAACATTAGGCATAGTGATTGATTTTATAACTTAATACGAATTATCACCAAATTAATAGTACACACAAAATGCTACTGAATAAAGAGGAATTTGGCAGATGTAATTAATGATACTATTATTAAAAAAAAAGAATGTAAAACATGGTAAGTTTTTGCATATGGTTCATAAGGAATTATTTATTTATCACTGGAGAGAAAACCGATGGCCGATTAGTTGAAATAAAGAGGTTTCCGATACAAATTCGAATCAAAATTCGCCATCTATTTAGGAACAACCTGTAACTTTTTTCTCTTGCATATTAGGGTAGTAAAATTTAAAACATGGTTTAAGTAACAGTTCCTGAAAATTTCATCTTTTTGGCGTGAAGGGAAAAGAAATAGCTGAAAATTCAAGACGAAAAACAGTTTTTTGTGAATAACTCAGAAAATATCCACTTTAGGGCAAAGGTGTGATGCATACACTCACATTATTCTTTAACGTAGATTCAATATCTGCCATAAAAAAATGGGGTTCTACTTTGAAAAAATTGATTTTTCACGATTTTGTCATCCCTAACTTTGAAAGCGATTTCTTCACCCCCTGTATCATGAATCGCGATTTCGATTTTTAAAGTGGATACATCAATCTTACATCTTGAAAAATCCCAAAAATGAAAATTTTCCATCCAAAAACCTCGAAGTTATTCTTGTTTCAGCGGAGCTCTATTTTCGATTTTTTTTTCGAATTTTCCCGCTCAGAGAGAATTTTCCAACCAAAACTGAAAAATGTTACACCAAAATAACTTGAAATTTTCTAAGGAATCTATTTCTGCAATAAAAAAATGGTGTTCTAATTTAAAAAACGGAAGTTGACGTCATTTCCGGAAAAACCGGAGGTGTTCATGCCTTGAAAATATTTTAGATTTCATCAGCATCGTGAAATACTTATAAGTGCTGAATTTCATGAAAATACGTTCAGTAGTTTCCCGTATAAATATGGGTGAGGTTCCTCGTGAAAGACCCTGTATATTGTATCGATAATTTCTGACACTATCGAAATGTATCGAAATATGTAAGAGTAAAATATCGATATATATCGCTGTGATATTTTGGTGTGAGAAAATTCTGTTGATTTGAATAAAGTTTTTCTATCATAGAGGATAATAATAAGATTCAGATGACAAGATTCAGTGGAAAACGACATATTTAGTAGTTTGCTTCCATTTTTATGGAGTATTTTGTCCTCCTGAACATTTATAGGGACATTGATGTTGACGAGGACGCTGTGATTACAAAGTTTTCAAAGGGTTCAAAGTTTTAAAGACCAAATTAGATTTTGTGATGTAGTTGCCAATTGTCTTCTTTTTTTCATATTAAACAATCTAATTTTTTTTTAATTTCTACCTGAATGGTTAAAACCCTGATAAGTAAATAATGGCATTATAATACAACAAATACATAAGGGTACAACTTTTTTTGCGAAATTCGAGGCTTTATTGTGAAAAACTGGTTATACATTTATAATTCAAAGTATTGCCCATCGCTGGTCACTACTTTCTCCCATCTTTCGGACAGCGTACGAATTGAAAAAACTGGTCATCTTTTGAAGCGATCCACGAATCGATTCAAGTTTTTACTTCTTCATAAGATCGGAAGTGTTGGTCAGCCAGGCCGTGTGCTATTAATTGAAACAAGTGATAGTCCGTGGGAGCAACGTCTGGAGAATACGTCGGGTAGGGTTGTGGGGTAGGAATTCCCATTTTAACGTTTCCAAGTATATCTTGACTACTTTCGCAACATGGGGTCGAGCATTGTCATGCAGTAAAATCAATTCATCTTCTCTCTCGTTGTATTGCGACGGTTTGTTTTTCAATGCTCGGTACAAACGCATTAATTGCGTTCGATAACGATCGCCTGTGATTCTTTCAGTCATAATACACTACGCCGAGCTGGTCCCACCAAATACTGAGCATGACCTTAGAACCGTGAATATTCGGTTTGGCCGTCGATGTGGAAGCATTGTCAGGATATCCTCATGATTTTATGCGCTTGGGATTATCGTAATGAACCCATTTTTCGTCTCCAGTCCCAATCCGATGCAGAAACCCCTTCCGTCTTTTTCTTGCAAGCAGCTGTTCACAAGTAAATAAACGTCGTTCAAACACCTCGCGGCTTCAACTCGTACCGCACCCAATTTCCTTGTTTCTGAGTCATTCCTATGACTTTCAGGCGTTTTGAAATGGCTTTTAGTGTCACTCCTATTGATCCTACAATTATTGTTGCGTTTGACATGAGTCTTGATCAATTATTGCCTCCAATTCTGCATCTTCAAAAAACTTCTCTCTTCCACCGCGATGCTGGTCTTCGACATCAAAATCACCATTCTTGAAGCGTTGAAACCACTCATCTATATCTTTATTTATTTAATCAAACGGAACAAGCCATTTTACAGATGTACCAGAAAATAACTAAACCTAGACATAAACAATATCGTTGGTACGTTCTTCCACCAATATCGTTCTCACTATAGGTATTTGAAAGCATTCGATGAACCTCAGCCGCGGATTTTTTCATATTTTAATGGAAAATTGAAACCTCCCGCAAATGACGAGAATTTGGCTCGTAAGCTAACATGGTTAATCGTGAATAACTTTATGATGCAGACACAAATCGACTAACATGTCAATGCCGTTATGTTCACAAATACCTAAACTTATTGTATGACATCTACGATATATTTATTTCTACTACCACTTACCGTTACAGCCATCTATTGCAAAACGGCGGACGCAAAGTTGTACGCCTTATATAAATATTCATATGAATATCTAAATATAAATATTTTTGAGAGGTAAGGCTTGATATCGGTATAATCTGGGATTTGGTCCCATAGAAATACTCGAAGCACATAACGGCGAACCCCCTCAAAATTTAAGGCTAGGACCGCCCTTGATTTGTCGTCATGGAAAGTTATTTGCATCAAATATTTTCATGTGAGCAAGGGCGAAACGGTATGTTCTAGGAAAGAAGTCATATAGAATTCTACCCTAGAATCAGCATAGGATACCGAGTGAATCGTCTAAAATCAGCTAACGATACAAGGTTTCCGAAAAAAATCTTTTATTTTCTAGAGGGATACCCAGTGAAGGATCTACCGGCATAGTGACGGGGTCCAAGGGGCGGAGCCCCTTCGGCGAGCAGAGCGAGTCTAAGTATATATAAAACCGCTTGCACATATACGTCAAACTTTAAACGTAAAATCACAGCCCAAACGGGACCATCTAGAGCAAAAATGACAAGAATAAGACCCCCCTCAAAATCGTCTGGAGATCCCGGGAAAAATCCCAAACCTTCGATTCTCCCCGCGGTTTTCGAGTATACGGGGTGTTTCGGATCATTTTGACATTTCAAGTCCCATATTTCTGTGGTATCTGTGGACAATTTGGCTGTCAGTGTCATGTTAATAATAAATATTCCATTTCGATATATGAAAGTTCTTGAAAAAGTTTGCAGTTTCCAAAATTGTTATTCAATATTTAAATAAATGCCGACAGATAAAATGCAAAGTCTACGGCGAATCAAAAATTCGATAGATATTTGTCAAAATTTGGAAATGAACATTTATATCATCGAATGCATTTTCCTCAATTCAGGTTTGTTTGAAGGGTTTGTATTATTTGGAATTAATTGGATGAATGTTACTTTATTTCAGGAATTTTTCGTTTATTTTCCACAATCTATAAAACTACATTTCCTTTCGTGAGAATTTGAATTTATTGCGACAGAAGATGGAACTACCAAAGAGAACAGAAGCTTCATTCATCAATTCAGTCTTGGATTGGAGTAAAAGTTATGCTACTATGAAACAGTATTAAACAGATAGAAAGACTCCTTATAGATAATTCACAATTGGCTTTATTACTGGAAAAAAAAGAGCCAAGTTAGTCAGATAACAGTCAAAAGTTTCCATGAGTTTTTTGAATATCTAAAATATACACTTTTACGACAGAGGAGTGCAAAAATATAAGTGACCCCGTTTTTGAAGAATTTGAGTGCAGTGCTGTTGAATTTATAATGAATAAGTCAACTCTTTCATACTAATAATTTCAACTATATATACCCTGTTATATTATATTCCGCTCAACTGAAACATGTATTAGAAAGCCTTGGAAATTAGAGACTCTCAAACTTATCACCTGATTTCTCAAAAAGGTTTCACCAAGATAAGATATTGTAGGTAATTGCTTATGAGGTAACATAGGCCATGGGTATTTGAAAGGCAAGTCTATTCATTATGTCTCTTTTTAGTTGGTTTATTATAGCTATACTGAATATTTCTAAAAATAACATTCACTTTAGATGTGAATTAATTAAATTTGGACTTATGCATCATATCATATATGACTATGAAATTGAGAAAGACATATTTTTCTAAATTCCATTATAAGTCTTTCGAATAGTACTTTGAAGATATTGATTTCAATGACGTATGGAATATATCAGTTGAAATACTAGTAAAAATGTTACGACAGAAATAAATTTTGAAGGATCATTCAGTATATGAAGAATTTAACATGGCAGTCACTTTCGAAATTGGTATCAATTTTCCAGCAATTCAATGAAGGTATAAAATACTTTAAAAAGCAACTATTTATTGAAAATTTCCATGTCATGAATGAATGATCAAATTTGTATAAAAATGTTGATACCTACCTATTTGTTCACTAAAGTTTCCAATCTTTTAATCGTTATAGGAATAGGTGCTATATGGCCATTTCAAAAATGCTATCCTACTGATTTATTCATTGCTTTTCATTTGGTAAGAATTAAATTATTCATTGATTCAGATCCAAAGTTAACATTTGAAAAAATCAAGTCAATGTAGTTATTGACCCATATGGGTCAATAGTATTGGCCGATACAATTTTAGTACCGATTTCAAATACTCAGTTCCTTTTGACTGAAGTAAAAATTGAACAATTATCTTTGTATCTTGAAATGAATTTTGCACTTTTCCAGTGTTCAACAATGAGATCATTATTAAATTGACTCAAGAAATTAACAGAGTATGCTATATCAGGACTAGTTAATACTGCTGAAGATATTAATAAACCTATTAATTTCTTATATGGTTCATCATTACAACTCTCTTTTGTTGAATCAAAATTCAATTTAGTTTTCACATGTTCACAATCAGACATGTTGAATTATTGCAATACATATTTGAAGAATATAATCGATAGCTTTACTACCTTTTCCATAATTTCTAGTAATATTCATCCCTAATCATTTTTTAGCTTCCCCTAATTTCTTTATCATAAAATTTTCTATCAGAAAATTCATTCAGAATTAACATTAGTTAAAACAAAAAAGTCATCCATGTACAATGCAACAATAGTAAGCCAGTTATTTTTTGATTTATGTAAATATTTTTTGATTTATGTAAATACTATGATCAATTGTTGATCTTTTGAAACTTTTATCTATCAAAATTTTATTTACTATATAGGACATAAATTGCCCTGTTTAATTCACTTCTGAGTAAAACCCAGAGCCACAAGTCTCGTTCTATAACATAGCATCAATACAATCTTCAGATACTAAAAAATCCTTAGTTCGTCAGGAATTTCCAATAGGTCCTTCAAATTGTTCAATTATATTGTATTTCTTCACAAAATATGGAATAGAAGAATAATTTGCTGCTCAACTGAAAAATGTATTGATAAACCTTGGAAATGAGGGACTTCTTATAACCTGATTTCTCAGATATGGGTATCCGAAAGGTAGATCTATTATTCATTCTGCCTCTTTTCAGTTTGTTTATTACAGCTATACTGAATATTCCTAAAACAACATTTCACTGTAGGTCTTTTCATAGATCTTATCGAATGATTATGTAAATTCAATATTTGTCAAAACTGAAAATAAACATTGAATGCAGTTTCTTTATTTCAGGTAGTATTTCTATTGACTGATAATAACTCTCACATTTTGATTATGCATTTTTCCCAAATTTTTTAAATAAGAAAGAAATTGCCATTTCTAGAGAAATGAGAATTTCAGATTTCAAAATGTCTCATTTCTCCAAAAATGACTAATTACTACTTCAAATATATACACCCTATATAATAGTTGATCAAATATTGTGTATTTCTTTACAAATTAGTTAATAATTTGAAGCTTTAATCTCAATTTTCAGACTTGAATTGGTCCAACATCTCTAGATATTTCTAATTGATATTCCACAAATAAAAATCCTGTATAATTATCCATCCAAATCCTGTATAATAATCCATCTTCTGAAAAGAAAAACAGGTGAATGTTTACTATATAGAATTAATTTTGATAATGATTCAAAAGTGATGAAATTTTGCTTACTTACTAATTTTGGGTATTAGATCACGAATCCGGTGACATAAATTCCTCAATCCTGCTGGTTTTTTTTAAAAATTTGTAAAATTGGCTTGATGAAGGTGAGGTTATCCACATTAATAGCTAGTTTTCTTGTATTTTATCAACTGATTCTCGTTAGAAATGATTAATTAATCACATTTCAAGCTTTTCCCTAAAAAAAAATGGCTTTTTCTCGTCAAAAACTACTATTTTATTCATTGTTTACATCCGGTGGCGGCAATTATGTTCAATACGTAACGTCTGTCAAATGCCAAATAATCTGCAACGTTGCCAGTATGCCCAGATCTTCTTGATGGGATCGGTCTTTACTTGGTAGAAATCTAAGTATATATAAAACCGCTTGCACATATACGTCAAACTTTAAACGTAAAATCACAGCCCAAACGGGACCATCTAGAGCAAAAATGACAAGAATAAGACCCCCCTCAAAATCGTCTGGAGATCCCGGGAAAAATCCCAAACCTTCGATTCTCCCCGCGGTTTTCGAGTATACGGGGTGTTTCGGATCATTTTGACATTTCAAGTCCCATATTTCTGTGGTATCTGTGGACAATTTGGCTGTCAGTGTCATGTTAATAATAAATATTCCATTTCGATATATGAAAGTTCTTGAAAAAGTTTGCAGTTTCCAAAATTGTTATTCAATATTTAAATAAATGCCGACAGATAAAATGCAAAGTTTTCGGCGAATCGAAAATTCGATAGATATTTGTCAAAATTTGGAAATGAACATTGATATCATCGAATGCATTTTCCTCAATTCAGGTTTGTTTTAAGTGTTTGTATCATTCAATTGGATATGAATGTTACTTTATTTCAGGAATTTTTCGTTTATTTTCCACAAACTATAAAACTACATTCTCTTTCGTGAGAATTTGAATCTATTGCGACAGAAGATGGAACTACAAAAGAGAACAGAAGCTTCATCTGATCATGTATTAAACAGATAGAAAAACTCCTTATAGATAATTCACAATTGGCTTTATTACTGGAAAAAGAGCCAAGTTAGTCAGATGACATTCAAAAATTTCCATGTGTTTTTGGAATATCTAAAATATACACTTTTACGACTGAAGAGTGCAAAAATATAAGTTACCTATCAGTTTTTGAAGAATTTGAGTGCAGTGCTGTTGAATTTTTAATGAAGAAATCAAATCGTTGTGAAATCTTTCATACGAATAATTTCAACCATATATACCCTGTTATATTATCATAATATTATTTGTCGTTCAACTGAAACCTTGGAAATTAAGAGACTCTCAAACTTATAACCTGATTTCTCAAAAAGGTTCTACCTAGATATTAAATTTGCTTATGAGGTAACATAAGCCATGGGTATTCGAAAGGCAAGTCTATTCATTCTGTCTCTTTTCAGGTTGTTCATTTATAGCTATACTATATACATATATAAAATCAGTTCAAATTTTTCACTTGAATTACTAGTCAAAATGTTACAACAGAAATAAAATTTGAAGGATCATTCAGTATATGAAGAATTTTGACATGGCAGTTACTTTCGAAATTGGTATAAATTTTCCAACAATTCAATGTAGGTATAAAATACTTTATACTTGCATCTTGAAATGAATTTTGCACTTTTTCAGTGTTCAATAATGAGATAATTATTAAATTGACTCAAGAGATTAACAGAGTATGCTTTATCAGGATTAGTTAATACTGCTAAAGACGTTAATAAACCTATTAATTTCTTATATGGTTCATCATTACAACTCTCTTTTGTTGAATCAAATTTCAATTAAGTTTTCAAAGGAGTTTTCATATGTTTACAATTAGACATGCTGAATTATTGCAATACATACTTGAAGAATATAAACAATTACTATACTACCTTTTTCATAATTTCTAGTGATATTCATCCCTTAACATTTTTAGCTTTCCCTGAATTCTTTATGATGAAATTATCACTTAAATATTCTATCAGATATATTCATTCAGAATTAACATTTGTTAAAACAAAAAAGTCAACCACGTACAATGCAACAACAGTTAGCAAGTTATTTTTTGATTTTATGTGAATACAATGCTCAATTGTTGATCTTTTTTAACTAATATCTGTCAAAATTTCATTTACTATATATATTTCCCTGTTCAATTTACTTCTGAGTGAAACCCAGAGCTACAAGCTTGCTCTATAACGTAACGAACCATCACGATTAAGCTTTAATTCAGCTGTCCTCCACTGAATCAGAATTATCTAGTGAAATTTCTATATCATCTCTTATCTATGATAACTACATCTCGACTGGTATTAATGAAATTGTTACCTGTATCCCTTTGATCATTCACCAGAACCCACAAAAATCATTTTTGTCCATATACCTTCAAGAAATATGGAACAGAAAAGTATGCAAAATTCATCGATACAATTTTCAGACTTTAAAAACGCCTTAGTTCTTCAGGAATGTCCAATTGGTCTTTCAATATTATAAATTATGGAAAATAACCTATTAACCAAATTTTTAGATTTCAAAAGGTGTCCTTCCTTGTATTTCTCAATAAATTATGAAATAGAAGAATAATTTGTTGCTCAACTGAAAAAAGTATTGATGAACCTCGGAAATGAGGGACTTCTAATAACCTGATTTCTCAAAGATGTTACTGATATGATTACGATTGCTTGTAAGGCAACATTAGCCATGGGTTTTTGAAAGGTAGATCTATTCATTCTGCCCCTTTTTAGTTTATTATAGCTATACTGAATATTCCTAAAACAAAATTTCACTGTAGGTCTTTTCATAGATCTTATCGAATGATTATGTAAATTCAATATTTGGCAAAACTGAAAATAAACATTGAATGCAGTTTCTTTTTCAGGTAGTATTTCTATTGACTGATAATAACTCTCACATTTTGATTATGCATTTTTCCCAAATTTTTCAAAGAAGAAAGGAATTGCCATTTCTAGAGAAATGAGAATTTCAGATTTCCAAATGTCTAATTACTACTTCAAATATATATACACCCTATATAATTGTTGATCAAATATTGTGTATTTCTTTACAAATTAGTTAATAATTTGAAGCTTTAATCTCAATTTTCAGACTTGAATTGGTCCAACATCTCTAGATACTTCTAATTGATATTCGACAAATAAATATCCTGTATAATTATTCATCCAAACGAAAATAATCCATATTCTGAAAAGAAAAACAATGTTTACTATATAGAATTAATTTTAATAATGATTCAAAAGTGATGAAATTTTGCAGACTTACTTATTTTGGATCTTAGATCACGAATCCCCTTTCATAAATTCCTTAATCCAGCTAGTTTTTTTTTTATTTGGGAAATTGGCCTAATGAGGTGAGGTTATCCACATTAATAGCTAGTTTTCTTGTATTTTATTAACTGATTCTCGTAAGAAATGATTAATTAATCACATTTCAAGCTTTCCCTGAAATAAAAATGCCTTTTTTTCGTCAAAATCGATGGTTTTATCCATTGTTTATATATGGCGGCGGCCATCATGTTTAATACGTAAAGTCTGTCAGATGCAGCGTTGCCAGGTCGACAAGCCTAAAATATCGTACCGCGTGTTTAAAATCATCGTATTTTATCGTACATATTATCGTATCCCACTGATTTTTATCGTACACATTCGAAATAAAGGAAATTTTTGCGAGAATATGACAATTTGTGGAAAAGGATGAAAAACAAGCAATGTATCGATTAAGTAATATATTTTTTATTTAGACAAAACGGTTAATGAATAATTAATTAATTATCAGACAAGATCAGAGAACCTGTATTTTCCTATTCACAGATTGTCGGTATTTTCACTTTATTCAGAATACACCTTATTCTAATGTCTCTTATGGTTAAATTTTACTTTATGAATAGGATAGATAGTAGAGATGCGTACAGATTCGAAAATAAAACAAGAAATTTTTTAAGGAAATCGTGAAAGAATGGATCGAATTTTACTTATAACATCGTGAAAATTGTTTCTGTTATTTTTGTGTTTTTTTTTTTTTAAAAATTACTCATTTTCATACAAGTTCTTTTCCCAAATAACTTAGAATATTGCAAAAAACATGCAATCGTCGACAAAGATGTAAAGGAAACCGAATAAACAATACCCAAATACAAAATTCTTTGAATATGGGTGTTCGAGGTACTAGATACGTTTCGAAATTGAATCTGAAATACTAATGAAAAATAATAATAAAAAAAATGAAAAATTTTTCGGAAATAATTCAAGGATCCTATTATTTAATGATACCTATACATATACTTAGGGTTGAAGTTTGTAAGTACGATTTCAAGTAACAAATTTATTTTGATAATTATATTTGACTTCAATAGTCTTTCTGAATTAAAATTAATGAATTTATTTAACATGCAATGTCATGTATTTCTTTTTCATATTAATTCAATTAAATATCTCTAGTGTGCTTTTTTGCAGATACGCCCTTTTCAATTGAAATAGCAGTATATTTTTGATGGTCTTTGTTATGTGCTTTCAACAATTGAACATTTGCTCCCATATCCACATATTATAAAATAATATGAATCTAAATACTTGAATTGATTGGAAATACGAAGAAATATCTTCGTAAAAATTCTCTATGAAATAAGGGTCATCAAAAAAACGATTTTGTTGTGTGAAATGAATATATTCAAATCTGAAATATTCAGCCACTCAAATATGTCAATGAAATACCTGTTACAAACAATTTTTTTTCACTAAATAGAATACCAAATATGAGATAATGGTATATTTTCAACTGAAGTTTGAACACCATCTGTTTTTAATGAGGCACCTACCCTTCGGATATTCCATGATTCTTTGTATTTATTTTCAACCGACAGCCAGAAAAGAAATTTTATGATTTTATTATGTTTAAGTAGGTTCGTTCTTCTAGATCCACGTAGAACGTAGAACCCCAATGAACTATGAATTGATTCATCGGAACATTCTAAAGTCTAGACTTTCCCAACCGTTTCGGTTAGATTTTTTAAAACTACTAAAATCTACCAAATGATTTCTTCCTACTAAAAACTTCATGAAAATGCGAAAAATCTACTAAAAAAGAAAATTTCTACTAAATCTGGCCATACTCAGTTTCATTATATTTTTAGTATCTATGGAAATTTCAACTCAAATGATAGGTACACTGAAATGATCGTACAAAACGCTATTATCGTACATGCGGTATCGTACATAGTACCGATCAGCAAATTATCGTACAAAACGATAATTATCGTACGAACGGCAACGCTGGTCAGATGCGAAATAATCTGCAACGTTGCCTGTATGCCAGATCTTCTTGATGGGATCGGTTTTTTACTTGGTGGAAATTCATATTAATAGATTGTTTGAGATTATGACGTGTTATAAAACTGTATGGAAACTCATAATTTTCGCACAGCTATTCGAGCAGAAAATTCGGCAAGTTTATTTTCGAAATGAATAAATGGTAGTTCATATGGTGTTATTCTGGTTTTTTCGATATTGACATCGAATTCAGTATAGTCCTCCTGAACATATACAGGGACATTGATGATGACGAGGACGCTGTGATTACAAGGTTTTCAAGGGGTTCACAGACCAAATTAGATTTTGTGTTATACTTGCCAATTGTCTTCTTTTTTTTTTAATGAAACAATAGATTTACTATTTTTTTTTTTAATTTCTACCTGAATGGCTAAAACCGTGATAAGTAAATAAATATATTATAATATAACAAATACATAAGCGTACACATTTTTTTACCGAAATTTGAGGCTTTATTGTAAAACACTGGTTATACATTTATGATTCGAAATATTGCCCATCGCTGGTCACTATACTTTCTCACATCTTTCGGGCAGCGTACGAATTGAAAAAACTGGTCATCTTTTGAAGCGATCCACGAATCGATCCAAGTTTTTAATTCTTCATAAGATAGGAAGTGCTGGTCAGCCAGGCTGTGTGCTATTGATCGAAACAAGTGATAATCCGAGGAAGCAACGTCTGGAGAATACGTCAGGTGGGGTAGGAATTCCCATTTCAACTCTTTCAAGTATATCTTGACTTTCGCAACATGGAGTCGAGCATTGTCATGCAATAGAATCCATTCATCTACTCTCTCGTCGTATTGCGGCGGTTTGTCTCTCAATGCTCAACACAAACGCATTGATTGCGTTCGATAACGATCGCCTGTGATCGTTTCAATCTGTTTTAACAACTCATAATACACTACACCGAGCTGGCCCCACCAAATACTGAGCATGACCTTAGAACCGAGAATATTCGGTTTAGCCGTCGACGTGGAAGCATGGCCGGGATATCCACATGATCTTATGTGCTTGGGACTATCGTAATGAACCCGTTTTTCGTCTCCAGTCCCAATCCGATGCAGAAATTCCTTCCGTCTTTGCCTCGAAAGCAGCTGTTCACAAACAAACAAACTCCGTTCAAACACCTCCCGGCTTCAACTCGTACGGCACCCACTTTTCTTGTTTCTGAATCATTCCTATGACTTTCAGGCATTTTGAAATGGCTTGTAGGCTTAATGATCCTGTCAATTATTGTTGCGTTTGAAATGAGTCTTGATCAAGTATTGCCTCCAATTCTGCATCTTCAAAAACCTTCTCTCTTCCACCGCGATGCTGGTCTTCGACATCAAAATCACCTTTCTTGAAGCGTTGAAACCACTCTCGGCACGTTCTTTCACTAATAGCGGCCTCACCATAGGTATTTGAGAGCATTCGATGAGCCTCAGCCGCAGATTTATTCATATTTCAGTAGAAAATTAAAACCTCCCTCAAATGACGAGAATTTGACTCGTAAGCTGACATGGATAATCGTGAATAACTTTATGATGCAGACACAAATCGACTAACATGTCGATGGCGTTATGTTCACAAATAACTAAACTTATTGTATGACATCTACGATATATTTATTTCGACTATCACTTACCGTTACAGCCAGCTATTGCCCAACGGCAGGAGCAAAGTTGTAGGCCTAAATCTAATATTTCGGAATATGACATTGTTCAGCTAAAATATTTTCGAAGTTCAGGCGCTTCCGGTTATATAAGAATTGAAAAAATTTTTTTTTCATTTTATGTCTCAGATATTATCGAGATTTCCATTCTCAATTACTCTTTGCTAAAATTATTGTGTTAGTCCTCATAGTTTTCAAAATATCAAGGAAAAACCGTAAAAAAGAGAGAATTTCCTTAGTCACAATTACCTGAATTATTTTTACTGTGAATATCCTATGCCTATGTCAATTCACTTTCTCAAACTAAAATGATGTTGGAACATCGTGCATATCTTGAATTTGAGAAATATCATCACAGGGTGCCAAAAATTGTAAACAAAATTTGATCATAACTTTCGATTTTCAAATCAGAACCCTATTTTTTTGTGATTTCGCTGGATTCTACGGTAAAAAATAAGGGTAGTGTCCAAACGTGATTATGCTCTCAAATTCAATAATTCAAGAGTTATTTGAGATTTTATGAATTTATGTTATACGTAGGGTCAATTTTATTCGATCTGTTTCCAGACAGACTAGCAATAATACTCTATGACCATAGAAATTTAAATATCTAATTACTTTACATGTGACAGGTATTTTCATTATCAAAGCTTCACTAATTTGATTTCACGAATTGTATTTCCGATATTCAAATGACAAAATTCTGGATATACTTTTCTCTAATTATGTGGCAAATCAGTTCTTTCCGGCACATTTTGTGGAACAAAATAGACTGGAACGGATTTATCTATTATTTGTCAAATTTGTGATACAGAAAACTGTTCTACCAACCAACATTTTTCAATGCAAAAATCACTAATAGATATTTATGGAAATTTCCGTCAATTTCAATAAAAAGGCAGTGAATTCGGGAACATAATGTTTAAAACTCGTACAGAAGGCTCATTCTACCACTCGGTCATTTTGAACTCTTGGAAGAATAACAATAAGTTCTGCACTTGTATTATAAATATCTTATTCCATATTCACGATGAATGCATTAGAATTATTGGTAGAACTCATCAAATTTTAAATCAGAAATTTCCTCATCTTCTTGAAAGGATGTTGCATACTTCATGAATATCCATTATACTGGATGGAGTACCTACCTAGAAGAAAAAAACCTCTACCTACCAAATGAAATAAAATCATGCAGGACTCCTGTGTGCCAATTCTATTGATATGAAAAAGCGGTAGAATACATTTTATGAATTCAGGAAAAAATCAGCGTGGTGATGAAAAGGGAGTAACAGAAAGTTTGAAACATCCTTCCGAATTATCTTCTCGTCAATTGGTGATAAATGTGGATATTTCTGATTGAATGCTCGACAAGTTCTCGAAACAATTCTGTTACATTCACCGTGGATATGGAATAGATCCAGAATTTCATTATTTGAATAACGGGGATTCATATCGTCAAATTATAATCTACTAGATTCAATAATGAGTACACCTGTCACTTTGAAATAATTGAATATTTGAAACGCACTCTAGAAACAGATTGAATGAAATTGACCCTACGTATAACATAAATTCATAAAATCTGGAATAACTCTTGAATTATTGAATTTGAGAGCATAATCATGTTTGAACACTACCCTTATTTTTACCGTAGAATTCAACGAAATCACAAAAAAATAGGGTTCTGTTTTGAAAATCGAAAGTTATGATCAAATTTTGTTCACAATTTTTAGCACAATATTTGAAACACCCTGTGATGATATTTTTCAAATTCAAGATATGCACGATATTCCAACATCATTCTAGTTTGTGAAAATGAATTGAGTACACGCATACGATATTCACAGTGAAAATAATTCACGTGATAGTGACTATGGAAATTCTCTCTTTTTTACGTTTTTTTCTTAATATTTTGAAAACTATGAGAACTAACGCAATAATTTTAGCAAAGAGTATTTGAGAATGGAAATCTTGATAATATCTGAAACATAAAATGAAAACAAATATTTTTTTCGAAGAATTTTTTTTTAATTCTTGTATAACCGGAAGTGCCAGAACTTCTAAAATATTTTAGCTGAATAGGGCATCATGAACAATGTCATATTCTGAATTTTCAGATTTCAAATCGGCCCCGTTCTTCAGAAACGTCTAATAGGCCTTCGAACTTGAAACACCCTGTATAAATATTCATATAAATATCTAAATATAAATATTTTTGAGAGGTTAAGCTCGATATCGGTGTAATCTGGGATTTGGTACCATAGAAAAACTCGAAACCCTTAACGGCGAACCCCCTCAAACTTAAGGCTAGGATAGGGCTGCCATAAATGTTGGAACATCGACCGGGACAAAAATTAAAACCTCATCTGAGAGGTATTCATTTATTTTTTCCAGAGTTTCTAGGATTATTGATTTTTTTGCACGTTGAATTATAAAACATTCCCCAATAAAATAAGATTTATTCGGACATATCCACTGAAATAATTTATAAAGAACAAAAATAATATCAACTCGCAATAAAAACAACATAAATTCGCAACTAGGTATGGTAACCTTTTTTTAGGCTTGATCCTCGGTGCCATTTTTTTAGCCCATTTATATATTCAAAAAGTTTTGGCCTTTCCAAGTAATTTTTTTCTGACATAATCATAAAATTCTACGTATGTCATTTTATAATTATAAATAACTTGAATTATGCTCTCCGCTGTGCTTGATGCATTTCGTTCTTAAACCACTGTGAAGATCTCATAGAAAAAAAACACCCGTTCCACATGAACATTGTGTTCCACAATTGCAAGAATGTATTGGCACATTTCGATGAGATTCGTCTTCATTTCATGTTCTCTTGTTTTATTGAGAAATAACAACTATTTATCGTGTATGTTTTTAGCTTTCCACTCATCTGAAATTTCTGCGAAAATGAAAGAATTCAAATAGGTACTTAAATTTTTCATAAACGGAATCTTCAAGCGTGAAACCTTTCCCATTTAATATGCAACAGTTTCTTTTACTAGATTTCATTAAGGTACATCATTCAAAAACATGTCATACAAATAAATCGAATTTTGTCATTGGCCGAGTCCATTATATTCGAGATATCGGGTGTTGTGAAAAAACTCTGACTTCACTGTCAAATTTAACTTATTACATTGTATTAATCGAGCTCAAGTTTGTTATAGACTTGTCTTGTTTGGTTTCCAAAATATTTATTTAGTAATCTTCCATTCAACTCTTTCTTAGTACCTATCCTCTCAATTAATTTTTACTTTAATAACAGTAATTAATGATTTTTCAATACTTTCAGTCGGTTTGCCAATCAGAAATGCTTGACTGTGTAGAAATAGAGTATAAAGTTCTAATAAAGAGTCAAAAAAAATCGATTACAGCTTTTAAGGCCCTTTTTTCAGCTAAGAAATTTTTTTTTCAATGACACCCATAGCTTCAGCAAGCGTTCAATAGCTAAAACTAGTGAAAGCCATCGAAAACATTTCATCGTTCGACCCTTACAGAAAATATCCAAAAATATTTGAAAATTTGAAGACCAATAGACTGCACAGAAATTGACATCATATCGGGCGGAAGTGGAAGTAGTATTGTGAAGTCCATGCACTGGACAATCGATAGTTTTGTTGTCTTCGGAAAAAATCTCTTCTAATTAAAAAAATCGCCTTCATTTTACTTCGAAGTAAGTACCTATTTGTGTTATCCGCACTGACAGCGAAAATATTTTATATGGAAATACTAAGGTCCTCTAAGGATTCCATAAATAATAAAGTGATTGTATAGGACGATTTATTTATTTCGCCATGTGTCCAATTTTAATAATTTTATTTTCAATCCCTCGGTTTCTGAAAAATAATGTTCGAGCAACGGAAACAGCATTTCAGATTTATGATTACTGGAATCCGTTGAGATTCCATGAAAACAAATTTTGTATCACCTACTCTATATAAGGAAATATACTGACCGGGACAATTGAATAACTAACCGGGACACGGGGACTCAATGATCCAAACCGGGACATGTCCCGGCGTACCGGGACGTATGGCAGCCCTAGGCTAGGACCGCCCTTGATTTGTCGTCATGGAAAGTTATTTGCATCAAATATTTTCATGTGAGCAAGGGCGAAATGGTATGTTCTAGGAAAAAAGTCATATAGAATTCTACCCTAGAATCAGCATAGGATACCGAGTGAATCGTCTAAAATCAGCTAACGATACAAGGTTTCCGAAAAAAATCTTTTATTTTCTAGAGGGATACCCAGTGAAGGATCTACCGGCATAGTGACGGGGTCCAAGGGGCGGAGCCCCTTCGGCGAGCAGAGCGAGTTCATATTAATAAATTGTTTGAGATTATGACGTATTATAAAACTGTATGGAAACTCATAACATGACAAGTCTACAGGGTGGCCACTTTTTTAATGGGATTGTATTGGTAACTTTTAAACCATAAGAGTTAGAAAGTCGGTCAAATGGAAAAAAAGTTGCATGCATAGAAGCATTATTATTGAGATATAAGAAAAGTAAATTATGTCATTTTGATTTTTCTTTTTTTCCCACTTTATTTCAAATATCATCAAAAAATGTCACAGGAATTTTTTATTCGACAGTAAATTATCCTCAATTTGACGTAATCAGATTTCGTTTCCAACGTTTCGTACTCTCTGGGACACCCTCAACCTCAATTTTTTCAATACGGACCTGCATATTTTATGACATTTTTCGAAATAACTTTTAACGCTGAATTCAACGATATATCATTCAAAGTAGATTTTCAGGTGATTTTGACCCTTATCCAATTTTCTTTGGGTCGGATCTGTATTACCTTTATTCAGTTTAATTGGCAACATGCAATATGCAATAAATTTCGATAAGAAAGTCAACTTACCCATCTTGAACTAAATGGAACATATTAGAATCAAAGGAAGAAACCAGTATACTGGTTTCTTGGTTCTTCTTTTATAATAATCATTTAAATATTTCAATTCATAATAATTAAACGAAAGTATCATTTAACGAAAGAAAAATCAGATGATTATTCGAAAGTAAATGAAAATTAATGAAGTAAGTGTTTGAAATGTCCACCATTTTGTAAAATAGGTACACTTTACGGTTCTGGAACCCATACTTCTTATACATTTGCTTGTTTGGTCTCCTTGAATACCTTTCGAAACATTCTCAATTTTCTCGCGAGGTATCACTATTGTTGTATTTGTCATTTGTTCCGTTGGAACAAATTACAGAATCGAACTTTATTTTGAGATCATTACGATATAATTTGTGCAAGGCTTGGTATTCAAATTTGAAATCATTGTATTCGCGTCTGTTGACTATTTTATTAACAGCAGTTTTTGAAAAATTCCATTCACTGGCCACAGTTCTCGATTTTTTTCTGGGTTCGATTGAATTTGGGTCAGAACATTGATATCGTTAATAAACTTATTTTTTCTTACATACACACCATTAAATTTGGATGAGGGTCAAAATCATCTGAAAATCAACTTTGAATGACATTGTGTGATATATCGTTGAATTCAGCGTTAAAAGTTATTTCGAAAAATGTCATAAAATATGCAGGTCCGTATTGAAAAAAATGAGGTTGAGGATGTCCCAGAGAGTTCGAAACGCTGGATACGAAATCTGAATACGTCAAATTGAGGATAATTTACTGTCGAATAAAAAATTCATGTAACATTTTTTGATAATATTTTAAATAAAGTGGGAAAAAAAGAAAAATCAAAATGACATAATTTACTTTTTTTATGATATCTCAATAACCGGCCCTGATAATCTCGATTCGTTTGAACTGCTTTATAATGCTTCTATGCATGCAATTTTTTCTCCATTTGACCGACCTTCTAACTCTTATGGCTTAAAAGCTACCAATACAAACCCATTAAAAAAGTGGCCACCCTGTAGACTTGTCTTGTTTGGTTTCCGAAATAGTTATTTAGTAATCTTCCTTTCAACTCTTTCTTAGTACCTATCCTCTCAATTAATTTTTACTTTAATCTTTAATAACAGTAATTAATGATTTTTCAATACTTTCAATCGGTTTGTCAATCAGAAATGCTTGACTGTGTAGAAATAGAGTATAAAGTTCTAATAAAGAGTCAAAAAAAATCGGTTACAGCTTTTAAGGTCTTTTTTTCAGCTAAGAAATTTTTTTTCAATGGCACCCATAGCTTCAGCAAGCGTTCAATAGCTAGAACTAGTGAAAGCCATCGAATTCTAGAATAAGAAAGAACATTGCTGTAAGTTGTTTCTGCATACTCACGAAAACCTTTCATCGTTCGACCCTTACAAAAAATATCGAAAAATATTTGAAAATTTTAAGACCAATAGAATGCACAGAAATTAAAATCATATCGGCGGAAGTGGAAGCAGTATTGTGAAGTCTATGCGCTGGACAACCGATAGTTTCATTGTCGAATTAAAAAAAAACTCGCCTTTATTTTACTTCGAAGTAAGTACCGCACTGACAGCGAAAATATTTTATATGGAAATATTAAGGTACTCTAAGGATTCAATATAAAATAAAGTGATTGCATAAGACTATTTTTTTGAACAATTTTAATAATTTTATTTTCAATCCTTCGGTTTCTGAAAAATAATGTTTGAGCAACGGAAACAGCATTTCAGATTTATGATTACTGGAATCCGTTGAGATTCCATGAAAACAAATTTTGTCTCACCTACACTATATAAGGAAATATGAATCTCATAACGGTCAAATTACTGACCGGGACAATTGAATAACTAACCGGGACACGGGGACTCAACTCAATGGTCCAAACCGGGACATGTCCCGTCGTACCGGGACGTATGGCAGCTAATCGTGAATAACTTTATGATGCAGATACAAATCGACTAACATGTCGATGGCGTTATGTTCACAAATACCTAAACTTATTGTGTGACATCTACGTTATATTTATTTCTACTACCACTTACCGTTACAGCCATCTATTGCAAAACGGCGCGCCGTTGCCGCGGCGGAAGCAAAGTTGTACGCCTTATATAAATATTCATATGAATATCTAAATATAAATATTTTTGAGAGGTTAGGCTTGATATCGGTGTAATATGGGATTTGGTCCCATAGAAAAACTCGAAGTCCAAAATGGCGAACCCCCTCAAAATTTAAGGCTAGGACCGCCCTTGATTTGTCGTCATGAAAAGTTAGGATTTGCATCAAATATTTTCATGTGAGCAAGGGCGAAACGGTATATTCTAGGAAAAAAATCATATAGAATTCCAACCTAGAACCAGCATAGTATACCGAGTGAATCGTCTGAAATCAGCTAACGATACAAGGTTTCGGAAAAAAAGCTTTTATTTTCTAGCCGGATACCCAGTGAAGGATCTACCGGCATAGTGACGGGGTCCAAGGGGCGGAGCCCCTTCGGCGAGCAGAGCGAGTACATACATATAAACTCCTTTTTTCTCTTTTTACTCCTCACATAAATATGTTTTGCCAATGATAGACTTCAACAACCAGTACTCAACTACAAACTGTTTATGAAACGTTTTTTAAATAAATCATCGTTATAAGTTGAACCATGATGAAGCAAACTCAAAAGTAGATACTTACTTGAAAAGTTTAACTCCTTTTATTTCTGCACTGACATAAGATGGATTTGAAGCAAAAAACTCCATCACTGCGAATACATCTATTTTAGGCAAATTGTCACTTTGTCCTTTCACGGAGCCTTCTTCCATTATGGTGACATAAAAACAAAACTCGAGTTAAAACTACACTGTACAACTACAAACGGCGCGAGAGCCTTGGCGCGGCTAAGTATTTAAACGTAATTTATGGTGTAGCGATCACAGGCAAGAGCCGTGACGTCACAGACTAAAGACGTTCCGCGCTAAAATACGTAAATTTAAATAATCTATTTCTCAGTCATTTATTGATGGATTTTCAAAATGTTTTCACTGATTTATCAGTTTTGCTCTATATTTTAATTTTATCGTGTCAAATATAGTATTATCAACATCACTAAACTAGTCCATTGGGATCTTCATAATATCCGGTCTCTAGTGATCACAACGCTTGCTCCTTGCTCTGCCATAATACAAAACCTAATATCTACTTATAGCAAACAGTGTCGCGCCATTTCACGTTATAGCATGAATGTTGAACTTGAAATTTTCAAGCGTATTCCTGAATAACCTCCGATCAGACCCTGGCCAACCTAGGGGAACCCCCACCCTTCGAAAGTCCCAGCGAAATCGAGCAATAATTGGCCGGTGCGGCGACATTTCTGCAATAACGCAATCATAAAACCAAACAAGAATGAATATGGCATCTCTATATTGCGCGATCTCCGGAGCAATTTCCGCATTTATCAAGATTATTTGTTCTTAAAACTGACAAAATAACTTCTTCGTTTCATATCCGGCACAGGAAGCGAAGAGATAACTTGCGCTTTGAGCAGAAAGCCCCCAACGTATTTTCTATTGTGTAAGGATTAGTCATGGGCATGACCTCGACATTTTATTCTGTTTTGGGGTGTTTGGATGAGGAATATTCCGAGGCAGAGTTGATCCGATAGATAGTCTAGACTCTAGAATGTAGACCCTAGAAAAACCACAGGATTTGAATGCAATCTCATAAAGGATTTTCCAACAAGAACTTAGATTTTAATATGGTTACACCGGAACTACATATGCATACAACTTTGCTTCCGCCGTTTTTTCCGAAATTAGCGGTTTTATTGTAAATAACTGGTTATACATTCATGATTCAAAGTATTGTCCATCGCTGGCCACTTTCTGCCATCTTTCGGGCAGCATACGAATTCCGCGTTGGAAAAACTGGTCATCTTTTGAAGCGATCTACGAATCGATCCAATTTTTTACTTCTTCATAAGACCGGAAGTGCTTGTCAGCCAGGCCGTGAGCCATAGATCGAGACAAGTGATAGTCCAAGGGAGCAACGTCTGAATAATACGACGGGTGGGGTTGAACTTACCATTTCAACGTCTTGACCACTTTAGCAACATGGGGTCGAGCATTGTCATGCTGTGAAATCACTTCATCATGTCTCTCGTTGTATTGCGGCCGTTTGTCTTTCAATTCTCGGCTCAAAAGCTTTAATTGAATTCGATAACGTTCACCTGTGATTATTTCAGTCGGTTTTAACAACTCAAAATACACTACGCCGAGCTGGTCCCACCAAATCCTGAGCATGACCTCGGCACCGTGAATATTCGGTTAGGACGTCGACGTGGAAGCATGGCCGGGATATCCCTATGATTTTCTGCGCTTGGGATTATCGTTATGAACCCATTTTTCGTGCCCAGTCACAATGCGATGCAGAAATACCTTCTGTCTTTGCCGTGCAAGCAGCCGTTCACAAGCAAACAAATGCCGTTCAACATCTCACGGGTTCATCTCGTACGGCAACCAATTTCCTTGTTTCTGAATAATTCCCAAGATTTGCAGACGTTTCGAAATGGCTTGTTGCATCGCACCCAATGATCCTGCCAATTTTTGTTGCGTTTGACACAAGTTTTGATTAAATAATGTCTTCGAAAACCTTCTCTCTTCCATCTATATACTGGTCTTCGACGTGAAAATCACCGTTCTTGAATCGTTGAAACCACTCTCGGCACATTCTCTTCATTGAAGCGGCCTCACCATAGGTATTTGAGAGTATTTGATCAGCCTCAGCCGCAAATTTCTTCATATTGAAGCAGAAAATTAAAACCTCCCGCAAATGACGAGAATTTGGAGAATAACTTTATGATGCAGAGCCAAATCGACTAATATTTCGATAGCGTTATGTTTACAAATACCTAAGCTTATTGTATGACATCTACGATCTATTTATTTAGACTATAACTTACCGCTATAGCATTGCAATTGCAATTGCAAAACGGCGGATGCAAAGTTGTACACCTATAATAATGAAATATCACCATGAAATCTGTGTGAAACTGAAATATTCCCGCACGATTTTGTTGTACAAGGTACGGCAGAATGAACGGTTCTGCCACAGAATTAGAGAAATTAATTTTTTAGTTTTCGGTTGAATGTCAATTTTACACTCGGCCCAAACATGCGCATTTCAAGCTCACAGCGTCAGGCTCAGAAGTACATACGAAAAACACGTATTTTGATCAGGGCCACCGCCAGACATTTTGGCGCCCCGCCAAAATAAAATTTCGCCACCCTGCTTTGCCTAATTCATCTGGATTTTTTAAATTCAAAGTACCTTGTCAAATGAATCAAAGGAAGTTATGTCAATTTCATCAAAAATGTCCTGAATTGTTTAAATATACAACTGTCTATAGTAAAAAAAACTTAGATATAGATGCATTTTAGAACATTTTAGTATCTTCATAACTTTTTTTGAGAGCGCCTATTCGATTAAAAAAAAATTGGCCCTTGGCATTTCGAATATTTTACTACAAAGAGTGGTATTTTCACTAAGATATCATTTTATGTCAAAAAGTATGTCTTGTTTTAAACTGACTTTACGCCCCTATAATTCGGCGCCCCAGCAAAATATCCGGTTTGCCGGTCCTGGCGGCGGCCATGATTTTGATACCAGGTTAATAAGGGGGTTTACGAACACAGATACAGATATTCTATTCAATACAGACCCCTAGTAACACGATGAGGAATCATCATCAAATAAAGAGAAATCCAGGTGAAAAATTGAATGTCTAAAAGAATACACCATGGCTGATCCTACTCATCCATTCCTGTTACATCTCCATCATTCGTTACCTGTCTTATCTTCTTCAATATAAACAATCCAGGGGCTCACAAACACGGGGACAAGAGATAACGGTAGTTTATCTCAAGCGTGTTGGTGAATCTATTTTCACCGCATTTATTAGCTGTGGACGCGTTGGAAGAGTGCTTACTCTATCGGAATTTCAATAGAGCAATTTATTCTACTTCTTAAGTTCCGCACGTAAATGTTCGGAATACGAACAAAGGGTCTATTCAGGTCTATTCATAGGCCTTTTTTTCGAGACAACGGGTTATTCGTCATTTTAATTGGGAGAGAATTTTTTTTAAAGCATCAATTGGGTATAATTATAGGATTTTTCATGGTGGGTTCCAGGTATATGGAAATTCTGGAATGTCGATGTTGTTAGGAGATTTACACTGAAAATAAAGAAATTAAGCGCTCGTTCATTCGTGCGTCAACTAAACCCTAAAGAGCACAGAACTTTATTATTATATTATTTATTTATGAGATGTAAAGATACAAGCATAAAAATGCACCATCAATAATTAAGGGGTGTTTTTTAGAGCTATAGAACTTTAAATTGCAATAAAACAACGATGGATAATTCGATTGACATGAATTTTATTTATCCGCAAGATAATCTTGTGGCATTACATTTTAATTATGATTTCTGGCATATGACCGCCACGGTTGGCTCGGATGTAGTCCAATCTGGACGTCCAATTTTCGATTACTTTTTCCAACATTTGTGGCCGTATATCGGCAATAACACGTCGAATGTTGTCTTTCAAATGGTCAAGGGTTTGTGGCTTATCCGCAATGACTTTACATAGCCCCATAGAATGTAGTCTAGCGGTGTTAAATCACAAGATCTTGGAGGTCAATTCACAGGTCCAAAACGTGAAATTAGGAGGTCACCAAACGCGTCTTTCAATAAATCGATTGTGGCACGAGCTGTGTGACATGTTGCGCAGTCTTGTCTTGTTGGAACCACAGCTCCTGGACATCATGGTTGTTCAATTCAGGAATGAAAGAGTTAGTAATCATGGCTCTTTACCGATCACCATTGACTGTAACGTTCTAGCCATCATCGTTTTTGAAGAAGTACGGACCGATAATTCCACCAGCCCATAAAGCGCACCAAACAGTCAGTTTTTCTGGATTTAACGGTGTTTCGACATACACTTGAGGATTATCTTCACTCCAAATGCGGCAGTTTTGTTTGTTGACGTAGCCATTCAACCAGAAGTGCGCTTCATCGCTAAACAAAATAAAATGGACGTAGTGCGCGATACGTATTCCGCACAGAACCATTATTTTCGAAATGAAATTGCACTATTTGCAAACGTTGTTTAGGCGTGAGTCGATTCAAGATGAATTGCCAAACCAAACTGAGAATAAATCACTTGACAGCTGTTAAATCGCCGTCTTGAACAGTAATGCCAACTTAAAGTTATATACCTCGAAAAAAACACCCGTTACTTGGTGAGTCATCATACGCAAATATTAACAAATAGTTATATGATAGAGGACGAATTTTAGACAAACTTTAAACTGTAGGTAAACATTTTAGGGGAAAAATTCCCTCAAGTCGTTAATTGTTTCCTCACAACTTCGCTTTAAATTGAGTGAATGCAATCGCTTCAAAGTCTTGGGGGAGTCTATACAGGGTGAGAACTTTTTAGAGGGCCACTACAGGAATATTGGAAAACCGTTAGAAAGACAGGGTGGCTTAAATTACAAAAAATTGCGTTATTTACGGATGAGTATGTTGGTGTGAACAGATCCGAAATATCTCCAATGGTTCCCGAGATATCTCGGAAAAACTGAAAATTGGGATTTTTTTTGTTCTGTATAACTCAGTTGTGTCTGGAGATAACTTCACGACATTTGGTTTATAGCCATTATCCAATAGAGATACTAACGTGTCTTCAGATTTTTTCTGTTTTCCATTGTTTCAGTAACGCGATAGTCAAGTGATGATTTCACATAACAACTCTTCAAATTTGCGTACCTAGACTCGATATTTTTGTAGAGTGTGAATTAATAGAAAACAGAAATTATCTCCAGAAACAAATGAGTTATACAGAAAAAAAGAAAATCTCGATTTTCAGTTTTTTCGAGATTTCTAGGAAACCATTGGGGATATTTTGTATCTGTTCACACCAACACACTCATCCCCAAATAATATTCTTTCGAAAAAGAGCAATACAAAAAATTGGTAACTTCGAGCAATAAAGCATAAATCTCAGATAAATTTCAGTATTAGCAGAGGCAATGTGAACAAAGCATCATACATTTCAACGTATGCTCTAAGAGCACAGATGAAAACCTCTGCAAAAACTTTTTTCCCGTATAAGTGTAGATATTTGTTTGTGCATTTGTTTACAAAATAAGCTAACATATATTTAATGGCTTCTTTTTCATCCAAACAAAAGACCGCAAACAAGTCCAGGAGCTGTGTTCTTGGATGTGGCCAACGCTTTTGATGAAGTATGGCACAAAGGACTGCTATAAAAACTGCTTGCGGCTGGTTTCCCACTCTCTATGGTCAAACTTGTAGCCTCTTACCTGCATTACCGCAAGTTTAGAGCCAGAGTTGAACGAGTACTGTCTTCAGAGAGGTCTCTTTCAGCCAGAGTGCCGCAAGGATCTCTGCTGTCTCCATTATTGTTTACAATATATGTATCAATTTCGGCATTTGACGAAAACGGAGAAAACCTCCATGGCACTTTAAGCTGACGATATACCGCAATTCTTGCCAGTTCGTGGTGTCCCAAAATGGTAACGAAGTACTTATAAGAAGCCAGCTACAGACTTAAATCTTGGTTTGCTCGATGAAGAATTGAAGTAAGCCCTGATAAGAATGAAACCGTTCTTTTCAGCTGAAAGAAGAAAGATCCCAAGGGCACGTCGTAATGTTTGGTAGGAGGATCGAATGGGAAATGGGTATCTGGGAGTGATACTTGACAAGTAGCTTACTTGGAAACCACACGTCAGCTGTAACGAAGGGAAAGGCAGCAGCGGCAGCGTTGCAACAGTTATTTTGAAAAAGCAGCAAAATGTCCTTTTCCAACAAGCTTCTTCTCTATAAGTGCATCATTCGGCTGGTCATGACTTACGCATGCTCGGCTTGGGGATACGGCACAAAGATCCATTTGCAGAGACTTCAAGTCGTGCAGACTGCAGAATACGATACTGAAACAAGCCGTAAATGCACGATGGTTTGTCAGCAAAGTACGGATACATGAAAACCTGCAAATACCATTCCTAGATGACCATCTAATAGACTTGAGCGTGAAGACCTTCAGTAAAATGAAAAATCACGCAAACCCTATTATAAGGAAGGCTTGCGACTATGAAGAAAAAATCCCTAGAAAGCATAAAAAAAAGATGGCACTTCCCTAAGAAGTGTGTGTTAAAGCCAAACTCCGAGTGGCACAGAAATTGTGTAATGATTACACAAACCTTCTGAGTAACATAGTGCAAACTGCTTGAGCATATCAAAATAGCTCACCAGAGGGGAATTATATTGAGATTGAGCAATAAAAGGCTAAAAGCCTATCTTCAAAAGAGAAATAAGTTCGAAGTTCTATTCCAAACCAAATATTTTCCATCTTTTCTTTTAGGTATTCATCAAGCTAATCAAGCCAAGAAGCTTGATATTTTAACCAATTACTTTACTTGAAAATCAAGCTCCTGATAAATTACACCCTTGAACTTGACTTGACTTAATATCAAGCGACTTGATATAACTTGGACAAAATAATTATCTTCAAATGATAAATAGATGTGTTTGATTTCGATCTCATAAGTTCATTCAAGAAATCTCCTATAAATCGAATGAATGAAATGACATGACGTTATGAAATAGACAAATTCCTGACTGAACCACGTGCTGACAGTTTATGGCTATGAATGAAAGAGTACGATATTTAAGTAGGAAGTTTATGACAAAATTCCAATTCTGCCAGTGGCGTAGAATTTGGAGAGGATCAATCAGCTGCTTGCTCCCATCTTACGCCTTTGGTAGTAGCCAGAAACGTTTATGGAGCATAATTTAGTAGGGATTATAGAACCTACACTTATTGCCGAATATGAAAATCATAAGTAAAATACACTGCTCAACAATTGATAGGGATCACTTACTTGTTCTAAATTTATTTCTGAAATATTCGCTCCAAGATTATAAATTTAGTCAGATATCAGAGTATTTTCAGTTGATAATATGGTTCACTTGAGAAAAGAATGAAAAAATGGAAAGTTGGAGAGAAAAAAAGACTTTATTAGGAACACTCAAAATTCTGTGTTTGAATAACATAAAAATTTTATGATGAAACCACAAGAAGGCTGAAGTTTCGGTTAAGCTAGTACCTAGTTGGTCCCTCACGAGCTCGTCTCAAGCATTCTACCCTACGAGGCATATTTTCGATCAAACGATTTATAAAATTTTGGGGCAAATTCGTCCAAATATCCCGTAAAGCGTTGAAAAGGTCCTCCAGGTTATTGATCGGTTGTTCTAAGGTTGACAATTGTCTAGACATCTCAGACCAGACATGTTCGATGCAATTCATGTCTGGAGAGCGAGCTGGCCAGTCCATCCTATCAATAGCATGAGTTTCTAGCGCTTCATTAACCAGACGACTACGGTGTGGACGGGCATTATCGTCAATTAAAATGAAATTCTCGCCCACGGCAGCCGCAAACGGAACAATTATGGGTTCAATAATCATATCGTGATATCTCTGGCTGGTCATGGTGGTGTTCTGCAGAACAACCAACTCTGTGCGTTGGTTCAAACAAATGCCTCCCCATACACATATAGAACCTCCGCCAAAAGCTGTTGTGGGTACCATAAACTGTTCTGCATACCTTCGACCTCTTTCCCTCCAAGCAAGAATACGTCCATCGGAGTTGACCAAACGAAATCTAGACTCATCCGTAAATAAACATCGGCTCCAATCTTCAAGTGTCCAATTGCGGTGCTCCTCAGCCCATTGCCGTCGATGAACCCGGTGTTCCCTATTCAAACGGGGATGTTGTACCCTCCTACGTGCTCTCAAACCACGAACATGTAGTCGTCGTCTTACAGTCTGGTTCGAAATTAGAACTCCTGTTGCAACTCTCAGGGGACTCATATCCATAGACAGAAGGACGAAACAATGGGACCATTTCAAAGGGATACTGAACAGACTGGATGAAAGGATGGCTGAGGTTGAAACTGTGTTGATTGAGAAGTACGAGAGAGAAAGGTTGCAAGCCATGAGAACTTTTGACGCTGTAGATGATTTGAAGAAGGTCCTACTGCCACAAATCGTTGACGAACTGAAGAAGGAGATACTTGAAGCAGTATGTACCAAATATTAACATTTTTACTTGTACATTATCCCTTATTTTGGCTTGTCAAGGATCATATCCTCAAAATAAAAAAGGCTTCTCCGCTCATTATCTTATTTTCAGCTTGCACAACAAAAGAAGAACGACAAACCGCCACCTCCACCACCTGCACCAAAACCAGAAATAACCAAGAAAGATCTCGATAGCATAAAAGAAAGTATCAATAAGAAAGTTGACAGCATCCAAGAATCGATTTCAAAATTAGAAAAGGAGTTTAGAAACGTCAAATCAGACAAGGAAACATGTTCCCAACTCAATAAGAAAGCAAACGATACCTTAAGCAAAATACAGGATAAAGTTGAGGATGAAGAGAAAGTGTTAACGAAGTTTTCCAAAAAACTTGCAGAATTTAAAGATAGCTGCAAAACTGATGAAATACAAATGAAGGAGCAAACCAATTGGCAAAAGAACTTCTCGAACTGTAAGTATGCCTCTTATTGTCTAAAATAAGGTCAGGTTAGGATAGATTCCGTTATAAACTAATCTTATCAAACTAATAAGCTAACACACTTCTCCAAATATTTCTAAAACTGATCAAGGTAGGAACCCATAAAGAAGTGAAATAAGTTCAAGTTAAATCAATCAGATAACGCATAGATGAGAATAATTACTCCAAGCTTCATTTCATTGTACTCGAGATGAATTCCAATTCTACTTAGCCCTTTTTATTTCTTCATTGGGACTTGAATGTATAGAAATTAAAAACTTGAATCTGATAACAAATAAATCCTAAACATGCATGAATTTTCATTAATTTACTTTACAATACATAACAAAAATTAATCACCACATTAAATTGCAATAACTAAATAAAAATGTTAACTTTTTGTATACTCTTTAAATCAAAACTAAAAGAGAGAGAATAATTGAGAGAAATCCATTTCAGCTTTGACAGAGCACAAGGAACATCTTCAAGACCTCATAAATGATTTGAAAAATGTCTCCAAAAAACTGGATTCGCTCCCACAAAACGAAGATTTGGAAAAAATAGCAAACAACACCAAAAATATCGTAAAGGAAATCAATCAAAACACCGATGCCAGAGCTCAGGTTATAATTGAAGACGTCGACTATAAGACAAAAGACTTGAAAGATAAACTAACGAAAGATCATGAAGATTTGGTGAAGTCCATTGAAGAATTGACTAACATAACCGACACTCTGGGGTCAGAGTTTGGTGACAATGTAGAGGAAATCAAGAATAGCATAAAGTCGATAAAGAAAGTAGATGAGGTGATGGTGAAAACTGCTGATAATGTTTTCGATACCAAGCGTAGGTTAGAATACGGCGTTCATCAAATTCTAGGTGAAATGGGCCAACTGATGAAGACTGCTACCAATGATATATCAACCACTGTAGCAGAAAGGTAATAATAATTCTAACTTTTCCTCATTATATGCAAATTATACTGCAATAGTCACCATGCTCCGCTATGGAGATGGAAGGTTTATAAGGCAGGGACATTGTGAGCCATACTGATGATTCCATCAGTGTTCCCGGAATTAAAAACAAATTTGACTAAGAACTCTTTGCCAAAAAGATCAAATGAAGAGTTTCATGAGAAGAGATGAACATAATTAAAGTTCCTAAGTACACTGCTCAACAATTGATAGGGACCACTTACTTGTTCTAAATTTATTTCTGAAATATTCGCTCCAAGATTATAAATTTAGTCAGATATCAGAGTATTTTCAGTTGATAATATGGTCCACTTGAGAAAAGAATGAAAAAATGGAAAGTTGGAGAGAAAAAAAGACTTTATTAGGAACACTCAAAATTCTGTGTTTGAATAACATAAAAATTTTATGATGAAACCACAAGAAGGCTGAAATTTCGGTTAAGCTAGTACCTAGTTGGTCCCCCACGAGCTCGTCTCAAGCATTCTACCCTACGAGGCATATTTTCGATCAAACGATTTATAAAATTTTGGGGCAAATTCGTCCAAATATCCCGTAAAGCGTTAGAAAGGTCCTCCAGGTTATTGATCGGTTGTTCTAAGGTTGACAATTGTCTAGACATCTCAGACCAGACATGTTCGATGCAATTCATGTCTGGAGAGCGAGCTGGCCAGTCCATCTTATCAATAGCATGAGTTTCTAGCGCTTCATTAACCAGACGACTACGGTGTGGACGGGCATTATCGTCAATTAAAATGAAATTCTCACCCACGGCAGCCGCAAACGGAACAATTATGGGTTCAATAATCATATCGTGATATCTCTGGCTGGTCATGGTGGTGTTCTGCAGAACAACCAACTCTGTGCGTTGGTTCAAACAAATGCCTCCCCATACACATATAGAACCTCCGCCAAAAGCTGTTGTGGGTACCATAAACTGTTCTGCATACCTTCGACCTCTTTCCCTCCAAGCAAGAATACGTCCATCGGAGTTGACCAAACGAAATCTAGACTCATCCGTAAATAAACATCGGCTCCAATCTTCAAGTGTCCAATTGCGGTGCTCCTCAGCCCATTGCCGTCGATGAACCCGGTGTTCCCTATTCAAACGGGGATGTTGTACCCTCCTACGTGCTCTCAAACCACGAACATGTAGTCGTCGTCTTACAGTCTGGTTCGAAATTAGAACTCCTGTTGCAACTCTCAGTGATCTATTGAGCCGGGTAAGTGGGATTTCTCCTAGCATTGAGGATCAAAAGACGATCTTGGGCAGATGTTGTACTGCGCTGCCGACCTCCCCCATGAACATAAGCTACTGAGTCGTTTTGGATGAACCTATTCCATGCCCGACTCACGACACTTTGCGAAACATTCAGTTGATCAGTGCAGTTTTAGTGTAGGGGCATAAATATTTATTAATTTCGAGATAAAACACACTGAGTATCAGACAGGTGACCTATTTCATATAGGTAATTTGTGCTAAATCTTCGTATTTTCGGCTCAAGATTCTATATAGTTGACATATTCCCAATTACCCTGTAGAAGATATATTAAAAAAATTTCCTCCGATTACAAAGGATAGTAATTTGAAGGGAAACACATTCAGAACAGAAAATTATATGAAAGACTCTCTCACCTTTAGTCTTCTCCTAAAATTTTTCGCATCAATTTAGAAACAGTCTCTTTATTGATCGTAGACAAAAAAATTTGAAATTAGAGGAACCTTATGAGACTAGATTGATTGATAACGCTAAACAAACATAAAAACTTCGGGATAGTATCACCAGTAGGGTCTTCCTGAGGGATCAAAGGACTCTATAACGAGGAAACCCGAATCAAGGTCAAGATCAGATTTCCTTGTTGAGTGCCCAATAGTGCGTCATTTTAGATAGCAATCGATACGTCACAGACAGAATAATCTGGATAATACGTCTCCCTTGTTTTCACCGTGTAGTTTCCACTTTGTTTTCGTTTTAGCAGGAAAAACAGATGGAGGCTCATTTACTAAGAGGAAGCTTTTTTCTTTCCAATGGATCGAATTACAGATTGAAGGTTCACGATGGGGTCAAAGCTCATTAATCTAGAGCGTGTAGACCTAGAGAATGAACACGGTAAGTACATAAACGGACAACATTGCTTCCGCGGTTTTTTTTTTCAAATTCGAGGCTTTATTGCAAAAAACTGGTTTTACATGTATGATTCAAAGTATTGTCCATCGCTGGCTACTACTTTCTCCCATCTTTCGGGTAGCGTACGAATCCCGCGTTGAAAAAACTGGTCATCTTTCGAAGCGATCCACGAATCGATCCAATTTTTTTACTTCTTCATACGACCAGAAGTGCTGGTCAGCAGGACATGTGCCATTGACTGAAACAAGTAATAGTCCGAGGGAGCAACGTCTGGAGAATATGGGGGTGGGGTAGGACTTCCCATTTCAAAATTTCCAAGTATGTCTTGACCACTGCATGGCTCATGCTGTAAAATCTGCACTTGACCATATCTCTCGTTGTATTGCGGACGTTTGTCTCAAACGCATTAATTGCGTTCGATAACGATCGCCTGTGATTGATTCAGTCGGTTTTCACAACTCATAATACACTACGCCGAGCTGGTCCCACCAGATACTGAGCATGACCTTGGAACCGTGAATATTCGGTTTGGCCGTCGACGTGGAAGCAAGGCCAGAATATACCCATGATTTTCTGCGCTGGTGATTATCGTAATGAACCCATTTTTCGTCTCCAGTCACAATGCGTTGCAGAAATCCCTCCGTCTTTGCCTCGCAAGCAGCTATTCACAATCAAACAAACGCCGTTCAACATCTCTCAGCTTCAACTCGTACGGCACTCAATTTCCTTGTTTCTGAATCATTCCTATGACTTTCAGGCGTTTTGACATGGCTTGTTGCGTCACTCCCAATGATCCTGCCAATTCTTGTAGCGTTTGACACGAGTCTTGATCAAGTTATGTCTCAAATTCTGCATCTTCGAAAACCCTCTCTCTTTCACTGCCTTGCTGGTCTTCGATGTCAAAATCGCCGTTCTTGAAACGTTGAATCCATTGTGAGCACGTTCTTTCACTAATAGTGGCCTCACCATAAGTATTTGAGAGCGTTAGATGAGCCTCAGCCGCAGATCTCTTCATATTGAAGCAGAAAATTAAGACCTCTTCCTCCTTTGGCTTGTAAGCTGATATGTTTAATCGATAATAACTTTAATATGCAGACATATGTCGACTAATATTTCGATGATATCTACGATCTATTTATTTCGACTACCACTTACCGCTACAGCCATCTATTAAAAAACGGCGGAGGCAAAGTTGTACACCTAATATTTATCACTCAACACATTGCCATTGGTCAGATTTGAATTTTACACCAATCATAATTGGAATGTGAAACGTATATACTGGGTGAATCATTTACACTTTTTTCCTTCAATCTTTTTAACCGGACTGAATCGAAAAAAGTGATCTCTTATTGATCCGGCAGCAAAAAGTGTTTCTTTGACCTAAAGAGTCATGAATCTTTTTTGAAATATAAGTCAAAGACTCATCTTCAATATATCCCGGGAATTTGAGGCATTGCTACCAACCTCCATGCCTTTCGTAGGCGAGGGATTAAATGACCTTTTATTGTCAACTTTTGTTTTTGAAATACTATGAAGCTATTTTTTTTAAATTTTCAAAATTTCATGATGTGATAAATATTGACGATGACGTGGCCAAAATAATAAAATAGGTACATTAGATCTTTGAGTGACTTCAAGGCTTTTTGGTTAAAATCGGGTGGCCACCCTGCAAAAGACGCTATCTGAGGAGCGCCTGATCATCTATGCAAGCTGCAACACAACAAACTTCTAATGAAATATTCAAAATTCAATAACTACAGAACTACGATCAAACAAGGACTTCAGGGTGAAAAACTTTAGCATTATCGAATCATTGCCCTGATATTATTTATTCCATTCAGCTTGAAATTCAAAAAATACATACATTCAGTCTGATTGAGAGCAAGCTGTTTACTAGAATATGCCCGAAAAATTGAATAACTATTGTTCATGTAGTCGGAAAATGACGATGGAAAATTGTGCCCTCCAATTTGATGGATGGCTCTGGAACCTTTTTTTCTAACCTCCCGATATCTGTTTTAGAGTATTTTTCAAACATAATAGTGTTGTTTTTATTGCTCACAGAAAAATTTATTTCCTGATTACTGACCTGGAATTTCGAAAAGAATTCTTTTTCACAAAACTCGAATTTCTTTATTTTTAATGAAATTTTGAGGTTTGATGTTTTTTATCTGCACTTCTAAGCCTCCGGGAGGAGCCTTGGGTTTATTTATAGTATTTCAAATATTCCTTTTCTGAACCGAATTTGAATTGTTGATTCATCCATTTTAGTAATTTTATAAATAAAACACATAGATGAAGTAAAAGATTTCTAATATATATATTCAAACTTAATAGACGATAATAAATCCATAACTAAATCACATTTTATTTATACAGGTTCTAGGGAAACTGGCGATAGTGTTCTCGTTATATCTATGAAAATAAACTTAAATCGAGATAGTCGAACAATTCAAAGCCCAACAGTTATCAACAATTCACAATGAAAATTTACAACTCTCTGATAGCTTTTACTCTTTCAAATAATCCTACCTTGTGATCCAATATCTTCATTTTTAGAAAAAATATACTTTAGAAGCATTTTTAAAACCTAACAAGTGACGAAGGAACTCGAGACTGATATAGATAAAATATTATCCTCCGTTCATCAGCTTTTCCAACCTCACTTTAAGCGCTAGTTTCTCTTCCCTTATATCAGCTAATTCTTGACTTAATTCCTGGCACAGTCTCAACAGAACAGTATTTTCTTCTTGCATCTTTTGGAACACATCCCATTTCAGTTTTTCTTCGTTCGATATGGGACTTTCCCTTCCTTTATTTGGCTTCCTATACACCTCAAAAGCTCCGTGTCTTCTGGGACCCGCTTCTTCTGTACTTTCCGGCACCGAGAACTGCGCAAACAATTTTTTTCTCTCGGCTTCATACACACTACCAGGGAACACACCCTCTTGGACATTCTCATATTTCTCGAACTGATCGAAGTTGGCAAAGGAAACTTCTGCGTCTTGATTATCTGTTGGGGCCGCTACAGCTTGGTCGCCTTCTGATTTTTGATTGGTCAGCTTTTTTGACGGATTAATACTGGGACTGACCCTAGGAGGTACAACTGGGACTTTAGTCAGACGATTCAAATCCAGTGAAGAGCTTCTGCCATGAGTCTTAAATGATCTAGGAGGAGGTGGTGGTGGTTTATCCTTCTTTGGCGGTGGAAAAGCGGGTAAACTCACTGGGCCTTCTTCGAAACTATTTTGATTAGTGGGCGGAGGTGGGATGGCGCCTTTTCCTACAATCTTCTTAGGTTGTGGCCTCTGAATAGCACTGTTTTGAGTTTGGGAATTGACGTTGGTTAAATTCGAATTATGTCCTACTGTCAAACTATTACTATCTGAAAACAATTTCGGACTTGGTCCATCCACAATCTCTCTGGGTTCCTCATTCGATGTTCCTGGATTTTCTGGTGTTAATCTTAATGCTTTCGGATGCAAAATTTTCGGATCTTTATCCAGGGAAACTTTCTGAAAATCGAAGTTGACAGGCTTGGGTCCAGGCGATGAAATGGAATTTGTGGGGCTTTCAACGAACTTGGTCCATTCTTTGGCGGTTTCTTTTGATGATGGAAGAGCTGGTGGTGATAATATTGGTTCAGTTTCTGGACTTGGTGACTTCGGTTGATCAGTATTTCCTGGTATCAAACCTGAAATTGATAATAAAGGTCACAAATTTTGGTTATTTTTGGGTGAAATATTATTGGCAATATATCAAAATCTGTTCGATAGCTTCTGAGTAATACCAATATAAAATTTTATTTTCTCAATAATCAGAAAAAAAACCCTTACAATCAAAGTGAAATTCAGATATTAGTTGCAAAATAGTTCATGCAAAATTCGGTGAAGATTGTACCAATATTTGAGAATCTGTCTGTAAGTTTTTACTGAAATTTTGCATGAACATTAAGTAGATATATATAAAAAGTTATCCAAACCTATCAGCTATGTAAAATATAGCATGTACAAGTTTAAGTATATGTTTCTTTTGAGATTTATGATCTAATAACCCTGTGAACTACAGAATATCTTTTGGATAAATGATTGATTTGTTTTGAATTTTTTCAGCTTGATGTAGTTTATGGCTAGACGCATCAATATTTATTTTCGAAAAATCTGTAGATATCAATAAAACTATGGATTTTATCCAAAATAGGCAAATTTGAAAGCATAATGTTCTTCTTCTCTTATATGTTGCTGATATAAAACAGCTATGAAGGAGAAAAATAAAATCTTCCAAGTATGCATCTATTTTTTTGAAGTTCTTTTTAGTTTTCCAAAGAAAATAGTTTCAAAAGAGTGGTAAATGGTCTTGAGTTGACAGTATGTTCTTACAGTTTGAAAGTTCACAAGTGAAAAAATAACATAAATACGAATTTGAACTAGAGCATAAGCTCCCGACTACACTTCAATGTTTTTTGCATTGTGTCATTATCATTATTGAAGCTATGAGAAGAGCTCAATTTTCTTAAACTAAAAAACATAATAATACAATCAGTACAACAAAAAAAAAATATTCCTATATGCGATCATATAAACATATTAAATTGTATCTCTTTTTCTCATTTCTTTTTTACCTGAATTGATGAACCTGTATATAGAGACAAGTAGAGAATATATCAAAATAGTAATAACAGTTCTTTCTTGAAGGAGTCAAAATGCCATTGACTTAAAATACAATATTTGCATTTTGGATTGAAATTATATAAATAATTGATCTATGGATTTTTTTATCGAAAGTTGAGTCGCTTTTTATATTATTACTAATATGTTTACTCAATTTTTAATTTCATACCTGGCGGTAAAATATCCGGTATCTCAATATTATTCCTCTTCAACACAACCAAATGCATGGCGGTCATGAATTCTTGTAAACTCAAGGCTCCATCTTTTGTAACATCAGCTAGCTGCCATATTTTCCTCAATGTCTGTACTGGTAAGCGTGATTTTTCAAAGAAGGTCCTGGCCACTGGTCCGGGTAGCAGTGCGGTTAGGTCTGATTGCAAGGTCTTAAACTGTTTTATATAGTATGTACATTGCTCAGGTGTAATAGTCCAAACATCATCTAAAACTTCAGTCTCATCTTCACTGCTATGTTTGTCAGACAATTCCTCTTCTGTACCTGAATAATTAAGAGGGATGAATAAGAAATTTTGTAAAATACGACTACTGAAAATGTCTTGAATAAAATTTATGTTAAATATGATATTAATAACCCAATAAGAATTTCCTTAATTACAATTATTGCAGGTTGAAATTTCTTCCCAAAAAACTTTTATGCTTCACTAATATCAGGCCTTTAAATAAAAGAATTGTTAGAGTCACAAAAATTATACAATATTCAATTCACAAAGAATTATCATGAAGGTTGTAAACCTTTTCAATAGATCCCTCTATTCTATTGTTTTGTTATAAGTTCTTTAATCTTTTAATGGTCAGGATTTTTCTCAGAATTTTCTACCTTCTACCTTAGATTCCAATAAATCAATAAATGTCGATTAAAAGCATTAGACAGTTGTTCTTGAAAATAAAATAATATTTAAGAAAAAAATTGAATAATCTCTTAAACATCAAATGATTTGACCTTTCACATTGTGGTCTTAGTGAACCATTAGTTCAAGATAATCAGAAATTAAATAAAGCTTCTACATTGTATGCATCATCAATAAACAAAACTAGGTACTTTTTTAATATTTAGGAAAAAATCTTAAATCCTCTTAAGAGTATAACAGTAATCTGGAATAGATTCAGATAGTTTCCTATCAATGCTAATAGAAAAAATGAGTGAATTGATTTTCAAGAATATTTTATGCAAAAATTCAGTATAAAAATAAAAAAGCAATGATAATATGACTGAAAATTAAATAAATGAAAGATAAATATCACAATTAACTCTTAAAAATTCACTTTACCCAATTATTATTGGCATCTGGGGCATGAAAATGATATAAATTCAAGGAAAATAGTCCAATGTTGAATAAACTACATGCTTAATGAATTCAATGATACACCTTGCGAGCATATGATATTAACTTAACAAACTAGATGAAGTAGAAATTCTAACTGAAGAAATGGCAATATGTATTTATATTTTTATTTCAGAAGCACAGGTTTAAAACTATACATAAAAAAATTCAATGGGACAATTGCAAAGATTTTAGTAATCTCTGAAAGCATAAACAGAATTCAAATTGACACAGAATTTATCAAAAAGAAAATATTGAGATAGAGTTTTGTGCTCAAGCAAATCAACATTGGTTATAAAGTTTGAAATATTCAACAATGAAGTTGAATGAAAAATTGAAGTTGGTTTCATGTGAACAGTGATTATAATAAAAAATTTTCTGGCTTTTAGGAGTTCATATTGCTATAACTTATCAGCAGTATGATAATGAAAAACTTGATTCTTCATTAAGTTTCTTAACAGATTTGAACTTACCCAGTAGTTGTCTTTGCTCCTCAGAAATCAATCCTTGCCAACCTCTTCCAGCCCAATTCCTATCTTGTACACTATTTGTTGGTGTTGGACTATCTGAAGTTGTACTTGAAACTTCTGGAGATCCATTTCGGTTCAGACTTAATGTATCACTATCAAATTCCGAGTCAGTACTGGTAGTATCTATGTGTTCTCTATATACATTCAAATCATTACTCAGTTCTATCAAATCAGGAATGGGGCTCTCATTTCCTAAGTTATTCCATGTAAACTTTGGCAAAGGCAAATCTATATTGGCTGTTATTATCTCACTACTCAGACTTCTGCTTGACTGATAGGCTGCCACTAACTTGAGAGCAGAGAAAAACTGTTTCCTACTTAAACTAGTTGTGGATTGATTCCAACATATTATTTCAGATATCTGGAATGAATAACAACTATTTGAAATAATGATTATTGATATAGGGGAATAGAAACTAATCAAGAGTACTCAAATAGACCATTAGGTTTTGTATGAAACTCAGATGTCTGATTTAAATTTCTGAAGTATATCACAATAAACGTGAATAATGTAAATAATTCGCAATAATAATTTTGCACAAACTATCATCAGATATTTACGAATATCTTAAATTACAAAAAACGAAATATAATTAAATATAATATTACGGAATTAATTATAATATACTTTTATTGTAGACAATATAAGCAGTATTATTCAAGCCGAAAATGTAGCTTTTTACCTCATCTATTACATGTTCAGGTACATTTCCAGACCTTATAAGTTCAATAGTTTTTAAAACAGAAGCTTTTCCTGAGCTCTCTTCGTCACATAATAAAAAAATATCAGAAAAGTATCTCTGTAAAGTTTCCGACAACTGCAGCTCTTCCATTTTTGATTTTGACTTATACTACTGAATACTGACATTTGACACGAAATGTCTACAGCAATCCTATCGCCACGGGTTACTTTTGATCTACTGTTCAGATAAACTAAAAACTCTTTTGACAATGCAGAAAATAAGGAGAATGTATTTTTCACCAGAGTTCAGAATTCAATTCAAAAATTGTGATATAAATATATTAAAATATTCTCAAGAACATTTTAAAACTTACATGACATTATCATAAACGTGTTGTGTTTATCCCTTTATTTTTCATGTTTCATTACATTTCTGAAATAAATTCTTTTTTTAATATATATCAGTAGTTTTTGAATTATCGGAATTACTACCATAATTATTCAAACAATATATTGAATTTTTTAAAAAGTAGTTTAAACGATCCAACCGTTTTTTGGGAAACACAGGCTATTGTGCAGTTTCCCTCCATTTATCATATGTGCGTATTTGCGTAATAATTCAAATTTCGGATAATCGTTTAAACAAATTGGTGTTATGTTTTTTTTCTGATTGTGTATGTTTTTAATGGAACTTGGTGAGATACGTAAGTTTCAATTACTTCAATTTAGATCTGAATACTATCATTAATGATAATTATTTATAAAAGGTACAAGTACTTTCTGTGGATACGTGACTTGTTAGATTGTACATTTCTTTTATTTTCTTTCGAACTTTATGTTAGGATATATCTTATTTTTCATAATGTAATATCATTCCTAAGTAACAAAATATTCATCATTGATCATTGGGGATTGAAAAAGATATAATAAGCTACTCGTATCATAATGCTTTAGAAGTATAAACCTTTGAATGAAAACATAAGTGTAAAGCAGGTAAATACCAAACTTAACATAATAAATTTGGTTTTTATAATAGTTAAGTTATATAAATCAACTCCATACAGGTTCGGCCTGTGGTACCTATGGAATATTAATTTTCTACAATATAAAAAAATACATATATAGGTACCTTATCACAACTTATAGTACCTATTTGTTTTTTCTATTCATTCTATTTCTTTCGTGAAAAATGTTTCAAATCCTAGTGGAAAGATTCTTGATTGTTTCTGTCTCTACTTGACGGAAATTCATCCTTATATAAGTAAAACACTCAGAAAACTAATATATAAATTTATATTCAGGTGTTCCTGAATTTTGGAGGTACAAACGAAATTTACAGATACTTCGGATCATTTTACGGTATACCCATTATACTGAAAAAAATCCTATTAACATGTACCCGCAAACGCTTTTGTTAAAGTTTGATTTTTTCTCATAGCACCTTCCCTTCACAAGATATAAAACTTGAATTTGGCATTGATAGGTATTGCAATTAAAGTTTTCATTATGTGATATGCAAATCTACAGGTTGAATTTTTATGGAATAGTGCTCGCTTCTTTCCTCAAGAATTATTTTTTTTGGTGCACCACTCTGGTAGTAAATGTAAAAGCACTACACTTTTTGGTGTCTTGTAGTTTTAATAGAAATTAAATGACAGTTTTTATTTCCACTTTTAATTACGTAATACAACAATTGTTTCACTACATAGTACCTAGCTTCTTCAGATATTTCACATTTTTCAATAACTTACATTTATGAGTGATATAGATAACTATAGGGTACATTGGGTAGGTATACAAGGTATTGACAATGGATTTTGGCAATTCCCGCAATAAATGGTTACAGAAAGAGTCCGTTCACTCGTTCAACAATATTCCAACTTTATTGTATCGGTTTATTTTTAACGCTTCTAGGAAGGTTGGACCATAATTTTTATTATCAATAATTAAAATTTCGAAATTTTGGTTGAACTTATCTCCTAAATCTAACGAGTTATTGGAATATGCAGAATTATTCTTACTAACTCTTCAGATGTTTATTAATTCTAATTCCAAAAGATCTGCCTGTTTGTCCCACATATATTTTTTGGCAATCATTACTAGTTAACTTATACACTCCTGATTAATTATCTTTTGATATAGTGTCTTTGTTATTTTTGATAAATTAACCGAGATTTGAATTTGTTCTAAATGAAATTGTAGTTTTGTCGTAGGTATGTGCTACCGATTAAAAAAAAAACTTTAAACAATTCTTTAGTAACCATCGAAATTATTATCTATAAAGATCCAGTTAGTAAGATGTGATGAATAAATTAATTGTAAGTTTTGGTACTCATTTACTCAATCCGAATATTAATAAATATTCGATAAACTGGTCTAGGTAATCATCACACAAAAGTAGGATTACAAGAAACTCCCTGTATCTTGAAAACAAAACGTTTTGAATATAGGACTTTTTTTCTTAAAATTATCCAAGGGATCTCTCATTTTCCTTTGTTCCTTCAATTTAGGAACTATATCAATGAAATGGCATTTGATATGGAACATGCCAGTGGCGTACCCAGACGGGATAAAGAAAAAAATCAAATTTTCCTTCTTTTGAAGAAATTTTTCAAAGAATTCTGCTTGCTCATAATAAAATTGAGATATATAAGGTTGTTACATATAATGAATATTCCCCCTCTGGGGGTATATCCCCCTCCCTTGGGTACGCCACTGGAACATGCATATATGGATATGTATCTTACAAGAAAATAGTTTAATTGTCGCAGTCAATCAAGTATAATTCCAAATCAACGTTCAATTATTTTCTGCCAATAAAAGTTTCTGGTTATTTTGGTGTTTTCTATAAACTGTTTTCACTGGTGCAGCTAAAGCTCCAGTTTTTAAATTTTTTCTTATGTTTAAAAACTCCATGCTCTTTTTAGTGTCTGATGAAATAGTTGCAAAGTGTCCTATTTGCTCGCCTATTTGAGTCCCACACTTGGAATAATTTCGGTTCGATAGTCTTTCCATTAAAATATTTACCATAATAAAAAAACCTCACCAATTATACAATTTGAATAACCCGCTCTATGAAATTGACATAATTTGGTTTTCAACACCACCTCTACATATTTTGGAAAAGAATGTCTGTGATTGGCTGAAAGTGTAGAAAGGGGCGTATTCAAATGAAACTACCCCATAGTGCACCCTTACCATATTTTGGGCAAGTCCCGCCCTTCTGTAAAATATTGTCTATCCGTGTCGGACGGAAGCTCTCTGAAATCTGAATGAAGAATGAACATTATTTATTTTTTGTTGGTTCAAAGAAATCGTAAAAAAGTTGAAATATAATTAATTCATTGAAATATTTGGATATCGTAAAGTGTCGGTGGTGAAACGGTTCAAACACGGTGAATTTTAATCTAGACGTCTTCCAATAGAAAAAGGATTTTGATGCATCAGGTATGATACAAAAAACTTAGAAGTTTAACGCAGAATTAACTTGAAACCTATATTGCGCCTTTGTTTTTTATTTTATTCAAACCGTCCTGAACTGAAATAAAAATATGAGCAGTCTTATTTTCAAAAAGTTTTCAGGATTTTTTTCCTTTTTATCTCATACTTAACGCTTCAAAATATTTTTCTTCAATTTATAAGCAGTTTGCCCGGTTTAAAAAAAATATTCTCCCCTAATTGTTTTCAAACATTGCTCAAATTTTTTTATACACATTCTAAAAAATAATACCAACACATATAGTGAGTTATTTATTTATTTTTTCTCAAATTTTACTCCACTTGAACATACAATCATTGTTCAATTTGAATTCTTCAAAATATTTTTTGAATTTAAAATACCTTCGAGAATTTTGTCAAGCAATCTGCTTCTAATTTTCGGTTCATTCGAATTTATACCCAGCTTGATATGCGCTGAATGTTTTCACTATCTATTAAGGAAGAAAAGACAGAATTTTTTATTAAATTGATTGAAAAATTATACAATTTTGTCATTATCAAAAATAAAGACCAGAATGCTGCTATTCTGTTTCAAAATTTAGAATTTACATATTTCTCAATAATTTAATTACGCACAAGTAAATATTTCGCGAAATAAAGATTATTATTATTGATTTCTGTCTGATGCTATGTTTTCGAACATTATAGGATATACTGCTTTTTATTAATACTTGCAAGAGTTCTATATGCTGAAATTTCGAAATTGGCAAACATAAATTCTGTTTTTCAATTCTTATTCAACTTATTCTTTATTTCCAAATCCGTGATATGTAATTTGGAAATATGTACTTCAACAACCACTATTAATTTTCGAACATGTACCTCTACCCTGTATTATGTTTATTGTTTACATACATATGCAATTGCCTGATATAATATGAAATATCGTAAAGTAACTTCACTTTCTGCAATAATCAGAAAAATTCAGCCCGAATTAGGTATTACTAATTTTTCTCCAAATTTCCGCTGTTCAGAGTTAAATTCCCAAATTCTGCATCATTGACAATGGCGCTCAGCCTCAGCGTGACCAGATTGGCGTATGGTAAATCTACTAAATTTTTTAATCGCCTTTCGGCCAACGCCAATCAACGCTAATCAATTTTTGAGATTTTATTTTTCACGACCTTTTTATCCGTTTTCGTATGTATTTTGTTCAAACAAGTAGTTCATTATTTTCGACTATAGTCTAAAACTAAGGTCACATAAGTGGATAAATAAGATTTTTTTCCTATCAGAAAAGATTTTACCGATTTGTGTTTCTTCTTCAGAAATTACTCATTTCCGTAAAAGCTTTTTTCCCAAATAATAATAATAATGATGTTCATTCAAAATAAACGTAAATACAAAAAAAACTAAATACAAAATTCTTTGAATATCAGTGTTCGAGGTACTAGATACAAGAAACTTTTCTAAATTTAATCTGAACGACTAATAAAAAAAATACGTTTTGCGGAAAATATTCAAAGATCCTTCTATACAAGATAAATAAGAATCAAGTTTATAAGTAGGATTTCAAGTAACAAAAATTATTATAATAATTATTTTTCAATTCAATACTAACTTTCAGAATTAGAATTAGTCAATTCGATTAAAGATCATCAATATTTCTGATGGTGTTTTTGATTTGCTTTCAACAGTTGAACATATGCTCCCGTAGTCTCATCTTACAAAATGATATGAATCTAAACAATTTAGTTGATTGAGAATACAAGGATACGTAAAAATTATGTATTAACTAAAGGTAATAGAAAAAACGATTCTGTAATGTGAAATGAATATCTATAAATTTGAAATATTCAGCCACTCTAATTTGTCAATGAAATTCCAGTTACACAATTTTTTTCCGCTTAATAGAATACAAAATGTGAGGTAATGGTATATTTTCAACTGAAGTTTTTACACCATCTGTTTTAAATGAGATACTTTTCGGAGAAACCATCACCTTTCTTAGTTATTCTCAGCCGATAGCCACCAAAGAGGTTTTATGATTTTACTATGTTTATGTACGTTCTTCTCGAAACGCGTAGAACCTCAATGAACAATGAATTGATTCATAGGAACAGAGTAGATATCCCAATTCGAAAAACCGTCTCGGTTAGATTTCTAAAACTACTTTTGCTTACCAAAATCTGATTTCTTCCTACTAAAAATTTCATGGAAATGCGAAAAAAATCTGGTCCCACTGATGGGGCTCTCTTTCAAGAATGCATCACATTTTATGGCGGTCCCTTTCAAATAAATAGAAGAGAACTGGAATTGCCAAATTCGAGAAATTTTACACAGGGTAATATTATTCGAAAAAGGTTCCAATATGCAGAATGATCTTTATGGCCGCTCCATTACCAATAAATCTGGGCATTTCCATATAAGGTATAAGGATTACAGCACTGAACTGCAGGCGTTTCGTGAACCGTTTCATCAGTCAACCTTCGTCTCTCAGATAAATAAACAAAATAAACGGTCCAATTGGAATTATCGAAGGTACACTCAAGAACCAAACCTATTCTAATTTCCAAGCAGGTCAGGGATACCTAGTCTTCACCTATACACGCATCTATTCTCTTCTTATCACAATAACGCTTCGGTTTGCTCTGAAAATAACCGTGAACACCGCAAAATCTCATTGCAGATTATATTTGGGTTTTTTGAATTACGCAAAAACGTTCCGTCTTTTTTATAGCGTCGCCGTCGCCTGTAATACAGTTTTGAATTCGGTTATCAAAGTGTGACAACGGTTAGTGAATTAACATAACTATAAGATACTACGTTTTTCCAGGTTGTGTTGTGATTTTCCTGCAATCATGAACGAGGTAGATATGCAACTTGCTAGGGCTATGGTAGCTGAAGAAAAACAGAGATCGGCTTCTAGTACTCCTGGAGGTAGTCCTCTCCCTATGAAGAAAACCGTCATTTCGCAAATTCTGGAAAAAACTAAGGCATTCAGGTATGTTTATTTATATTTCCTCCAACTATTTTTAGAATTCAAGGTTGATTGGAGACGTATACAACTACCTAAGTTATGCCTGACGCCTCGTAACATCCAAGAGCCCGGGTAGCTCAGTCGGTAGAGCATTGGACTTTTAATCCAAGGGTCCAGGGTTCAAGTCCCTGCTCGGGCGGTCTTTTTGTTTTTATTATATCAAATTCATCTGTTGTGTATAATTCAGAGCTTTTTTTCGCTGTTTATTGGTATTTCCGAATCTTTATTAAAATTTGGCTGTTTTGGTTCAAATGAAATAAGATATTTAATATTTTCCGTCGAATTTCGATAGTGCATGGAAATAACTGAATAATATATTCTATCGATAGTTTCATCAATAAAAAAAATGTCTAAGTCCTAAATTTTGATATGGAAAACATAAAACGTATATTTTCCAGATTATTCTATGTCTATCTCAAATTAATGATCTTCCTTATATTGAGCTTTGAAATCCTGATTTGTACACACCTTCGGTAGCTCAGTTGGTAGAGCGGTGGACTGTAGAGGTATTGAATTGTTGACATCCATAGGTCGCTGGTTCAAATCCGGCCCGAAGGAAACTTTTTTTTTCGTTGATTCAATTAAAGCACCATATCTTCAACCTTATTTCATTATATTTTCTTGAATACAAATAAATATTAATTTAATTTATAGTTGAAACTTTTAGTTGAATCTTAAATGAGGGCCTTTGATACTTCGCAATTTAAAATGATGTATCTCATATGTTCAGTGTTTTGTGTGAATAGACAAGTGGTTCTCAGTGGCGTAGCTCAAAATTTTATTGGAGGTCCATTATTCTACACTTTGATTGGTCTTGGGTGCATCTTTTACGTGGTATCTCTCCTACGCAACAAGTAATTCGATTATTTTTTCTACGGCATTATCTATTAACATGGATTTTTTTCTAGAAATATGATCTCTTATTTAATGGATGGAAATTCATATTAATTCGATAACAATAAATATAAACACTTCTAATTTCCACAGATTTTTATTAATTCGACAATTGTTCCACTGTCTTAGCGGCTTCATCAAGAATTGGTTACATTGCAAAGTGTCACTTTTCAAAACGCATTCTCAACTATACAAGGTGGTCCAGAATTTAGTCAGATAGAACAACTCTTCCCATGATATACAGGGTGTTAAAGTTTGAAAAAATCAGTTTTCTACCTGTATAACTCTAGTATTATTAAATGTATTGGTTCAATTTTTAGGTATTGAGGTCTAGTCTTCGAAGTTTGTAATCTTTAGAATTGGGTAATAATGTCCTACCAAAGTTATCCAGTGAAAAGATATATGGATGCGATGATCCTTTTTCTATTGAAAATCTAATCCACAATTTTTTTTTTGAGGAAATTATTCCTTTTCTTAAATCAGCAGTTTTACTGAAAAAAAGTTCATCTAAATTTTTTTCATAGAATTCAATAGTCTCGAGATGATCTATTACAAAGCAAACACTATCCATAACAATAATTTTTCAAATTTTATCATTACTAATAAAGGAAAGTACAAAAATTGTCGTAGATTACCAGATCACTTGCAGGTATCATTTAATTGAACATTCCAAAAAGAACATTCATCTAGACTTCAATACCTAAAAATCAAAACAATGAATACTAGAATTATAAATAAAAAACTGATTTTCTTCCAAATTTTAATTAATTAATTTGAATTATCTCGCATGTTATGATATATGTTTATAGACACTTTTTTCCATGAAAAAAGTTTTTCTGTCTGACGCCAGTTATTGAACTGAAACCTGGACCGCTCTGTATTTACCAAAAATAAGGGTACCTACAGGACAATAAAATAATTTATTTATGGCATCCCTATAAGTACCCGGATATTCTGGGCCTGGGGTACTAAATAATTCATCTACAGCAATCTGGAATTTCCGAAGATCTATTTAAAGATGTTCAAAAGAAGCGACCTTTATTTTCGTCTACGTGACTATTCATGAAAATCTGTCTAGAATTGTACCTGTTTTTCTCAAAAGGATTCTAATGGTGTTGAACAGTGATCCTTTTTTCAATATATAGAATCATTTCGCCTTGAAATATCAAGAAAATTCATACTTTCTTCTTTCTCTTCAAGAAATTAAAAAAAATATCGTAACTGTCTATTAGTACCTTCAAAACAACAAATAATGTCATCCACATACCTATACCAATAAAGATAATTTTAACTCAAAGGGGGTTCCAAATTTTACGTTCTAAATTATCCATTAAAATTTCAGTTAAAAGCAGACTAAGAGATTTCCCATGATTAGACCATTGACAGAAATATTAATAATTCTTTTAAGGACAAACTCTAAGACAATTCGAAATATTGTCTTTTTCAATTATGTTTGTATGTTTTCAGTTGAAAATTCATCTATTAATTTCATGATTTCGATAGGGGGATACTTTTTTTACGTCAAATTTAATAAATTTACAATTTCTAGGTAGCTTAATATGTTTTATTTCATCTATTCATTCTGTACTATTTTTGATTGAGAATTTGGCTTGAAAATTAGTGATTGTATTAATTCTTTGATTTTACGAAATTTAATGTGCTCGAAAATCTGAATGAAGTTATCATCTATTTTCTTTTTGATCTGATTAGTTGTATTTGTCTAAATTAAAACTTGAGCTATTGTCGATTGCTAAAGGTTTAATGGCTACTTCTGAAGCTATAGCTAAATATTCGAAAGAATTTTGAGAATTGTAAAACGGAAAGTAGAAGTGTTTATATTTATTTTCATTAAAAAAAGGATCTATTGTAAAAATTTGATTTTTAGTCATCAACATTCCCAAATGCATTTGATACATATATTCGTTATTCTTGCATATATTTATTTGAGAAAAATGGGCTGCAAAGTATCTACCGTTATTAGTAAGATATGTAGCCAAGCTAAGCTAGAAAATAAAAACTTCTAGATCAGATAGTTGGAAACCAAAATAAGATAACAGGAAGCGACTACAAAAATGAAGGATATAAATAGTAAAACATGAAAAAACAAAGAAAATGTCTAAAAACATAGGATTGTAATGGAAGCAACAAAAAGGTAGATAAATAATCAATTAGGTGAAAAAGAAGAAACTTTATAAAATAAAAAAATACATAATAAAGAAGCATTGAAGAAATATATATGTTCTGTTATGGAGAAGGAAGGAATGCCCAATACTTATACTGGAAATAATATTCAGTATATTATGAAAATAATAAAAGAAATGATTTGTATTTCAAGTATTTTATTCAAAAATTTGGTAGAACGTTTTGAGCTAAACAGCCATCTTCAGTACCACTAAAAACTAAACAGAGTGAGTTGAGCAACAATAATGAAAATATCAAAGTCCCAAAAATCTATGAATTATTTAATTCTCATGTGATTTCACCACTTTCCAACGTGCGATGGTGGTGTAATGGTCAGCATAGTTGCCTTCCAAGCAGTTGATCCGGGTTCGATTCCCGGCCATCGCAACTGTTTTGCTGCGCATGGATGGATTGGATCACATTTTTTTATATGGAGTCTATTCGACATTCCCTTGAATCAAAAAGGAAGGGATAATATTCAGTGGAAATTAAATTTTAGTATTTGTGATGGTAGATTGCAACATCCAACAACTCCATCAATTAGAAATTAATTTGTTGTGTAAGATGCAAAGTGTTAAAATGGGGATTTCTTGCACGGTTTTCAGCTTATCCTTTATAGTCTTATAATACATTATAATTTTCAACTGTTTCGAGAATATTTTTTCGTTACATTTCCAGCCTGTCCAGGCCTCATTGATTATTGAGTAAAAATGAGTGATATACTACCGAGCTGTTTTTAACAAGATAATGGGGCTAATTGGAGGAAATAATTAGGAAACCGGAATTTATTATCAAAACGGAAGCATGTTTTTATTGTGTAAATGCTACTGATACTAATTTCATCACAATATTGCTTATATTGAATATAAGGTAAAAGTAGTTCATCGAATGAAATGGAGAATAATGGAGTACGTAAATTTTATTTACAATATGAACGGTATGAACAAAATGTTTGGCATATATTCCGTATTTCAGATTTATTAAAATAGTGTTTATTTACTGTAATGGTTACATCTAGCGGCAAATATTTGAACATTAAGTCGAATAACAAAAAGAAATCTATATAATATACATATATCTAACTTAATTTTCTATTTGAACACTAGATGGCTTTTACGATGTTACCTTCTATATAATACTCAGAAGTATGGTACGTAGATCCGTAAGAAGAGGTCTGAAATAATTTTTAGTTATCGCTTCTCGGCCCTATGGCTAAGATCAAAGTGTAGTATCTGTTCTTATCAGCTTAATATCTGATACGCCCCGCATGCGGGGCCAGTATATTAAACTGATTTTTGGAAATTGATGGCGGTTAGGGGCTTGCTCCACCGCCGTCGCGGGTTGGCCCGGTATTGCAGTACCTCCGGGATCGGCCCACTTGACTCAATCAATATAATAACTTAGTGGAACTCTCAGTGAATCGTTCATTCTATGATTCCATATTTATTTATAACCTCAGAATAAACATAAAGACAACATTTGTGCTTGATCCCGAATACTCTTGTATTCGGGATCAAGCACAAATGTGATGTAAGTTTAGTGTCGCCAATCTCATTGACTCTTTTGAAACACGAAAGAATTTTCATGGACAAATTACATTGTAAACTATTTTTAAGCATTAATTGATAATTTCCAAATTAATCAAATTATGTTACGCTACTGCTATAGGCGGTGTGCGTGTATTCGTATGTAGCGACCTCCGTGGCGAAATTAAACACTTTGTTTAGTAAAACATGTTTTTTATGTGTTTTGCCTGCTTGAGTGGTGTTGAAATTTGTTTTTCTTTGGTTATTCTAAGGACTTTTGAGTTGATTTTATGATATACAATATTGAAAAGGAATTCTGAAAGTATGAATTCAAAATTTACTCCACGAAATTCACGAATTCAGTGCTGTGTAGTTGGTGGTTAAAATTCTTTTCACAGAACACACTATAAAATATTGTTCTTTTCGGAAAAAGTGGCTCAAGGAAGAAAGGAAAGATATGGATTAATAGTGTGAGAAGAGTTCGGTGAAAATATTCGAATAATTGAGAAATGTTAGCAAGACTCTTTCATCTAAAACTTACACTATAGTCCTGATCATTCGAGAGAATGGCAACCTGAAGTGGTTCATAAAATAGGCAGTGTTTTTTTATGGGAAACGTGAGAAGAAATGATTCTGAGGTATCTTCAACCCAAACATTTTCCACAGCTTAAATAATTTAAATTATATGTTACATCTTTCCAATCTCATTCAACTTATTTCAGGATAATAAAAAATGGATAATTCCACTTCGAAAATAAAAAATTATACAAGAAGAATAGCCGGATTTGGTAGAAAGCATATACTCAAGGAGGAATCATTTTTTCAATATTCATTCACATGTGGTAACAAAAATGCTTCGATAGAAGTTGAAGAAGAAAGAAAAGAATTCCCATGTCAAACCGATCCAAGTGATTTTGAAAAATTATATCTTTTCATTTGAGAGTAATTTCATGGGTCATGTTGCAGAGAGAATTTGAGATGTGACAACTGAGATAACTCAGTGCCGTACGATAAATGAATATGTAAAGTCACTGCAATATTTAAATTTATTCTGGACAGTACTATCATTGAACAATTAAGGCTTGGAAAATGATATTTCTAATTGCAATATTTAAACTTTATGTCACACAATGTGTACAGCATATTTCTACAATGAATAAAATAAGTTTTGACAGTAATTTTTGCAAATTCTTCATGAAATAGCACACTAATAGTTTCGAATGTCTTATTACCATATGAGAACACTATTTTCATCGAATATAGTTTAACTTGAAATGAAAAACATGGCCTATACGTAGAAACAGCAAGCGATGGGTCTGACTGACAAACTACAAGTTCTTATTAGGGATGTGTCGTTCACGAACGAACGGATCAAAAGACCCGGGTCTTCAAAACGAATGGTTCGATCGGGTCGTCTCGCTGAAAATGATTCGTTCGTTCGAACCGATCCAGATGAGTCTAACTTTCACGTTCAGTTCATTCAATCTGTGGATCTTTTAGGTCCCAAAGATCGAAAGATCCATGGAATGGTTCGTTATTCTAGTCTAGGTAGACTATTTCGGATGGGTTGACCGCAAAGAAACATCTGGTAGTAATAAAATACATCCATTTCGCAGATGAATCATCGGCTCGGCAGTCGGCACCCGGTTTTGAACAAAAATGATAGATAGTAACTGTCTGTAATGGCTCCCTCTCATGATAATTACCAATTATGATATCTTGAAAATGTGTTAATGTATATTGTTTATTATTTTTCGATAAAAATTTTTCAGAAACATGAATGTAGGTTTAGTTAAAACTATACTACAAACTATGTAAAGTTGATTAAAATGAATTAAATGAATGAACATATTTGTCATTTTTTGGGAACAAGGTACAGGGTGTTTCACGTAAGCGGGACTCTGGATTTTTTGCTTATCCTTTGAGCGATATTGAAAAGTGACCCACCAAAATGATAGTATTTTTCACGGGCTATCCAAATGTGTTATCGGAAAACTATAGATCCGAGGCATGGAAAGTTATTGAGGAAAAACCGTTTTTCCGATAAAATTTTTTACAAATTTGACTGATTTTCAATATAGGAAAGTCTAGAGACTATTTCTCACCAATTTCTTTCTCCATTTGAACTTCAAGAAAACAGAAGTTTTTTTTTTTTAAATTATATTTCATAATATTTTCTGAATGCACTATCGATTCTGAAATCTGAATCCGAATTTGTGAATATAGTGGTAGTTTTATATTTATTTCAAGCTATTCCATTCAAAATGAACATGAGGAAATTCAGATTTAATATTCGGAAAATATATCCATTTTGGTGATCTTAACTTAACAAAAACATTCTTAACCTTAACTTGACCAGGTAAAGAAAAGAATGAACGAAAGAACCAGATCTACGGATCTTTGAATCATGCGCAAATCGTGCATGGTTCGATCTGAGCTAGTGAGCTGAAAAGAACCATTGGGTCAATTGAACGGGTCTTTTGAACCGGGTCGTCAGAGCTATTGATCTGGTTCGACCCGGGTCGTCGAAATTGAACGAACCACACATCCCTAGTTCTTATTCCTGAATGTGGCAATATTTTTCTCTGAAACTTTTGTATGATAAACTATTAACTAACACAAATATCAATTCAGTACCTAGAATACACTGATCTGACCCTATTGCAGAACAGGACATTTAAAAAATACTTCTAGGACTTGCTGATGTTCCAGTCGGTGCCCTTCTAAGTGAATAATAGGAAGGCTCTTGATGCTGTAATCATAAATTTCCTCTGCTTCATCCAACTTACTTACGTAATTTAGACCTTATAAGGTGGCAAATTCACTGAAGACTGTCTCATTACTTCAGAAATGAAGAAACTAGTTCAATCTATAATGTTGTAAACATGATCAAATTTAGTAGAAGCTTCGCCTTTTTCTTCATTTTCTTTGGAGAAATGATTGAAGCTGATTTTTTAAAACCAGAAAGATGCTTGAATATCTATCATTCTTCGAAATAAACTCCACAATAATTTATAAAACTATACCTAAAATATCCTGTCTCCAATGTTTTACTAACGTATTTCACTAAGGTCACCACCAGATGTCTCTATTTCGAATTATGCACACCGCCTATACTTGGAACTGGACAACTGATGCTCTTGTATCATATTTGTGTGAAAAATTATGTGAGTCCATTAAATGAATAATGTCGTCCAAAAATTTTTCTCGTATTTCTATAAGTATTCACGAATGAGCACCGATTTTAACAGAACAATTTCTATAGATTGTAAAGCATGTATTTTTCCATGATTAAATGGCATACCCTACTGAAAACAAATGATATAAGAAATATCAACAAATAATGCCCGGTGTTGCCATTATATTTTAAATTGTATCATTTTCATTCAGGCGCGGATCCAGGGGGGGGGTTGGGCAGGCACCTCTTGAATTTTGCCGACCCTCCTAGAATATGACATACTAAGGCTCAAATAATTACAAGATCAGCAAAAATTCCACCTTCAATACGTTTTTTGAAAACCCATATTAATGAAAGGCAGAAAAAATGACGTCCCAAAATGGCGAAAGTGTCTGGGGTCCTCATTTGCAATATTTTGACTATCTGAAAGTTCTCCCCCCAAAAGTGGGGCCTGGATCCGCGCCTGTTTCCATAGGAAAACCGTATATAAATATGCTTCAATATTCTGAAATACTATAAACTATTAATCAACATGTATAATTTCTGAAAATCCTGATAACCATTGATGATTATCAACAACACAATAGTGCGATACAATTGGGCTATTGAATTTTGATGTCATATCTGGTGAATAGTGGGTGATCTTAATATTTATTGGTGTTAGATAATAATAAAATAAATATAATCAAGATAATGTCATATGACTGAGACAACGAATGAGATAAATTACTTGAATTCGACAAGGTGAAAGCACAATGTGGATACGTTAGGTGAATAGCTAAACATTGTAGAAATGATGTAATTTTTTTTGATTTCGGTCATTAGGGTCTTGGGACTTTCACATTTGTCCCTAAAGATGGCGCCACCGTCTTTATATGTCTCGAAAATGCCTCGCGAAATGACTTATAACCCCAAATCAAGCTTCACAGTCATTCTTACCTGGCGTAGGGGTTATCGTGATCAACAAGTCGAAGCAGTTTGATGTGGCATTTCCGCAATGGTGTTCTGACATTCTGCCTGGTTTTTGTTCTTTCTAATATTCTAATGTATTCTTCGCATGCGGTACTGTTTGCTGGATGGGCTCCTTCGCAGTTGGCACATTTCTGTCTTTACCTTAGTGCATTCCATCGACAGATGATCGCCAGCACAATTAAGACATTTTTTTTGCCGCGTAGCAGTTTGACGTGGCGTCTCCCCATCATTGGCATCTTCGACATTGAATCATTTTCCTTGTGGAATAATGCCTTTCCCAGGAAATTATCGTATAATTGGGGATTCTGACTTTCTTCTTTAGGCTCTTTAGAGTAACCTTGTTGTCGGTTATTGTCAGGTATGAAGGATTTTTCGTGCCTTTCATTCTGTAAATGTTTTTTACATTTATATCGTGTTCTTCTATTGATTCTGATTTGAGATCCTCAATGTCTATATCTGCATTGAGTCCTCGTATGACGAATGCATGGGTTTTCTCGGTTTTTTTCGTATAACTATGGAAGTCAAGGCCTTCCAAGTCAAAATATGTTTTCAGTTTATTGAAATCTTCTTGGGTTTCAACAAACACGTTGGATGTTGTTCTTCCATATTTGATGTGGAACTTCGAGTCTTCCAGAATCCTTTTTATTACCCTCACCGTTCCGGTGTGGGATTCGAATGTTCCATGAACCACTATAGGTGGTATTTTGGTTTTGTTGGCTTGAACCACTGGCTGTTCTTCTGGTAAAGCCTTGTATCTATTTTTTAGTGTTATGCTTGGTAGGTCCGTATCCATTTCTAGGTTTTCGATTGTCCTCTTCGAAGTACTTGGATGGGTAAACTTCGGATTTTCCATGTCCATAAGTCTTATTTTCTTTCTTTTAGAATCCGATGGAGACTCGGGCGTCCCCATTTTAGAGGAATATCTGTTCTCTAATGTTAACACCAAATTTTTCACTAAACTCAAAGTGTCAAAATCACTAACTTAGCTTAAACCAAGTGTACTCACACTACTTACAATCTTTCACAGTGCCACAATCACTGCTCCAATGGTTTTCTAATTTCTTACATCTTGGTTCTGCCTGGTTTTTTTTCTTTCCAGTATTCTAGTATATTCCACGCATGCGGTACTGTTTGCCGGATGGGCTCCTTCGCAGTTGGCACATTTCGGCGGTTCCGTCTTTGCCATAGTGCACTCCATCGACAGATGATCGCCAGCACATTTAAGGCATTTTTTTGCCGCGTAGCAATTTGACGTGGCGTGTCCCCATCTTTGGCATCTTCGGCATTGTATCATTTTCCTTGTGGAATAATGCCTTTCCCAGGAAATTACGGTATAGTTCAGGATTCTGACTTTCTTCTTCAGGTTTTTTAGTGTAACCTTGTTGTCAGTAATGGTTAGATATGAAGGATTTCTCGTTCCTTTCATTCTGTATATATTCTTTATATTCATTTCATAATCTTCGATTAATTCTAATTTGAGATCCTCAATGTCTACATCTGCATTGAGTCCTCGTATAACGAAGGCATGGGTTTTTTAATTTTTCTTAGTGTAGCTATGGAAATCAAGACCTTCCAGGTCAAAGTATGTTTTTAGTTTGTTGAAGTCTTCTTGAGTTTCAACAAACACTTCCTCGAAAAATAAATGATACGAAACTAGTGGTTTCTCTCAAGATTAACAGTCAACCAGTAACTCAAAAGCACACTGTAAAATACTTAGGAATGGAGCTAGATTCTAGGCTCAACTTCAAAAAACATATTGAGAAAATTATGGGAAAAGCATATGGCGCAAAGAAATCTCTCTATTCCTTGCTACGCAAAAACAGTAAATTAAATTTCCAAAATAAAAAACTTATAAACACAACACTAATTCGACCTCTAATGACATACGCCGCACCAGCGTGGTGTCACTTGAAACCACGATCTATGAGCCCTCTACAAAAATTTCAAAACAAAATTCTCAGACTCATTTTAAATCAAAACATTTTCACCAGAATTTCTGAACTGCATGACTCATCAGAAATCGAAATGGTAAAAGACCATATTAACAATATATCGACGAAATTTTACGAAAAAACCAGTTATGTAAGCGATCCTGTAAATAGTGTAAATGAAATAACCGCAACACGATTTAATAACAAGAATCAAAATGACAAGCATGTGCTCCCTTACGAGCACCTTCCCATATTCAGTAAGGTACTTATACCTTATGAACAAAATTGATTCCACATTAACGTTCTACATTTTCAAGCCAACAGAATACTCCCGATATTCAATAAGTCTTATAACTTATAACTCAAGTTGAACCCATTAAAAGTTCTTCACATTCCATGAGAAGGCAATCTTGAAAGAAAGATTAATAATATAAAGCAGGTTTTTTTTTGTTTTATTTTCCTGCCAACATCAATTATAATTATTTTAAAATTAAGACCAATTGATAAGTTGAACTCAAGATATTTATTTTTGAATATATGTCACAAATATTCTAAAAATAGGTTAACATTCATTTGTAGGAACTATTCATTGTACATTATAATAAAAAACTGTATTGTAAATGATCATTTTGTGAATACCCCCAAAACCCCCTCTGGCTACGCCCGTGAGCTAAACCATTGTTATTTATGTATATATTGAAAATGTGGAGATTTGAATAAATAGCATTTGATATTACGTAAGATTGTAAACAGGTTGATATTTAATTTTAATTGTACGAAAATCTGAAGGAACAACAAAGCTGTCTGATGTAGGAATGGTTTACTTAGAAGTCTGCACTCGAATATCAGTTAACAATACATGACATTCATTTTAATAATTAGATAATTTCTAGTTTCAAATTCAGGTGGAATTGCCATCTGAAGTCGTTTTTATTTTCGAACGTTAACCGTTCATAATTAGAATTTTTATGCTGAACATGTACCTAGTAATGCGTGTTAAAAGTATAATTTGTGTTGGCTTTCTTTCAAACACCTAAATACCGGAGTCATAAAATTCGGAAACTAGACATTTCAACACTGTAATACCTCTTATTATCACTAGAGGGCATTTACTACTCTTACCTGCACTATATTACTCAAAAGTACTTACCATTGTTCAATGACTAGATGCAAAACTTGTTAACCGTATCGCTTCTTGGCCCGATGGCTAAGTTAACTGATTACATCTACGCTGAAGGCATTTGGACACTTTGTATGTCAGGGTTGTTAGCCTACTGAGTTTCATAATCTTCAACTTTGCACTGGAACCTGTGTTACGTGCTGCTATCAAGACCGGACTGTGCTACATGAGAGCTGACACCAACATTGTCGATTTGGCTTTTGGCGGGTGATTTGCTGCTGGTAAACGACACGCCCGAATATCTGCAGACCGTCCTTGACAGCGTCGGAGAGACAACGGCTCATTCTCGGAAGGAATTGTCCCGTCGACAATCGTGATCCTAGACTCTCCATCTCTGGTACACTTGAACAGGTCAGCATGGACAATTGATGGGACCTCAACCAGGTTTGTCATCGGCAGGACTCCAGCGCCTCCCTCTACACTGGCACATATCCAGCAGTCCAGTCTGGCCCTTTGGTTGAATCGCCAGTCACAGAATCTTGTGGCAACACATCTTCTTAGGACGGCCTCATTTTCTTGGTCCCACGTACCCAAAGCCCCAACAATTAGTGCATCCACCGACGTCTCGTACCCTTGAGCTCTCAAGTTCTCGGCAAGGCCGGCGTACTTCTCCAATTTTAGCTCCCTTGCTCTGATGAGGGCTTGAGGCTCGTTCTCAAAGGGGATCGTCACATCGATGATGGTGACTCTGGACTCCATCTCATTAACAATGACGATGTCAGGTCTTAAGTTGGAGGCAACCAGGGGGACCTGCCTGTTCACAAGGACAGTCCCCATCCTGTCCGGGATAGATTTGACCAATCTGTATTGAACGGCGTTATGTCTTTTCTGTCACGCTGCCGAATGCATTTTACAATGATTCAACACGTGTGGCAGAGTTTCTTGTTGCTCCTGACACCTCCGACATCGTTTGTCTCCACTCCCAAATCTTCGAGTGGCATTGAGCGGGACGCAGTCCAGTCTGGCTCTATGAATGAAACGCCAATCGCAAAATCTCGTGGCGAATCCGCTCCTCGTGAAGTGGTTGCTGGCGGCACTCTTCGAAAAGCATTTATGTTTTTCCCTGCTTTTCGAGACAGGGATTGCGCATACTTCTACTTATGACGTCCTGGAGCCTCCATTCAAGGTTCTGACGACAAGATAGAGTTATCGTCTGGCCATCTGGTGCATGCTTCGCTCCTTCCAATCTGGATGGACAGGAATTGGTCGTAGTCTACCCTATCTCCAGCCTCTTTGAGAATCTTCTCGTCGCATTTCTTGCTCTGGACCATATTGAGGAGTCGTCGAAAGTTGGATCTTCTTCTAGGCCTGGACAATTGATGCGATCTCAACCAGGTCCGTCATCGGCAGGACTCCAGCACCCCCTCCCCCTCTACATTGGCACATATCCAGCAGTCCAGTCTGGCCCTGTGGATGAATCGCCAGTTGCAGAATCTTGTGGCGAATCCGCTCCTCATGAAGTGGTTGCTGGCGGCACTCTCCGAAAAGCATTTACGTTTTTCCCTGGTCTGGTTTTCGAGACAGGGATGTCGCGTACTTCTTATGGCGTCCTGGAGCCACCATTCAAGGTTCTGACGACAAGATGGAGTTATCGTCTGGCCATCTGGTGCTTCGCTCCTTCCAATCTGGATGGACAGGAATTGGTCGTAGTCTACCCTATCTCCAGCCTCTTTGAGAATCTTCTCGTCGCATTTCTTGCTCTGGACCATATTGAGGAGTCGTCGAAAGTTGGATCTTCTTCTAGGCCTGGACAATTGATGCGATCTCAACCAGGTCCGTCATCGGCAGGACTCCAGCACCCCCACCCCCTCTACATTGGCACATATCCAGCAGTCCAGTCTGGCCCTGTGGATGAATCGCCAGTTGCAGAATCTTGTGGCGAATCCGCTCCTCATAAAGTGGTTGCTGGCGGCACTCTTCGAAAAGCATTCATGTTTTTCCCTGGTCTGGTTTTCGAGACAGGGATGGCGCGTACTTCTTATGGCGTCCTGGAGCCACCATTCAAGGTTCTGACGACAAGATGGAGTTATCGTCTGGCCATCTGGTGCATCCCACCTACCAATCTGGATGGACAGGAATTGGTCGTAGTCTACCTTATCTCCAGCCTCTTTGAGAGTCTTCTCGTCGCATTTCTTGCCCTGGACCATATTGATGAGTCGTCGAAAGATGGATCATCTTATAGGCCTGGACAATTGATGCGATCTCAACCAGGTCCGTCATCGGCAGGACTCCAGCGCCCCCCCTCTTCATTGGCACATATCCAGCAGTCCAGTTTGCCCCTGTGGATGAATCGCCAGTCGCAGAATCTTGTGGCGAACCCGCTCCTCATGAAGTGGTTTCTGGAGGCACTCTTCGAGAAGCACTTGAATGTTTTTCCCTGGGACTCGATTCTCCAAGCAGGTGAGCCGGTGAGCACTATTTTAGGCCCCGCCCAAATTAAAATAGGAGAAAGAGGGATCAACGTTGCCAAATTCATGGCCGAACTTGAACCTTTTTTTCGTCGTCATGAACAGAAAACTTATTAATTTCTATTATTTATGTCTATCTCAATCTAAAATATATCTAGCACCTATAAATATGGAAAACACAAATAGATAACAATAACTAAAACTTCAAATAATATTTTGATAGTAATTCGAGGTCACGTTTACTGTCATACAATAATTCCACCATTGCCAAGTGTTCATATTACATTGGATCTATTCTTCAATTCAATATATTTATTTCGATTTTTTCATTATAAACCATGCACAAACTTGCTGTATTCAACATAAGCAGTGAAATTAGTTAATTATAAATGATAATAACATGAATAATCGAAATTTTAAGTGACAACTCGCGTGTGCATCTTAGTCAATTGTCACAGAGAATGTCGTTTATGCATTGAACTGGGTTTATTAATTCTATGCGTTTATGTCACAGCGTTGCCAAGTTTTCATCGAGATAAAAACCGTTGGGTCCAAGGCAGCGGATTTGAAATCAATTTTACTCGTCTTAGAGCCGACAACGGTGTAGGTTGTATCAAAAGTTGCCTATCATTTTACGGAATTCATAATGTCAAACAGTCAAAATGTACCCAATCTGTTTCTAGAGTGCGTTCCAAATCAGTATTCTATGATCATAGAAATTAAAAAATGCAATTACAGTCCATTCAGGAATTATTGACATCGAAGTAGGCCATGAACGTCTAGTCGCGGCTTTATTTCTGGTTACAAAAATAACACTAAAAATTGCTATGGTTCATCATAGAAATAACCAGTTTAAATTATTTTCATCATTTTTGTATCCGAAAGATACTGAATTTTCGTAACAATCAAATCATTCAATGATTCTTTGAAGGTGAAATCGTATTGCACAGGTTTTCTTCCACTAATAATCCAGGTTGTAATGACTTGCCTTCTTCTTTTTTCAAACAGTACTGTGAGAAATACTCAAATAAACTAATCAATGTGTGTTGGAAATTGATACAACTTTTAAGTTTCAAAATTTCTTCGATCAAAACTAAGTTGCATTTTAATCAAAACCAACAACACAAACAAACTGAAATCTAACATTTCCAATGCCAACCCGAAATCTGCAATTCAAAATGTTACTGAATGAGCCAGTACCAACTTAATTTCGATTTTCCAAAGCCCCCCGGGATGTCAATAATTCCTGAATGGACTGTACATATTTCAAAGTGACAGGTGTACTCATTATTGAAGCTACTAGATTATAATTCCACGATATGAATCCCCGTTATTCAAATAATGAAATTCTGAATCTATTCCATATCCACGGTGAATGCAACAGAATTGTTTCGAGAACTTGTCGAGCATTCAATCAGAAATATCCACATTTACCACCAATTGACGGGAAGATATTTCGGAAGTATGTTTAAAAGTTTCTGTTACTCCCTTTTCATCGACATGCTGATTTTTTCCTGAATTTATAAAATGTATTCTACCGCTTTTTTATATGAATAGAATTGGCACACATGAGTCCTGCATGATTTTATCTCATTTGGTAGGTACAGGTTTTTTCTTCTAGGTTATGATCAAATTTTGTTCACAATTTTTGGCACAATATTTGAGACACCCTGTGATGATATTTCTCAAGTTCAAGATATGCACGATATTCCAACATCATTCTAGTTTGATAAAGTGAATTGAGTATAAGCATACGATATTCCCAGTAAACATAATTCAGGTAATAGTGACTATGGAAATTCTCTCTTTTTTTTTCGGTTTTTCCTTAATATTTTGAAAACTAACGCAATAATTTTAGGAAAGACATTTTCTTGGTTTCCAAGCTATTCTCCAATTGAAAAAAAGGAAGTTCTTGATGAATCTACCGAAACCAGTAAAGCTATGAAAGGAGTCTACGAAAAAACTGATTCGGAACCACTGGATTAGAATATAAGTCTATTCATAATAGAGTTTGAAGTTTAGCGTAGGACACTCTGCAATTATTTACCTTTCATCCATAAGATGGCAACACATGATGCAGTAAAAAGTATTTATCAATTAATTTTTCAAATGCTGTGATGATATTATAGCACAAAATTGAGCTTCCTATTTCCTATTGAAAATCTTATATTTAAACTTTTCCGATCAATCTTGAATACTCGTATTTTATAAAATTGGCGTTATATATAACTCAAAAATACAGAACACGTCAGCGTATAGCAGCGCCTAAACAACCTAACCGATTTTCAAACTTTAATAAAAGAGATTCAAGAACTCAATTCAATTTGCAACATTTCACAATTAATATCACTAGTCAGAGATATCAAAAACCAAATTCAAACTTGCACATCTCCATTGAATAAGATACTAATCATACAAAACCTAATTGAAAAACATGGTATTTAAGTCTCCTAAAAAAGACATAAATATAATTACTTGGAATGCTAACGGAATTTTCAATAAAATTGACGAACTGGCAATTCTATCGAATGAAATAAAAGTCGAAATAATCTGCATACAGGAATCTAGACTGAACAATAGAAAACCTCCTAAACTACCAAATTTTTACTACATAAATAAGCCGAAAACCAAATCTGGGGGGCTTATTATTTATTATAAGAAACACTTAAAACCGATTGAAATTCCAACCGTCACAGTAAATTCCGAAACCCAGGCTATTCGTTTAAATGACTTAACAATAGTAAATTACTACAACGGACATCAAAGTCCCATTGATACTAGCGAATTAGACTATATTTTCAGACTAGGCAATAGAGTTATAATAGTCGGGGACTACAATAGTCGAAGTACTTCGTGGAACTGTGCAGGTAATAACAGTAACGGAACAATTCTCCGCAGATACTTAGAAAGTAACAATTTTGTGTTAAACTTTCCCAGAAATTCATATACCTATCATCCAGCCCATCGAGCAACTCCCTCAACCATTGATCTGATGATAACAAACAATATCCAAATATCCCAACCGTACACAATCCAGGCTCTAGATTCAGATCATTTCCCGGTATTGGCTACAATTCCGAGAATTAATTCCTCAGCACTGCCAAAACCAACAGCCTCTTACTATACTAACTGGAGACTTTTCAAAAACTTAATAGATCAAAATATAACTATCAATAGAGAACTCAATTCAACGGAAGACATAAACAAATGCATCCAATGTTTCACCAACTTAATTAAAAATTGCCTTTTTCAATCAACCAATAAAATAACCCATCCGTCCAATCATCACTTAGAAATTCCCCCCTCAATTCAGGAACTCATTAAAATTAAAAACAAACTAAGAAAAAGACTACAACGCAATTTCACAGCTAGCCTCCATGCACAATATAAGGATACAATTAATCTTGTTAGAGGCTCAATAAGCTCTCTAAAAACACACAAATGGGAAAAATTCACGCAAAATCTAACGAACACTGACGAAATGTGGCGAATAGTGCGCTCACTAAAACAAAATTCTTTTGGAATCTCCACACTACTCGGCCCTCAAGGATTAATCTTCGAGGATGAGTGTAAAGCTAAATATCTGGCTGAAACGTACTCAAAAAATCATAACTCTACTTGCGACATGTCCGACCGCCAAACCGAAAATACAGTCAAAGAAACAATAAACCAATTCAACAACCAATTCTTCGCTTTTCCACCAGAAGTACTTACCTCCCCTAAGGAGATAAGACGAATAATCAAATTACTTAAAAACAAAAAGGCCCCAGGCGACGACAAAATCTACAATCGCACATTAAAAAATCTCCCTAGGAAAGCCATAATTCAACTACTTTATATCTTTAATAGTTGCTTGAAACTATGCTACTTCCCTGAAAGCTGGAAAAATGCCATAGTGCTATCTTTCCCGAAACAAAAAAAAGATCCCAAAATAGCATCAAACTATAGACCAATCAGTCTCCTCCCAACGATGTCGAAAGTTTTAGAAAAAATAATCCTATACAGAATCAAAGACCACGAAAACATCAAAAACGAAATCATAGATGAACAATTCGGATTTAGAGAATCGCACAGCACCACACTTCAACTAGCTACAATTACTGACCAAATAACAAAAAATTTTAACTACAATAAAATCACAGCCATGCTTAATTTGGATATAGAAAAGGCTTTCGACACCGTCTGGCACGAAGGTCTGATCTACAAACTTATTAAAATCAACTTTCCTCCACAACTAATTAAAATCATTCACTCATACCTCACTAATCGAACTTTCCAGGTAAGAGTAGAAAAAACGCTTTCAACAAAACTAGCATTAAGAGCAGGGGTACCACAAGGGGGCCTACTATCCCCATCACTATTCAATTATTTTATAAATGACATTCCAAAGACAAATAGTACAAAACTAAAAATTTTTGCCGATGACACTGCAATAGTGGCCGAATCATCAAATTCCAATCAAGTGAATAAATACATTCAAAATCATTTGAACGAGTTAGAAAAATATTATCAGAAATGGAAAATCAAAATTAATACGAGTAAAACTACCCTAATCCACTTCACGCATAAAAAAAAGCTTGCACCAAATCCAAATCACCTAATATTCAACGGTCAAATAATAAACAAACAAAACACGGTCAAATATTTAGGTCTCACCCTAGACAGAAAATTAAACTTCAATGACCACATAAACAACATTAGACAGAAGTGCTACATACTACTTCGCAGTCTGTACCCACTTTTGTCTAAGGGAAGCAAACTCAGCAAAAAATCAAAAATTCGAATATACAAACAATGCATCCGTCCGGTATTCCTGTATGCAGATCCAATATGGAGCAAAACTTCATTGTCAAATTTAAGAACATTACAAGTGTTACAAAATAAATTCCTTAGGATCATTCTAAATGAATCAAGGTATACACCAATCGAAGAAATTCACAAAACAGGAAACATCGAACTGATTCAGGACAAAATAAAAAACGATACTATAAAATTCTTCAAATATACTGCCAAAAAACTTGAAAAAACCAAATACCTCGGCACTACTACTTCACAAAATACTAATATTAGAATACGACATAAATTGATACATCACATTACTCTAACGTGAGAAATCCTGAAAAAATGTATCCCACCTGAGGCGAATATGTGTTTTATTTGATCCAACATACCTCTAGAAAAAAATTATACTAACCACCCAATATTGTTCATACATTATAATTTATATAAAAACATTAGGTGCGATCCCAGAGATCAGGTACTAATTTTTAATTAAAAATTTAAATTTATCTATCCTGTATATTTCTCCTTGTAAATATTCTTGTATATATAATTTAGGAAAATAATAATAAAAACGCTGAAAAGCGATGTGTTTTATTTGATAACAATCACTCTGATCTCTCCTCAGTTGCGAATAAATCTTTCGCCTTTTACTAAAGATTTCCGTGGGGAGGGATAACTCTAATGAGTCTATAACCAATTTTTGGCGGCTATATCTTATGATATAGCATTTAATATAACTAAAAATAATTTATTATATAACCTGTTAATCTTTGCGCAATGTTAGAAGTAGAGATGTGTAACATTGAAGCCTCTGAGTATCCGATACCTGAAGTATCATGTATGGTATACATTGATTGGGTACTTGGTATCAATACTTTTAATACGTACAGAAGCCTCAGTGAAACGCCCGCCGCACATGACCCTACTCGCACTGGTTCACGCGCCTACATCAATGTGTCACTGAGATTGGTGGACTCGCGTGCGTCCGCACATGCGGTGATCTGTAGGTTCCCATAGATTTGAAACTACACCACTCGCATGAGGCTCGTGTTGACCAATGCGAGTGGGGTCATGTGCGGCGGGCGAAAATATAGTTTTGAATAACCATTGTATTGAAATGATTTCTGTAATCATTGTGAAAAAGAGAATTTTAGAAATAAATAATGAATTTTTAATATATAAAAGGTGTCTAGGTATCCATAGTTTTTAGAATGGAGTATCCGATACTCCAATTTCAGTAGAAAATCTGACACTCTTCCTAGGATATATACTATCTCTACTCAGTTGAAACCTACGTAAATAATTATCCAAATTACAATACTAGGAATATCTGAAAAAGTCTGAAAAAAGTCGAATCAGTGCACACATCATGGTTTCTAGGGATCTTAATTGCGACCTATCGGCGTCCTTGACAGCAAGCAGAACAGAACGAGTGCTCACTACTCGAGAACAAAAAATTCCCAAATGCAGTTATTGTGAAGAGATAAAGATAATTGTCCAAAAATGGAAATGGATGATATGGAAAGTAGATGGAATGTTGTTAGAACAAAAAAAAATTGTTTTGTTTGTTTCGAGAGAAATAATCAAAAAAATTTAGAAATAAGAAAATCTGTGGGAAGAATAAATGCAGATTTCTGAAAATTCTAATAAAACTTGATGAGTATCAACAGCACAATAGTCCGATAAAATTGGGCTATTAAATTTCGATGCCATATCTGGTGAATAGTGGGTGATCTTAATAGTGTTGGATAATAAAAAAATGTAAATAAATATTATCAAGATGATGTTATATGACTGAGACAACGAATGAGATATATTACGTGAATTCGACAAGGTGAAGGCACAATGTGGAAACATTAGGTGAATAGCTGAACATTGTAGAAATGATGTAATTTTATTGTTTTTGGTGATTTGGGTCTTGGGACTTTGGTCCCAAATCCCAAAAGGATCTTTCCCTAAAGATGGCGCCACCGTCTTTATATGTCTCTAAAATGGCTTTCGAAATGACGTATGACCTCAAATCGAGCTGCACAATTCATACTTACCTGGCGTAGGGGTTACCGTGATCAACAAGGCGGTTCCCCCGGAGTAGAGCTGTGTCGATCACGGGTTTTTCGTGATCGGGTTCGATCGTGAGCTGTCGGCCAGATGATCGAGTCAAAAGATTCGATCATTTCGATCATTCGATCACAGATGACTGTTATGCTTTTTTGACTCATTTATCTTGCTTGTTGAATTAAGGTTAACAATAAGCGGTCAGGGATGGTGGTATGAATTGAAAAAATGTTTATCCTAAGTAATAGCATAATTTAATTCTTTATACAATAATAATAATTGAATTGAATTCCAAGACAAAAATGAACCAAATATATCATGAACATACATTTTTATGAAGAGAATGGACAGAAAGTTGCCAATTTTTTGATTGTAGTAAAGTAGGAATAAAAAATAAAACAGTCACTGGACTATCAAAATATGAAATTTCGAGGGATTTCTTGAAAAAAAAATATTTTTTTTTTATAAATTATATTAATTAATAATGTTCCGTTAAAATCAAATATATCAAATTTCGAATACACGAAAAATATTGAACGCAGACGATCAGTTCGCAGGTAGTAGGTTACGGTCATACGGTGCAAATGATCCATATGAAATTCGATCTCAAAGCTCGCTCTCGAATCTCGATCTCCATCGACCAATCACGAGCGACCCGATCATTTCATTCTATCTATTCAGCTCCATATGAAATTCGATCTCAAAGCTCGCTCTCGAATCTCGATCTCGATCGACCAATCACGACCGACCCGATCATTTCATTCTATCTTTTCAGCATGAGCTATTCGGACTTTCGGAGAAGCACTGGGTCACTTTGACTGATATGAGTGCCATCTATCAGATAAATACCACAACTTTCGGTGGGTTTCTGAAACTATAGAAATCTACCATAAATCTCGAAGCATATTCGAATATCATCGAGTCGGTCGGATGATCGAATCATTTTGAGATCCGTGACCCGATCGTTCTTTTATAGGTTGTAATCGAATCAAAATGATTCGATCGATCGTGATCGACACAGCCCTACCCCGGAGTGAGGCCCTTTCATTGCACTGCGATCGGGCTGACCTCTGCGATTATACCTAATGCGTATAACTCGGGCGCGTAATTTTTGGTAGTCGGGACTGCGTACGCGCTGTCCCGGATCATATAATTAATATGTTTCGTTTTGATTGATGCAAGATGCATTTGATGATTAGATTGGCGTCAAGTGGAAATATGAAAGAAAAAGGCTTCTTCAGTAAATATTTTGCGCATGCGCATTATCCCATATTAAATTTTATATCGGAAAAATTAGACGATATTTATTCAAAATGTAAGAAATCTGAAGGATCTATCGTATAGCGAAACAATTGCTATTTATGTATATATTAAAAAAGTGGAGATTTGAATAAATCGCATTTGATAATAATAATAATAATAATAATAATAATAATAATGTTTATTCAAAGCAATCATATAAATAAACATAATAAGTTACAGAGGTCTCCATTTCAGAGAATGGATGCCTGTGCGTAACATAAAACTTAACAATTTTCTTAACTGTGGTGATTATAACTAAGGTTTAATTCATGTATAAGAAAAACTAATTAACAACAATTTTCAATCATTGTACAGTCCGAGTCATAAGTCGAATTTGGGGAAAAAAATGTCGATTCTGAGGAAGTTGTCGACGTCGGTAAAATGTCAAAATTGGGTAAGCTGTCATAATCAGGTAGGTGGTCAAAATCGAGGTATTATTATTGAATATTCATTTATCTTCTTCTTGATTTATTATGATTTTAATAAATTTACGACCTTGTTCTAGAATCCAAAATTTGATTTTATTTTTGAAACGCTTAAAATTTTTTATTTTCTTCAGGTATTCAGGAATCTTAGCATATAGGCGAGGTGCAATGTAGTTACAGGTTCTTTGTCCTATTCTTTTTTTTGATCTCTGGGTCTGGTAGGTATTATCTCTATTTCTTGTGTTGAATGGGTGATCAATTTTAGCCAGTTTTAACTTTCCTTTGAAAATATTTGTCATTATTTTGAGGCTATATAGTTGTCTAGCATCCAACACTTTTGAAATTTCGTAAAGCTGTTCACTTGGATACCTGATTTTTTTTCCGAATATTATTCTTAAAATCCATCTTTGAGTAACGTTCAGATTTTCCAAGTGTTTATCGTATATACCTCCCCAACCTAAGATCCCATAGTTGATCTGGGATTGGACCAAGGCGTTGAACAGAATCATCAAATATTTAGAACTTCTAAAATACTTTTTCATTGTTCTAAATTTGTACAGCAGACCTCTTAGTTTTTTGACTACATGGTGAATGTGGTGATCCCATTTTAAATTTGAATCTATTATCACGCCAAGATATCGAATAGCTGCTGTTTCGGGAATTGTTATATCTGAGTTAACCTCAATATTTCCTATAGATGGCAGGCCAGTAGAATATGACGAGAAAGGCATGTATTTTGTTTTAGTGCAATTTAAAGTAAGTTTGTTTGCTTGAAACCAGAGTTGCAAATTGGTAAAATCATTTTCAACTTTTTTTTTAAGATTGTCCCATGTATCTGCTCGATAGTGTATAGCGGTGTCGTCAGCAAAACTAATTATATGACCAGTGGTATTGCATTTTAACAAGCTATTTATGTAAATTAAAAACAGAACTGGACCGAGAACAGTCCCCTGTGGAACCCCATAAGTAACTGCTCTCAAAGAACTTATGTTTCCATTAATTTCTACCATCTGTCGACGATTGGTCAAATAACTTTTCAGCAGCTCGTTACTGACTCCACGGAAACCACAACTCCAAAGTTTATTTAGTAATTTCTTGTGACTGACAGTATCGAATGCTTTCGCAAGGTCCACGAATACACATAAGCTAGGAATTTTTCCATCTAAGCATTCATAAATTTTATCAGTAAGCTCACGTATAGCGTCTTCGGTGGATCTGCCTCGCCTAAATCCAAATTGACCTTTATCCAGAATATTATTTTGGTCAAGGAAAGAAATCATTCTATGCTTTAGGATTTTTTCTATTATTTTAGAAATATTTGAAATTAATGAAATCGGTCTGTAATTGCATATTTTAGTTTTATCTCCACTTTTGTAGAGTGGTTTTATTTTACCAATCTTCAATACATTTGGAAAAATACCACTTTCAAAACAATAATTTATCAGGTCAGAGAGGGGTGCGGAAATTTCTGCTTTTATTTGTTTTAATGTTTCTGCTTGTAAGCCGTCATTTCCGGGAGATTTTCCATTTTTCAATTTTTCGATTGTTGCTTCTATTTCTTGAAGATTTGTTGGAGTTAGGAAGAATGTTTCACCTACAGAAATATTTTTCTCTTGATAGTTCTCTATGTTTGGAATATTTTCTGCATATTCCTCTCCTAAAGTACTATAATGTTTGTTGAAAGCTTCGGTGATTTCTTTCGGATTATCTGAAGGGCCATTTTCTGTTTCGATTGTTTTAATTTCCGTTGTCGGTTTTTTCTCATTACAAATGTTTTTTACATAATCCCATATGCCTTTTGTTTCTGATTCGTTTTTTGAAATAAATTTCTCCAAGTTATTTTTCTTTGCCTCGTCAATAAGTTGCTGTATCTGATTTTTTAAGTTGCGATAAGTGTTCTTTAGCTCGAGATTATCCGGTTCCTCTTTAAGTTCCATGTATATATCATTTTTTTTGTTTATTAATTTTAATAGAGATGGTGTTATCCAGGGTTTTCGCTTAACATTTTTGCTCTTAAGCTTCACACTATGAGTGTTTTTGTTAATATGACTCGTCAGAATATTGAGGAATGTCTCAGTTGCGGAGTGTGCGCCGACTTCTGAGTACATTTTTTGCCAGGTCTCATTTATTAGATCTTTTTTCAGTTGCTCATAACTCACATAAATCTTCTCTCTGCTTTTATTTTTTGATACTTTATGCTCACTTGTTTTATTACAAGACAACATAATCGGATAGTGGTCGGTAATTAAGTATTGTATAATACAGCCGTTTTTGTCATTTGAATTAAAATTTGTATTCCACCCTTTAATATAAAAATGATCTAGACAAGATCCGCTCTCTGGTCTTGTGCATTTGTTTATCACAGATGTGAATCCAAAACTCTGCATAATATTCTTGTACTCTTCTACAAAATCTTCATTTGAGAGGGTGTTAATATTAATATCACCTACTATTACATGTTCTGAAGATAAGGAACTTTCTAGATAGTTATATAAACTTTGATTGAAGAGTTTTGTACATTGTTGTGGAGATCTGTAGATTGCCGTCACTTTCCTGCTATTGCGGCTATTATTTTTGAGAGAGATTTCTACCGCCTTGGTTTCCCCAATTTCAATAACTTCATAATCAAAGTTCAAGTATTTTTTAACATAGACCACAACCCCGTCGTTTTTATTGTAATTCCCTTTATTATAAACAGTGTCGAACCCGTTCAGATGAAACAGATTCAGGTTTTCAATTTGAAATGTTTCCGTCAGTACAATTATTTCGAACTCCAAAGACAAATATTCTAAAAATGCGACAAACTCCGGAAAATTCAAATTAATACTACGTACATTCATATGCAATATGTTAAACTTATCATTAAAATTATGACTTTTTAGATTTACAATATTTTCCATAGGAGTATCGTATGTTTCACATTCATAGTCTCGGATATACTGATTCATGGTAAGGAATGCTAAAGATATGACTACATGTAATGTTCAACAAAGCGGTGTAATTTAAATTGTTTAAAGAGTTAACTTACTCGATATGATTAATGTATTTTTCAGTCTCTCGAAAGTTTTTTAACACTGCGTTGATCCATGTCTTGGTCTCAATCTTGGTTGATCGTTTTTCTTCGGCGAAATTTTCTTCTTGAATACTTTATAGTGAAGCGTTGACTTCGGTGTTGTTTTTGCTATTTGGTGATCTTTTTTTTCTAGATTTGATTTCGATGAACTTGTATCTTCTAGAGTTTCCGTATCCTCCCAGATTGACTCGTTCGTGTTTTCGTCTTCTTCGTTTGTTGCGCTTCCCCCGTGTTTGCTTGTTGATGGGGTTGGTGGTGCACTGCTTGCTTTGTTTTCAACTTGTTTATTGATAAGATCTTGTACAGTGTATATGGCGCTTCCAACTATGAGACGGTTTCCTCTTATGAAGGATTTTTTTTGTGGTGCACTGGCTTTGGCTTTCAGCAAATTGCTCTTGAGAATTTTATATTCCTCGCGTTGCTGCTCTGTCTGATCATTGAGGATACTCAGATTAGTTTGCTTTAGAATTTTTGCATTCGATAGTATCTCTCTCTTTTTCAGATAAGAAATTAACTCTATCTTGATAGGAGCGTCTTCGTTTTTCCCTAATTTATAACAGTCGTTGATATCGTTTTCCTTAATTTCTATTTTCAGAGAACGTTTTATTTCATCGCAAATGAACTGTGGTGTTATTTCGTCTGCTGTTTTTTTGAGACCAAAAAATATTATGTTGTTCTTCTTATTTATGCGGTCAAGATGTTCAATCTTATTTTTCAAAAACTGGTTTTCGGCTTCAAGTTGTTCAACCTTATTCTTTAGAGCCTGAAATTCTAACAAAATTCTCGTTTCGCTGGCTGCAATCGAGTTCTTTATTTCCTTTTTTGAGTTAATAATTTCTTCGTACAAATGCTCCGACGTAATTGGAGAATTTCTTTCCGTCATTCTAAATGTAAGAACGGGTATGTGTTCCTTTAGAGACGGCCTGACCGATTATATTTACATATATACTTTTTGTACCCGTGTGAAGAAAATGAACTGAAAACACTTTCACTGTAGTTTTCTCGTTTAATATTTCGAAAATCACCTTTTAAATTACGATTTATAATGCCTTTACTGTTTATCTAGAACACTGCTTTTATTTGAAATTTGTAGACTCCGATTAACTATATTAATTTGCAATTTTATCGAGTGTACAACGAATACGTCTGTACTCAACCACACGATTTGAACTCCTGATATTACGAAAGATTGTAAACAGATTGATATTCAATTCTAATTGAACAAAAATCTGAAGGAACAACAAAGCTGTCTGATGAAGGAATGGTTTACTCAGAAGTCCGCACTCAAATATCACATAACAATTTCCGATCTGTAGGATGATTCATACACGAATATCACTCAGTTTGAAGAGCTAGATATATCACATACATTTTAATAATTAGATAATTTCTAGTTTCAAATTCAGGTGGAATTGCCATCTGAAGTCGTTTTTATTTTCAAACGTTAACCGTTCACAATTAGAATTTTTATGCCAAACATGTACTGATGCGTATTAAAAGTATAATTTGGGTTGCCTTCCTACGAACACTAAACTACCTGAGTCATAAAATTCGGAAACTAAACATTTCAGCACTAAATTACCTTTTATTATCACTAGAGGGCATTTACTACTCTTACCTGCACTATATTACTCAGAAGTACATAACATTGTTCAATGACTAGGTGCAAAAACTTGTAAACCGCATCGCTTCTCGGCCCTATGGCTAAGATCAAAGTGTAGTATCTGTTCTTATCAGCTTAATATCTGATACGCCCCGCATGCGGGGCCAGTATATTAAACTGATTTTTGGAAATTGATGGCGGTTAGGGGCTTGCTCCACCGCCGTCGCGGGTTGGCCCGGTATTGCAGTACCTCCGGGATCGGCCCACTTTATTCAATTAATATATGTAGTATCCAATACTGTCAAACTCATAGGCCAAACGTTGGTTATAGTAGAAACAGCTCTACACTTACAGGATGACAACTTTTCTTTACAACATGTCACAAACACCAAATTCTTCTAAAAACTTTATTGATATGGTCGATGTCGGACACCTAACTCTTTTCCACAATATTCAATATCACTTACGGATAGAGGTATAGATATGATGGCGTATGTTCATAAAGAAATGACCTGTAGACCTCTTAAGAAAAATGAATTCTTTCAACTCTAGCTAAAAATTAGTTCTTTCAACTCTAGCTGAAAATTAGTTCTTTCAACTCTAGCTATGCCTGGTTATTATGTCTTGGTTTCTGATGTTTTTTATCTTATTTAACAGATTTGTATTTAGTCATTTTTAACAGTATTCCTGATATATTCATTCGGACTCATAGTCCAACTTTTTTTTGCCGAAGAAACTTTTCCTAAAGATGGCGCCACCGTCTTTATATGTCTCTAAAATGGCTTTCGAAATGACGTATGACCCCAAATCGAGCTGCACAATTCATACTTACCTGGCGTAGGGGTTACCGTGATCAACAAGGCGGTTCCCCCGGAGTGAGGCCCTTTCATTGCACTGCGATCGGGCTGACCTCTGCGATTATACCTAATGCGTATAACTCGGGCGCGTAATTTTTGGTAGTCGGGACTGCGTACGCGCTGTCCCGGATCATATAATAAATATGTTTTCTTTAAACTGTAGCATAAGCACTCCACAATGCTTAATTATGATGATGTGCAATTTGTATACTTCTCAGCAGCCTTAATTATCGAGTGCTGAAGTATTATGTATAGGATACATTAATTGTATACTTGGTATCCAAATTGATACGTACAAAAGCTACACTTGAATTATAGATTTAAAAAAACCATTGTATGGAATTACTATCTTTATTCAGTGTGTATGAAAGGTATCTAGGTATCCATAGTTTTTAGAATAGAGAATCCGATACTGGAATTTCAGTAGAATATCTCATACTTTTCCTAGGATGAATACTTTTTACACATCTCTATATAGAAGGCACATATCTCATCATCTAATTATGACTCCCATTAGTTTATATTCAATTTTTGGAGGCTATATCTTATGATTTAGTATACGAAAATTTAGTTTATTTATAACCTTCTGATATTGGTAGAAGACACCTATCCTATCATCGCAAGAAATTTTCATGAATTCAATTTTATAGCCTTTCTTGGTTTCCAAGCTATTCTCCAATTAAAAAAAAAGGAAGTTCTTGATGAATCTACCGAAAGCAGTAAAGCTATGAAAGGAGTCTACGAAAAAACTGATTCGGAACCACTGGATTAGAATATAAATCTATTCATAATAGAGTTTGAAGTTTAGCGTAGGACACTCTGCAATTATTTACCTTACATCCATAAGATGGCAACACGTGATGCAGTAAAAAGTATTTATCAATTAATTTTTCAAATGCTGTGATGATATTATAGCACAAAATTGAGCTTCCTATTTCCTATTGAAAATCTTATATTTAAACTTTTCCGATCAATCTTGAATACTCGTATTTTATAAAATTGGCGTTATATATAACTCAAAAATACGGAACACGTCAGCGTATAGCAGCGCCTAAACAACCTAACAATCACTCTGATCTCTCCTCAGTTGCGAATAAATCTTTCGCCTTTTACTAAAGATTTCCGTGGGGAGGGATAACTCTAATGAGTCTATAACCAATTTTTGGCGGCTATATCTTATGATATAGCATTTAATATAACTAAAAATAATTTATTATATAACCTGTTAATCTTTGCGCAATGTTAGAAGTAGAGATGTGTAACATGGAAGCCTCTGAGTATCCGATACCTGAAGTATCATGTATGGTATACATTGATTGGGTACTTGGTATCAATACTTTTAATACGTACAGAAGCCTCAGTGAAACGCCCGCCGCACATGACCCTACTCGCACTGGTTCACGCGCCTACATCAATGTGTCACTGAGATTGGTGGACTCGCGTGCGTCCGCACATGCGGTGATCTGCAGGTTCCCATAGATTTGAAACTACACCACTCGCATGAGGCTCGTGTTGACCAATGCGAGTGGGGTCATGTGCGGCGGGCGAAAATATAGTTTTGAATAACCATTGTATTGAAATGATTTCTGTAATCATTGTGAAAAAGAGAATTTTAGAAATAAATAATGAATTTTTAATATATAAAAGGTGGGTAGGTATCCATAGTTTTTAGAATGGAGTATCCGATACTCCAATTTCAGTAGAAAATCTGACACTCTTCCTAGGATATATACTATCTCTACTCAGTTGAAACCTACGTAAATAATTATCCAAATTACAATACTAGGAATATCTGAAAAAGTCTGAAAAAAAGTCGAATCAGTGCACACATCATGGTTTCTAGGGATCTTAATTGCGACCTATCGGCGTCCTTGACAGCAAGCAGAACAGAACGAGTGCTCACTACTCGAGAACAAAAAATTCCCAAATGCAGTTATTGTGAAGAGATAAAGATAATTGTCCAAAAATGGAAATGGATGATATGGAAAGTAGATGGAATGTTGTTAGAACAAGAAAAATTGTTTTGTTTGTTTCGAGAGAAATAATCAAAAAAATTTAGAAATAAGAAAATCTGTGGGAAGAATAAATGCAGATTTCTGAAAATTCTAATAAAACTTGATGAGTATCAACAGCACAATAGTCCGATAAAATTGGGCTATTAAATTTTGATGCCATATCTGGTGAATAGTGGGTGATCTTAATAGTGTTGGATAATAAAAAAATGTAAATAAATATTATCAAGATGATGTTATATGACTGAGACAACGAATGAGATATATTACGTGAATTCGACAAGGTGAAAGCACAATGTGGAAACGTTAGGTGAATAGCTAAACATTGTAGAAATGATGTAATTTTATTGTTTTTGGTGATTTGGGTCTTGGGACTTTGGTCCCAAATCCCAAAAGGATCTTTCCCTAAAGATGGCGCCACCGTCTTTATATGTCTCTAAAATAGCTTTCGAAATGACGTATGACCCCAAATCGAGCTGCACAATTCATACTTACCTGGCGTAGGGGTTACCGTGATCAACAAGGCGGTTCCCCCGGAGTGAGGCCCTTTCATTGCACTGCGATCGGGCTGACCTCTGCGATTATACCTAATGCGTATAACTCGGGCGCGTAATTTTTGGTAGTCGGGACTGCGTACGCGCTGTCCCGGATCATATAATTAATATGTTTCGTTTTGATTGATGCAAGATGCATTTGATGATTAGATTGGCGTCAAGTGGAAATATGAAAGAAAAAGGCTTCTTCAGTAAATATTTTGCGCATGCGCATTATCCCATATTAAATTTTATATCGGAAAAATTAGACGATATTTATTCAAAATGTAAGAAATCTGAAGGATCTATCGTATAGCGAAACAATTGCTATTTATGTATATATTAAAAAAGTGGAGATTTGAATAAATCGCATTTGATATTACGAAAGATTGTAAACAGATTGATATTCAATTCTAATTGAACAAAAATCTGAAGGAACAACAAAGCTGTCTGATGAAGGAATGGTTTACTTAGAAGTCCGCACTCAAATATCACATAACAATTTCCGATCTGTAGGATGATTCATACACGAATATCACTCAGTTTGAAGAGCTAGATATATCACATACATTTTAATAATTAGATAATTTCTAGTTTCAAATTCAGGTGGAATTGCCATCTGAAGTCGTTTTTATTTTCAAACGTTAACCGTTCACAATTAGAATTTTTATGCCAAACATGTACTGATGCGTATTAAAAGTATAATTTGGGTTGCCTTCCTACGAACACTAAACTACCTGAGTCATAAAATTCGGAAACTAAACATTTCAGCACTAAATTACCTTTTATTATCACTAGAGGGCATTTACTACTCTTACCTGCACTATATTACTCAGAAGTACATAACATTGTTCAATGACTAGGTGCAAAAACTTGTAAACCGCATCGCTTCTCGGCCCTATGGCTAAGATCAAAGTGTAGTATCTGTTCTTATCAGCTTAATATCTGATACGCCCCGCATGCGGGGCCAGTATATTAAACTGATTTTTGGAAATTGATGGCGGTTAGGGGCTTGCTCCACCGCCGTCGCGGGTTGGCCCGGTATTGCAGTACCTCCGGGATCGGCCCACTTTATTCAATTAATATATGTAGTATCCAATACTGTCAAACTCATAGGCCAAACGTTGGTTATAGTAGAAACAGCTCTACACTTACAGGATGACAACTTTTCTTTACAACATGTCACAAACACCAAATTCTTCTAAAAACTTTATTGATATGGTCGATGTCGGACACCTAACTCTTTTCCACAATATTCAATATCACTTACGGATAGAGGTATAGATATGATGGCGTATGTTCATAAAGAAATGACCTGTAGACCTCTTAAGAAAAATGAATTCTTTCAACTCTAGCTAAAAATTAGTTCTTTCAACTCTAGCTGAAAATTAGTTCTTTCAACTCTAGCTATGCCTGGTTATTATGTCTTGGTTTCTGATGTTTTTTATCTTATTTAACAGATTTGTATTTAGTCATTTTTAACAGTATTCCTGATATATTCATTCGGACTCATAGTCCAACTTTTTTTTTGCCGAAGAAACTTTTCCTAAAGATGGCGCCACCGTCTTTATATGTCTCTAAAATGGCTTTCGAAATGACGTATGACCCCAAATCGAGCTGCACAATTCATACTTACCTGGCGTAGGGGTTACCGTGATCAACAAGGCGGTTCCCCCGGAGTGAGGCCCTTTCATTGCACTGCGATCGGGCTGACCTCTGCGATTATACCTAATGCGTATAACTCGGGCGCGTAATTTTTGGTAGTCGGGACTGCGTACGCGCTGTCCCGGATCATATAATAAATATGTTTTCTTTAAACTGTAGCATAAGCACTCCACAATGCTTAATTATGATGATGTGCAATTTGTATACTTCTCAGCAGCCTTAATTATCGAGTGCTGAAGTATTATGTATAGGATACATTAATTGTATACTTGGTATCCAAATTGATACGTACAAAAGCTACACTTGAATTATAGATTTAAAAAAACCATTGTATGGAATTACTATCTTTATTCAGTGTGTATGAAAGGTATCTAGGTATCCATAGTTTTTAGAATAGAGAATCCGATACTGGAATTTCAGTAGAATATCTCATACTTTTCCTAGGATGAATACTTTTTACACATCTCTATATAGAAGGCACATATCTCATCATCTAATTATGACTCCCATTAGTTTATATTCAATTTTTGGAGGCTATATCTTATGATTTAGTATACGAAAATTTAGTTTATTTATAACCTTCTGATATTGGTAGAAGACACCTATCCTATCATCGCAAGAAATTTTCATGAATTCAATTTTATAGCCTTTCTTGGTTTCCAAGCTATTCTCCAATTAAAAAAAAAGGAAGTTCTTGATGAATCTACCGAAAGCAGTAAAGCTATGAAAGGAGTCTACGAAAAAACTGATTCGGAACCACTGGATTAGAATATAAATCTATTCATAATAGAGTTTGAAGTTTAGCGTAGGACACTCTGCAATTATTTACCTTACATTCATAAGATGGCAACACGTGATGCAGTAAAAAGTATTTATCAATTAATTTTTCAAATGCTGTGATGATATTATAGCACAATGTCAGTTAGACACGATATACACAGATTTTAGTAAAGCGTTCGATAAGATCAGTCATGAGAAATTATTGAGAAGACTCGCGGATGTTGGCTTACCCGAATCGTTGGTAGAATGGTGTAAATCCTATTTAACAGGAAGAGCTGGCTTTGTCGCGATAGGTGGCCACAGATCTGAAACTTTCTATATTACATCTGGCGTTCCTCAGGGTAGCCATCTGGGTCCTCTATTTTTTCTTATTTATATTAACAATATCAAGGGTTGCTTCCGACACTGTGGGATACTTCTTTACGCGGACGACTTGAAGATCTATCGGGTCGTTCGATCGATGGGTGACTGTCATGGGGTTCAAGAGGACCTCGATAGATTGGTCCAATATTGTGAACTCAATGATATAGTTCTGAACCCGTCAAAATGTTTTCATATTTCATTCACTAAGAGAGTCCAAAAAATCATATATGAATACAAAATTGGAAACGAAAAGTTGAAATACGTTAATGAAATTGTTGACTTGGGTGTGACGCTTGATGAAAAATGGTCATTTCGATCACACATCGAAAAAATGATTAGCGCGTCAAATAAAATGGTTGGATTTATCAACAGAAGTTGCAAAGAATTCAGAGATCCTAGAGTCTTTACTGGCTTGTACTACGCGTTTGTGCACAGTAAGTTGTCTTTCGCATCCGTTATCTGGAATCCTATTTACGAGGTTCACATAAAAAGAATCCAGAGAATTCAAAATAAATTCCTAAAATTTTTAGCTTTCAAAACTCATACCATCATAGAAAATAGAGATTATACCCCTATAAGAAAAAAATATCATATGTTGGCATTGAAGGATGGTAGGTCGGTGCAGGAACTTTGTATTCTCCATAAAATTATACACTCTGGGATTGATTCATTTTTTCTCCTTAATAAAATCAATTTGCATGTACCGGGAAGAGATCTGCGAGATAGAACTCTCTTCAACGTCATATTTCGTAGGACGAACACAGGACAGCACTCTCCGATGCGGCGCCTTCAAGCTACTTATAATAGTCTTGAATTAAATAGTGGCATTGACATTGTTTCGGATGGTCTTACAAGGTTCAAAAAACTCTTAAAACACTTTTTCATGTCGGGTTAGGGGGATTTTTTTTTCCTTTTATTTCAGCGAGTTGTTTCTGTACCTATTATAATATTAAGTGGATACTCTGTTGGTAAATTTTTTTTTTTACTGTTTGTATCCTAAATGGGCAATAAATAAAAATAAACAAAATTGAGCTTCCTATTTCCTATTGAAAATCTTATATTTAAACTTTTCCGATCAATCTTGAATACTCGTATTTTATAAAATTGGCGTTATATATAACTCAAAAATACGGAACACGTCAGCGTATAGCAGCGCCTAAACAACCTAACAATCACTCTGATCTCTCCTCAGTTGCGAATAAATCTTTCGCCTTTTACTAAAGATTTCCGTGGGGAGGGATAACTCTAATGAGTCTATAACCAATTTTTGGCGGCTATATCTTATGATATAGCATTTAATATAACTAAAAATAATTTATTATATAACCTGTTAATCTTTGCGCAATGTTAGAAGTAGAGATGTGTAACATGGAAGCCTCTGAGTATCCGATACCTGAAGTATCATGTATGGTATACATTGATTGGGTACTTGGTATCAATACTTTTAATACGTACAGAAGCCTCAGTGAAACGCCCGCCGCACATGACCCTACTCGCACTGGTTCACGCGCCTACATCAATGTGTCACTGAGATTGGTGGACTCGCGTGCGTCCGCACATGCGGTGATCTGCAGGTTCCCATAGATTTGAAACTACACCAATCGCATGAGGCTCGTGTTGACCAATGCGAGTGGGGTCATGTGCGGCGGGCGAAAATATAGTTTTGAATAACCATTGTATTGAAATGATTTCTGTAATCATTGTGAAAAAGAGAATTTTAGAAATAAATAATGAATTTTTAATATATAAAAGGTGGGTAGGTATCCATAGTTTTTAGAATGGAGTATCCGATACTCCAATTTCAGTAGAAAATCTGACACTCTTCCTAGGATATATACTATCTCTACTCAGTTGAAACCTACGTAAATAATTATCCAAATTACAATACTAGGAATATCTGAAAAAGTCTGAAAAAAAGTCGAATCAGTGCACACATCATGGTTTCTAGGGATCTTAATTGCGACCTATCGGCGTCCTTGACAGCAAGCAGAACAGAACGAGTGCTCACTACTCGAGAACAAAAAATTCCCAAATGCAGTTATTGTGAAGAGATAAAGATAATTGTCCAAAAATGGAAATGGATGATATGGAAAGTAGATGGAATGTTGTTAGAACAAGAAAAATTGTTTTGTTTGTTTCGAGAGAAATAATCAAAAAAATTTAGAAATAAGAAAATCTGTGGGAAGAATAAATGCAGATTTCTGAAAATTCTAATAAAACTTGATGAGTATCAACAGCACAATAGTCCGATAAAATTGGGCTATTAAATTTTGATGCCATATCTGGTGAATAGTGGGTGATCTTAATAGTGTTGGATAATAAAAAAATGTAAATAAATATTATCAAGATGATGTTATATGACTGAGACAACGAATGAGATATATTACGTGAATTCGACAAGGTGAAAGCACAATGTGGAAACGTTAGGTGAATAGCTAAACATTGTAGAAATGATGTAATTTTATTGTTTTTGGTGATTTGGGTCTTGGGACTTTGGTCCCAAATCCCAAAAGGATCTTTCCCTAAAGATGGCGCCACCGTCTTTATATGTCTCTAAAATGGCTTTCGAAATGACGTATGACCCCAAATCGAGCTGCACAATTCATACTTACCTGGCGTAGGGGTTACCGTGATCAACAAGGCGGTTCCCCCGGAGTGAGGCCCTTTCATTGCACTGCGATCGGGCTGACCTCTGCGATTATACCTAATGCGTATAACTCGGGCGCGTAATTTTTGGTAGTCGGGACTGCGTACGCGCTGTCCCGGATCATATAATTAATATGTTTCGTTTTGATTGATGCAAGATGCATTTGATGATTAGATTGGCGTCAAGTGGAAATATGAAAGAAAAAGGCTTCTTCAGTAAATATTTTGCGCATGCGCATTATCCCATATTAAATTTTATATCGGAAAAATTAGACGATATTTATTCAAAATGTAAGAAATCTGAAGGATCTATCGTATAGCGAAACAATTGCTATTTATGTATATATTAAAAAAGTGGAGATTTGAATAAATCGCATTTGATATTACGAAAGATTGTAAACAGATTGATATTCAATTCTAATTGAACAAAAATCTGAAGGAACAACAAAGCTGTCTGATGAAGGAATGGTTTACTTAGAAGTCCGCACTCAAATATCACATAACAATTTCCGATCTGTAGGATGATTCATACACGAATATCACTCAGTTTGAAGAGCTAGATATATCACATACATTTTAATAATTAGATAATTTCTAGTTTCAAATTCAGGTGGAATTGCCATCTGAAGTCGTTTTTATTTTCAAACGTTAACCGTTCACAATTAGAATTTTTATGCCAAACATGTACTGATGCGTATTAAAAGTATAATTTGGGTTGCCTTCCTACGAACACTAAACTACCTGAGTCATAAAATTCGGAAACTAAACATTTCAGCACTAAATTACCTTTTATTATCACTAGAGGGCATTTACTACTCTTACCTGCACTATATTACTCAGAAGTACATAACATTGTTCAATGACTAGGTGCAAAAACTTGTAAACCGCATCGCTTCTCGGCCCTATGGCTAAGATCAAAGTGTAGTATCTGTTCTTATCAGCTTAATATCTGATACGCCCCGCATGCGGGGCCAGTATATTAAACTGATTTTTGGAAATTGATGGCGGTTAGGGGCTTGCTCCACCGCCGTCGCGGGTTGGCCCGGTATTGCAGTACCTCCGGGATCGGCCCACTTTATTCAATTAATATATGTAGTATCCAATACTGTCAAACTCATAGGCCAAACGTTGGTTATAGTAGAAACAGCTCTACACTTACAGGATGACAACTTTTCTTTACAACATGTCACAAACACCAAATTCTTCTAAAAACTTTATTGATATGGTCGATGTCGGACACCTAACTCTTTTCCACAATATTCAATATCACTTACGGATAGAGGTATAGATATGATGGCGTATGTTCATAAAGAAATGACCTGTAGACCTCTTAAGAAAAATGAATTCTTTCAACTCTAGCTAAAAATTAGTTCTTTCAACTCTAGCTGAAAATTAGTTCTTTCAACTCTAGCTATGCCTGGTTATTATGTCTTGGTTTCTGATGTTTTTTATCTTATTTAACAGATTTGTATTTAGTCATTTTTAACAGTATTCCTGATATATTCATTCGGACTCATAGTCCAACTTTTTTTTTGCCGAAGAAACTTTTCCTAAAGATGGCGCCACCGTCTTTATATGTCTCTAAAATGGCTTTCGAAATGACGTATGACCCCAAATCGAGCTGCACAATTCATACTTACCTGGCGTAGGGGTTACCGTGATCAACAAGGCGGTTCCCCCGGAGTGAGGCCCTTTCATTGCACTGCGATCGGGCTGACCTCTGCGATTATACCTAATGCGTATAACTCGGGCGCGTAATTTTTGGTAGTCGGGACTGCGTACGCGCTGTCCCGGATCATATAATAAATATGTTTTCTTTAAACTGTAGCATAAGCACTCCACAATGCTTAATTATGATGATGTGCAATTTGTATACTTCTCAGCAGCCTTAATTATCGAGTGCTGAAGTATTATGTATAGGATACATTAATTGTATACTTGGTATCCAAATTGATACGTACAAAAGCTACACTTGAATTATAGATTTAAAAAAACCATTGTATGGAATTACTATCTTTATTCAGTGTGTATGAAAGGTATCTAGGTATCCATAGTTTTTAGAATAGAGAATCCGATACTGGAATTTCAGTAGAATATCTCATACTTTTCCTAGGATGAATACTTTTTACACATCTCTATATAGAAGGCTCATATCTCATCATCTAATTATGACTCCCATTAGTTTATATTCAATTTTTGGAGGCTATATCTTATGATTTAGTATACGAAAATTTAGTTTATTTATAACCTTCTGATATTGGTAGAAGACACCTATCCTATCATCGCAAGAAATTTTCATGAATTCAATTTTATAGCCTTTCTTGGTTTCCAAGCTATTCTCCAATTAAAAAAAAGGAAGTTCTTGATGAATCTACCGAAAGCAGTAAAGCTATGAAAGGAGTCTACGAAAAAACTGATTCGGAACCACTGGATTAGAATATAAGTCTATTCATAATAGAGTTTGAAGTTTAGCGTAGGACACTCTGCAATTATTTACCTTACATCCATAAGATGGCAACACGTGATGCAGTAAAAAGTATTTATCAATTAATTTTTCAAATGCTGTGATGATATTATAGCACAAAATTGAGCTTCCTATTTCCTATTGAAAATCTTATATTTAAACTTTTCCGATCAATCTTGAATACTCGTATTTTATAAAATTGGCGTTATATATAACTCAAAAATACGGAACACGTCAGCGTATAGCAGCGCCTAAACAACCTAACAATCACTCTGATCTCTCCTCAGTTGCGAATAAATCTTTCGCCTTTTACTAAAGATTTCCGTGGGGAGGGATAACTCTAATGAGTCTATAACCAATTTTTGGCGGCTATATCTTATGATATAGCATTTAATATAACTAAAAATAATTTATTATATAACCTGTTAATCTTTGCGCAATGTTAGAAGTAGAGATGTGTAACATGGAAGCCTCTGAGTATCCGATACCTGAAGTATCATGTATGGTATACATTGATTGGGTACTTGGTATCAATACTTTTAATACGTACAGAAGCCTCAGTGAAACGCCCGCCGCACATGACCCTACTCGCACTGGTTCACGCGCCTACATCAATGTGTCACTGAGATTGGTGGACTCGCGTGCGTCCGCACATGCGGTGATCTGCAGGTTCCGCATTTGATATTACGAAAGATTGTAAACAGATTGATATTCAATTCTAATTGAACAAAAATCTGAAGGAACAACAAAGCTGTCTGGTGAAGGAATGGTTTACTTAGAAGTCCGCACTCAAATATCACATAACAATTTCCGATCTGTAGGATGATTCATACACGAATATCACTCAGTTTGAAGAGCTAGATATATCACATACATTTTAATAATTAGATAATTTCTAGTTTCAAATTCAGGTGGAATTGCCATCTGAAGTCGTTTTTATTTTCAAACGTTAACCGTTCACAATTAGAATTTTTATGCCAAACATGTACTGATGCGTATTAAAAGTATAATTTGGGTTGCCTTCCTACGAACACTAAACTACCTGAGTCATAAAATTCGGAAACTAAACATTTCAGCACTAAATTACCTTTTATTATCACTAGAGGGCATTTACTACTCTTACCTGCACTATATTACTCAGAAGTACATAACATTGTTCAATGACTAGGTGCAAAAACTTGTAAACCGCATCGCTTCTCGGCCCTATGGCTAAGATCAAAGTGTAGTATCTGTTCTTATCAGCTTAATATCTGATACGCCCCGCATGCGGGGCCAGTATATTAAACTGATTTTTGGAAATTGATGGCGGTTAGGGGCTTGCTCCACCGCCGTCGCGGGTTGGCCCGGTATTGCAGTACCTCCGGGATCGGCCCACTTTATTCAATTAATATATGTAGTATCCAATACTGTCAAACTCATAGGCCAAACGTTGGTTATAGTAGAAACAGCTCTACACTTACAGGATGACAACTTTTCTTTACAACATGTCACAAACACCAAATTCTTCTAAAAACTTTATTGATATGGTCGATGTCGGACACCTAACTAAAATAATTTATCATATAACCTGTTAATCTTTGCGCAATGTTAGAAGTAGAGATGTGTAACATGGAAGCCTCTGAGTATCCGATACCTGAAGTATCATGTATGGTATACATTGATTGGGTACTTGGTATCAATACTTTTAATACGTACAGAAGCCTCAGTGAAACGCCCGCCGCACATGACCCTACTCGCACTGGTTCACGCGCCTACATCAATGTGTCACTGAGATTGGTGGACTCGCGTGCGTCCGCACATGCGGTGATCTGCAGGTTCCCATAGATTTGAAACTACACCTCTCGCATGAGGCTCGTGTTGACCAATGCGAGTGGGGTCATGTGCGGCGGGCGAAAATATAGTTTTGAATAACCATTGTATTGAAATGATTTCTGTAATCATTGTGAAAAAGAGAATTTTAGAAATAAATAATGAATTTTTAATATATAAAAGGTGTCTAGGTATCCATAGTTTTTAGAATGGAGTATCCGATACTCCAATTTCAGTAGAAAATCTGACACTCTTCCTAGGATATATACTATCTCTACTCAGTTGAAACCTACGTAAATAATTATCCAAATTACAATACTAGGAATATCTGAAAAAGTCTGAAAAAAAGTCGAATCAGTGCACACATCATGGTTTCTAGGGATCTTAATTGCGACCTATCGGCGTCCTTGACAGCAAGCAGAACAGAACGAGTGCTCACTACTCGAGAACAAAAAATTCCCAAATGCAGTTATTGTGAAGAGATAAAGATAATTGTCCAAAAGTGGAAATGGATGATATGGAAAGTAGATGGAATGTTGTTAGAACAAGAAAAATTGTTTTGTTTGTTTCGAGAGAAATAATCAAAAAAATTTAGAAATAAGAAAATCTGTGGGAAGAATAAATGCAGATTTCTGAAAATTCTAATAAAACTTGATGAGTATCAACAGCACAATAGTCCGATAAAATTGGGCTATTAAATTTTGATGCCATATCTGGTGAATAGTGGGTGATCTTAATAGTGTTGGATAATAAAAAAATGTAAATAAATATTATCAAGATGATGTTATATGACTGAGACAACGAATGAGATATATTACGTGAATTCGACAAGGTGAAAGCACAATGTGGAAACGTTAGGTGAATAGCTAAACATTGTAGAAATGATGTAATTTTATTGTTTTTGGTGATTTGGGTCTTGGGACTTTGGTCCCAAATCCCAAAAGGATCTTTCCCTAAAGATGGCGCCACCGTCTTTATATGTCTCTAAAATGGCTTTCGAAATGACGTATGACCCCAAATCGAGCTGCACAATTCATACTTACCTGGCGTAGGGGTTACCGTGATCAACAAGGCGGTTCCCCCGGAGTGAGGCCCTTTCATTGCACTGCGATCGGGCTGACCTCTGCGATTATACCTAATGCGTATAACTCGGGCGCGTAATTTTTGGTAGTCGGGACTGCGTACGCGCTGTCCCGGATCATATAATTAATATGTTTCGTTTTGATTGATGCAAGATGCATTTGATGATTAGATTGGCGTCAAGTGGAAATATGAAAGAAAAAGGCTTCTTCAGTAAATATTTTGCGCATGCGCATTATCCCATATTAAATTTTATATCGGAAAAATTAGACGATATTTATTCAAAATGTAAGAAATCTGAAGGATCTATCGTATAGCGAAACAATTGCTATTTATGTATATATTAAAAAAGTGGAGATTTGAATAAATCGCATTTGATATTACGAAAGATTGTAAACAGATTGATATTCAATTCTAATTGAACAAAAATCTGAAGGAACAACAAAGCTGTCTGATGAAGGAATGGTTTACTTAGAAGTCCGCACTCAAATATCACATAACAATTTCCGATCTGTAGGATGATTCATACACGAATATCACTCAGTTTGAAGAGCTAGATATATCACATACATTTTAATAATTAGATAATTTCTAGTTTCAAATTCAGGTGGAATTGCCATCTGAAGTCGTTTTTATTTTCAAACGTTAACCGTTCACAATTAGAATTTTTATGCCAAACATGTACTGATGCGTATTAAAAGTATAATTTGGGTTGCCTTCCTACGAACACTAAACTACCTGAGTCATAAAATTCGGAAACTAAACATTTCAGCACTAAATTACCTTTTATTATCACTAGAGGGCATTTACTACTCTTACCTGCACTATATTACTCAGAAGTACATAACATTGTTCAATGACTAGGTGCAAAAACTTGTAAACCGCATCGCTTCTCGGCCCTATGGCTAAGATCAAAGTGTAGTATCTGTTCTTATCAGCTTAATATCTGATACGCCCCGCATGCGGGGCCAGTATATTAAACTGATTTTTGGAAATTGATGGCGGTTAGGGGCTTGCTCCACCGCCGTCGCGGGTTGGCCCGGTATTGCAGTACCTCCGGGATCGGCCCACTTTATTCAATTAATATATGTAGTATCCAATACTGTCAAACTCATAGGCCAAACGTTGGTTATAGTAGAAACAGCTCTACACTTACAGGATGACAACTTTTCTTTACAACATGTCACAAACACCAAATTCTTCTAAAAACTTTATTGATATGGTCGATGTCGGACACCTAACTCTTTTCCACAATATTCAATATCACTTACGGATAGAGGTATAGATATGATGGCGTATGTTCATAAAGAAATGACCTGTAGACCTCTTAAGAAAAATGAATTCTTTCAACTCTAGCTAAAAATTAGTTCTTTCAACTCTAGCTGAAAATTAGTTCTTTCAACTCTAGCTATGCCTGGTTATTATGTCTTGGTTTCTGATGTTTTTTATCTTATTTAACAGATTTGTATTTAGTCATTTTTAACAGTATTCCTGATATATTCATTCGGACTCATAGTCCAACTTTTTTTTTGCCGAAGAAACTTTTCCTAAAGATGGCGCCACCGTCTTTATATGTCTCTAAAATGGCTTTCGAAATGACGTATGACCCCAAATCGAGCTGCACAATTCATACTTACCTGGCGTAGGGGTTACCGTGATCAACAAGGCGGTTCCCCCGGAGTGAGGCCCTTTCATTGCACTGCGATCGGGCTGACCTCTGCGATTATACCTAATGCGTATAACTCGGGCGCGTAATTTTTGGTAGTCGGGACTGCGTACGCGCTGTCCCGGATCATATAATAAATATGTTTTCTTTAAACTGTAGCATAAGCACTCCACAATGCTTAATTATGATGATGTGCAATTTGTATACTTCTCAGCAGCCTTAATTATCGAGTGCTGAAGTATTATGTATAGGATACATTAATTGTATACTTGGTATCCAAATTGATACGTACAAAAGCTACACTTGAATTATAGATTTAAAAAAACCATTGTATGGAATTACTATCTTTATTCAGTGTGTATGAAAGGTATCTAGGTATCCATAGTTTTTAGAATAGAGAATCCGATACTGGAATTTCAGTAGAATATCTCATACTTTTCCTAGGATGAATACTTTTTACACATCTCTATATAGAAGGCTCATATCTCATCATCTAATTATGACTCCCATTAGTTTATATTCAATTTTTGGAGGCTATATCTTATGATTTAGTATACGAAAATTTAGTTTATTTATAACCTTCTGATATTGGTAGAAGACACCTATCCTATCATCGCAAGAAATTTTCATGAATTCAATTTTATAGCCTTTCTTGGTTTCCAAGCTATTCTCCAATTAAAAAAAAGGAAGTTCTTGATGAATCTACCGAAAGCAGTAAAGCTATGAAAGGAGTCTACGAAAAAACTGATTCGGAACCACTGGATTAGAATATAAGTCTATTCATAATAGAGTTTGAAGTTTAGCGTAGGACACTCTGCAATTATTTACCTTACATCCATAAGATGGCAACACGTGATGCAGTAAAAAGTATTTATCAATTAATTTTTCAAATGCTGTGATGATATTATAGCACAAAATTGAGCTTCCTATTTCCTATTGAAAATCTTATATTTAAACTTTTCCGATCAATCTTGAATACTCGTATTTTATAAAATTGGCGTTATATATAACTCAAAAATACGGAACACGTCAGCGTATAGCAGCGCCTAAACAACCTAACAATCACTCTGATCTCTCCTCAGTTGCGAATAAATCTTTCGCCTTTTACTAAAGATTTCCGTGGGGAGGGATAACTCTAATGAGTCTATAACCAATTTTTGGCGGCTATATCTTATGATATAGCATTTAATATAACTAAAAATAATTTATTATATAACCTGTTAATCTTTGCGCAATGTTAGAAGTAGAGATGTGTAACATGGAAGCCTCTGAGTATCCGATACCTGAAGTATCATGTATGGTATACATTGATTGGGTACTTGGTATCAATACTTTTAATACGTACAGAAGCCTCAGTGAAACGCCCGCCGCACATGACCCTACTCGCACTGGTTCACGCGCCTACATCAATGTGTCACTGAGATTGGTGGACTCGCGTGCGTCCGCACATGCGGTGATCTGCAGGTTCCGCATTTGATATTACGAAAGATTGTAAACAGATTGATATTCAATTCTAATTGAACAAAAATCTGAAGGAACAACAAAGCTGTCTGGTGAAGGAATGGTTTACTTAGAAGTCCGCACTCAAATATCACATAACAATTTCCGATCTGTAGGATGATTCATACACGAATATCACTCAGTTTGAAGAGCTAGATATATCACATACATTTTAATAATTAGATAATTTCTAGTTTCAAATTCAGGTGGAATTGCCATCTGAAGTCGTTTTTATTTTCAAACGTTAACCGTTCACAATTAGAATTTTTATGCCAAACATGTACTGATGCGTATTAAAAGTATAATTTGGGTTGCCTTCCTACGAACACTAAACTACCTGAGTCATAAAATTCGGAAACTAAACATTTCAGCACTAAATTACCTTTTATTATCACTAGAGGGCATTTACTACTCTTACCTGCACTATATTACTCAGAAGTACATAACATTGTTCAATGACTAGGTGCAAAAACTTGTAAACCGCATCGCTTCTCGGCCCTATGGCTAAGATCAAAGTGTAGTATCTGTTCTTATCAGCTTAATATCTGATACGCCCCGCATGCGGGGCCAGTATATTAAACTGATTTTTGGAAATTGATGGCGGTTAGGGGCTTGCTCCACCGCCGTCGCGGGTTGGCCCGGTATTGCAGTACCTCCGGGATCGGCCCACTTTATTCAATTAATATATGTAGTATCCAATACTGTCAAACTCATAGGCCAAACGTTGGTTATAGTAGAAACAGCTCTACACTTACAGGATGACAACTTTTCTTTACAACATGTCACAAACACCAAATTCTTCTAAAAACTTTATTGATATGGTCGATGTCGGACACCTAACTAAAATAATTTATCATATAACCTGTTAATCTTTGCGCAATGTTAGAAGTAGAGATGTGTAACATGGAAGCCTCTGAGTATCCGATACCTGAAGTATCATGTATGGTATACATTGATTGGGTACTTGGTATCAATACTTTTAATACGTACAGAAGCCTCAGTGAAACGCCCGCCGCACATGACCCTACTCGCACTGGTTCACGCGCCTACATCAATGTGTCACTGAGATTGGTGGACTCGCGTGCGTCCGCACATGCGGTGATCTGCAGGTTCCCATAGATTTGAAACTACACCTCTCGCATGAGGCTCGTGTTGACCAATGCGAGTGGGGTCATGTGCGGCGGGCGAAAATATAGTTTTGAATAACCATTGTATTGAAATGATTTCTGTAATCATTGTGAAAAAGAGAATTTTAGAAATAAATAATGAATTTTTAATATATAAAAGGTGTCTAGGTATCCATAGTTTTTAGAATGGAGTATCCGATACTCCAATTTCAGTAGAAAATCTGACACTCTTCCTAGGATATATACTATCTCTACTCAGTTGAAACCTACGTAAATAATTATCCAAATTACAATACTAGGAATATCTGAAAAAGTCTGAAAAAAAGTCGAATCAGTGCACACATCATGGTTTCTAGGGATCTTAATTGCGACCTATCGGCGTCCTTGACAGCAAGCAGAACAGAACGAGTGCTCACTACTCGAGAACAAAAAATTCCCAAATGCAGTTATTGTGAAGAGATAAAGATAATTGTCCAAAAGTGGAAATGGATGATATGGAAAGTAGATGGAATGTTGTTAGAACAAGAAAAATTGTTTTGTTTGTTTCGAGAGAAATAATCAAAAAAATTTAGAAATAAGAAAATCTGTGGGAAGAATAAATGCAGATTTCTGAAAATTCTAATAAAACTTGATGAGTATCAACAGCACAATAGTCCGATAAAATTGGGCTATTAAATTTTGATGCCATATCTGGTGAATAGTGGGTGATCTTAATAGTGTTGGATAATAAAAAAATGTAAATAAATATTATCAAGATGATGTTATATGACTGAGACAACGAATGAGATATATTACGTGAATTCGACAAGGTGAAAGCACAATGTGGAAACGTTAGGTGAATAGCTAAACATTGTAGAAATGATGTAATTTTATTGTTTTTGGTGATTTGGGTCTTGGGACTTTGGTCCCAAATCCCAAAAGGATCTTTCCCTAAAGATGGCGCCACCGTCTTTATATGTCTCTAAAATGGCTTTCGAAATGACGTATGACCCCAAATCGAGCTGCACAATTCATACTTACCTGGCGTAGGGGTTACCGTGATCAACAAGGCGGTTCCCCCGGAGTGAGGCCCTTTCATTGCACTGCGATCGGGCTGACCTCTGCGATTATACCTAATGCGTATAACTCGGGCGCGTAATTTTTGGTAGTCGGGACTGCGTACGCGCTGTCCCGGATCATATAATTAATATGTTTCGTTTTGATTGATGCAAGATGCATTTGATGATTAGATTGGCGTCAAGTGGAAATATGAAAGAAAAAGGCTTCTTCAGTAAATATTTTGCGCATGCGCATTATCCCATATTAAATTTTATATCGGAAAAATTAGACGATATTTATTCAAAATGTAAGAAATCTGAAGGATCTATCGTATAGCGAAACAATTGCTATTTATGTATATATTAAAAAAGTGGAGATTTGAATAAATCGCATTTGATATTACGAAAGATTGTAAACAGATTGATATTCAATTCTAATTGAACAAAAATCTGAAGGAACAACAAAGCTGTCTGATGAAGGAATGGTTTACTTAGAAGTCCGCACTCAAATATCACATAACAATTTCCGATCTGTAGGATGATTCATACACGAATATCACTCAGTTTGAAGAGCTAGATATATCACATACATTTTAATAATTAGATAATTTCTAGTTTCAAATTCAGGTGGAATTGCCATCTGAAGTCGTTTTTATTTTCAAACGTTAACCGTTCACAATTAGAATTTTTATGCCAAACATGTACTGATGCGTATTAAAAGTATAATTTGGGTTGCCTTCCTACGAACACTAAACTACCTGAGTCATAAAATTCGGAAACTAAACATTTCAGCACTAAATTACCTTTTATTATCACTAGAGGGCATTTACTACTCTTACCTGCACTATATTACTCAGAAGTACATAACATTGTTCAATGACTAGGTGCAAAAACTTGTAAACCGCATCGCTTCTCGGCCCTATGGCTAAGATCAAAGTGTAGTATCTGTTCTTATCAGCTTAATATCTGATACGCCCCGCATGCGGGGCCAGTATATTAAACTGATTTTTGGAAATTGATGGCGGTTAGGGGCTTGCTCCACCGCCGTCGCGGGTTGGCCCGGTATTGCAGTACCTCCGGGATCGGCCCACTTTATTCAATTAATATATGTAGTATCCAATACTGTCAAACTCATAGGCCAAACGTTGGTTATAGTAGAAACAGCTCTACACTTACAGGATGACAACTTTTCTTTACAACATGTCACAAACACCAAATTCTTCTAAAAACTTTATTGATATGGTCGATGTCGGACACCTAACTCTTTTCCACAATATTCAATATCACTTACGGATAGAGGTATAGATATGATGGCGTATGTTCATAAAGAAATGACCTGTAGACCTCTTAAGAAAAATGAATTCTTTCAACTCTAGCTAAAAATTAGTTCTTTCAACTCTAGCTGAAAATTAGTTCTTTCAACTCTAGCTATGCCTGGTTATTATGTCTTGGTTTCTGATGTTTTTTATCTTATTTAACAGATTTGTATTTAGTCATTTTTAACAGTATTCCTGATATATTCATTCGGACTCATAGTCCAACTTTTTTTTTGCCGAAGAAACTTTTCCTAAAGATGGCGCCACCGTCTTTATATGTCTCTAAAATGGCTTTCGAAATGACGTATGACCCCAAATCGAGCTGCACAATTCATACTTACCTGGCGTAGGGGTTACCGTGATCAACAAGGCGGTTCCCCCGGAGTGAGGCCCTTTCATTGCACTGCGATCGGGCTGACCTCTGCGATTATACCTAATGCGTATAACTCGGGCGCGTAATTTTTGGTAGTCGGGACTGCGTACGCGCTGTCCCGGATCATATAATAAATATGTTTTCTTTAAACTGTAGCATAAGCACTCCACAATGCTTAATTATGATGATGTGCAATTTGTATACTTCTCAGCAGCCTTAATTATCGAGTGCTGAAGTATTATGTATAGGATACATTAATTGTATACTTGGTATCCAAATTGATACGTACAAAAGCTACACTTGAATTATAGATTTAAAAAAACCATTGTATGGAATTACTATCTTTATTCAGTGTGTATGAAAGGTATCTAGGTATCCATAGTTTTTAGAATAGAGAATCCGATACTGGAATTTCAGTAGAATATCTCATACTTTTCCTAGGATGAATACTTTTTACACATCTCTATATAGAAGGCTCATATCTCATCATCTAATTATGACTCCCATTAGTTTATATTCAATTTTTGGAGGCTATATCTTATGATTTAGTATACGAAAATTTAGTTTATTTATAACCTTCTGATATTGGTAGAAGACACCTATCCTATCATCGCAAGAAATTTTCATGAATTCAATTTTATAGCCTTTCTTGGTTTCCAAGCTATTCTCCAATTAAAAAAAAGGAAGTTCTTGATGAATCTACCGAAAGCAGTAAAGCTATGAAAGGAGTCTACGAAAAAACTGATTCGGAACCACTGGATTAGAATATAAGTCTATTCATAATAGAGTTTGAAGTTTAGCGTAGGACACTCTGCAATTATTTACCTTACATCCATAAGATGGCAACACGTGATGCAGTAAAAAGTATTTATCAATTAATTTTTCAAATGCTGTGATGATATTATAGCACAAAATTGAGCTTCCTATTTCCTATTGAAAATCTTATATTTAAACTTTTCCGATCAATCTTGAATACTCGTATTTTATAAAATTGGCGTTATATATAACTCAAAAATACGGAACACGTCAGCGTATAGCAGCGCCTAAACAACCTAACAATCACTCTGATCTCTCCTCAGTTGCGAATAAATCTTTCGCCTTTTACTAAAGATTTCCGTGGGGAGGGATAACTCTAATGAGTCTATAACCAATTTTTGGCGGCTATATCTTATGATATAGCATTTAATATAACTAAAAATAATTTATTATATAACCTGTTAATCTTTGCGCAATGTTAGAAGTAGAGATGTGTAACATGGAAGCCTCTGAGTATCCGATACCTGAAGTATCATGTATGGTATACATTGATTGGGTACTTGGTATCAATACTTTTAATACGTACAGAAGCCTCAGTGAAACGCCCGCCGCACATGACCCTACTCGCACTGGTTCACGCGCCTACATCAATGTGTCACTGAGATTGGTGGACTCGCGTGCGTCCGCACATGCGGTGATCTGCAGGTTCCGCATTTGATATTACGAAAGATTGTAAACAGATTGATATTCAATTCTAATTGAACAAAAATCTGAAGGAACAACAAAGCTGTCTGGTGAAGGAATGGTTTACTTAGAAGTCCGCACTCAAATATCACATAACAATTTCCGATCTGTAGGATGATTCATACACGAATATCACTCAGTTTGAAGAGCTAGATATATCACATACATTTTAATAATTAGATAATTTCTAGTTTCAAATTCAGGTGGAATTGCCATCTGAAGTCGTTTTTATTTTCAAACGTTAACCGTTCACAATTAGAATTTTTATGCCAAACATGTACTGATGCGTATTAAAAGTATAATTTGGGTTGCCTTCCTACGAACACTAAACTACCTGAGTCATAAAATTCGGAAACTAAACATTTCAGCACTAAATTACCTTTTATTATCACTAGAGGGCATTTACTACTCTTACCTGCACTATATTACTCAGAAGTACATAACATTGTTCAATGACTAGGTGCAAAAACTTGTAAACCGCATCGCTTCTCGGCCCTATGGCTAAGATCAAAGTGTAGTTTGTTGATATTTCACGATTTAGGAACATTTGTTTGAATATTTTGATACATTGTTTGTAAACAATGGAACACCACGTTCTATCATATCCACTATCCCCGGTAATTACTTGTGATTACTGTGAGATTATGCCACCTAGGATATATCAGAACCACAACGACCTCAATAAACATCTCAAGAGGCATCACGACAGGTCGATCACCTTCAGATGTAGGATGTGCCTGGAGGAAATTGGAACCATCAAGCAGGTCAAGGCACACCAAACCAGGACTCACCCCCAGTCAAGTGTTCCACCATCGGAGGCTCCCCATGTACCACCACCACCTGCCGATAACATGGAGTCGGCCCCAAGAGTCATGAGACCCAGAGCACTCAGAAGACCAGTTCGAGTGCCTCCCACGACGATTGCACTGGAAGAACCCGTCCCGACGCCACCATTGAACGGTCCCCCAGCTGACAATGAACTACCTGGGAGTCTACGAGAAACGCGACGAGAAGACTCTCAAAAAGACTGGAGATGGGATGGACTACCACCAACTCATTCCTGTCCATCCAGATTGGGTCCACCACCACCACCACCTATGCAGGAGACTCCTCTTCAACCTGATGAGTTCCACCCAGTGGATGCGAAGAAGCCCACTGAGAACCAGCAGAGGTGGCTCCAATGGATCAGCGGCATATGTGACGCGGATGATCTCACCGCCACCAACGATAGATTGGCGACGGAGATCGTTGAAAAATCGGCCCGTCCACGGCGTGAGAATGCTGGAGACGCCAGGCCTCCTCGTCCACCTCGTCCGCCTCGTCCAAGGAACACCCCGAGACGTTACGATCCCATAGCTGCATCAGCCATCCAGAGATCTTACCGGAACAACAGGAGCAGGGCCTTTAAGAAGATCATAGGTGATCAGGGCGGCGAGGAGTATTGCTCGATCAACCCTGAGCGCCTTATAGAACACCTCGGCGGTGCCCATCAAGCTGCTGACTTACGGCCACACGGTATAGGACTTCCACGTGCCCCTGATGATGAAGATATCATCTCCCCATTTACTGAGGCCGAGGTCATGACTAGACTGCGGAGAACATCGAACACCGCCCCCGGAAAGGACGGTGTCTTCTACGGTGCCCTGAAGAAGCTTGACCCCCAGTGTCTGGTGATGGCAGCTCTTTTCAATAAGGTCCTCGCCCTGAGGAGCATCCCTGAAGCATGGCGCTCGGCATCAATAGTGCTGATTCATAAAAAGGGCCCTCGAGACGATCCCAACAGCTGGCGCCCTATTTCTCTTTGCTCATGCCTGTATAAGTTGTTCACCTCCTGCCTCTCAGCCAGAATTACCTCCTGGGCTATGGGGAACAATCTTATAACACCTACGCAGAAGGGATTTGGCCAATATGAGGGTTGCTATGAACATAATTTCATTCTGCAGAGCATCCTCGACACCACAAGACGGAAGGGGAGACGTTGTGCCGTCGCTTGGCTTGACTTGGCGAATGCCTTCTCCTCGGTGCCCCACGGCCACATATACAGTACCCTTGAGACAATGGGTTTGAACCGGCAAGCATTGGAGCTGATACGGAATATTTATAATACCAGCTCCTCCACCATCAAAACTCCGCAGGGTGAGTCCAGGCCATTTTCGGTTCGTGCAGGAGTGCGACAGGGTTGCCCACTCAGCCCCATAATCTTTAACATCGCACTGGAACCTGTGTTACGGGCTGCTATCAACACCGGAATGGGCTACAAAATAGACGACAACAACTTCGTCATTTTGGCCTATGCGGACGATCTAGTGCTGGTATCCGACACACCCGAAGATCTGCAGATCGTCCTTGACTGCGTTGGAGAGACAGCAGCTGCCTGTGGCCTCACCTTTAAACCCGGAAAGTGCGCGTCCCTCACCTTGGACTGCCGGCGCAGACATACCTGCCGTGAGCTCAGTTACTCGATACAGGGTAAACAGTTCCCAGCCCTGGAGGAAGGTCAGGCCTACGAGCACCTGGGAATTCCGACGGGCTACCACGTCGACCAGTCTCCCGAGGACACCATCGACAGGATGACCAGAGATCTACAAAAGCTTGACGAATCTCTGTTGGCGCCGTGGCAGAAAATCGATGCCCTCAGCACTTTCATCCTGCCAAGAGTCTCCTTTGTCCTGAGGGGTTGTCATGTCCAGAAGAGCCGACTTGGGGTGCTTGACAAGCGGGTGAAAAGAGCCCTGAAATCCTGGATGAACCTCCCACAGAGAGCCAGCCCAGAGATATTATACGTGCCGATGAAGAGGGGCGGCGCTGGAATTCTGCCGATGACGGACCTGGTCGAGGTCGCATCTATTGTTCAGGCCTTCAAGATGCTGACCTGTCCCGAGGCCCTCGTCCGCGACACCGCCAACAGTCAACTCCGGGAGGTGGTCCAGCGCCGGATAGGCCGTGTCCCATCGGTCGACGACCTGGCCCGTTATTTGTCGGGAGACCTTGAGGGAGAGTTCGGCAGAGATGGTGGCGACATCTCGTCGCTATGGTCAAGAGCGAGAAACGCGACGAGAAGACTCTCGAAAAGACTGGAGATGGGATGGACTACCACCGATTCATTCCTGTCCATCCAGATTGGGGGGAACAATGCACCGGATGGCCAGACGATAACTCGTCAGAATCTTGAGTGGAGACTCAAGGACGCGGTGAGAAATATGTATGCGTCATCCCTGTGTCGAAAACCGGACCAGGGTAAAACATTCAAGTGCTTCTCGAGGAGTGCCGCCAGCAATCACTTCACGAGGAGCGGATTCGCCACCAGATTTTGCGACTGGCGCTTCATTCACAGAGCCAGACTGGACTGCGTCCCCCTCAATGCCACTCGAAGGTTCGGGAGTGGAGACAGGCGATGTCGGAGGTGTCAAGACCAACCAGAAACTCTGCCACACGTGTTGAATCACTGTAGAATTCACTCAGCGGCGTGGCAGAAAAGACACAACGCCGTTCAGGATAGACTGGTCAAGTCTATCCCGGACAGGATGGGGACTGTACATGTGAACAGGCAGGTCCCCCTGGTTGCCTCCAACTTGAGGCCCGACATCGTCATCATCAATGAGTCAGAGTCCAGAGTCGCCATCATTGATGTAACGATCCCATTTGAAAACGAGCCTCAAGCCCTCATCAGAGCAAGGGAGCTTAAATTAGAGAAGTACGCTGGCCTTGCCGAGGACTTGAGAGCTCAGGGTTTTGAAACGACGGTGGATGCACTGATTGTTGGAGCCTTGGGTACGTGGGACCAGGAGAATGAGGCCGTCCTGAGGAGATGTGGTACGTCCCTTAAATACGCCACCTTGATGCGTCGATTGATGTGTAGTGACGTCATCAGATGGTCCCGGGATATATACATCGAGCACGTCACTGGGGTGAGACAGTATACCTGAATTTACTTGCGTAGAGTGTTTCATTTCTAGTTCCTATTCCTATACCTGTATTTGAGATTCAACTGTGATATATAAGCCTGTGATAGGATATGTTATTGTTTGGCAAGTTTTTTTAATCTGTGACATAATTTTTTTTTTCCCTTCTTTCAATTTATTCATATACAAATATGCCAGAGGCGATGTGTGATATTTAATTGTCTGTGATATGGTCTGTTGATGTTGATTAGTTTTTTATGAGATTTTATCTAGTCTAATGTGAGATTATACCATTTTTTATGTTTGATATGAAATTCTTAAACTTTGACTGTTTATTGACGTAAATTATTTTGAATTATATACTGATTATACCAGGTTAGTAATCCCTGTTGGAAAAACAAATTTTATAACTTGTAAGAAACTGTAGAACTTGTAAGATTATTTATTAATAAAAGTATCAATCTGTTCTTATCAGCTTAATATCTGATACGCCCCGCATGCGGGGCCAGTATATTAAACTGATTTTTGGAAATTGATGGCGGTTAGGGGCTTGCTCCACCGCCGTCGCGGGTTGGCCCGGTATTGCAGTACCTCCGGGATCGGCCCACTTTATTCAATTAATATATGTAGTATCCAATACTGTCAAACTCATAGGCCAAACGTTGGTTATAGTAGAAACAGCTCTACACTTACAGGATGACAACTTTTCTTTACAACATGTCACAAACACCAAATTCTTCTAAAAACTTTATTGATATGGTCGATGTCGGACACCTAACTAAAATAATTTATCATATAACCTGTTAATCTTTGCGCAATGTTAGAAGTAGAGATGTGTAACATGGAAGCCTCTGAGTATCCGATACCTGAAGTATCATGTATGGTATACATTGATTGGGTACTTGGTATCAATACTTTTAATACGTACAGAAGCCTCAGTGAAACGCCCGCCGCACATGACCCTACTCGCACTGGTTCACGCGCCTACATCAATGTGTCACTGAGATTGGTGGACTCGCGTGCGTCCGCACATGCGGTGATCTGCAGGTTCCCATAGATTTGAAACTACACCTCTCGCATGAGGCTCGTGTTGACCAATGCGAGTGGGGTCATGTGCGGCGGGCGAAAATATAGTTTTGAATAACCATTGTATTGAAATGATTTCTGTAATCATTGTGAAAAAGAGAATTTTAGAAATAAATAATGAATTTTTAATATATAAAAGGTGTCTAGGTATCCATAGTTTTTAGAATGGAGTATCCGATACTCCAATTTCAGTAGAAAATCTGACACTCTTCCTAGGATATATACTATCTCTACTCAGTTGAAACCTACGTAAATAATTATCCAAATTACAATACTAGGAATATCTGAAAAAGTCTGAAAAAAAGTCGAATCAGTGCACACATCATGGTTTCTAGGGATCTTAATTGCGACCTATCGGCGTCCTTGACAGCAAGCAGAACAGAACGAGTGCTCACTACTCGAGAACAAAAAATTCCCAAATGCAGTTATTGTGAAGAGATAAAGATAATTGTCCAAAAATGGAAATGGATGAAATGGAAAGTAGATGGAATGTTGTTAGAACAAAAAAAATTGTTTTGTTTGTTTCGAGAGAAATAATCAAAAAAATTTAGAAATAAGAAAATCTGTGGGAAGAATAAATGCAGATTTCTGAAAATTCTAATAAAACTTGATGAGTATCAACAGCACAATAGTCCGATAAAATTGGGCTATTAAATTTTGATGCCATATCTGGTGAATAGTGGGTGATCTTAATAGTGTTGGATAATAAAAAAATGTAAATAAATATTATCAAGATGATGTTATATGACTGAGACAACGAATGAGATATATTACGTGAATTCGACAAGGTGAAAGCACAATGTGGAAACGTTAGGTGAATAGCTAAACATTGTAGAAATGATGTAATTTTATTGTTTTTGGTAATTTGGGTCTTGGGACTTTGGTCCCAAATCCCAAAAGGATCTTTCCCTAAAGATGGCGCCACCGTCTTTATATGTCTCTAAAATGGCTTTCGAAATGACGTATGACCCCAAATCGAGCTGCACAATTCATACTTACCTGGCGTAGGGGTTACCGTGATCAACAAGGCGGTTCCCCCGGAGTGAGGCCCTTTCATTGCACTGCGATCGGGCTGACCTCTGCGATTATACCTAATGCGTATAACTCGGGCGCGTAATTTTTGGTAGTCGGGACTGCGTACGCGCTGTCCCGGATCATATAATTAATATGTTTCGTTTTGATTGATGCAAGATGCATTTGATGATTAGATTGGCGTCAAGTGGAAATATGAAAGAAAAAGGCTTCTTCAGTAAATATTTTGCGCATGCGCATTATCCCATATTAAATTTTATATCGGAAAAATTAGACGATATTTATTCAAAATGTAAGAAATCTGAAGGATCTATCGTATAGCGAAACAATTGCTATTTATGTATATATTAAAAAAGTGGAGATTTGAATAAATCGCATTTGATATTACGAAAGATTGTAAACAGATTGATATTCAATTCTAATTGAACAAAAATCTGAAGGAACAACAAAGCTGTCTGATGAAGGAATGGTTTACTTAGAAGTCCGCACTCAAATATCACATAACAATTTCCGATCTGTAGGATGATTCATACACGAATATCACTCAGTTTGAAGAGCTAGATATATCACATACATTTTAATAATTAGATAATTTCTAGTTTCATATTCAGGTGGAATTGCCATCTGAAGTCGTTTTTATTTTCAAACGTTAACCGTTCACAATTAGAATTTTTATGCCAAACATGTACTGATGCGTATTAAAAGTATAATTTGGGTTGCCTTCCTACGAACACTAAACTACCTGAGTCATAAAATTCGGAAACTAAACATTTCAGCACTAAATTACCTTTTATTATCACTAGAGGGCATTTACTACTCTTACCTGCACTATATTACTCAGAAGTACATAACATTGTTCAATGACTAGGTGCAAAAACTTGTAAACCGCATCGCTTCTCGGCCCTATGGCTAAGATCAAAGTGTAGTATCTGTTCTTATCAGCTTAATATCTGATACGCCCCGCATGCGGGGCCAGTATATTAAACTGATTTTTGGAAATTGATGGCGGTTAGGGGCTTGCTCCACCGCCGTCGCGGGTTGGCCCGGTATTGCAGTACCTCCGGGATCGGCCCACTTTATTCAATTAATATATGTAGTATCCAATACTGTCAAACTCATAGGCCAAACGTTGGTTATAGTAGAAACAGCTCTACACTTACAGGATGACAACTTTTCTTTACAACATGTCACAAACACCAAATTCTTCTAAAAACTTTATTGATATGGTCGATGTCGGACACCTAACTCTTTTCCACAATATTCAATATCACTTACGGATAGAGGTATAGATATGATGGCGTATGTTCATAAAGAAATGACCTGTAGACCTCTTAAGAAAAATGAATTCTTTCAACTCTAGCTAAAAATTAGTTCTTTCAACTCTAGCTGAAAATTAGTTCTTTCAACTCTAGCTATGCCTGGTTATTATGTCTTGGTTTCTGATGTTTTTTATCTTATTTAACAGATTTGTATTTAGTCATTTTTAACAGTATTCCTGATATATTCATTCGGACTCATAGTCCAACTTTTTTTTTGCCGAAGAAACTTTTCCTAAAGATGGCGCCACCGTCTTTATATGTCTCTAAAATGGCTTTCGAAATGACGTATGACCCCAAATCGAGCTGCACAATTCATACTTACCTGGCGTAGGGGTTACCGTGATCAACAAGGCGGTTCCCCCGGAGTGAGGCCCTTTCATTGCACTGCGATCGGGCTGACCTCTGCGATTATACCTAATGCGTATAACTCGGGCGCGTAATTTTTGGTAGTCGGGACTGCGTACGCGCTGTCCCGGATCATATAATAAATATGTTTTCTTGAAACTGTAGCATAAGCACTCCACAATGCTTAATTATGATGATGTGCAATTTGTATACTTCTCAGCAGCCTTAATTATCGAGTGCTGAAGTATTATGTATAGGATACATTAATTGTATACTTGGTATCCAAATTGATACGTACAAAAGCTACACTTGAATTATAGATTTAAAAAAACCATTGTATGGAATTACTATCTTTATTCAGTGTGTATGAAAGGTATCTAGGTATCCATAGTTTTTAGAATAGAGAATCCGATACTGGAATTTCAGTAGAATATCTCATACTTTTCCTAGGATGAATACTTTTTACACATCTCTATATAGAAGGCACATATCTCATCATCTAATTATGACTCCCATTAGTTTATATTCAATTTTTGGAGGCTATATCTTATGATTTAGTATACGAAAATTTAGTTTATTTATAACCTTCTGATATTGGTAGAAGACACCTATCCTATCATCGCAAGAAATTTTCATGAATTCAATTTTATAGCCTTTCTTGGTTTCCAAGCTATTCTCCAATTAAAAAAAAGGAAGTTCTTGATGAATCTACCGAAAGCAGTAAAGCTATGAAAGGAGTCTACGAAAAAACTGATTCGGAACCACTGGATTAGAATATAAGTCTATTCATAATAGAGTTTGAAGTTTAGCGTAGGACACTCTGCAATTATTTACCTTACATCCATAAGATGGCAACACGTGATGCAGTAAAAAGTATTTATCAATTAATTTTTCAAATGCTGTGATGATATTATAGCACAAAATTGAGCTTCCTATTTCCTATTGAAAATCTTATATTTAAACTTTTCCGATCAATCTTGAATACTCGTATTTTATAAAATTGGCGTTATATATAACTCAAAAATACGGAACACGTCAGCGTATAGCAGCGCCTAAACAACCTAACAATCACTCTGATCTCTCCTCAGTTGCGAATAAATCTTTCGCCTTTTACTAAAGATTTCCGTGGGGAGGGATAACTCTAATGAGTCTATAACCAATTTTTGGCGGCTATATCTTATGATATAGCATTTAATATAACTAAAAATAATTTATTATATAACCTGTTAATCTTTGCGCAATGTTAGAAGTAGAGATGTGTAACATGGAAGCCTCTGAGTATCCGATACCTGAAGTATCATGTATGGTATACATTGATTGGGTACTTGGTATCAATACTTTTAATACGTACAGAAGCCTCAGTGAAACGCCCGCCGCACATGACCCTACTCGCACTGGTTCACGCGCCTACATCAATGTGTCACTGAGATTGGTGGACTCGCGTGCGTCCGCACATGCGGTGATCTGCAGGTTCCGCATTTGATATTACGAAAGATTGTAAACAGATTGATATTCAATTCTAATTGAACAAAAATCTGAAGGAACAACAAAGCTGTCTGGTGAAGGAATGGTTTACTTAGAAGTCCGCACTCAAATATCACATAACAATTTCCGATCTGTAGGATGATTCATACACGAATATCACTCAGTTTGAAGAGCTAGATATATCACATACATTTTAATAATTAGATAATTTCTAGTTTCAAATTCAGGTGGAATTGCCATCTGAAGTCGTTTTTATTTTCAAACGTTAACCGTTCACAATTAGAATTTTTATGCCAAACATGTACTGATGCGTATTAAAAGTATAATTTGGGTTGCCTTCCTACGAACACTAAACTACCTGAGTCATAAAATTCGGAAACTAAACATTTCAGCACTAAATTACCTTTTATTATCACTAGAGGGCATTTACTACTCTTACCTGCACTATATTACTCAGAAGTACATAACATTGTTCAATGACTAGGTGCAAAAACTTGTAAACCGCATCGCTTCTCGGCCCTATGGCTAAGATCAAAGTGTAGTATCTGTTCTTATCAGCTTAATATCTGATACGCCCCGCATGCGGGGCCAGTATATTAAACTGATTTTTGGAAATTGATGGCGGTTAGGGGCTTGCTCCACCGCCGTCGCGGGTTGGCCCGGTATTGCAGTACCTCCGGGATCGGCCCACTTTATTCAATTAATATATGTAGTATCCAATACTGTCAAACTCATAGGTCAAACGTTGGTTATAGTAGAAACAGCTCTACACTTACAGGATGACAACTTTTCTTTACAACATGTCACAAACACCAAATTCTTCTAAAAACTTTATTGATATGGTCGATGTCGGACACCTAACTAAAATAATTTATTATATAACCTGTTAATCTTTGCGCAATGTTAGAAGTAGAGATGTGTAACATGGAAGCCTCTGAGTATCCGATACCTGAAGTATCATGTATGGTATACATTGATTGGGTACTTGGTATCAATACTTTTAATACGTACAGAAGCCTCAGTGAAACGCCCGCCGCACATGACCCTACTCGCACTGGTTCACGCGCCTACATCAATGTGTCACTGAGATTGGTGGACTCGCGTGCGTCCGCACATGCGGTGATCTGCAGGTTCCCATAGATTTGAAACTACACCTCTCGCATGAGGCTCGTGTTGACCAATGCGAGTGGGGTCATGTGCGGCGGGCGAAAATATAGTTTTGAATAACCATTGTATTGAAATGATTTCTGTAATCATTGTGAAAAAGAGAATTTTAGAAATAAATAATGAATTTTTAATATATAAAAGGTGTCTAGGTATCCATAGTTTTTAGAATGGAGTATCCGATACTCCAATTTCAGTAGAAAATCTGACACTCTTCCTAGGATATATACTATCTCTACTCAGTTGAAACCTACGTAAATAATTATCCAAATTACAATACTAGGAATATCTGAAAAAGTCTGAAAAAAAGTCGAATCAGTGCACACATCATGGTTTCTAGGGATCTTAATTGCGACCTATCGGCGTCCTTGACAGCAAGCAGAACAGAACGAGTGCTCACTACTCGAGAACAAAAAATTCCCAAATGCAGTTATTGTGAAGAGATAAAGATAATTGTCCAAAAATGGAAATGGATGATATGGAAAGTAGATGGAATGTTGTTAGAACAAAAAAAATTGTTTTGTTTGTTTCGAGAGAAATAATCAAAAAAATTTAGAAATAAGAAAATCTGTGGGAAGAATAAATGCAGATTTCTGAAAATTCTAATAAAACTTGATGAGTATCAACAGCACAATAGTCCGATAAAATTGGGCTATTAAATTTTGATGCCATATCTGGTGAATAGTGGGTGATCTTAATAGTGTTGGATAATAAAAAAATGTAAATAAATATTATCAAGATGATGTTATATGACTGAGACAACGAATGAGATATATTACGTGAATTCGACAAGGTGAAAGCACAATGTGGAAACGTTAGGTGAATAGCTAAACATTGTAGAAATGATGTAATTTTATTGTTTTTGGTGATTTGGGTCTTGGGACTTTGGTCCCAAATCCCAAAAGGATCTTTCCCTAAAGATGGCGCCACCGTCTTTATATGTCTCTAAAATGGCTTTCGAAATGACGTATGACCCCAAATCGAGCTGCACAATTCATACTTACCTGGCGTAGGGGTTACCGTGATCAACAAGGCGGTTCCCCCGGAGTGAGGCCCTTTCATTGCACTGCGATCGGGCTGACCTCTGCGATTATACCTAATGCGTATAACTCGGGCGCGTAATTTTTGGTAGTCGGGACTGCGTACGCGCTGTCCCGGATCATATAATTAATATGTTTCGTTTTGATTGATGCAAGATGCATTTGATGATTAGATTGGCGTCAAGTGGAAATATGAAAGAAAAAGGCTTCTTCAGTAAATATTTTGCGCATGCGCATTATCCCATATTAAATTTTATATCGGAAAAATTAGACGATATTTATTCAAAATGTAAGAAATCTGAAGGATCTATCGTATAGCGAAACAATTGCTATTTATGTATATATTAAAAAAGTGGAGATTTGAATAAATCGCATTTGATATTACGAAAGATTGTAAACAGATTGATATTCAATTCTAATTGAACAAAAATCTGAAGGAACAACAAAGCTGTCTGATGAAGGAATGGTTTACTTAGAAGTCCGCACTCAAATATCACATAACAATTTCCGATCTGTAGGATGATTCATACACGAATATCACTCAGTTTGAAGAGCTAGATATATCACATACATTTTAATAATTAGATAATTTCTAGTTTCAAATTCAGGTGGAATTGCCATCTGAAGTCGTTTTTATTTTCAAACGTTAACCGTTCACAATTAGAATTTTTATGCCAAACATGTACTGATGCGTATTAAAAGTATAATTTGGGTTGCCTTCCTACGAACACTAAACTACCTGAGTCATAAAATTCGGAAACTAAACATTTCAGCACTAAATTACCTTTTATTATCACTAGAGGGCATTTACTACTCTTACCTGCACTATATTACTCAGAAGTACATAACATTGTTCAATGACTAGGTGCAAAAACTTGTAAACCGCATCGCTTCTCGGCCCTATGGCTAAGATCAAAGTGTAGTATCTGTTCTTATCAGCTTAATATCTGATACGCCCCGCATGCGGGGCCAGTATATTAAACTGATTTTTGGAAATTGATGGCGGTTAGGGGCTTGCTCCACCGCCGTCGCGGGTTGGCCCGGTATTGCAGTACCTCCGGGATCGGCCCACTTTATTCAATTAATATATGTAGTATCCAATACTGTCAAACTCATAGGCCAAACGTTGGTTATAGTAGAAACAGCTCTACACTTACAGGATGACAACTTTTCTTTACAACATGTCACAAACACCAAATTCTTCTAAAAACTTTATTGATATGGTCGATGTCGGACACCTAACTAAAATAATTTATTATATAACCTGTTAATCTTTGCGCAATGTTAGAAGTAGAGATGTGTAACATGGAAGCCTCTGAGTATCCGATACCTGAAGTATCATGTATGGTATACATTGATTGGGTACTTGGTATCAATACTTTTAATACGTACAGAAGCCTCAGTGAAACGCCCGCCGCACATGACCCTACTCGCACTGGTTCACGCGCCTACATCAATGTGTCGCTGAGATTGGTGGACTCGCGTGCGTCCGCACATGCGGTGATCTGCAGGTTCCCATAGATTTGAAACTACACCTCTCGCATGAGGCTCGTGTTGACCAATGCGAGTGGGGTCATGTGCGGCGGGCGAAAATATAGTTTTGAATAACCATTGTATTGAAATGATTTCTGTAATCATTGTGAAAAAGAGAATTTTAGAAATAAATAATGAATTTTTAATATATAAAAGGTGTCTAGGTATCCATAGTTTTTAGAATGGAGTATCCGATACTCCAATTTCAGTAGAAAATCTGACACTCTTCCTAGGATATATACTATCTCTACTCAGTTGAAACCTACGTAAATAATTATCCAAATTACAATACTAGGAATATCTGAAAAAGTCTGAAAAAAAGTCGAATCAGTGCACACATCATGGTTTCTAGGGATCTTAATTGCGACCTATCGGCGTCCTTGACAGCAAGCAGAACAGAACGAGTGCTCACTACTCGAGAACAAAAAATTCCCAAATGCAGTTATTGTGAAGAGATAAACATAATTGTCCAAAAATGGAAATGGATGATATGGAAAGTAGATGGAATGTTGTTAGAACAAAAAAAATTGTTTTGTTTGTTTCGAGAGAAATAATCAAAAAAATTTAGAAATAAGAAAATCTGTGGGAAGAATAAATGCAGATTTCTGAAAATTCTAATAAAACTTGATGAGTATCAACAGCACAATAGTCCGATAAAATTGGGCTATTAAATTTTGATGCCATATCTGGTGAATAGTGGGTGATCTTAATAGTGTTGGATAATAAAAAAATGTAAATAAATATTATCAAGATGATGTTATATGACTGAGACAACGAATGAGATATATTACGTGAATTCGACAAGGTGAAAGCACAATGTGGAAACGTTAGGTGAATAGCTAAACATTGTAGAAATGATGTAATTTTATTGTTTTTGGTGATTTGGGTCTTGGGACTTTGGTCCCAAATCCCAAAAGGATCTTTCCCTAAAGATGGCGCCACCGTCTTTATATGTCTCTAAAATGGCTTTCGAAATGACGTATGACCCCAAATCGAGCTGCACAATTCATACTTACCTGGCGTAGGGGTTACCGTGATCAACAAGGCGGTTCCCCCGGAGTGAGGCCCTTTCATTGCACTGCGATCGGGCTGACCTCTGCGATTATACCTAATGCGTATAACTCGGGCGCGTAATTTTTGGTAGTCGGGACTGCGTACGCGCTGTCCCGGATCATATAATTAATATGTTTCGTTTTGATTGATGCAAGATGCATTTGATGATTAGATTGGCGTCAAGTGGAAATATGAAAGAAAAAGGCTTCTTCAGTAAATATTTTGCGCATGCGCATTATCCCATATTAAATTTTATATCGGAAAAATTAGACGATATTTATTCAAAATGTAAGAAATCTGAAGGATCTATCGTATAGCGAAACAATTGCTATTTATGTATATATTAAAAAAGTGGAGATTTGAATAAATCGCATTTGATATTACGAAAGATTGTAAACAGATTGATATTCAATTCTAATTGAACAAAAATCTGAAGGAACAACAAAGCTGTCTGATGAAGGAATGGTTTACTTAGAAGTCCGCACTCAAATATCACATAACAATTTCCGATCTGTAGGATGATTCATACACGAATATCACTCAGTTTGAAGAGCTAGATATATCACATACATTTTAATAATTAGATAATTTCTAGTTTCAAATTCAGGTGGAATTGCCATCTGAAGTCGTTTTTATTTTCAAACGTTAACCGTTCACAATTAGAATTTTTATGCCAAACATGTACTGATGCGTATTAAAAGTATAATTTGGGTTGCCTTCCTACGAACACTAAACTACCTGAGTCATAAAATTCGGAAACTAAACATTTCAGCACTAAATTACCTTTTATTATCACTAGAGGGCATTTACTACTCTTACCTGCACTATATTACTCAGAAGTACATAACATTGTTCAATGACTAGGTGCAAAAACTTGTAAACCGCATCGCTTCTCGGCCCTATGGCTAAGATCAAAGTGTAGTATCTGTTCTTATCAGCTTAATATCTGATACGCCCCGCATGCGGGGCCAGTATATTAAACTGATTTTTGGAAATTGATGGCGGTTAGGGGCTTGCTCCACCGCCGTCGCGGGTTGGCCCGGTATTGCAGTACCTCCGGGATCGGCCCACTTTATTCAATTAATATATGTAGTATCCAATACTGTCAAACTCATAGGCCAAACGTTGGTTATAGTAGAAACAGCTCTACACTTACAGGATGACAACTTTTCTTTACAACATGTCACAAACACCAAATTCTTCTAAAAACTTTATTGATATGGTCGATGTCGGACACCTAACTCTTTTCCACAATATTCAATATCACTTACGGATAGAGGTATAGATATGATGGCGTATGTTCATAAAGAAATGACCTGTAGACCTCTTAAGAAAAATGAATTCTTTCAACTCTAGCTAAAAATTAGTTCTTTCAACTCTAGCTGAAAATTAGTTCTTTCAACTCTAGCTATGCCTGGTTATTATGTCTTGGTTTCTGATGTTTTTTATCTTATTTAACAGATTTGTATTTAGTCATTTTTAACAGTATTCCTGATATATTCATTCGGACTCATAGTCCAACTTTTTTTTTGCCGAAGAAACTTTTCCTAAAGATGGCGCCACCGTCTTTATATGTCTCTAAAATGGCTTTCGAAATGACGTATGACCCCAAATCGAGCTGCACAATTCATACTTACCTGGCGTAGGGGTTACCGTGATCAACAAGGCGGTTCCCCCGGAGTGAGGCCCTTTCATTGCACTGCGATCGGGCTGACCTCTGCGATTATACCTAATGCGTATAACTCGGGCGCGTAATTTTTGGTAGTCGGGACTGCGTACGCGCTGTCCCGGATCATATAATAAATATGTTTTCTTGAAACTGTAGCATAAGCACTCCACAATGCTTAATTATGATGATGTGCAATTTGTATACTTCTCAGCAGCCTTAATTATCGAGTGCTGAAGTATTATGTATAGGATACATTAATTGTATACTTGGTATCCAAATTGATACGTACAAAAGCTACACTTGAATTATAGATTTAAAAAAACCATTGTATGGAATTACTATCTTTATTCAGTGTGTATGAAAGGTATCTAGGTATCCATAGTTTTTAGAATAGAGAATCCGATACTGGAATTTCAGTAGAATATCTCATACTTTTCCTAGGATGAATACTTTTTACACATCTCTATATAGAAGGCACATATCTCATCATCTAATTATGACTCCCATTAGTTTATATTCAATTTTTGGAGGCTATATCTTATGATTTAGTATACGAAAATTTAGTTTATTTATAACCTTCTGATATTGGTAGAAGACACCTATCCTATCATCGCAAGAAATTTTCATGAATTCAATTTTATAGCCTTTCTTGGTTTCCAAGCTATTCTCCAATTAAAAAAAAGGAAGTTCTTGATGAATCTACCGAAAGCAGTAAAGCTATGAAAGGAGTCTACGAAAAAACTGATTCGGAACCACTGGATTAGAATATAAGTCTATTCATAATAGAGTTTGAAGTTTAGCGTAGGACACTCTGCAATTATTTACCTTACATCCATAAGATGGCAACACGTGATGCAGTAAAAAGTATTTATCAATTAATTTTTCAAATGCTGTGATGATATTATAGCACAAAATTGAGCTTCCTATTTCCTATTGAAAATCTTATATTTAAACTTTTCCGATCAATCTTGAATACTCGTATTTTATAAAATTGGCGTTATATATAACTCAAAAATACGGAACACGTCAGCGTATAGCAGCGCCTAAACAACCTAACAATCACTCTGATCTCTCCTCAGTTGCGAATAAATCTTTCGCCTTTTACTAAAGATTTCCGTGGGGAGGGATAACTCTAATGAGTCTATAACCAATTTTTGGCGGCTATATCTTATGATATAGCATTTAATATAACTAAAAATAATTTATTATATAACCTGTTAATCTTTGCGCAATGTTAGAAGTAGAGATGTGTAACATGGAAGCCTCTGAGTATCCGATACCTGAAGTATCATGTATGGTATACATTGATTGGGTACTTGGTATCAATACTTTTAATACGTACAGAAGCCTCAGTGAAACGCCCGCCGCACATGACCCTACTCGCACTGGTTCACGCGCCTACATCAATGTGTCACTGAGATTGGTGGACTCGCGTGCGTCCGCACATGCGGTGATCTGCAGGTTCCCATAGATTTGAAACTACACCTCTCGCATGAGGCTCGTGTTGACCAATGCGAGTGGGGTCATGTGCGGCGGGCGAAAATATAGTTTTGAATAACCATTGTATTGAAATGATTTCTGTAATCATTGTGAAAAAGAGAATTTTAGAAATAAATAATGAATTTTTAATATATAAAAGGTGTCTAGGTATCCATAGTTTTTAGAATGGAGTATCCGATACTCCAATTTCAGTAGAAAATCTGACACTCTTCCTAGGATATATACTATCTCTACTCAGTTGAAACCTACGTAAATAATTATCCAAATTACAATACTAGGAATATCTGAAAAAGTCTGAAAAAAAGTCGAATCAGTGCACACATCATGGTTTCTAGGGATCTTAATTGCGACCTATCGGCGTCCTTGACAGCAAGCAGAACAGAACGAGTGCTCACTACTCGAGAACAAAAAATTCCCAAATGCAGTTATTGTGAAGAGATAAAGATAATTGTCCAAAAATGGAAATGGATGATATGGAAAGTAGATGGAATGTTGTTAGAACAAAAAAAATTGTTTTGTTTGTTTCGAGAGAAATAATCAAAAAAATTTAGAAATAAGAAAATCTGTGGGAAGAATAAATGCAGATTTCTGAAAATTCTAATAAAACTTGATGAGTATCAACAGCACAATAGTCCGATAAAATTGGGCTATTAAATTTTGATGCCATATCTGGTGAATAGTGGGTGATCTTAATAGTGTTGGATAATAAAAAAATGTAAATAAATATTATCAAGATGATGTTATATGACTGAGACAACGAATGAGATATATTACGTGAATTCGACAAGGTGAAAGCACAATGTGGAAACGTTAGGTGAATAGCTAAACATTGTAGAAATGATGTAATTTTATTGTTTTTGGTGATTTGGGTCTTGGGACTTTGGTCCCAAATCCCAAAAGGATCTTTCCCTAAAGATGGCGCCACCGTCTTTATATGTCTCTAAAATGGCTTTCGAAATGACGTATGACCCCAAATCGAGCTGCACAATTCATACTTACCTGGCGTAGGGGTTACCGTGATCAACAAGGCGGTTCCCCCGGAGTGAGGCCCTTTCATTGCACTGCGATCGGGCTGACCTCTGCGATTATACCTAATGCGTATAATTCGGGCGCGTAATTTTTGGTAGTCGGGACTGCGTACGCGCTGTCCCGGATCATATAATTAATATGTTTCGTTTTGATTGATGCAAGATGCATTTGATGATTAGATTGGCGTCAAGTGGAAATATGAAAGAAAAAGGCTTCTTCAGTAAATATTTTGCGCATGCGCATTATCCCATATTAAATTTTATATCGGAAAAATTAGACGATATTTATTCAAAATGTAAGAAATCTGAAGGATCTATCGTATAGCGAAACAATTGCTATTTATGTATATATTAAAAAAGTGGAGATTTGAATAAATCGCATTTGATATTACGAAAGATTGTAAACAGATTGATATTCAATTCTAATTGAACAAAAATCTGAAGGAACAACAAAGCTGTCTGATGAAGGAATGGTTTACTTAGAAGTCCGCACTCAAATATCACATAACAATTTCCGATCTGTAGGATGATTCATACACGAATATCACTCAGTTTGAAGAGCTAGATATATCACATACATTTTAATAATTAGATAATTTCTAGTTTCAAATTCGGGTGGAATTGCCATCTGAAGTCGTTTTTATTTTCAAACGTTAACCGTTCACAATTAGAATTTTTATGCCAAACATGTACTGATGCGTATTAAAAGTATAATTTGGGTTGCCTTCCTACGAACACTAAACTACCTGAGTCATAAAATTCGGAAACTAAACATTTCAGCACTAAATTACCTTTTATTATCACTAGAGGGCATTTACTACTCTTACCTGCACTATATTACTCAGAAGTACATAACATTGTTCAATGACTAGGTGCAAAAACTTGTAAACCGCATCGCTTCTCGGCCCTATGGCTAAGATCGAAGTGTAGTTTGTTGATATTTCACGATTTAGGAACATTTGTTTGAATATTTTGATACATTGTTTGTAAACAATGGAACACCACGTTCTATCATATCCACTATCCCCGGTAATTACTTGTGATTACTGTGAGATTATGCCACCTAGGATATATCAGAACCACAACGACCTCAATAAACATCTCAAGAGGCATCACGACAGGTCGATCACCTTCAGATGTAGGATGTGCCTGGAGGAAATTGGAACCATCAAGCAGGTCAAGGCACACCAAACCAGGACTCACCCCCAGTCAAGTGTTCCACCATCGGAGGCTCCCCATGTACCACCACCACCTGCCGATAACATGGAGTCGGCCCCAAGAGTCATGAGACCCAGAGCACTCAGAAGACCAGTTCGAGTGCCTCCCACGACGATTGCACTGGAAGAACCCGTCCCGACGCCACCATTGAACGGTCCCCCAGCTGACAATGAACTACCTGGGAGTCTACGAGAAACGCGACGAGAAGACTCTCAAAAAGACTGGAGATGGGATGGACTACCACCAACTCATTCCTGTCCATCCAGATTGGGTCCACCACCACCACCACCTATGCAGGAGACTCCTCTTCAACCTGATGAGTTCCACCCAGTGGATGCGAGGAAGCCCACTGAGAACCAGCAGAGGTGGCTCCAATGGATCAGCGGCATATGTGACGCGGATGATCTCACCGCCACCAACGATAGATTGGCGACGGAGATCGTTGAAAAATCGGCCCGTCCACGGCGTGAGAATGCTGGAGACGCCAGGCCCCCTCGCCCGCCTCGTCCAAGGAACACCCCGAGACGTTACGATCCCATAGCTGCATCAGCCATCCAGAGATCTTATCGGAACAACAGGAGCAGGGCCTTTAAGAAGATCATAGGTGATCAGGGCGGCGAGGAGTATTGCTCGATCAACCCTGAGCGCCTTATAGAACACCTCGGCGGTGCCCATCAAGCCGCTGACTTACGGCCACACGGTATAGGACTTCCACGTGCCCCTGATGATGAAGATATCATCTCCCCATTTACTGAGGCCGAGGTCATGACTAGACTGCGGAGAACATCGAACACCGCCCCCGGAAAGGACGGTGTCTTCTATGGTGCCCTGAAGAAGCTTGACCCCCAGTGTCTGGTGATGGCAGCTCTTTTCAATAAGGTCCTCGCCCTGAGGAGCATCCCTGAAGCATGGCGCTCGGCATCAATAGTGCTGATTCATAAGAAGGGCCCTCGAGACGATCCCAACAACTGGCGCCCTATTTCTCTTTGTTCATGCCTGTATAAGTTGTTCACCTCCTGCCTCTCAGCCAGAATTACCTCCTGGGCTATGGGGAACAATCTTATAACACCTACGCAGAAGGGATTTGGCCAATATGAGGGGTGCTATGAACATAACTTCATTCTGCAGAGCATCCTCGACACCACAAGACGGAAGGGGAGACGTTGTGCCGTCGCTTGGCTTGACTTGGCGAATGCCTTCTCCTCGGTGCCCCACGGCCACATATACAGTACCCTTGAGACAATGGGTTTGAACCGGCAAGCATTGGAGCTGATACGGAATATTTATAATACCAGCTCCTCCACCATCAAAACTCCGCAGGGTGAGTCCAGGCCATTTTCGGTTCGTGCAGGAGTGCGACAGGGTTGCCCACTCAGCCCCATAATCTTTAACATCGCACTGGAACCTGTGTTACGGGCTGCTATCAACACCGGAATGGGCTACAAAATAGACGACAACAACTTCGTCATTTTGGCCTATGCGGACGATCTAGTGCTGGTATCCGACACGCCCGAAGATCTGCAGATCGTCCTTGACTGCGTTGGAGAGACAGCAGCTGCCTGTGGCGTCACCTTTAAACCCGGAAAGTGCGCGTCCCTCACCTTGGACTGCCGGCGCAGACATACCTGCCGTGAGCTCAGTTACTCGATACAGGGTAAACAGTTCCCAGCCCTGGAGGAAGGTCAGGCCTACGAGCACCTGGGAATTCCGACGGGCTACCACGTCGACCAATCTCCCGAGGACACCATCGACAGGATGACCAGAGATCTACAAAAGCTTGACGAATCTCTGTTGGCGCCGTGGCAGAAAATCGATGCCCTCAGCACTTTCATCCTGCCAAGAGTCTCCTTTGTCCTGAGGGGTTGTCATGTCCAGAAGAGCCGACTTGGGGTGCTTGACAAGCGGGTGAAAAGAGCCCTGAAATCCTGGATGAACCTCCCACAGAGAGCCAGCCCAGAGATATTATACGTGCCGATGAAGAGGGGCGGCGCTGGAATTCTGCCGATGACGGACCTGGTCGAGGTCGCATCTATTGTTCAGGCCTTCAAGATGCTGACCTGTCCCGAGGCCCTCGTCCGCGACACCGCCAACAGTCAACTCCGGGAGGTGGTCCAGCGCCGGATAGGCCGTGTCCCATCGGTCGACGACCTGGCCCGTTATCTGTCGGGAGAACTTGAGGGAGAGTTCGGCAGAGATGGTGGCGACATCTCGTCGCTATGGTCAAGAGCGAGAAACGCGACGAGAAGACTCTCGAAAAGACTGGAGATGGGATGGACTACCACCGATTCATTCCTGTCCATCCAGATTGGGGGGGACAATGCACCGGATGGCCAGACGATAACTCGTCAGAATCTTGAGTGGAGACTCAAGGACGCGGTGAGAAATATGTATGCGTCATCCCTGTGTCGAAAACCGGACCAGGGTAAAACATTCAAGTGCTTCTCGAGGAGTGCCGCCAGCAATCACTTCACGAGGAGCGGATTCGCCACCAGATTTTGTGACTGGCGCTTCATCCATAGAGCCAGACTGGACTGCGTCCCCCTCAATGCCACTCGAAGGTTCGGGAGTGGAGACAGGCGATGTCGGAGGTGTCAAGACCAACCAGAAACTCTGCCACACGTGTTGAATCATTGTAGAATTCACTCAGCGGCGTGGCAGAAAAGACACAACGCCGTTCAGGATAGACTGGTCAAGTCTATCCCGGACAGGATGGGGACTGTACATGTGAACAGGCAGGTCCCCCTGGTTGCCTCCAACTTGAGGCCCGACATCGTCATCATCAACGAGTTAGAGTCCAGAGTCGCCATCATTGATGTAACGATTCCATTTGAGAACGAGCCTCAAGCCCTCATCAGAGCAAGGGAGCTTAAATTAGAGAAATACGCTGGCCTTGCCGAGGACTTGAGAGCTCAGGGTTTTGAAACGACGGTGGATGCACTGATTGTTGGAGCCTTGGGTACGTGGGACCAGGAGAATGAGGCCGTCCTGAGGAGATGTGGTACGTCCCTTAAATACGCCACCTTGATGCGACGATTGATGTGTAGTGACGTCATCAGATGGTCCCGGGATATATACATCGAGCACGTCACTGGGGTGAGACAGTATACCTGAATTTACTTGCGTAGAGTGTTTCATTTCTAGTTCCTATTCCTATACCTGTATTTGAGATTCAACTGTGATATATAAGCCTGTGATAGGATATGTTATTGTTTGGCAAGTTTTTTTAATCTGTAACATAATTTTTTTTTTCCCTTCTTTCAATTTATTCATATACAAATATGCCAGAGGCGATGTGTGATATTTAATTGTCTGTGATATGGTCTGTTGATGTTGATTAGTTTTTTATGAGATTTTATCTAGTCTAATGTGAGATTATACCATTTTTTATGTTTGATATGAAATTCTTAAACTTTGACTGTTTATTGACGTAAATTATTTTGAATTATATACTGATTATACCAGGTTAGTAATCCCTGTTGGAAAAACAAATTTTATAACTTGTAAGAAACTGTAGAACTTGTAAGATTATTTATTAATAAAAGTATCAATCTGTTCTTATCAGCTTAATATCTGATACGCCCCGCATGCGGGGCCAGTATATTAAACTGATTTTTGGAAATTGATGGCGGTTAGGGGCTTGCTCCACCGCCGTCGCGGGTTGGCCCGGTATTGCAGTACCTCCGGGATCGGCCCACTTTATTCAATTAATATATGTAGTATCCAATACTGTCAAACTCATAGGCCAAACGTTGGTTATAGTAGAAACAGCGCTACACTTACAGGATGACAACTTTTCTTTACAACATGTCACAAACACCAAATTCTTCTAAAAACTTTATTGATATGGTCGATGTCGGACACCTAACTAAAATAATTAAAAAAAAAGGAAGTTCTTGATGAATCTACCGAAAGCAGTAAAGCTATGAAAGGAGTCTACGAAAAAACTGATTCGGAACCACTGGATTAGAATATAAGTCTATTCATAATAGAGTTTGAAGTTTAGCGTAGGACACTCTGCAATTATTTACCTTACATCCATAAGATGGCAACACGTGATGCAGTAAAAAGTATTTATCAATTAATTTTTCAAATGCTGTGATGATATTATAGCACAAAATTGAGCTTCCTATTTCCTATTGAAAATCTTATATTTAAACTTTTCCGATCAATCTTGAATACTCGTATTTTATAAAATTGGCGTTATATATAACTCAAAAATACGGAACACGTCAGCGTATAGCAGCGCCTAAACAACCTAACAATCACTCTGATCTCTCCTCAGTTGCGAATAAATCTTTCGCCTTTTACTAAAGATTTCCGTGGGGAGGGATAACTCTAATGAGTCTATAACCAATTTTTGGCGGCTATATCTTATGATATAGCATTTAATATAACTAAAAATAATTTATTATATAACCTGTTAATCTTTGCGCAATGTTAGAAGTAGAGATGTGTAACATGGAAGCCTCTGAAGTATCCGATACCTGAAGTATCATGTATGGTATACATTGATTGGGTACTTGGTATCAATACTTTTAATACGTACAGAAGCCTCAGTGAAACGCCCGCCGCACATGACCCTACTCGCACTGGTTCACGCGCCTACATCAATGTGTCACTGAGATTGGTGGACTCGCGTGCGTCCGCACATGCGGTGATCTGCAGGTTCCGCATTTGATATTACGAAAGATTGTAAACAGATTGATATTCAATTCTAATTGAACAAAAATCTGAAGGAACAACAAAGCTGTCTGATGAAAGAATGGTTTACTTAGAAGTCCGCACTCAAATATCACATAACAATTTCCGATCTGTAGGATGATTCATACACGAATATCACTCAGTTTGAAGAGCTAGATATATCACATACATTTTAATAATTAGATAATTTCTAGTTTCAAATTCAGGTGGAATTGCCATCTGAAGTCGTTTTTATTTTCAAACGTTAACCGTTCACAATTAGAATTTTTATGCCAAACATGTACTGATGCGTATTAAAAGTATAATTTGGGTTGCCTTCCTACGAACACTAAACTACCTGAGTCATAAAATTCGGAAACTAAACATTTCAGCACTAAATTACCTTTTATTATCACTAGAGGGCATTTACTACTCTTACCTGCACTATATTACTCAGAAGTACATAACATTGTTCAATGACTAGGTGCAAAAACTTGTAAACCGCATCGCTTCTCGGCCCTATGGCTAAGATCAAAGTGTAGTATCTGTTCTTATCAGCTTAATATCTGATACGCCCCGCATGCGGGGCCAGTATATTAAACTGATTTTTGGAAATTGATGGCGGTTAGGGGCTTGCTCCACCGCCGTCGCGGGTTGGCCCGGTATTGCAGTACCTCCGGGATCGGCCCACTTTATTCAATTAATATATGTAGTATCCTCCAACTTGAGGCCCGACATCGTCATCATCAACGAGTTAGAGTCCAGAGTCGCCATCATTGATGTAACGATTCCATTTGAGAACGAGCCTCAAGCCCTCATCAGAGCAAGGGAGCTTAAATTAGAGAAATACGCTGGCCTTGCCGAGGACTTGAGAGCTCAGGGTTTTGAAACGACGGTGGATGCACTGATTGTTGGAGCCTTGGGTACGTGGGACCAGGAGAATGAGGCCGTCCTGAGGAGATGTGGTACGTCCCTTAAATACGCCACCTTGATGCGACGATTGATGTGTAGTGACGTCATCAGATGGTCCCGGGATATATACATCGAGCACGTCACTGGGGTGAGACAGTATACCTGAATTTACTTGCGTAGAGTGTTTCATTTCTAGTTCCTATTCCTATACCTGTATTTGAGATTCAACTGTGATATATAAGCCTGTGATAGGATATGTTATTGTTTGGCAAGTTTTTTTAATCTGTAACATAATTTTTTTTTTCCCTTCTTTCAATTTATTCATATACAAATATGCCAGAGGCGATGTGTGATATTTAATTGTCTGTGATATGGTCTGTTGATGTTGATTAGTTTTTTATGAGATTTTATCTAGTCTAATGTGAGATTATACCATTTTTTATGTTTGATATGAAATTCTTAAACTTTGACTGTTTATTGACGTAAATTATTTTGAATTATATACTGATTATACCAGGTTAGTAATCCCTGTTGGAAAAACAAATTTTATAACTTGTATCAATACTTTTAATACGTACAGAAGCCTCAGTGAAACGCCCGCCGCACATGACCCTACTCGCACTGGTTCACGCGCCTACATCAATGTGTCACTGAGATTGGTGGACTCGCGTGCGTCCGCACATGCGGTGATCTGCAGGTTCCCATAGATTTGAAACTACACCTCTCGCATGAGGCTCGTGTTGACCAATGCGAGTGGGGTCATGTGCGGCGGGCGAAAATATAGTTTTGAATAACCATTGTATTGAAATGATTTCTGTAATCATTGTGAAAAAGAGAATTTTAGAAATAAATAATGAATTTTTAATATATAAAAGGTGTCTAGGTATCCATAGTTTTTAGAATGGAGTATCCGATACTCCAATTTCAGTAGAAAATCTGACACTCTTCCTAGGATATATACTATCTCTACTCAGTTGAAACCTACGTAAATAATTATCCAAATTACAATACTAGGAATATCTGAAAAAGTCTGAAAAAAAGTCGAATCAGTGCACACATCATGGTTTCTAGGGATCTTAATTGCGACCTATCGGCGTCCTTGACAGCAAGCAGAACAGAACGAGTGCTCACTACTCGAGAACAAAAAATTCCCAAATGCAGTTATTGTGAAGAGATAAAGATAATTGTCCAAAAATGGAAATGGATGATATGGAAAGTAGATGGAATGTTGTTAGAACAAAAAAAATTGTTTTGTTTGTTTCGAGAGAAATAATCAAAAAAATTTAGAAATAAGAAAATCTGTGGGAAGAATAAATGCAGATTTCTGAAAATTCTAATAAAACTTGATGAGTATCAACAGCACAATAGTCCGATAAAATTGGGCTATTAAATTTTGATGCCATATCTGGTGAATAGTGGGTGATCTTAATAGTGTTGGATAATAAAAAAATGTAAATAAATATTATCAAGATGATGTTATATGACTGAGACAACGAATGAGATATATTACGTGAATTCGACAAGGTGAAAGCACAATGTGGAAACGTTAGGTGAATAGCTAAACATTGTAGAAATGATGTAATTTTATTGTTTTTGGTGATTTGGGTCTTGGGACTTTGGTCCCAAATCCCAAAAGGATCTTTCCCTAAAGATGGCGCCACCGTCTTTATATGTCTCTAAAATGGCTTTCGAAATGACGTATGACCCCAAATCGAGCTGCACAATTCATACTTACCTGGCGTAGGGGTTACCGTGATCAACAAGGCGGTTCCCCCGGAGTGAGGCCCTTTCATTGCACTGCGATCGGGCTGACCTCTGCGATTATACCTAATGCGTATAATTCGGGCGCGTAATTTTTGGTAGTCGGGACTGCGTACGCGCTGTCCCGGATCATATAATTAATATGTTTCGTTTTGATTGATGCAAGATGCATTTGATGATTAGATTGGCGTCAAGTGGAAATATGAAAGAAAAAGGCTTCTTCAGTAAATATTTTGCGCATGCGCATTATCCCATATTAAATTTTATATCGGAAAAATTAGACGATATTTATTCAAAATGTAAGAAATCTGAAGGATCTATCGTATAGCGAAACAATTGCTATTTATGTATATATTAAAAAAGTGGAGATTTGAATAAATCGCATTTGATATTACGAAAGATTGTAAACAGATTGATATTCAATTCTAATTGAACAAAAATCTGAAGGAACAACAAAGCTGTCTGATGAAGGAATGGTTTACTTAGAAGTCCGCACTCAAATATCACATAACAATTTCCGATCTGTAGGATGATTCATACACGAATATCACTCAGTTTGAAGAGCTAGATATATCACATACATTTTAATAATTAGATAATTTCTAGTTTCAAATTCGGGTGGAATTGCCATCTGAAGTCGTTTTTATTTTCAAACGTTAACCGTTCACAATTAGAATTTTTATGCCAAACATGTACTGATGCGTATTAAAAGTATAATTTGGGTTGCCTTCCTACGAACACTAAACTACCTGAGTCATAAAATTCGGAAACTAAACATTTCAGCACTAAATTACCTTTTATTATCACTAGAGGGCATTTACTACTCTTACCTGCACTATATTACTCAGAAGTACATAACATTGTTCAATGACTAGGTGCAAAAACTTGTAAACCGCATCGCTTCTCGGCCCTATGGCTAAGATCAAAGTGTAGTCACCCGAAGATCTGCAGATCGTCCTTGACTGCGTTGGAGAGACAGCAGCTGCCTGTGGCCTCACCTTTAAACCCGGAAAGTGCGCGTCCCTCACCTTGGACTGCCGGCGCAGACATACCTGCCGTGAGCTCAGTTACTCGATACAGGGTAAACAGTTCCCAGCCCTGGAGGAAGGTCAGGCCTACGAGCACCTGGGAATTCCGACGGGCTACCACGTCGACCAATCTCCCGAGGACACCATCGACAGGATGACCAGAGATCTACAAAAGCTTGACGAATCTCTGTTGGCGCCGTGGCAGAAAATCGATGCCCTCAGCACTTTCATCCTGCCAAGAGTCTCCTTTGTCCTGAGGGGTTGTCATGTCCAGAAGAGCCGACTTGGGGTGCTTGACAAGCGGGTGAAAAGAGCCCTGAAATCCTGGATGAACCTCCCACAGAGAGCCAGCCCAGAGATATTATACGTGCCGATGAAGAGGGGCGGCGCTGGAATTCTGCCGATGACGGACCTGGTCGAGGTCGCATCTATTGTTCAGGCCTTCAAGATGCTGACCTGTCCCGAGGCCCTCGTCCGCGACACCGCCAACAGTCAACTCCGGGAGGTGGTCCAGCGCCGGATAGGCCGTGTCCCATCGGTCGACGACCTGGCCCGTTATCTGTCGGGAGAACTTGAGGGAGAGTTCGGCAGAGATGGTGGCGACATCTCGTCGCTATGGTCAAGAGCGAGAAACGCGACGAGAAGACTCTCGAAAAGACTGGAGATGGGATGGACTACCACCGATTCATTCCTGTCCATCCAGATTGGGGGGAACAATGCACCGGATGGCCAGACGATAACTCGTCAGAATCTTGAGTGGAGACTCAAGGACGCGGTGAGAAATATGTATGCGTCATCCCTGTGTCGAAAACCGGACCAGGGTAAAACATTCAAGTGCTTCTCGAGGAGTGCCGCCAGCAATCACTTCACGAGGAGCGGATTCGCCACCAGATTTTGCGACTGGCGCTTCATTCACAGAGCCAGACTGGACTGCGTCCCCCTCAATGCCACTCGAAGGTTCGGGAGTGGAGACAGGCGATGTCGGAGGTGTCAAGACCAACCAGAAACTCTGCCACACGTGTTGAATCATTGTAGAATTCACTCAGCGGCGTGGCAGAAAAGACACAACGCCGTTCAGGATAGACTGGTCAAGTCTATCCCGGACAGGATGGGGACTGTACATGTGAACAGGCAGGTCCCCCTGGTTGCCTCCAATTTGAGGCCCGACATCGTCATCATCAATGAGTCAGAGTCCAGAGTCGCCATCATTGATGTAACGATCCCATTTGAAAACGAGCCTCAAGCCCTCATCAGAGCAAGGGAGCTTAAATTAGAGAAGTACGCTGGCCTTGCCGAGGACTTGAGAGCTCGGGGTTTTGAAACGACGGTGGATGCACTGATTGTTGGAGCCTTGGGTACGTGGGACCAGGAGAATGAGGCCGTCCTGAGAAGATGTGGTACGTCCCTTAAATACGCCACCTTGATGCGTCGATTGATGTGTAGTGACGTCATCAGATGGTCCCGGGATATATACATCGAGCACGTCACTGGGGTGAGACAGTATACCTGAATTTACTTGCGTAGAGTGTTTCATTTCTAGTTCCTATTCCTATACCTGTATTTGAGATTCAACTGTGATATATAAGCCTGTGATAGGATATGTTATTGTTTGGCAAGTTTTTTTAATCTGTGACATAATTTTTTTTTCCCTTCTTTCAATTTATTCATATACAAGTATGCCAGAGGCGATGTGTGATATTTAATTGTCTGTGATATGGTCTGTTGATGTTGATTAGTTTTTTATGAGATTTTGTCTAGTCTAATGTGAGATTATACCATTTTTTATGTTTGATATGAAATTCTTAAACTTTGACTGTTTATTGACGTAAATTATTTTGAATTATATACTGATTATACCAGGTTAGTAATCCCTGTTGGAAAAACAAATTTTATAACTTGTAAGAAACTGTAGAACTTGTAAGATTATTTACTAATAAAAGTATCAATCTGTTCTTATCAGCTTAATATCTGATACGCCCCGCATGCGGGGCCAGTATATTAAACTGATGTTTGGAAATTGATGGCGGTTAGGGGCTTGCTCCACCGCCGTCGCGGGTTGGCCCGGTATTGCAGTACCTCCGGGATCGGCCCACTTTATTCAATTAATATATGTAGTATCCAATACTGTCAAACTCATAGGCCAAACGTTGGTTATAGTTGAAACAGCTCTACACTTACAGGATGACAACTTTTCTTTACAACATGTCACAAACACCAAATTCTTCTAAAAACTTTATTGATATGGTCGATGTCGGACACCTAACTCTTTTCCACAATATTCAATATCACTTACGGATAGAGGTATAGATATGATGGCGTATGTTCATAAAGAAATGACCTGTAGACCTCTTAAGAAAAATGAATTCTTTCAACTCTAGCTAAAAATTAGTTCTTTCAACTCTAGCTGAAAATTAGTTCTTTCAACTCTAGCTATGCCTGGTTATTATGTCTTGGTTTCTGATGTTTTTTATCTTATTTAACAGATTTGTATTTAGTCATTTTTAACAGTATTCCTGATATATTCATTCGGACTCATAGTCCAACTTTTTTTTTGCCGAAGAAACTTTTCCTAAAGATGGCGCCACCGTCTTTATATGTCTCTAAAATGGCTTTCGAAATGACGTATGACCCCAAATCGAGCTGCACAATTCATACTTACCTGGCGTAGGGGTTACCGTGATCAACAAGGCGGTTCCCCCGGAGTGAGGCCCTTTCATTGCACTGCGATCGGGCTGACCTCTGCGATTATACCTAATGCGTATAACTCGGGCGCGTAATTTTTGGTAGTCGGGACTGCGTACGCGCTGTCCCGGATCATATAATAAATATGTTTTCTTTAAACTGTAGCATAAGCACTCCACAATGCTTAATTATGATGATGTGCAATTTGTATACTTCTCAGCAGCCTTAATTATCGAGTGCTGAAGTATTATGTATAGGATACATTAATTGTATACTTGGTATCCAAATTGATACGTACAAAAGCTACACTTGAATTATAGATTTAAAAAAACCATTGTATGGAATTACTATCTTTATTCAGTGTGTATGAAAGGTATCTAGGTATCCATAGTTTTTAGAATAGAGAATGCGATACTGGAATTTCAGTAGAATATCTCATACTTTTCCTAGGATGAATACTTTTTACACATCTCTATATAGAAGGCACATATCTCATCATCTAATTATGACTCCCATTAGTTTATATTCAATTTTTGGAGGCTATATCTTATGATTTAGTATACGAAAATTTAGTTTATTTATAACCTTCTGATATTGGTAGAAGACACCTATCCTATCATCGCAAGAAATTTTCATGAATTCAATTTTATAGCCTTTCTTGGTTTCCAAGCTATTCTCCAATTAAAAAAAAAGGAAGTTCTTGATGAATCTACCGAAAGCAGTAAAGCTATGAAAGGAGTCTACGAAAAAACTGATTCGGAACCACTGGATTAGAATATAAGTCTATTCATAATAGAGTTTGAAGTTTAGCGTAGGACACTCTGCAATTATTTACCTTACATCCATAAGATGGCAACACGTGATGCAGTAAAAAGTATTTATCAATTAATTTTTCAAATGCTGTGATGATATTATAGCACAAAATTGAGCTTCCTATTTCCTATTGAAAATCTTATATTTAAACTTTTCCGATCAATCTTGAATACTCGTATTTTATAAAATTGGCGTTATATATAACTCAAAAATACGGAACACGTCAGCGTATAGCAGCGCCTAAACAACCTAACAATCACTGGATGACGACCGTACGAGACGTACCTGAGTTTAAGTGTATTCACAAGCGACAAAGTGCAGAGTGTTAAAAGTGTTAAAAGAATTCAACAACATAGGGGAGTTATCCTCGACCTTAAAAATCGCCTGCAGCGGTTTAAGGACATGGATGTAAAAACTTTCCAAGAAACAATGGCTTCCACATCCACGTGGAGTGAAGAAATGGACTGTGAAACGTTCATTTCTCCCAAAAAAACATCGAAGGCGCCAATCGTCAAGACTTACCCACCTAAAATTTCTAATTCTTTCGGAGTACTCGAGACCGAAAAAAATACTCACTCGAAAACCTCGAGCCCAACACCTACAATAACGAGCCCAACCAATGGACAAAAAAGATGCCCTCCCGTGATAATCACACAAAAAATAGGATCGTATACCCAGTTCCATCAAAAATTAAAAACTATTATTAAAAGCAGATATCTGATTAAATATACCAAAGAGGATATAAAAATCACTACAAAGGAAATGAGTGATTATAAAGCTCTGATATCTGCTCTCAAAAAGGAAGATATTCAGTATTTCTCCCATACCCCTAGTGATCAAGTGAAGAAGAAAATGGTCTTGAAAGCCGCTTGCTTCATGACTGAAAGTGAAATTATCCAGGAAATCACAAAGGGTGGAAAAATAAAGCAGGATGAAATCGACTGCATAAAAATGAAAGGTAAAAACCCCAATTCACGCTCCTTTCTGGTAAATATTGCAAAATCTTGCCAAATCCAAGACCTTAAAAAAATTGAACAGATAGACCATGTCAAAATTCAATGGCAGAAATATTCGAGAAAATCCCCTGTAACACAATGTTACCGATGCCAAAAATTAGGCCATGGATCTTCCAACTGCAATAGAATTCCGAAATGCGTCAAATGCGCTAAAAACCACTTAACAAAAGACTGTGAAATCAAAGAAAAAAATAGTGAATTAATACAATGTGCTAACTGCGATGGACCACACACTGCAAACTACTCAAAATGTCCAATAATCCTAAGGTATGTTGAATCTTTAATACACAAATCGCCTCATAAATCAGAAAATATCCCCAAAATACCCGACATGAAACAATTCCCCCCTTTGAAAAAAACAAGCTACCTCCCTGTAACAAACCAAATGTCATATCTAGAGATGGCAAAAAAATCCTCCCCAAAAACCCAGCAAACCATAATAGAAACCCCAATTTCAAACCAAAATAACTTAGACGATTTTCAAACTTTAATAAAAGAGATTCAAGAACTCAATTCAATTTGCAACATTTCACAATTAATATCACTAGTCAGAGATATCAAAAACCAAATTCAAACTTGCACATCTCCATTGAATAAGATACTAATCATACAAAACCTAATTGAAAAACATGGTATTTAAGTCTCCTAAAAAAGACATAAATATAATTACTTGGAATGCTAACGGAATTTTCAATAAAATTGACGAACTGGCAATTCTATCGAATGAAATAAAAGTCGAAATAATCTGCATACAGGAATCTAGACTGAACAATAGAAAACCTCCTAAACTACCAAATTTTTACTACATAAATAAGCCGAAAACCAAATCTGGGGGGCTTATTATTTATTATAAGAAACACTTAAAACCGATTGAAATTCCAACCGTCACAGTAAATTCCGAAACCCAGGCTATTCGTTTAAATGACTTAACAATAGTAAATTACTACAACGGACATCAAAGTCCCATTGATACTAGCGAATTAGACTATATTTTCAGACTAGGCAATAGAGTTATAATAGTCGGGGACTACAATAGTCGAAGTACTTCGTGGAACTGTGCAGGTTCAATTCAATTCAATTCAATTCAATTTATTCACCATAAAATGTTACAAACAATTAACACCACATACACTCGTACAACGAGTCTTCATCTTCAACCTAACCATACAAAAAAAAAAAAAAACAAATCAAACGAGTGTATCATCGGTAAAATGACCCACACTAGAAATGAAAGAAATCATGTCTGTGTCGTGAATCATTCACCACATAATATAATACAGATGCATAAATCTGAATGGAGCAGATGAGGAGCCCGGAAACCGCCCCAGACAGCCAGGCGAAAAAGCGCCCCGCCATTAGACTACACGTAAAAGATCAGTAGTAGGAAGTTTGAGAAAGACCTTCTTTAATTGAATTCTATGGTTTCATGATATCTAAAAATGTATTATAGTTCTTTTGGATGTATTTTTTGGTTTGTATACTAAACTGTCGTTTATTATTAATCAATGATTTTATATTAATAGGAAGTTTGTCGTAAAACTTAGGTGCAAAGTATGTTACTATTCGTTGAGTGTGTGACTTAATGTACAGATGGGTTCGCAATAAAACTGATCTGGTGGTGTGGTGCGCAGGTATCTTTGGTAAAAGATGCTGTATCTTAGGGAGGTAATTTATGCAAGCATGAATATATAGAGCCTTAAGTGGCAGCACCTCAGCTATCTTATACAATCTGTCAGTTGGAAATGTTCGGTTTTTCTTATGTATTATTTTCAGTATGAATTTTTGAGTGATCAAGATGTTTTGTAAAGAATTATTGAACCCTCCTCCCCAAATAACTAAACAATATCTCAGAATTGACTCTACTAATGACATATAGACCATCTTTAATAGTTTTTTATCGAGAATATCTCTAAGTTGATATAGTCTATAGACTAAATATCTCATTTTTTTATTATATATAGTTACAATGAACATTCCATCTCAGATGTTTGTCTAAGATAATACCCAAATATTTAATGTTATCGACATTTTGTATAGGTTCGCATGAACAGTTAGAATTAGAACAATCTTCGCCATGAATTTTCAAGATTGTGTTTTGTGGTCTGTCAACAGCCGAGATTGAGAAAGTAATATATTTAGTTTTTAGAATATTTATACTAAGGAGGTTGTAGTTGAGCCAGCTATACAAATTTCTAATACCATCTTCTGCCTTTCCAAACACTTCTTGCCAAGTGGATCCTGCGAATGTCAGAACAGTATCATCAGCGTAAGCAATTATTTTACCATTTGTTAAAATCGATCCAATATCGTTAATGTAGATAAGAAAGAGTGTAGGCCCAAGTACAGTACCCTGTGGGATACCTATTGTGGAGTTTCTAACCTGACTATAAGTATTTTCAATTTTGACTCGTTGTGTCCTATTCGATAAATAATTTTTAAAAAGTAGATTTGCACTTCCCCTTATACCCATATATTCCATTTTTTCTAATAATTTGTCATGAGGAACAGTATCGAAAGCCTTAGCTAAGTCGATAAAAACTGACAGATTTTTTTTATTTGCGTTCAAGTTGGTGTTTATCTCATTCGTTAGGTTAAATATAGCGTCCTCCGTGCTTAAATTTGGTCTAAATCCATATTGATTTTTATAAATTGTATTATTCGTTTCTAGAAAGTTCATAACACGGTTTTTCAAACATTTTTCGAATATCTTGGCAAAATTATTGATAAGCGCAATGGGCCTATAGTTTTGTAGAATTTGTTTATCGCCGGTCTTGTGAACAGGTACAATGCTAGATGATTTCCAGTCCTGAGGAATTTCATTTTTCTCAAATATAAGATTAATCATATATTTGAGCGGGTCTATTAAATAGGTATGTATATATTTTATGAGCTTAACGTCAATTCCGTCATCCCCAGGCGATGAATCATTCTTCAAAGTAGATATTAATTCGATAAGTTCTTGTGAGTTTACTGGTGTAAGGAAAAGCGTCTTCTGATTAGTTATGTTATTTTTGTATGTTTTTTTAGTTTTCTTAATTTCATTCTGCATTTCAACACCTATAGTGGAAAAGTAATTATTGAAAGAGTCGGCAATGTCAGTTGAATGGGTCAAAATTTCATTTTTTTCGTTGATAATGCATTCAGTTTTGCTTTGTGATTTTGTTACATTGACCGCCTCATTCATTATTTGCCAAATTTTCTTAGAGTCATTTTTTGCTAATTTAATTTTGTTAGAGTAATAATTATTTTTAGTAAGTCTCAGTAATTTATTAAGAAAATTTCTGTAATTTATATATTGAAGTTTCATTTCGTTTGAGTAATTTTTATTTAAGTCTAATTTCATCCTATCTCTCTTACGAATACTGTTTATTAATCCAGGAGTAATCCATGGTTTTAGTTTTTTATTTTTATTATTTAAACGTGTTATTCTTCTACAAGAGCTCAAATGATTCATTAAAGTGAACTTGAATATCTGATAACATTCCTCAACATTATTTCTTTCATATACTTTTAGCCAATTTTCTTCCTTCAGCAAAGTTAATAATTTTTTGACATCGGTTTTCACAAATTCTTTTGTTTTCATTTCATTTTTTATTTTTCCCTTAAAATCGAGTTCCAAGCCTACAGGATAATGATCTGTCATTGAGCATTTAAAAATAACAGGATTAAGACTAAAATTTTTTTTAATATTCATCTGCGTTCTGACAAATATATGATCAATTAAGGTTGATGTAGTTTCTGTCACTCTAGTAGGCTTGTTTATATAAGAAATAAAACCACACGATCCCAAAATATTCATATAGAGACTTGACATTTTATCGTTTCCATTCAAAATATCAATGTTTATGTCTCCTACAATTATCTCAACACTATTCCTCTTTAGTTCACTTAAATATTTTTCCATTTCTTCCATGAATACACCCAAATTAGTTGAAGGAGGTCTGTAAATAGCTGTTATCCCAAGAGCAAGTTCATTTATTATAATTTCTACACGAACAGGAGTTGTTTGATTCAGTTGTGTATAGTTAACTCTTGGATTCAAATTCTTTCGAACATAAACTATTGTTCCATCATTCTTATTGAATACAGAATTATTATAATACATTTCATAGCCATTTATTGAAAATAGTTCAATGTTAGTAAGGTTGAAAGTTTCTGAGAGTACAATTATATCTATTTTTTCTAAATTTATTTTGTCCAGACAAACTAATAATTCATTGAAATTTTTTTGAATGCTTCTTATGTTGAAATGTATTATACCTAGACGCGACATGCCCCCAACGAAGCCCCCCCCGGCCCCGATCTCCCCAGTCATAGTGGTCCCCGGGACCTCATCAAGCTCCAGTGTCTCTAATATGTTCATTAGACAGGGGAAACAAATAAATACCCCTCACATGCTCTCTGATGAAGCTAACATTTTGAAAAACTCAAAAAAGTGCTCATAATTATAAATAATCTATATTATGTTCTAAAGTAATTAACAACCATCATTAACCTAAAGAATAAAAAATCAACAAAAGAATTCAATACATATGAAGGCCAAAAAAAAAAAAAAATTTTCAACATTTCAGAACGTAAACTATTTATGGAGATAATTATTTTTGTGAGGTTACAATTTTCCTCTTCACTCCATTTTCGGTTTTAACATAAATGTTTCCATTACGCGTGAATACTTGTTTTTTGTCCTCACTTTTTTGTCGTAGTGAGCGATATAACTCTAGACGTCTCTTTGTTAGATCTTCAGCGATTCCAATTTTCGTTCCGTTCAAACGTCCGCAATTTTTCAGTATTGTTAATTTTGTTTGATACCGTTCAAATCGAATAATCACTGGACGTGGATTTTTCCCTTTTACACCCACTCTATAGCATTTCACAATATCAGATTTGTTAACTTTTACCTTCATGTTTTCGTTGAATATTTCAAGTAAATTTTCCATTAAGTTTTCTTCTTGCATTTCCATCAGATTGTAAACACATACATTGTTGACTTTCTCTGCTTGCATAAGGTTATCCATCCTCATATTGATCGACTCAATTTTATCCGTGTTATCGTTGACTGCAGATTGTAAAATATCAAGTTTTTCGTTGATCTTGATAAGAAGTTTGTTTATGAATTTATCGTCACTGAAGAATTCTACAATGGATTCCTTGATTGCTACTTTAATATCTGTGTTAGTTTTAGGGCCCATTTTTATATTATATATTAAAATATTTATATCATATAAAATACAATTAACACTTTGAAATTTTGTGACTCGTTGGCACTTGGATAATCTCTATTTTTCTAGTTATCAGGAGCGATGTGATCACGTACTACATCATGCGCATCTCGACAGTGAATGACAGGTAATAACAGTAACGGAACAATTCTCCGCAGATACTTAGAAAGTAACAATTTTGTGTTAAACTTTCCCAGAAATTCGTTTACCTATCATCCAGCCCATCGAGCCACTCCCTCAACCATTGATCTGATGATAACAAACAATATCCAAATATCCCAACCGTACACAATCCAGGCACTAGATTCAGATCATTTCCCGGTATTGGCTACAATTCCGAGAATTAATTCCTCAGCACTGCCAAAACCAACAGCCTCTTACAATACTAACTGGAGACTTTTCAAAAACTTAATAGATCAAAATATAACTATCAATAGAGAACTCAATTCAACGGAAGACATAAACAAATGCATCCAATGTTTCACCAACTTAATTAAAAATTGCCTTTTTCAATCAACCAATAAAATAACCCATCCGTCCAATCATCACTTAGAAATTCCCCCCTCAATTCAGGAACTCATTAAAAATAAAAACAAACTAAGAAAAAGACTACAACGCAATTTCACAGCTAGCCTCCATGCACAATATAAGGATACAATTAATCTTGTTAGAGGCTCAATAAGCTCTCTAAAAACACACAAATGGGAAAAATTCACGCAAAATCTAACGAACACTGACGAAATGTGGCGAATAGTGCGCTCACTAAAACAAAATTCTTTTGGAATCTCCACACTACTCGGCCCTCAAGGATTAATCTTCGAGGATGAGTGTAAAGCTAAATATCTGGCTGAAACGTACTCAAAAAATCATAACTCTACTTGCGACATGTCTGACCGCCAAACCGAAAATACAGTCAAAGAAACAATAAACCAATTCAACAACCAATTCTTCGCTTTTCCACCAGAAGTACTTACCTCCCCTAAGGAGATAAGACGAATAATCAAATTACTTAAAAACAAAAAGGCCCCAGGCGACGACAAAATCTACAATCGCACATTAAAAAATCTCCCTAGGAAAGCCATAATTCAACTACTTTATATCTTTAATAATTGCTTGAAGCTATGCTACTTCCCTGAAAGCTGGAAAAATGCCATAGTGCTATCTTTCCCGAAACAAAAAAAAGATCCCAAAATAGCATCAAACTATAGACCAATCAGTCTCCTCCCAACGATGTCGAAAGTTTTAGAAAAAATAATCCTATACAGAATCAAAGACCACGAAAACATCAAAAACGAAATCATAGATGAACAATTCGGATTTAGAGAATCGCACAGCACCACACTTCAACTAGCTACAATTACTGACCAAATAACAAAAAATTTTAACTACAATAAAATCACAGCCATGCTTAATTTGGATATAGAAAAGGCTTTCGACACCGTCTGGCACGAAGGTCTGATCTACAAACTTATTAAAATCAACTTTCCTCCACACCTAATTAAAATCATTCACTCATACCTCACAAATCGAACTTTCCAGGTAAGAGTAGAAAAAACGCTTTCAACAAAACTAGCATTAAGAGCAGGGGTACCACAAGGGGGCCTACTATCCCCATCACTATTCAATTATTTTATAAATGACATTCCAAAGACAAATAGTACAAAACTAAAAATTTTTGCCGATGACACTGCAATAGTGGCCGAATCATCAAATTCCAATCAAGTGAATAAATACATTCAAAATCATTTGAACGAGTTAGAAAAATATTATCAGAAATGGAAAATCAAAATTAATACGAGTAAAACTACCCTAATCCACTTCACGCATAAAAAAAAGCTTGCACCAAATCCAAATCACCTAATATTCAACGGTCAAATAATAAACAAACAAAACACGGTCAAATATTTAGGTCTCACCCTAGACAGAAAATTAAACTTCAATGACCACATAAACAACATTAGACAGAAGTGCTACATACTACTTCACAGTCTGTACCCACTTTTGTCTAAGGGAAGCAAACTCAGCAAAAAATCAAAAATTCGAATATACAAACAATGCATCCGTCCGGTATTCCTGTATGCAGATCCAATATGGAGCAAAACTTCATTGTCAAATTTAAGAACATTACAAGTCTTACAAAATAAATTCCTTAGAATCATTCTAAACGAATCAAGGTATACACCAATCGAAGAAATTCACAAAACAGGAAACATCGAACTAATTCAGGACAAAATTAAAAACGATACTATAAAATTCTTTAAATATACTGCCAAAAAACTTGAAAAAACCAAATACCTCGGCACTACTACTTCACAAAATACTAATATTAGAATACGACATAAATTGATACATCACATTACTCTAACGTAAGAAATCCTGAAAAAATGTATCCCACCTGAGGCGAATATGTGTTTTATTTGACCCAACATACCTCTAGAAAAAAATTATACTAACCACCCAATATTGTTCATACATTATAATTTATATAAAAACATTAGGTGCGATCCCAGAGATCAGGTACTAATTTTTAATTAAAAATTTAAATTTATCTATCCTGTATATTTCTCCGTGTAAATATTCTTGTATATATAATTTAGGAAAATAATAATAAAAACGCTGAAAAGCAAAATATGTGTTTTATTTGACTAACAATCACTCTGATCTCTCCTCAGTTGCGAATAAATCTTTCGCCTTTTACTAAAGATTTCCGTGGGGAGGGATAACTCTAATGAGTCTATAACCAATTTTTGGCGGCTATATCTTATGATATAGCATTTAATATAACTAAAAATAATTTATTATATAACCTGTTAATCTTTGCGCAATGTTAGAAGTAGAGATGTGTAACATGGAAGCCTCTGAAGTATCCGATACCTGAAGTATCATGTATGGTATACATTGATTGGGTACTTGGTATCAATACTTTTAATACGTACAGAAGCCTCAGTGAAACGCCCGCCGCACATGACCCTACTCGCACTGGTTCACGCGCCTACATCAATGTGTCACTGAGATTGGTGGACTCGCGTGCGTCCGCACATGCGGTGATCTGCAGGTTCCGCATTTGATATTACGAAAGATTGTAAACAGATTGATATTCAATTCTAATTGAACAAAAATCTGAAGGAACAACAAAGCTGTCTGATGAAGGAATGGTTTACTTAGAAGTCCGCACTCAAATATCACATAACAATTTCCGATCTGTAGGATGATTCATACACGAATATCACTCAGTTTGAAGAGCTAGATATATCACATACATTTTAATAATTAGATAATTTCTAGTTTCAAATTCAGGTGGAATTGCCATCTGAAGTCGTTTTTATTTTCAAACGTTAACCGTTCACAATTAGAATTTTTATGCCAAACATGTACTGATGCGTATTAAAAGTATAATTTGGGTTGCCTTCCTACGAACACTAAACTACCTGAGTCATAAAATTCGGAAACTAAACATTTCAGCACTAAATTACCTTTTATTATCACTAGAGGGCATTTACTACTCTTACCTGCACTATATTACTCAGAAGTACATAACATTGTTCAATGACTAGGTGCAAAAACTTGTAAACCGCATCGCTTCTCGGCCCTATGGCTAAGATCAAAGTGTAGTATCTGTTCTTATCAGCTTAATATCTGATACGCCCCGCATGCGGGGCCAGTATATTAAACTGATTTTTGGAAATTGATGGCGGTTAGGGGCTTGCTCCACCGCCGTCGCGGGTTGGCCCGGTATTGCAGTACCTCCGGGATCGGCCCACTTTATTCAATTAATATATGTAGTATCCAATACTGTCAAACTCATAGGCCAAACGTTGGTTATAGTAGAAACAGCTCTACACTTACAGGATGACAACTTTTCTTTACAACATGTCACAAACACCAAATTCTTCTAAAAACTTTATTGATATGGTCGATGTCGGACACCTAACTAAAATAATTTATTATATAACCTGTTAATCTTTGCGCAATGTTAGAAGTAGAGATGTGTAACATGGAAGCCTCTGAGTATCCGATACCTGAAGTATCATGTATGGTATACATTGATTGGGTACTTGGTATCAATACTTTTAATACGTACAGAAGCCTCAGTGAAACGCCCGCCGCACATGACCCTACTCGCACTGGTTCACGCGCCTACATCAATGTGTCACTGAGATTGGTGGACTCGCGTGCGTCCGCACATGCGGTGATCTGCAGGTTCCCATAGATTTGAAACTACACCTCTCGCATGAGGCTCGTGTTGACCAATGCGAGTGGGGTCATGTGCGGCGGGCGAAAATATAGTTTTGAATAACCATTGTATTGAAATGATTTCTGTAATCATTGTGAAAAAGAGAATTTTAGAAATAAATAATGAATTTTTAATATATAAAAGGTGTCTAGGTATCCATAGTTTTTAGAATGGAGTATCCGATACTCCAATTTCAGTAGAAAATCTGACACTCTTCCTAGGATATATACTATCTCTACTCAGTTGAAACCTACGTAAATAATTATCCAAATTACAATACTAGGAATATCTGAAAAAGTCTGAAAAAAAGTCGAATCAGTGCACACATCATGGTTTCTAGGGATCTTAATTGCGACCTATCGGCGTCCTTGACAGCAAGCAGAACAGAACGAGTGCTCACTACTCGAGAACAAAAAATTTCCAAATGCAGTTATTGTGAAGAGATAAAGATAATTGTCCAAAAATGGAAATGGATGATATGGAAAGTAGATGGAATGTTGTTAGAACAAAAAAAATTGTTTTGTTTGTTTCGAGAGAAATAATCAAAAAAATTTAGAAATAAGAAAATCTGTGGGAAGAATAAATGCAGATTTCTGAAAATTCTAATAAAACTTGATGAGTATCAACAGCACAATAGTCCGATAAAATTGGGCTATTAAATTTTGATGCCATATCTGGTGAATAGTGGGTGATCTTAATAGTGTTGGATAATAAAAAAATGTAAATAAATATTATCAAGATGATGTTATATGACTGAGACAACGAATGAGATATATTACGTGAATTCGACAAGGTGAAAGCACAATGTGGAAACGTTAGGTGAATAGCTAAACATTGTAGAAATGATGTAATTTTATTGTTTTTGGTGATTTGGGTCTTGGGACTTTGGTCCCAAATCCCAAAAGGATCTTTCCCTAAAGATGGCGCCACCGTCTTTATATGTCTCTAAAATGGCTTTCGAAATGACGTATGACCCCAAATCGAGCTGCACAATTCATACTTACCTGGCGTAGGGGTTACCGTGATCAACAAGGCGGTTCCCCCGGAGTGAGGCCCTTTCATTGCACTGCGATCGGGCTGACCTCTGCGATTATACCTAATGCGTATAACTCGGGCGCGTAATTTTTGGTAGTCGGGACTGCGTACGCGCTGTCCCGGATCATATAATTAATATGTTTCGTTTTGATTGATGCAAGATGCATTTGATGATTAGATTGGCGTCAAGTGGAAATATGAAAGAAAAAGGCTTCTTCAGTAAATATTTTGCGCATGCGCATTATCCCATATTAAATTTTATATCGGAAAAATTAGACGATATTTATTCAAAATGTAAGAAATCTGAAGGATCTATCGTATAGCGAAACAATTGCTATTTATGTATATATTAAAAAAGTGGAGATTTGAATAAATCGCATTTGATATTACGAAAGATTGTAAACAGATTGATATTCAATTCTAATTGAACAAAAATCTGAAGGAACAACAAAGCTGTCTGATGAAGGAATGGTTTACTTAGAAGTCCGCACTCAAATATCACATAACAATTTCCGATCTGTAGGATGATTCATACACGAATATCACTCAGTTTGAAGAGCTAGATATATCACATACATTTTAATAATTAGATAATTTCTAGTTTCAAATTCGGGTGGAATTGCCATCTGAAGTCGTTTTTATTTTCAAACGTTAACCGTTCACAATTAGAATTTTTATGCCAAACATGTACTGATGCGTATTAAAAGTATAATTTGGGTTGCCTTCCTACGAACACTAAACTACCTGAGTCATAAAATTCGGAAACTAAACATTTCAGCACTAAATTACCTTTTATTATCACTAGAGGGCATTTACTACTCTTACCTGCACTATATTACTCAGAAGTACATAACATTGTTCAATGACTAGGTGCAAAAACTTGTAAACCGCATCGCTTCTCGGCCCTATGGCTAAGATCAAAGTCTGTGACATAATTTTTTTTTTTTCCCTTCTTTCAATTTATTCATATACAAATATGCCAGAGGCGATGTGTGATATTTAATTGTCTGTGATATGGTCTGTTGATGTTGATTAGTTTTTTATGAGATTTTATCTAGTCTAAAGTGAGATTATACCATTTTTTATGTTTGATATGAAATTCTTAAACTTTGACTGTTTATTGACGTAAATTATTTTGAATTATATACTGATTATACCAGGTTAGTAATCCCTGTTGGAAAAACAAATTTTATAACTTGTAAGAAACTGTAGAACTTGTAAGATTATTTATTAATAAAAGTATCAATCTGTTCTTATCAGCTTAATATCTGATACGCCCCGCATGCGGGGCCAGTATATTAAACTGATTTTTGGAAATTGATGGCGGTTAGGGGCTTGCTCCACCGCCGTCGCGGGTTGGCCCGGTATTGCAGTACCTCCGGGATCGGCCCACTTTATTCAATTAATATATGTAGTATCCAATACTGTCAAACTCATAGGCCAAACGTTGGTTATAGTAGAAACAGCTCTACACTTACAGGATGACAACTTTTCTTTACAACATGTCACAAACACCAAATTCTTCTAAAAACTTTATTGATATGGTCGATGTCGGACACCTAACTAAAATAATTTATTATATAACCTGTTAATCTTTGCGCAATGTTAGAAGTAGAGATGTGTAACATGGAAGCCTCTGAAGTATCCGATACCTGAAGTATCATGTATGGTATACATTGATTGGGTACTTGGTATCAATACTTTTAATACGTACAGAAGCCTCAGTGAAACGCCCGCCGCACATGACCCTACTCGCACTGGTTCACGCGCCTACATCAATGTGTCACTGAGATTGGTGGACTCGCGTGCGTCCGCACATGCGGTGATCTGCAGGTTCCCATAGATTTGAAACTACACCTCTCGCATGAGGCTCGTGTTGACCAATGCGAGTGGGGTCATGTGCGGCGGGCGAAAATATAGTTTTGAATAACCATTGTATTGAAATGATTTCTGTAATCATTGTGAAAAAGAGAATTTTAGAAATAAATAATGAATTTTTAATATATAAAAGGTGTCTAGGTATCCATAGTTTTTAGAATGGAGTATCCGATACTCCAATTTCAGTAGAAAATCTGACACTCTTCCTAGGATATATACTATCTCTACTCAGTTGAAACCTACGTAAATAATTATCCAAATTACAATACTAGGAATATCTGAAAAAGTCTGAAAAAAAGTCGAATCAGTGCACACATCATGGTTTCTAGGGATCTTAATTGCGACCTATCGGCGTCCTTGACAGCAAGCAGAACAGAACGAGTGCTCACTACTCGAGAACAAAAAATTCCCAAATGCAGTTATTGTGAAGAGATAAACATAATTGTCCAAAAATGGAAATGGATGATATGGAAAGTAGATGGAATGTTGTTAGAACAAAAAAAATTGTTTTGTTTGTTTCGAGAGAAATAATCAAAAAAATTTAGAAATAAGAAAATCTGTGGGAAGAATAAATGCAGATTTCTGAAAATTCTAATAAAACTTGATGAGTATCAACAGCACAATAGTCCGATAAAATTGGGCTATTAAATTTTGATGCCATATCTGGTGAATAGTGGGTGATCTTAATAGTGTTGGATAATAAAAAAATGTAAATAAATATTATCAAGATGATGTTATATGACTGAGACAACGAATGAGATATATTACGTGAATTCGACAAGGTGAAAGCACAATGTGGAAACGTTAGGTGAATAGCTAAACATTGTAGAAATGATGTAATTTTATTGTTTTTGGTGATTTGGGTCTTGGGACTTTGGTCCCAAATCCCAAAAGGATCTTTCCCTAAAGATGGCGCCACCGTCTTTATATGTCTCTAAAATGGCTTTCGAAATGACGTATGACCCCAAATCGAGCTGCACAATTCATACTTACCTGGCGTAGGGGTTACCGTGATCAACAAGGTGGTTCCCCCGGAGTGAGGCCCTTTCATTGCACTGCGATCGGGCTGACCTCTGCGATTATACCTAATGCGTATAACTCGGGCGCGTAATTTTTGGTAGTCGGGACTGCGTACGCGCTGTCCCGGATCATATAATAAATATGTTTTCTTTAAACTGTTGCATAAGCACTCCACAATGCTTAATTATGATGATGTGCAATTTGTATACTTCTCAGCAGCCTTAATTATCGAGTGCTGAAGTATTATGTATAGGATATATTAATTGGATACTTGGTATCCAAATTGATACGTACAAAAGCTACACTTGAATTATAGATTTAAAAAAACCATTGTATGGAATTACTATCTTTATTCAGTGTGTATGAAAGGTATCTAGGTATCCATAGTTTTTAGAATAGAGAATCCGATACTGGAATTTCAGTAGAATATCTTATACTTTTCCTAGGATGAATACTTTTTACACATCTCTATATAGAAGGCACATATCTCATCATCTAATGATGACTCCCATTAGTTTATATTCAATTTTTGGAGGCTATATCTTATGATTTAGTATACGAAAATTTAGTTTATTTATAACCTTCTGATATTGGTAGAAGACACCTATCCTATCATCGCAAGAAATTTTCATGAATTCAATTTTATAGCTTTTCTTGGTTTCCAAGCTATTCTCCAATTAAAAAAAAGGAAGTTCTTGATGAATCTACCGAAAGCAGTAAAGCTATGAAAGGAGTCTACGAAAAAACTGATTCGGAACCACTGGATTAGAATATAAATCTATTCATAATAGAGTTTGAAGTTTAGCGTAGGACACTCTGCAATTATTTACCTTACATCCATAAGATGGCAACACATGATGCAGTAAAAAGTATTTATCAATTAATTTTTCAAATGCTGTGATGATATTATTGCACAAAATTGAGCTTCCTATTTCCTATTGAAAATCTTATATTTAAACTTCTCCGATCAATCTTGAATACTCGTATTTTATAAAATTGGCGTTATATATAACTCAAAAATACGGAACACGTCAGCGTATAGCAGCGCCTAAACAACCTAACAATCACTCTGATCTCTCCTCAGTTGCGAATAAATCTTTCGCCTTTTACTAAAGATTTCCGTGGGGAGGGATAACTCTAATGAGTCTATAACCAATTTTTGGCGGCTATATCTTATGATATAGCATTTAATATAACTAAAAATAATTTATTATATAACCTGTTAATCTTTGCGCAATGATAGAAGTAGAGATGTGTAACATGGAAGCCTCTGAGTATCCGATACCTGAAGTATCATGTATGGTATACATTGATTGGGTAATTGGTATCAATACTTTTAATACGTACAGAAGCCTCAGTGAAACGCCCGCCGCACATGACCCTACTCGCACTGGTTCACGCGCCTACATCAATGTGTCACTGAGATTGGTGGACTCGCGTGCGTCCGCACATGCGGTGATCTGTAGGTTCCCATAGATTTGAAACTACACCACTCGCATGAGGCTCGTGTTGACCAATGCGAGTGGGGTCATGTGCGGCGGGCGAAAATATAGTTTTGAATAACCATTGTATTGAAATGATTTCTGTAATCATTGTGAAAAAGAGAATTTTAGAAATAAATAATGAATTTTGAATATATAAAAGGTGTCTAGGTATCCATAGTTTTTAGAATGGAGTATCCGATACTCCAATTTCAGTAGAATATCTGACACTCTTCCTAGGATATATACTTTTTGCACATCTCGACTCAGTTGAAACCTACGTAAATAATTATCCAAATTACAATACTAGGAATATCTGAAAAAGTCTGAAACAAAGACGAATCAGTGCACCCATCATGGTTTCTAGGGATCTTAATTGCGACCTATCGATGTCCTTGACTGACTGACCGAATATTCCGAGCTGTCCAAAGACAGCTTTCAAGACATATTCTTCCTGCGATAGATGGAAAAAATGTTCAAAAGTTTGAGATATTTATATTTGATTGATATAGATATTCGATAAAATTGGCAATTGCTTTTTGGACTATGGAAGGCATTAAATATTAGAACATTTCTTCGTTGACAACAAGAATAATTTATTATCGAGTAAATGACCTTGAAATCTTTATTCTTTTTCTGAAAATATTTTTCTGCAGATATTGCGTTCAAGATGAAAACATTTCCATCTACTCAATAAGCATATTAATTGAATAAGCACATTTGAGGGCTGTAATTCAATTGAAACATGGTGTAGGGAATCTATCGATTCTTTCGAAAATATTCTCCGAGAACTGAAGAATTCGGTGTAAAAACTCAGGATTATCAAAGCAACACCCCTAAGGTATCCGTAGAAAGGCTTTGCTAACGGTCGAATGGAAAACAGCCTGAATGCCCATAAACTCGGCATTTCAGGGCGAATAATTCAATTGATTTCAGACCAGACCACAATGGTTTGTCGATGTATACTATGTTATTCATAAAAAAATACATAGAAGGTAAAAACTTTTTTCTATTAAGAATTACGTGACCATTAATTTTTTTCAAGAACTTCTTCCAATTGAAAGGAGTAATAGTTATTTATAATACAAGTGTAGAAGGCATTGATATTCTTCCACGAGTTCAAAATTCAAAAACGAGCCACGAAGTGGCGAGTTTTGGAATGAACGAGTGGTAGAATGAGCCTTCTGTACGAGTATTATACATTATTTTCTCTTATTCATTGCATTTTCATTGAAATTAATGAAATATTTCCATAAATATAATTTAGTGATTTCTGCATTGAAAAATGTTGGTTGGCAGAACTGATTTCTTTAAGGCAATTTGATGAATTGACAGATAAAACCGTAGCGAAAAGTTCGGAGTGCCAACATAGAATAATAAAATATAACCATGAAAACTGTGCGTTTTTGATATATTCTCGCACGATTTTGTTCTACAAGATGTGGAAGAATGAACGGAATAACCACAGAATTAGAGAAAAGAAGTTAGTTGTAATTGGTCATGTCATCATCATCCCATATATTCCTCAATGTAGATTTCACTATCAGTTTTCAATTTTCAAAAACTGATTTGTTTTGATCCAATCCCGCACCACATCTGATTTGACGTTATAAATTTGTTGAAATGATTTTTCCAATATTATATAGATAAATTTTAGTGACACCACTGTTCTTAGAATAAAATAGTCACCTAGATTCTCAATATTCAAATTACATATTTTAAAATATTGATATACTCATAAAAAAAAATCTGCATCGGCCGGGAATCGAACCCGGGCCGCCCGCGTGGCAGGCGAGCATTCTACCACTGAACCACCGATGCTTGTTGTTTCAATTGCTAACTGAATAATTATGTTGATTCCAATAGACCTCTAATGTCTTGAATGATTATTGATTACATTAATATTGTAACATAATTTGGAAAAAATGATTAATCTATAAATATTCAACAAAGTAATCAATTTTGCAAATACGAGTATCAAATGAAAGATAATTTATACGTTTACCTATCGATATGTATTATTTTATTAGAGTTAGGTATGTAGTAGGTACTGGTAGTATCTATGTTGGATCTAGGTGCTGTAATCAAAGAAAATAGTCTTGTTTTAAAGTAGTACTCTTGTATGCAAGATGATGGATGTGGTTCTTTCCACTACAATTATAAACAATCAACACTTTTATTATATCCAGGACTCTTTAAGACCTTTCGTTAAAATCATTTCAAAAGAGAATTCATAAAGATGAATTTGCTTTGACTGTTTGTTTTATTATTATTTTATTTCTTTTTTTTTATATTTTGATTTGTCGTTTTTGTATTCGAATAAATCACTATTTAGCTTTCTGAAAAAACCAGACTCGAAAAAAGTTGTGTTACTGCCGTCTAGCGTGAAAATATTGAAATGCTTACGATATTCTAACAGAAATCTTTGAAACTTGAACATTAAACTTCTTCATTGCTCTCGTAGATGGTACTACCAGAAGGCATGTACTTGTATAATACTCAGCATTGCTGTACACCGTTCAATGACTAGGTGCAAAAACTTGTGATCCGTATCTCTTCTCGGCCCTATGGTTAAGATCAAGTTGTAGACTTTTCGTCGCATTTCTCACCGTGGACCATAGCGACCAGATGTACCATCGGCACCAATCTCTGAAAGTTTGGTAGGGATACATATTTCTCACCGCGTCCTTGAGTCTCCATTCAAGACTCTGACGAGTTATCTTCTGGCCATCTGGTGCATTGCTCCCCCCAATCTGGATGGACAGGAATGAATCGGTGGTAGTCCATCCCATCTCCAGCCTTTTTGGGAGTCTTCTCGTCGCGTTTCTCGCTCTAGACCATAGCGACGAGATGTCACCACCATCTCTACCAACCTCTCCCACAAGCTCACCCGACAGGAAACAGGCCAGGTAATGATGATGATGGGTCACGGCCTATCTGGCACTGGACAACCTCCCGAAATTGCCTGATGGCGGTGTCAGGGACAAGGGACTCGGGACAGGTCAGCATCTTGAAGGCCTGGAAAATTGATGCGACCTCAACCAGGTCCGTCATCCGCAGAATACCAGCACCCTCCCCTCTTCATCGGCACATTTAGTAACTCGGGGCTGGCTCTGTGGGAGGTTCATAAGAAATATGTATGCCTCATCCCTGTCTCGAAAACCAGACCAGGGAAAAACATTCAAGTGCTTCTCGAAGAGTGCCACCAGCAATCACTTCACGAGGAGCGGATTCGCCACGAGATTTTGCGATTGGCGTTTCATTCATAGAGCCAGACTGGACTGCGTCCCGCTCAATGCCACTCGTAGATTCGGGAGTGGAGACAAGCGATGTCGGAGGTGTAAGACCAACCAGAAACTCTGCCACACGTGTTGAATCATTGTAAAATTCACTCAGCGGCGTGGCAGAAAAGACACAACGCCGTTCAGGATAGACTGGTCAAGTCTATCCCGGACAGGATGGGGACTGTACATGTGAACAGGCAGGTCCCCCTGGTTGCCTCCAACTTGATGCCCGACATCGTCATCGTCAATGAGTTGGAGTCCAGAGTCGCCATCATCGATGTGACGATACCCTTTGAAAACGAGCCTCAAGCCCTCATCAGAGCAAGGGAGCTCAAATTGGAGAAGTACGCCGGCCTTGCCGAGAACTTAAGAGCTCAAGTTTACGAGACGTCGGTGGATGCGCTAATTGTTGGGGCTTTGGGTACGTGAGACCAAGAAAATGAGGCCGTCCTAAGAAGATGTGGTACGTCCTTTAAATACGCCACCTTGATGCGTCGATTGATGTGCAGTGACGTCATCAGATGGTCCCGAGATATCTACATCGAGCACGTCCCTGGGGTGAGACAATATTCCTGAGTTTTTGCGTGGAGTGTTTCATTTCTAATTCCTATTCGTATACATATATTTGAGATACAAACTGTGATAAGATATGTTGTTATTTAGCATGTTTTTTTTTATCTGTAACATACTTTTTTTTCTTTTCTTTCGATTTATTCATATACAAATATGCCAGAGGCGATGTGTGATATTTAATTGTCTGTAATATGGTCTGTTGATATTTACTTGTTTTTATGCAATTCTTTCTAGTCTCATGCTCGTTATATTATGTAATGCGAAATAAACTGAACTTAGTATTTCAAAATTAGAATGATGGTATTACTTCTGTTTCGAACAATTTCATCTTCGACTATTTATTTTCAAATTTGAAGTTTAGAATTGTGAATTAATTACAGATAATCACAGTTCAGTCATCTTCGATTCAAATCATCTGAGGAAAAATTTGTCGAAATGTATCATAACGTGGTTTAAAAGATAATAAATATGGTCGTTATTCTCACTAGAAACTGACTATGCAGTAAAAATAGTTCAGAAAGAATACATATTTTTTGAAAAAAAGAGTTGCATCGGCCGGGAATCGAACCCGGGCCGCCCGCGTGGCAGGCGAGCATTCTACCACTGAACCACCGATGCTTGTTGATTATTGTCAGCGTAAATAAGAATTATCCATTAGAATATTAATGTTCATCTCGACTGAGAAGTATTACCGTTTTACCCAGTCAACCCTACCTTCCTTCCTTCACATATTGCTGCATACTGATGTTCGTTTTTCCATGTTTTTTCTAATCTTCTAATTGAGTCAAAAAAAATGCAAAATATGTTCGAGCATCCAAACGTCCTCGAAAGAAAGAAGAGCTTATTTACTGGTTTTCCATACAAGATATTTTTACAATAGTTTTTAGTCAACTATATACAATTGATATTTCCTGCAATTAATTTCTGCTTTTACTACAATTTTATAAAAATAGGACATAAAGTCTTTAAAAAGTTTTGTATAAGGATGAATTAATTCGGTTTTAAATGTATTTAGTTATATACAGGAAAAAAAAATAAAAAACCTACTCAAGAAAATTGAAAGAAACTGTATACAAAATGTACACAGTTCAAATAGACTGCATGAAAATCGGCAGATTTTCGAAAGGCAGAATATGCTTATCGTAAATTTTTGTTGTTGTGTTGGATTCTGGCAATTTTCCTCGTAAAATCGCTCACATAATTCAGTTTTCATTGAATGTTGATGATATTTTATCAACATACTCTACTATGGTAGGAATTTCTGCCAATTCGTGGAGTTCGGTGATCTTCTTCTTCTTAATGCGGCGCTTATCCAGCCGAACTAAGGCCAAGTGGCCCATTGTTCATCCGCATCGTTCTGGAGAAACTCAGATCCTCAGACACGCAGACAAAAATATCGCGAGCATGGCAGGAAGGGTCCCTCTCATCATAGGAATAGTTGGTGTTGTATTTCCTAGGTGTGTTAACCTTAACCTAGTCAAGTCACCACAGTTGACGCGAGGATGGTTTCTCAATGAGAATCCTGAACCACCTTAGTCCATCTGTCGTTCTGCATTTCGAAGAAATTTCTTTGTTCAGCCAACTCCTGAAGAAGCTGCTGACAGATGAGCGACAAATTAGCAGCGCTGGCTCCGGACCTACAAATGCTGCTCCGGCCCCTCTCTAAGCCAATGTATCTGCCTTGTCGTTATCAGGTATCTCCGCATGGCCCGTACATCAGATTACTCTCAAAAAGTTACCAGCACCTATCTCACACAGAGCTTTCCTGCACTCCTCTACTAATAAAGAGTCAACTTTAACGCCGGATAGAGATTTCAGAGTTCCCTGACTGTCCCAGCATATGTGAATGTGCTCGCCAGAGTATCCCCTGCGAATATTTTCCAGTGCGCAGACTAGAACTGCATATAACTCAGCCTGCACAATGGAACAGTCCTTCCCTAGAGGGATAGCCTGATTGAAGCGAGGTCCCAGACCCTGTTGATGTAACAGAGCCATCAGTGAACCACGTGGTACCTTCGGGTCTAAGAAGCCTAGTTGATGAAGACCATAGTTTTCTGTCAGGTAAAACTACCCTCTATGGATCATCGAAGCAGAACCTAGTGCCCGCTGGGTCACCTCTTTGGAGAAGGAGCGCGTTAGCATCCTTCACCATTTTAAGAGCCCTTGCGTGCTCAATGAAGAGTCCTCCCTCACACCATTGTTCCTGCTCCCAGATTCTGAGAGCTGTTTTCATAGCCAACTCCTTCACAACAAGATGCAAAGGAGGGAGACCTATCAGACACTCTAGCGTTGCTGTAGGGGTTGATCTCAGAGCGCCTGTAATACACGGACAAGCTTTCCTCTGGCATTTAGTTATAATGCTGCGGTTACTGGACTTCTCCATAGAAGGCCACTACACCATAGAGGCGTAGGTTAGGATAGGCCTCACCAAGACAATTTACAGTGCTTAATGTAAGTTTTTAAGCCCCATCCTTTCCCAAGCACCCTTCGAGTAGACCAGAAGATGACGTTGGTCTTATTCGTTTGATTCTCAACGTGCTTGTTCCACAAAAGTTTGCGATCCAATATCACCCCGAGGTAACGAACCTGCTCGGATAGAGCGAGCTCAACCCCACACAAACTGGGAAGGCACATGTTGCTATCCCCCTGTTCCTAGTAAAGAGAACCATCTCTGTCTCACTAGGATTCACCGAGAGCTCGTCTTTCAAGCACCATTGTTCAACCAGTCGCAGAGCATTCTGCATCAGATCTACAACGACACTAATTACCTTACCTCTGATAAGTATAACAAGGTCGTCCGCATTGGCCACCACATCAAACCCAGCCCTCAACCAGGAGCACATTCAGGACAAGATTCCACAGTAGCGGCGATAGAACACCGCCATTCGGACATCCCCTTCCCGGTGAGCCCCCTATGGTTGAGCCACTTAACCGAGCAACGATGCTACGATTACCAAGCAGAGACCTCGTCCACCGACGGAGAGTAGGTTGAACATCATGTCTGGCCAACGCGGATTATATCACACCAAACGCAGTGTTGTTGAATACGCCTTCTATATCCAGAAATACAGCTAATATGTACTCCTTATTGTAGAGTCCGTCCTCAATACAGTTTACAACTGAGTGAAGAGCAGAATCTACTGATTTGCCAAGCTGATGAGCATGCTGGGACGGGTGCAGTGTTATAGCCACTAAAGCCTTGTCCCTAATGTGTCTCTACCAACCTCTCCAATGTCTTGACCAAGAACGATTTTGAGTGCGATGGTTTCCCAGGTTTGGGTATGAAAATTACTCTCACCTTTCTCCAGGATACTGGAATGTGTCCTAAAGCCAGGCTCGCAGTGAGCAGTGGGGATGCCAGCAATTCCAGCCCTCTGGAGAGAAGTGCCCGAACAATGCCGTCCTCACCTGCTGCTTTGTAAGACTCGAAGCCGTTGATTTCCCAACGTAATCAAGAATGTGTCACCACACATGCAGCGATCTTACAGTCCCCGCATGAGGCCCGACGGCAGCACTCCCCCTGTGTGTTCTCATTTTCAACGAAGCCAAGAAAATGCGCCTCCAAGAGATGTCTCAAGCTTTCTTTTTCTGAGCACGTCCTGTGTCCACTGGAAAGATTTAGGTAGTCAATCTTCGGAGGGCTCCCCAGCAGAGAGTACCCGCTTGAGCTTGTTAGCTTCAGGTGCACCCTCAATGTCACTGCAGAAGCGTCTCCAAGATTCTGGCTTGAACTTTTTTATAAGTACTTTGTATGCTCTCAGGGCCGATTTGTACTCGTCCCAGTCAGTGGCAAGGCCGGATCGCATTGCCTTGTTAAAGCGATGCCTGCTGATGCGTCTGGTATCATTAATTTCAGAGGTCCACCATTTCGTCTGACCCTTAGGTCTACGAACCTGGGGCTACAGCTGCTATGAGTTCGGTGATACGTGTGTATCTGTTTTTATTTGTTATCAATCGAAGTATTTTATTTTGAAATAGTTGAAGTGGCTTTAAGGGTGTAGGTTTAAGGTGGCACCATGCAGAGCGGCATATGTTATGATGGGTTTAAAAAACTGCTATAATATCACATTGATCATACTAGCGGCTAGCCCCAGAACTCGATCCATACATCAGAATCTACAAACCTTTTCAAAATAATTTTTTCAAAGAAGAACAATGTACTGAATAGGTACATACAGAGTTTCATACTCTAACTGATTTATAATTCTAGATAATTTTAAGGAGTGTAGAGATTTTTTCGCTGAATTTATTATTATTGGCTTTATAAAAAAGTGCACGATTGAAACACTTTTTTTTGCTATTCAACAGTTATATTCAAATTTTTATAAGTAATGATACAGTAACAGTTGATTACTAGTACCTTAGCTGAATGCTTTACCTAGTTCATAAGTTTGGATGTTGGTTTTCGACATAGTTTTGATTTAACATATAATTTTCTTCTGATGCATGTTGAGTGCACGAATATAATTAGTCATTCTCAAACGACATACTTCAGTGGCGACGCTAAGCGGGGGTGAAAGTACGGAATGAATATGTAATAAGGTCAGAAATAATATAAATATGGACCAATTCCAGAGGACCACAATCAAGTTCTTCTCTAACTTTCAATTTTTGCGTATTATTTCGATTTATTTTGGCACCCTTTTGACCCCTCTGTTTCTGAAAGCTAGCGTCGCTACTGACATATTTGCCTTCTATTTTCAACCACTTACTGAACGCCATCTATCAGATGGAACTTGGAAATATTTATTGATTTTGGCCAATAGGGCCTTAGGGTTTTCACATTTGTCCCTAAAGATGGCGCCACCGTTTTTATATATCTCTAAAATGTCTTTCGAAATGACGTATAACCCTATTTTTGGCTGCACAACTCATACTTACCTGGCGTAGGGGTTACCGTGATCAACAAGTTTGTGATTGTGGCACTGTTAAAGATTGTAAGTAGTGAGAGTACACTTGGTTTAAGCTAAGTTAGTGATTTTGACACTTTGAGTTTAGTGAAAAATTTGGTGTTAATATTAGAGAACAAATATTCCTCTAAAATGGGGACGCCCGAGTCTCCATCGGATTCTAAAAGAAAGAAAATAAGACTTATGGACATGGAAAATCCGATGTTTACCCATCCAGGTACTTCGAAGAGGACAATTGAAAACGTAGAAATGGATACGGACCTACCAAGCATAACACTAAAAAATAGATACCAAGCTTTACCAGAAGAACAGCCAGTGGTTCAAGCCAACAAAACTAAAATACCACCTATAGTGGTTCATGGAACATTCGAATCCCACACCGGAACGGTGAGGGTAATAAAAAGGATTCTGGAAGACTCGAAGTTCCACATCAAATATGGAAGAACAACATCCAACGTGTTTGTTGAAACACAAGAAGATTTCAACAAACTGAAAACATATTTTGACTTGGAAGGCCTTGACTTCCATAGTTATACAAAAAAAACCGAGAAAACACATGCATTCGTCATACGAGGACTCAATGCAGATATAGACATTGAGGATCTCAAATCAGAACTAATAGAAGAACACGATGTAAATGTAAAAAACATTTACAGAATGAAAGGTACGAAAAATCCTTCATACCTGACAATAACCGACAACAAGGTTACTCTAAAGAGCCTAAAGAAGAAGGTGAGAATCCTCAATTATACGATAATTTCCTGGGAAAGGCATTATTCCACAAGGAAAATGATACAATGCCGAAGATGCCAAAGATGGGGACACGCCACGTCAAATTGCTACGCGGCAAAAAAATGCCTTAAATGTGCTGGCGATCATCTGTCGATGGAGTGCACTATGGCAAAGACGGAACCGCCGAAATGTGCCAACTGCGAAGGAGCCCATCCGGCAAACAGCACGGCATGCGTGGAATATACTAGAATACTGGAAAGAAAAAAAACCAGGCAGAACCGAGATGTAAGAAAACCATTGGAGCAGCCTAAAAAATATACTGCGGCCCCGATTCCTGAAAAAAATCCCTGGGAGGAGAGGAAGAAGGCACAAGAAGCAAAAAATGCCCAAAGAAAACAAGAAAGTCCTGACCACCCAACAGACGGCTTCGGTGTGTTCAGCGACATTAGAAGCGAATTCGATAAACTTAATAAGCATATCGATATCAACTCTTTCTTCGAAAAATTAAAAAAATTAAATCAAATAATGGAATCGTGCAAAAACGGCGGTGAAAAATTTACCGCCTTTTATAATTTTATCAAAGAACTTTGATGGCCAACAACAACTTAACAAGACTCAATCTAGCTACCTGGAACGCTGACGGTGTTCGAAATAAAAAACAAGAGATTTCCTATTTTCTAAAAAAGCATTGTATTCAAATTTTCCTCATCAATGAAACTAAATTAAAACCTTCCGATAACTTCCAAATAAAAGGCTTCCACGTAGTTAGAAAGGATCGTTTATATAACAAAGGCGGGGGAGTAGCAATACTGGTGAGTCATACAATTCCCTTTAAAACCCTACCTGACATCCAAAGCTCCATTGAAAATATTGGAATAGAAATTGCAAACGGTCCAAAAATTATGTCTGTATATAATAAACCTAGTAATAAATTCAGAGAAAGTTGTCTAGAGAACCTTTTGTCAACAAATAATACTTTAATTGCCGGAGATTTCAACGCCCGTTTTAATAGTCATGCTAATAATGCCAACGGTCGAACCCTTTTGAAATTTTTAGAAAGTAATGACGAATGCGTCTTACATCAATCGCCTAGTCCTACCCACTTTCCCTACAACAACTCCACTCCTACAACAATAGATCTTTTGTTAGCTAAATCCTATCCTAACATTAGTGACCTTCAGTCTTTACCTGAACTTCCCTCAAACCATAATGTTGTCAAATTCAATATTCGAGGACACTTTAGAGACAAAACGACAAAGAAAATCTTCGATTATTCGACCACAGATTGGAAAGAATATCGTAGTATTTTAAACAGTAAAATCGTCATTAACAATAACGTAGACTCAGTTGAATGTCTAGAGCAGGAATTATCCAAATTCTCAGAAGCTCTGATTTTCGCCCGGAACCGAACAACAAGAACCAAATTATTTTATCCTTACTCAGAATCACTTCCTAAGGAAATCATTGATCTGATTAAATCTAGAAATAGAATTCGTAAACTTTGGCAACATTTTCGAGATCCTCAAGACAAATTAGATTCGGATATTTTAAATGCAAAAATCAAAAGAGAAATAAAAATTTTCAAAAATCAAAAATGGGACAACAATTTAAAAAAACTGAAGCCAACTGATGGTTCTTTGTGGAAAATGTCAAAACTTCTGAGAAAAACACCTAATGAAATTCCTACCCTTACACATAATTCAACTGACTACGTTACCGACGAACAAAAATCTGAATTACTGGCCACGACCTTTGAAGAAATTCATGACATAGGTCACGTGGATAGTGATACAGATCGCGCAATCATATCGACTGTCTCTGAATTCCTAACCCTAACACCTGATAGAAGTGAAATTAATAAATACTTGACTAACCCCACAGAAATAAATAACATTATCAGAACTCTCCGCCCTAACAAAGCCCCGGGACTAGACGACATCGACAACAAAATGATCAAAAATTTAACAAAAAAATCCATTGTACAGTTAACATATATCATAAACTCCATGATCAGGCTTAACCATTGGCCTAATAAATGGAAAACTGCACTAATAATACCAATTGGTAAAAACGGAAAGGAAAAACACCGTCCAACCAACTATAGACCGATCAGTTTATTGTCGACCGTGAGCAAATTAACCGAGAAGGTAATATTGAGAATCCTTACCCAAACTCTAAGAAAATCAGAATTACATGACCCGTTTCAATTTGGATTCAAAACAAAACATAATTCTACCCACCAACTTACTAGAATAATTACTGACACCATTAAAGCTTTCAATAAAAATCAAACAACTGCAATGCTTTTGCTAGATATTGAAAAAGCGTTCGACAGAGTTTGGGTTCACGGCTTACTTTACAAAATGATCAAATTAAAACTACCAATTTTTATAATCAAATTAATTAGCTCATATCTAACGAATAGAACATTTAAGGTCAAACTCGATAACTCCTTCTCCAAAGAAAAATCGATTAAAGCGGGCGTACCACAAGGTTCGGTGCTTGGACCTAAACTTTTCAATATTTTTATACACGATCTACCAGATTTCCCCAATACCAAAAAGGCACTGTTTGCGGACGACACCGCGATATACGCTCATTCTTTTAGCGCCATCGCAGCAACCCGACTAATTCAATACCACCTAAACATTCTCATGAATTACTATGAAACCTGGAAAATTCGTGTAAACGAAAAGAAAACAGAAATGATTATCTTTAGTCGAAAAATAAATGATACGAAACTAGTGGTTCCTCTCAAGATAAACAAGCAACCAGTAACTCAAAAGCACACAGTAAAGTACCTAGGAATGGAGCTAGATTCTAGGCTCAACTTCAAAAAACATATTGAGAAAATTATGGGAAAAGCATATGGCGCAAAGAAATCTCTCTATCCCTTGCTACGCAAAAACAGTAAATTAAATTTCCAAAATAAAAAACTTATATACACAACACTAATTCGACCTCTAATGACATACGCCGCACCAGCGTGGTGTCACTTGAAACCACGACCTATGAGCCCTCTACAAAAATTTCAAAACAAAATTCTCAGACTCATTTTAAATAAAAACATTTTCACCAGAATCTCTGAACTGCATGACTCATCAGAAATCGAAATGGTAAGGGACCATATTAACAATATATCGACGAAATTTTACGAAAAAACCAGTTATGTAAGCGATCCTGTAAATGAAATAACCTCAACACGATTCAATAACAAGAATCAAAATGACAAGCATGTGCTCCCTTACGAGCACCTTGCCATATTCAATAAGGTATTTATACCTTATGAACAAAATTGACCCCCGATATTCAATAAGGCTTTACACCTTATAACCCAAGTTGAACCCATTAAAAGTTCTTCACATTCCATGAGAAGGCAATCTTGAAAGAAAGATTAACAATATAAAGCAGGTTTTTTTGTTTTATTTTCCTGCCAACATCAATAATAATTATTTTAAAATTAAGACTAATTGATAAATTAAATTCAATATATTTATTTTTGCAAGACTGTATGTCAAAATATTATAAAAATAGGTTAACATTCATTTGTAGGAACTATTAATTATACATTATAATAAAAAAAAACTGTACTGTAAATTATCATTCTGTAAATATGTTAATAAAGATTCTTTGTATTGTATTGTATTGTATTGTGATCAACAAGGCGGTTCCCCCGGAGTGAGGCCCTTTCATTGCACTGCGATTGGGCTGACCTCTGCGATTATCCCTAAGAGCACGTTCACATGACAAGCGGTCTACGCGCGGTTGAATGAGCGGTTGATAATTGGATACCGTTCACATGGAACGCGGTTGCCAAGCGGTGACCGCGCGTTGCCGTAACGGCCCGTATTCAGTTTGAATTCTACATTTTGGTTTGAATCTGGATTCAGTATCAGATTTAGGTGAAAATTAAACTTTTTTGAGTTTTGATAGGTAATTATAGATCAAATAGTTTCTATTATTCATCAATTAAAACTGATCCTACTTAAATCATCTTCGTTTTGCCGATGACATCGTCATAATAAGTAGCAACATGCAGGAATTGAGCGAGATGTTGAAACAACTTAGTGATGCTCTGAAAAAAGTAGGTTTGAAAATTAATGTTTCGAAGACCAAACTTATCAACAACACTTGAAAATGTAGAAGAATATATAATATTCAAGACACTCAATAAGAATCGGCAAAGAAAATCAAACAGCAGAGATAAAAAGAAGAATCAGGCTAACTTGGATGACTTTTGGAAAGATGAAATATATATTCAGGAATAACGACATCCCATAAACCTTAAAAGGAAACTTTTCGATGCCTGCATATTACCGGTAGCGACATATGGCCTGGAAACTATGGCAATAACTAAGAAGACCGCAAACCAGGTGAGGGTGATGCAGAGAGCGATGGAAAGAACTATGCTCAATGTCAGTCTCAGAGACAGAAAAAGGAATGAAGAAATCCGACAAAGAACTAGAGTCGTAGATATTATAGCGCGTGTTGCAGAATTGAAGTGGCAGTGGGTAGGACACGTGGCTCGACAGAAAAAAAAAAGTAAATTAAATTCAACACAAATAGCAGCTAGAATATAGTTGTTTAAAGTTTTTCAATAGACTGCCTAATGAAATTAAAGAAATAAATAATTATAAACCATTTAAGAATATAATTTTTAATTTATTGTTGAATAATTATAATTAGAACCATATACTTAGTATAGTAGATTTCTGCTGTTAAGTGGTAGGTGAATGTTATTTTGATACTATTTCTCTTCATTTGTATTTGTTCTACGTGTATCTCATGATTTCTAAATAAAGAGCTATTATCATTTTTATGTGGTCACATAATAATTTTTTTTTCTTCATTAGCATCTCCTTCACAGGATATGATGACGAGTTCTTCCCAAGCCCGTCTCCTTGAGTTTTTATCTGAATATACACTACTTGTCATGTCGCATATTACAGGAAAATTCTCAATTTCATCTATGAATAATTTAGGAGCGTCCGGTTCCATTTTGAAATATTTCTGACCGAACGGATCGAAGGAAAATACGTAAATACGTCTCTGGCATCTATCAGCTCGTGCCCGCGCGGTCATCTGAACGGTTACATTAGAAACCTATGATCTCAAACCGCGCGCCAACGCGCGGTTACTACGGGCAAGCTCTAGAACCGCGCTCTACGCGCGGTACATAAAACCGCGCGGAGGCATGTGTACGCTTCGAAGAAAATTCATGTACTTGTAAACGCGCGGTTTCAAACCGCGCGGAAACCGCTCGTCATGTGAACGGGCTCTTATGCGGATAACTCGGGCGCGTAATTTTTGGTAGTCGGGACTGCGTACGCGCTGTCCCGGTTGATAGAATCAATACAATTTCATATATCAATTTCTATTTGTATACAATAGACCATATTATGGTCGCGCTGCAATGATATCATCCTTAATCCCGGCCCAACCACGACATGAGAATGGTGGAGACACCACCCTATACGGATGATCTGGTGCTGGTAACCGACACGCCCGAAGATCTACAGGTCATCCTTGCTCGTCCCTCACCTTGGACTGCAGGCGTCGATATACCTGCCGCGACCTCACTTCGATCCAGGGTAAACAGTTCCCAACTCTGGTGGAAGGTCAGGCCTACGAACATCTAGACATCCCGACGGGCTACCACGTCGACCAGTCCCTCAATGACACCATCGATAGGATGACCAGAGATCTACAAAAGCTCTGTAGCAGAAAATGGATGCCCTCGCCAATTTCATCTTGCCAAGAGTTTCCTTCGTCCTGAGGGGTTGTCATGTCCAGAAGAGCCGACTTGGAGTGCTTGACAAACAGGTGAAAAGAGCCCTGAAATCCTGGATGAACCTCCCACAGAGAGCCAGCCCCGAGTTACTATATATGCCGATGAAGAGGGGGGCGCTGGAGTTCTGCTGTCGACGGACCAGGTTGAGGTCGCATCAATTGTTCTGGCCTACAAGATGCTGACCTGTTCAGAGTCCCTTGTTCGTGACAACACCATCAGTCAGCTCCGGGAAGTTGTCCATCACCGATTAGGTCGTGGTCCATTCTTTGACAACCTGCCCCGTTACCTGTTGGGTGACCTAGTGGGAGAGTTTGGTAGAGATAGTGATGAAATCTCATCAATATGGTCCAGGACAAGAAATTCGACAAGAATACTCTCAAAGAGGCTGGAGTTAGGATGGACTACCACCAGTACATTCCTTTCCATCCAGATTAGTAGGAGCAATGCGCCAGATGGCCAGACGATGAAACCATCTTGTCGTCAGAACCTTGGATGGAGGCTCAAGGACGCCATAAGAAATATGTACGCGTCATCCCCATCTCGAAAACCAGAGATTCTGTGACTGGCGATTCATCCACAGGGGCAAACTGGACTGCTGGATATGTGCCAATGAAGAGGGGGGGCGCTGGAGTCCTGCCGATGACGGACCTGGTTGAGATCGCATCAATTGTCCAGGCCTACAAGATGATCCATCTTTCGACGACTCATCAATATGGTCCAGGGCAAGAAATGCGACGAGAAGACTCTCAAAGAGGCGGGAGATAGGATGGACTACCACCAATTCATTTCTATCCATCCAGATTGGTAGGAGCGATGCACCAGGTGGCCAGACGATAACTCCATCTTGTCGTCAGAACCTTGAATGGAGGCTCAAGGACGCCATAAGAAGTACACGCCATCCCTGTCTCGAAAACCAGACCAGGGAAAAACATAAATGCTTTTCGAAGAGTGCCGCCAGCAACCTCTTCATGTGGAGCGGGTTCGCCACAAGATTCTGTGACTGGCGATTCATCCACAGGGCCAGACTGGACTGCTGGATATGTGCCAATGAAGAGGGGGGCGCTGGAGTCCTGCCGATGACGGACCTGGTTGAGATCGCATCAATTGTCCAGGCCTACAAGATGATCCATCTTTCGACGACTCATCAATATGGTCCAGGGCAAGAAATGCGACGAGAAGACTCTCAAAGAGGCTGGAGATAGGATGGACTACCACCAATTCATTCCTATCCATCCAGATTGGTAGGAGCGATGCACGAGATGGTCAGACGATAACTCCATCTTGTCGTCAGAACCTTGAATGGAGGCTCAAGGACGCCATAAGAAGTACACGCCATCCTTGTCTCGAAAACCAGACCAGGGAAAAACATAAATGCTTTTCGAAGAGTGCCGCCAGCAACCACTTCATGAGGAGCGGATTCACCACGAGGTTTTGTGATTGGCGATTCATACACAGGGCCAGATTGGACTCCGTCCCGTTCAATGCCACTCGAAGATTTGGGAGTGGTGATAAGCGATGTCGGAGGTGTCAAGAACAGCAAGAAACTCTGCCACACGTCATTAATCACTGTAAAATGCATTCGGCAGAGTGGCAAAGGGACACAACGCCGTTGAAGACAGATTGATCAAAGCCATTCCGTTCCGGACAGGATGGGAACCGTCCCAGTCAACAGACAGGCCTCCTGGTGAACTCCAACTTACGGCCCAACATCGTCATCACAAACGAGACGAAGTCCAGAGTCGCCATGTTGTTTCCCTTTGAGAACGAGCCTCAAGCCCTCATCAGAGCGAGGGAATTAAAAGTGGAGAAATACGCCGGCCTTGCTGAGGACTTGAAAACGCAGGGATATGATAGTTGGGGCTTTAGGCACATGGGACCAGGAAAATGAGGCCGTCCTGAGAAAATGTGGTACGCCGCTTAGATACGCCACCCTGATGCGTCGCTTGATGTGCAGTGACGTCATCAAATGGTCTCGGGACATCTATACATTGAACACATCACGGGGATGAGGCAATATTCCTGACTTTTTACATAAATTATTAAATTTTTATTCCTATTCGTGTATATTTGAAATTTAAATTGTGAAATGATATGTTGATAAGATATGTTGTATTATCATGTTTTATCTGTTACATATTCTTTCTTTCACTATTTCATATGCAAAAATGCCAGAGGCGATGTGTGATATTCAATTGTCTGTGATATGTTTTTATGCGATTTTGTCTAGTCTCATGTAAATTCTACCTTTTTATATGATATGAGTTTTTGATCTTTGACTGTTTACTGACGTAATTTATTTTGAATTATACACTGTTTATACTAGAACTAGGTTAGTAATCCTTGTTGCAGAAACAAATTTAAATACCTGTGAGAAACTGTAGATCTTTGTATGATTATTTATTAATAAAAGCATCAATCTGTTCTTATCAGCTTCATATCTGATACGCCCTGCATGCGGGGCCAGTATATAGTTGGGAGACCACTACACTGATTTGTAGTTTCGTGGACATATTTGTGTCACCCGGAATGAAAGATGTTATTACATTGTTTTATTAAAAATTAAAAATAATTGAACAACTTTTTTTACGGTCGTACAGACCAAAGGGAATTATTTTTCTTATGCTTGTATTTTATTTCTGCAATATTCATTATCAAATACAAATAGAGGTTGACAGAGGTTGTTATAGCGTCCCAATATTATATAATAATAAAAAAATTCACCGAGTATGTTTACAGGGTGTCCCAAATTCGATAAGAGCATCTCGAGGACTATAATACGCTTTTAAGTAATCATCAATGATAAGATATCAGAAATCAGATGGTAAACTTCTGCTTTCTTCTGGAGGTATGGTATCTGAAAAATGACTATTTCAAATATTTCGCTATATCTTGGATTTTGTTCGGGATGTTTGAGAACTTGATTGTTGGTGTTTTTTAAATAGGACACCCTATATTTTCAACACAGTTTTTCAGCAGTAGATTTGTCGAAAAGCATTCCGTTACCCGTTTTCCAAAAATGTCATCCATTTCAAAGATCTTGAGTTTTCGACTTCATTCTTGATATGAATATTTTTCATTTATTTCGAGATTTAATTAATTTTGTGTCTATTGTAAATTTATGATTCAGTCCTAGATAGGATGTCCCATTTAAAAAACACAAAGTCTCTTCCACATCTCTAAAACATGATCTCTATGATACGTTATGATGATGAATATTTTTTTTTAAGGAATATTAAACGTATTCCACTATTACATAAGAGATTTTTCAAAATCTCTCATCAAGTCTATTTATTGGTTTCACATATATTATATGTATAGATAGATAATTTAGTAGGAAAACTGTAATTTCGAGTAAATGATTCCCAATCCAGATGTCGCTACATTTGAATGATTCTCGCGAAATTTGGTCATAATCCACTGTCAAAATAATACAGCCCCAGTATAGGGAATTTTATTTTAAAATTAAATTGCTGTAGAAAGTTGCAATATGCCGATAAGGTCACAATACAGGATCGTCCTCTTCACAATAATCGGTAATTAAAATTAAAAAAATTCTTGCATCGGCCGGGAATCGAACCCGGGCCGCCCGCGTGGCAGGCGAGCATTCTACCACTGAACCACCGATGCTTGATATCAAAGATAAACCTAGAAAACTACAAGAATTCAATTACAATCGAAATTTATAACTTCCGAAAAGTAATAAAAATAAGATATGGAGATAGATATCGAACACTGCTGAATATATTATCAATTGAACAAACAACACTACCATCAATCTCAGGAAATTCATAACCCAAATATTTGTTTTATCTTGTGTGTCACCACTGTCAAAATCTGATATTTTTCTCAAAACATATTTATGATGTCTACAATTATGATTCGATCATTATTGAAACTACATATGTCGCTCACCATCTTATATTTGATATTCTGTATATATCTGTGTGCTGAGTGTTTTTCTATCATTAGTTTTTTAATCCGACGATAAACACAACATGATAATATACATTTTGCTAGTATTTTATTGATGTTGGTCATGAGCCTCGTATAAAGTTATAAGGATATCTTTGTACAAAATCATAAGGGTATTTCTAGATGTGCATTTTCCCTTGACGTATGGGGTCAACATGATCAACAAAGCATATTTACCTGACGTTGGAGTTACCGTGATCAAAAAGACGACATAACTGTGATAGTGGCACTGTGAAGGTTTACAAATTGTGTTAAGACACTTGGTTCAACCAAAGTTAGTAATTCTGACACTGTGAGTACTGTGGATAAGTTGTACAACAGATAGCGATAATTTCTCTAAAATGGGGACTCCCGAAAATCCATCGGATGTTACAAAAAAAAAGAAGAAAGAAGATGAGTGGACACAAAAAATCCTAATTATTCGCATCCAGGAACTTCAATGTAGACGGTAAATATGCAAATGAACACTGACTCACTGATCATCAAACTGAAAAACCGCTTTGAAGCACTACCAGAAAAACAGCAAGCAGAGCAAACAACAACTGCAACAAACAAACAGAAGATAACTCCGTAAGTGGTTCACCGTACTTTCGAATCACATACTGGAACGGTAAGGTTAATAAAAAGGGTTCTGGAAGACTCCAAATTCCACATCAAATATGGAAGAACAACATCCAACGTGTTTGTTGAAACCCAAGAAGATTTCAATGAACTGAAAACATACTTTGACCTGGAAGGTCTTGACTTCCATAGTTACACGAAAAAAAAACGAGAAAACCCATGCCTTCGTCATACGAGGACTCAATGCAGATATAGACATTGAGGATCTTAAATTAGAATTAATCGAAGAATACGATATAAATGTAAAAAATATATCTATACAGAATGAAAGGAACGAAAAATCCTTCATATCTAACGATAACTGACAAGGTTACTCTAAAAAGCCTGAAGAAGAAAGTCAGAATCCTGAATTATACCATAATTTCCTGGGAATAATTTCCTGGGAAAGGCATTATTCCACAAGGAAAATGATTCAATGTCGAAGATGCCAAAGATGGGGACACGGCACGTCAAACTGCTACGCGGCAAAAAAATGTCTTAAATGTGCTGGCGATCATCTGTCGATGGAATGCACTAAGGCAAAGACGGAACCACCGAAATGTGCCAACTGCGAAGGAGCCCATCCGGCAAACAGTACTGCATGCGAGGAATACATTAGAATCTTAGAAAGAAAAAAAAACAGGCAGAACCAAGAAGTGAGAAGATCCTTGGAGCTATTTAAAAAATGTACTGCGGTCTCGATTCCAGAAGAAAATCCTTAGGAGGAGAGGAAAAAGTGCCAAGAATTCGAAAGTACCCAAAGAAAGCAAGACAGTTCTGTGAAAAATTAAATCAAATAATGGAATCTTGCAAAAATAGCGGTGAAAAATTTAACGCCTTTTATAATAATTACATAGTTTCAATATCAATGTGAATTCTGCTTATAATAGTAATTAATAAATAGAACAATACTGAAAATATGAGCTTGGATTATAATCCGTAACTCAATAGTGACTTATTATAAAAAAAATTTCAATATTTCTTATTGATACTAAAGTAATTCAGCGCCATCTATGGTAATGCTATCAAACTCAAAAAGGAAGCATAGATATCTATTATCAATATTGCTTTGTTGAAGATTTGACCATAAAGATGGCGCCACTGGTTTCTATATATCTCTAAAATATCTATCGAAATGACGTATAACCCTATTTTTGGCTGCACAATTCATACTTACCTGGCGTAGGGGTTACCGTGATCAACAAGGCGGTTCCCCCGGAGTGAGGCCCTTTCATTGCACTGCGATCGGGCTGACCTCTGCGATTATACCTAATGCGTATAACTCGGGCGCGTAATTTTTGGTAGTCGGGACTGCGTACGCGCTGTCCCGGATCATATAATTAATACTAAATCTCGACTTTAATATACATATTATCAGTTTAACGAGCAATCAGAAAGTATATAAGATTAATATTACTCGTTTACTCTTGAATAAGATATCTTAATAAAACACTGGTGTGATCACTTTCTCAATCTTGAAAATCTTTAAGATCAAATTGACAACGTTTGAAGTGACCAGTCTTCTTGGATTTTAATGGTCTTTTTTCACGTGATTTCCGCATCGTTTCTTATAGCGGCGCTCACGTCGTCTATCTGTCAATGTCGTTTTGAACTACTTTTGACAGAACAAATGAAAATTTTGAAATGATGCCGTTAATTGGTTAATTCTTTGTATAGCGCCACCATAAGGAAGAAAAGGGGAAAGGGATCCATGCTGAGCTGAGTCGTCACAAATATCTTAAACAAAAACTAATCAGTAAACACACCAGTATTGTAGACTTCTTACGACCAGCCTTCTTGAATTTTAATGGTATTGGTCCTTTTTCATTTAATTTCCGCATCGTTTCTTATGGCGCTCAAATCGTTTTCCTGTCAATGTCGTGTTTTGAGGTTAAATCAACAATAAACTACTTTTGACAGAACAAATGAAAATAATATAGAATGCCGTTGATTGGTCAATCTTCGTATAGCGCCACCTTAAGGAAGAAAAGAGAAAAGGGACCCATGCCGAGCCGAGTCGCCAGAATTATCTTGAACGAAATGAAGTCAATGAGCACACCATTATTTTAGACATTTCACGCGCAATATTTGGCACTATCACTCTAGTTTTTAGGCAACAATAACATGTTTCTGTAATGTTGCGTCTGATCCCAATTGTAGTACAGTTAATTTGCTTATTCAGCAGTTTCTCAAATTTTTGGTATAAGATCTTCACCAATAAGTAATAAAGAAATAAAGTTATTTAATAAGTCATATGTTTCGAAGTTCTGAGATGCGCAGAACCTTGTTTAAAACTAATAGACATAAAAGACGTCCAAATTCTCCTGTTTAGTGTAACCGGTGATTTGGCCACATTAAACTTCATTTAAAAGATGGTGCAAAATTTTTAATCAATGCTTAGGCAAACGGTACAACCGACCACTAATATTTCAATTAATTTTTTTCAACAACAGTTTCTATTCTCCTATTGAACGCCATCTATCAGATGATAATGGGAAGTATTTATTGATTTTGGCCATTAGGTCGTTGAGACCCTCACATTTGTCTCTAAAGATGGCGCCACCGTCTTTATATATCTCTGAAATATCTTTCGAGATTACGTATAACCCTATTTTTGGCTGCACAATTCATACTTACCTGGCGTAGGGGTTTACCGTGATCAACAAGGCGGTTCCCCCGGAGTGAGGCCCTTTCATTGCACTGCGATCGGGCTGACCTCTGCGATTATACCTAATGCGTATAACTCGGGCGCGTAATTTTTGGTAGTCGGGACTGCGTACGCGCTGTCCCGGATCTTATAATTAATATCAATTTACCTCGACAATATAGTTTGATATTTGAAATGCAAAGATAGTTCCATTTATCTTTGAAGCCGAACACTTAGAATTGAAAATCAATACGTTTTGTAAGTAAATATATACATATATTATATAGTTTGCAATTTTGCTTATTCGTTACTCCAGTAACGTAGGCCATGAATCTAATCGAGAATCATTTATATTTACAAGTTTTCGCATAATATTTTTAAATAATTATTGTATAAGTATTCAATTTTTCATCATGGAATTAAGATACAATTTCAACTGTTAGATGCTATACATCGGTTAGTGGTTCGGTTTTAGCTCTGTTTGTTCATCATAAACTCATACAATATTTATTTTGACTCTTTTGGTTAAAATTCCTAATTCATGAGTTAGCAAAGATAGCATGGATATCTTATTTGAAAAAAAAAGTATTCTTCCACAAATCAACACGTATCCGAAAAGAAGAAATTGGGAGCATTCATTGCAACGATGGATAGAATTTCCATAAAATTCATTCCATAGATGTAAAAGCGTATTTTCATGGGAAACTGAATCATTGAAGAAAATTTCTATGTTCATTCATAAATGCTTCCGTCATAGTCCCGAGTGTTATTTCATATGTTTCCAATTCTCCCACTCTGATGTAAAGCACTGCTGGTGTAGTGGTATCATGCAAGATTCCCATTCTTGCGACCCGGGTTCGATTCCCGGGCAGTGCATGAATTTTTTTCATACGTTAATTTTTTTTTTTTTATGGACCTTGGAATCCACCCAAATAAACGTTTAGTTACTTGTTTTATCAACGGGAACCTAATCTTCTCTTATTACATCTTCCATTGAAAATTTAAAACATGCAGGAATCAATTGAAAGGAAAGATTCGTCGTTTCCCAGCAAATGATGATTGAAATTGTAGAAAAATAAAACAAAATAAATTCCGGTACCGGGAATCGAACCCGAGCCTCCTGGGTGAGAGCCAGGTATCCTAGCCACTAGACCATACCGGATTGTAGTTATGGATGTACATTTGCAATAATTGAAGAATGAATTATTCTACCACTTTGAAACGTTTTAGCAATATCATTCTTACCCATAGATTGTTTTTTGAACCATAATAAATTACAATTATTGCACCTATTACATCTGAATAGAATCATTCATACTCGAATGAAGTTTTGCCTTAAATTCTCCTTTGTGCTATAGATGGCGCTTAAGCTGTTGAAATGACAACTTGTCGGATTTCACGAAAAAAAACTTTGAACTTGAGAATTACATAACTTTCGAGATTAATTGAGTGTATTTATGTTGGGAAACCTTCTAAAATCGAATGAACTTTCAAAAAATGGTCGATCATCTGCAAACTTGAATACTTGTACTTGCCCACCTAATAACCTAGTTGTGAAGTGTCAACCAAGAATCTTGAATGATATCTATTTCTTATCAGAGAAAATTTGGATAGTTTTCTTCACGTCATGGATTGCTTATGGGTCGGTTCCGATGTCGATTTAACAACTCTGCATCAATACAGAATGTCTGAGAGGTTAGAGTACAGGTTGTCGTGTCTGAACAAATCCCGAGATTCCAAACAATGTCAGGTGAATTTCAAAGAGGTGAAATCTAATTCGAACGATGCTGTAACTCAGGTTAACAGACGGAGGAGATCTGGAACCTGGCCGTGAGTACCAATAAGATTCGTTGTTTAGGTCTATTGCTGTCTTTATCTGTCTTTACGTTAACATGCAATAAAAATGAATAATATTTATTTTTATATTGACATAATGATTTCTGTATCCGCTGTTGAACACCCACTAATAACCTAAGTCTCTCACTATCCGGTATGGTCTAGTGGCTAGGATACCTGGCTTTCACCCAGGAGGCTCGGGTTCGATTCCCGGTACCGGAATAATTTTTTTTTGTTGATATTTTATGGACGAGTTTTCCTGTAATTATTCTTCCTCGTATCGTGTGTACATTGTTATTAGGTTCCTCAAACTGGTTATCTGACCGAATATTTTGGTGAATCGTTCCTTGTTTCGAACGTAAATAGGTACAGGCGACTTCAGAGTTCCATTTGTTGACGGCCTCTGAATTTCAGGCGGGAATACGTTTTTAATCGTTTGTTTGTTAGTTCTGTGAATTGTGTTGTGTGAATTTAAATTTGATCTTCTTGCGTTGAATATGGAATCTTTGAAAAATGGTCATAAGTTTGGTCGTTGTCAAAGTTTGATAGATTCGGAACAAATAAAGTGAGTATAAGTGAGAAGAACGAGTGCAACTTGGTTGATTGTTGAATGTTAACTCTTCTGTTTGGTATATTCGAACCTATACAAACAAGTAGATATAAAAATATATGAAAATCATAAATTTAAAAACTAATCGGTGTTTCTCACGATTTTGAGAAATATGTGTATTTTCTCTGCTCTAGTCCTGAACTACAGAGTTTTGTTTTTTCTAGAAAACGATCTGCATTTAATGAGAATCGTCGAATTAATCGAACACTGTGTTGGAGAAATTGTTTATTTCGTATTTTTGTAGGTTAGGTTGATTTTGATGAAGTTTGCTGATGTTTGCAATTTTTAACCACTAATCCGATTAGAATTCAGTTTTATTCTCGACAGAAAGTCGTTTCTCTCTAATTTAGGAAATAATATTTATTGAAGATGTCAATTAAAATTGAAGAATGTTAGGTTAATACCATATCTGACAGTTGACAATGACAACTGAATTTTCTATATGCTTCTACTATAGCAGGTCTACCAATATATTGAATTAATACCTGTTTATTCCTTGAATATAAATGATAATGAATACATCTTTGAAAAAGTAAGAGTCACATTCTATTGAGATATTATTGATAATATTATTTCCTCTATATTATGGGATTAATATCGGAAAAACATTTCTATTAATATGAAAAAAAGCAGTTCAGATCACAGATGACTTGATTTTATATTCGTCCTTATATTTCATTGATAAAGAATGCCTTCAAGTTTTGGTCACTCTACCCGTTAGTGTAGCCAACGCTGAATTCTGTTAACACATGAAATTCGCCTGAAATTTTATGAAGAATCCCAAAATTGTACATATGCGTACAACTTTGCTTCCGCCGTTTTTTTCGAAATTCGAGGCTTTATTGTGAAAAACTGGTAATACATTTCTCCAATTCTGTGGTTATTCCGTTCATTCTTCCACATCTTGTAGAACAAAATCGTGCGAGAATATATCAGAAACGCACAGTTTTCATGGTTATATTTTATTATTCTATGTTGGTACTCCGAACTTTCCGCCACGGCTTTATCTGTCAATTCATCAATTTACCTCAAAGAAATCAGTTCTGCCAACCAACATTTTTCAATGCAAAAATCACTAAATTATATTTATGGAAATATTCCATTAATTTCAATGAAAATGCAATGAATTAGAGAAAATAATGTATAATACTCGTACAGAAGGCTCATTCTACCACTCGTTCATTCCAAAACTCGCCACTTCGTGGCTCGTTTTTGAATTTTGAATTCGTGGAAGAATACCAATGCCTTCTGCACTTGTATTATAAATAACTATTATGATCAAAGTATTGTCCATCACTGGCCACTACTTTCTCCCATCTTTCGGGCAGCATACAAATCCCGCGTTGAAAAAACTGGTCATCTTTTGAAGCGATTTACGAGTCGATCAAATTTTTCACTTCTTCATAAGACCGGAAGTACTGGTCAGCCAGGCCGTGTGTCATTGATCGAAACAAGTGATAGTCCGAGGGAGCACGGTCTGGAGAATTCGGCGGGTGGGTGTGTTCGATAACGATCACTTGTGATTGTTTCAGACGGTTTTAACAACTCATAATACACTACGCCAAGCTGGCCCCACCAAATACTGAGCATGACCTTGGAACCGTGAATATTCGGTTTGGTCGTCGACGTGGAAGCATGGCCGGAATATCCCCATGATTTTCTGCGCTTGGGATTATCCTAATGAACCCTTTTTTTGTATCCAGTCAGAATCCCATGCAGAAATGCTTTTTGTCTTTGCCTTGCAAGCAGCTGTTCACAAGAAAACAAACGCCGTTCAACATATCTTTGCTCCAACTCGTACGGCTCCCGATTTCCTTGTTTCTGAATCATTCCCCTGGCTTTCAGGCGTTTGGAAATGGCTTTTTACGTCACTCCCAATGATCCTGCCAATTCTTGTTGCGTTTGGCACGAGTCTTGATCAAGTAATGCCTCCAATTCTGCATCTTCGTAAACCTTTTCTCTTCCACCGCCATGCTGGTTTTAGACGTCAAAATCACCGTTCTTGAAGCGTTGAAACCACTCTCGGTACGTTCATGTACTAATAGCGGCCTCACCATAGGTATTTGAGAGCATTTTATGCGCCTCAGCCGCAGATTTTTATATTCAAACAGAAAATTACAATCTCCCGCAAATGACAAGGATTTGGCTCGTAAGCTGACATGTTTAATCGCGAATAACTTTATGATGTAGACATATATCGACTAATATTTCGATGGCGTTATGTTAACAAATACCTCAGCTTATTTTATGACACCTACCATCTATTTATTTCGACTACCACTTACCGCTACAGCTATTTATTGCAAAACAGCGGAAGCAAAGTTCTACACCTAATATTATATAAATAGTACAATACAATATAATTGACAGATATATAAGTATAGGAATAAGAAAGTTTATATTGCTGATTGTTTCATTACAAAAATTCATAAAATTTAATTTAATTAATTATTTATTTTTTAAATTTTTTTGATGAAAAAATTTTGAACCAAGTATACCAATCGACATATACCTGAGTTTTTTTCAATTATCCCTCCATTCTATTATTCCTCCATTCTATTATTCAATTATCCCTCCAGTCTATTAGATATTTGAGTGTATATATATTGTGTACATGAAGAGTAGAACGAATAATTTCAATGTAGATGCCTCAAACAAGGTGCCTACGCACCTTCGAGGTAAAGAATAGTTTATTGATTTACCTTTGTATCCATATTTAGGTTGAATTGTACTCAAATATGTTTGGTATAGGAAACTGTACTCTGAAAAATGTTTTAATTTTGCTCAATAAACTTGTAATAATAATAATAATAATAATTCATTTGTTATCGATCTATTCCATTTGACTGATACACAATGCTTGTAACATTTGATAATAGTAGGATAATGAATGGTTGTATTTTTATACCTTTCATGTCTTCCATATTCTTTATACTTGCATTTCTATGTGTCCACAAAACTCTGTTCATTGCATTGATCTTGACTCTGGATTTTACAGTAGGTCAAAAAATTCATTTGATCGCGTCAATCACCTATATTAAATTTGTTGATATTTGTTGAACTTATCGCATTTTTACAACATAATGCGGTTTTTTTTCCTGATGGAGGGAAAACCTTCTGAAAATTCCTTGTGGCAGTTATTGACTCATCACAGTTGGGAAAACGGAAACCGACAGGCGAAGAATCGCCTTACACTTACCCGAAAGTCTTATAGATAAAATAAGGCGGATATGCGTCACAGTATGAGCGCAAAAAACTTAGGTGCTCGCTCTTGCAAACTTAGGTGTATTTCTTAATATCAAGTTATTGATCTATTTTGACCAGAATTTCTCCTTGTTGCAGAAGAACCAGATCCTTGAATGCACCATCGCCAATCCAGCAGTTTGGACCATGTGGACGTATAATGAAGAATTCTGCCATGGTTATGTAAGCATTTCTATTTGAATTATTTTTTAATTATTACTTTTCGCTCTGCAGAGTACAAGGTGATTCGCTTATATTGGTAACCCCGATTTGCTCGGACACGGACTAATATTGTTGTTTCTGCAAAAGTGAACTTTAAAAGTTATCGAAAAAAATATAGACGCCAGCGTCGAGGCGGTGACAATTTTTTTTCAGGAGCATACCTTTTTATTTAGACATTCCAAAGATGATTTCATTAGAATTTTCCTCTGCGAAATACAATAATTAATATTCAAATGTTTGGAAGCTTGTCTTATTGACCCCTTATTAATTTTTTTTTCCTAAAAATGCTTCTTTGTTGTTGTACAAATTTTTCTCTCATCTTGCTGGAATGTACAGCTCAGTATACCTTATTGCGTCAAGTCGGCGTGCTACTACAGCGCTCTCGTTGGCTGCTTCATAAATTAAAAACATATTCATCTTTTCGTCGTGCGTAAACATCATTTTCAAAGCTTTTCGATATTATAATCCAAAAAGTTCTACAGAGCTGACAAAACTAAGCTGTCACAGCGGAGTAATAGTTTTTTAAAAAGTCTCCTTGAATTTAGAAAACAATATTTTTTTTAATAATACAGAAGACATTGATATTTTCTTACGAGTCCAAAATTTATAAACGAGTCACAAAGTTCTGAATTTTTGAATGAACTAGTGTTAGAATCAGCCTTCTGTGAGAGTATCATACATTATTTTCTCTAATTCGCCGAATTTTTATTGAAATCAATAGAATACTTCCATGGATGTCGTTTAGTTATTTTTCATTGAAAAATGTCTGACTGGCAGAACTGTCTTCTATACACAAATTTGACAGATAATAGTATGTACTTGACAGAAGGGTTCAGAGTACCAACATATAATTATGAAATATAACCATGAAATCTGTGTGAAACTGTGATATTCCCGCATGAATTTTGTTCTACAAGGTATTGCGAAATGAACGGATTTGTCACAGAATTAGAAAAAATCATATATCAGTCTTCAAATCAAGGCATACTGTCATTACTGTCACAATTCAGAGAAAAATAAATGTAATAAAATTAACATAAAACACGCTGGAGATCGCTAACGGTTTAAAATGGGAAAATATTGTATGAAATCATCTTTCGAATGTCATAATAAAAAATTCATGTCCCTGGGAAACAAATGTGACAGCGTCGCGACGCCTGGGTGTGCTGTGCTCTACTACAGTGCTGCTCTCTACATATTTGCTTCGAAAAAAAAAAGAAAAAGTAATATACTACTTCGTACATCGTACAAAGTTTGGTTATCGCAGGAGGGCAAGAGGGGAAATGATTGGGTACACAAGTTTGACTGATACGCGAAAAACCACGTGGTGTTAACTGGTAATCCCTCTTAAAACTTACTGTCGATCGATTTCATCAAGAGCACCTACGTATGAGTGATACAACAGTGCATTCAAAAACATTGGAGGTGTGGTGGAATATTTTACCTAATCTAGCAAACGTTCAATGTCTTGAATTGAAATTAATGTCGCTAAATTGATGGAGAAAAATGATTCCCTGGTTTTTATCATAGACATATAATTATATTAATCTTTGTCTATGGTTCTTATTGATTATGAAGTCATCAAGCGCCATCTACTGTATTAATATTAAACTCGGAAAGGAATCATAGATATCTATTACCAATTAATCTATGTTGTAAAGTTGTCCCTGAAGATGGCGCCTACGTTTTTATATGTCTCTTAAATGCCTTTCGAAATGACGTTTAACCCTATTTTTGGCTTATAAACGTCGGGTCAGACCGTAGTCCGACAGCGATGGTGATCATTCCATCTATGGGTATGAGAGTTCTGCCGAGCCGAGGCACCGCAGGACCGCCCGGTGATCACCCGCGTCGGATTCCGTTACCATCTTGTCTGAGGCAACTGTCTCCAAGCGGAGATCCCCCGGCCACAACAAGAGATCACCAATTTGCGATCCCCGTCGGTGATCCCCCCAGGCGTGGGGAAGCGGACGGCCCGGCACAGTCCGGAGTGGAGCTGAGTGGCGTGGTAATCGGAGTTGCGAACCGATGTTCCACGTCACTACCGCGGGTGCGTGGACCGCGGATGGCCGTGAGGCCCAGCTGGTGGGACTGATCATCTCACCCCGTTTTTTCAGAATGTAATATACAGGGGTAGCCATTTTAAAACGAAACAGACGAGATTACAGACGAAATAAAGTTTTTCGATAGAAATGCTCGGACAGGTCGATTTCGAGGGGGACAACTTAAGATGTAGGTTACGGACGCATTGCGCTTCAACCCTTGCTGCTACAACCCCCACCCCCAATTTTTGAATAGGGAAGATGGGGTGAGGTATTTTTATACTGATTTCAGCACAGTAATTGTTTTTTCATTTTATGCATTAGTTCTCGAAATATTCATGCGTTAGTTAGTTAGGAAGGAAGCTACAGTCATGGTTGTTTTGAAGCTCAAAATGTCGATTTTTCACAAAACACTACAAGTGCCATGAAAACACTATTTCATTTTCAAATACTTAGTTAAGAATATTTCGTGAACTAATGCATGAAATGAAAAAACAATTACTGTGCTGAAATCAGTATAAAAGTGTTTGAAGAAGTTCCGTAGCGTAGGATTCTGCAATAATTTACTAGCCATCCACAAGATGGCAACATTTGATGCAATAAAAAATAGTTATCATTAACTTTTCATATGTTTTGATGATATTATTACACGAAACTGAGCTTTCTATTTCCTATTGAAAAACTTGTTTTTAAAATTTTCAGATCATTCTAATAATACTAGGAATTCATAAAATTCACCTTATAGTCCTTATATATAACTCAGTAATACGGAACCCGTCAGCGTATAGCAGCGTCTAAACAACCTAACAATCACTCTGATCTCTCCTCAGTTGCGAATAAATCTTTCGCCTTTTACTAAAGATTTCCGTGGGGAGGGATAACTCTAATGAGTCTATAACCAATTTTTGGCGGCTATATCTTATGATATAGCATTTAATATAACTAAAAATAATTTATTATATAACCTGTTAATCTTTGCGCAATGATAGAAGTAGAGATGTGTAACATGGAAGCCTCTGAGTATCCGATACCTGAAGTATCATGTATGGTATACATGTATACACATATATACACATGACCCTACTCGCACTGGTTCACGCGCCTACATCAATGTGTCACTGAGATTGGTGGACTCGCGTGCGTCCGCACATGCGGTGAACTCCTAGTAATCTTGACCTGATAATAACAAAGAACGTCCCCAACCTAAGTACTCCTGAATCTATACCTGCCTCACCATCCGACCATAATGTAGTTAAAACTACCGTCGGAGGATTTATGAAGGATAATCCATCAAAAACTGTTTACGACTACTCAAATACCAACTGGCAAAAATATCGTCAAATTTTAGATGAACAAATTAAAATAAATAACTCGATAAACTCTATTGAAAACTTAGAATCCGAACTAATAAAATTTACCAATGCAATTAACTTCGCTCGCGACAAAAGTACCAAAAAGAAAAAAATTACTCCCAACGCCGACAAATTACCAACAGACATTATTAACTTAATTAACACTAGAAATAAATTCAGAAAACGCTGGCAGACAAACAGAAATGTACTAGACAAAATTACAATGAAATCTCTAACAAAAGAAATAAGACAAAAAATTAACATTCACAGAAGTAAATGTTGGGACGAAAAAATTAGTAAACTAAAACCATCCGATAATACCCTTTGGAAGATGACAAAACTTCTCGGCAAAAAACCAAAAGACATCCCGACACTTACTCACAACACAAAAGATTACATGACAGACATAGAGAAAGCAGAAATTCTTTCAGAAACTTTTGAAGCGAACCATAAAACTGTAATAATCGACCAAGAATTTCATAAGAACGTTATAAAAACAGTTGATGAATTCCTTAGTAGATCCCACGGCGGTAATGAGTATAAAAAATACTACACTAACCCTTCTGAAATCAAAGCATTTATCCAAAAATTACCCACTAACAAATCCCCAGGCGAAGATCAAATTGATAATAAACTTATTAAAAATTTCTCGAAAAAAGCAATAGTCCAACTCAACTACTTGATTAATGCAATCATTTGTTTGCAATATTGGCCAAGTAGTTGGAAAAAGGCTATAATAATCCCTATTCACAAACAGGGGAAAGACAAAACGTCCCCTAAAAATTATCGACCAATAAGTTTATTATCAATGATCAGCAAACTAACAGAAAAAATTATTCTCAATAGACTGACGAAATTATTAATCAAAACTGAAATGCGGGATCCTCATCAATATGGATTTAAAGAAAAACACAGCTCCGTACAACAAATATGCAGAATAGCAGTTGAAGCTATTCATAGTTTCAATAAGAAACAAAACATGGTAATGCTGTTTCTTGATATAGAAAAAGCCTTCGATAAAGTCTGGGTTGAAGGACTGATTTACAAAATGGTACAACTAAAACTGCCACCTTTTATCATAAAATTAATAAATTCTTACTTGAAAGAAAGAACCTTTTCAGTTAAAATGAATAATGCAATATCTCAACCCAAACATATTGAATCAGGCGTTCCACAAGGATCAGTCCTTGGACCCAGACTTTTCAATCTATTTATACATGATATTCCAGAGTTTCCAAACACAAACCTGGCCCTTTTTGCAGACGATACCGCGATATTTGCTAAATCTTTCCATGCAACTACCGCAAATAAACTGCTACAGTATCATACAAACGTATTAAAAAATATTATGAAACCTGGAAAATCAGTTTGAATGAGGGTAAAACAGAACAAATTGTTTTCAACAGGAAAACCAAAAACAATAAAATATGTCCACATCTAAAAATGGGCAACAGAACCATAATGCCAAAGAATTCAGTTAAATACTTAGGTGTAGAGCTCGATTCTAGATTGAACTTTCATAAACACATAGATCAAACTCTGGGTCGGGCCTACGCAATGAATACCTTATTCTACCCTTTAATGTGCAGAAAGAGTAAATTAAACAGGGAACACAAAAAACTAATTTACACCTCTATTATCAGACCCATCATAACGTACGCTGCCCCTGCATGGTGTCACCTAAAACCGACACCATTAAAGCCCCTCCAAATATTCCAAAACAAAATACTCCGATTAATACTAAACAAAAACAGATACACACGTATCACAGAACTCCATGAATTGGCACAAATTCCAACCATAAGAGAGTATGTTGATAAAATATCATCAACATTTTATGAAAAACTGAATTATGTGAGCGATTCTACGAGGCAAATCACCCGTATCCGAAAGAACAACAAAAATCCAAACGATAAGCATATTCTGCCTTCTGAAAATCTACCGATTTTCAGGCAGTCTATATGAACTGTGTACATTTGTACATAGTTTCTTTCAATTACTTTGAGCAGGTTTTTTATTTTTATTTTCCTGCATAAATCATTCACATCCTAAACTGTATCATATCATCATTGTACAAAAAAAATTGTTTATAGACTTTATGTCATCTGTGTTACGAAAACTCTAGTCAAGCAAAAATTATTTGCAGGAACTAGTAATTATATATATTAACAAAAACTATTGTAAAAAATATCTTGTAAAAACGTGTAAATAAACTTTTCTTTCCTTTCCTTTCCTTTTACTAAAGATTTCCGTGGGGAGGGATAACTCTAATGAGTCTATAATCAATTTTTAATGGCTATATCCTATGATATAGCAATATTATAATTAATAAAATTCATAACCTTTTAAAATGTTGAGAAAGTTGATATGAAAAATATCTACTTCATCAAAAGTGTAAAGGTGAATGAAGTAGAAATGTGCAACTTGGGTTCTACTGTATCCGATAATATCGGCACAGCCGCTCTAGTCTATACACTAAACACTTAGTAATGTGTATAGTGTCGATACACTCTTTATAGTGTATAGAATTGTATAGTGTCTTTACTATTTTAAAATGTATAGAAGAATTATGTTTTTTAATATAGAGTTGTAACGTTAACGGTAAAGTTTATAAACTTGGATGAGGTCGGTCTCGGATATTCTGAGACATAATTGTAAAGACTCTATACACTTCTTTTCTACACTTTAAAAAGTGTATAGACACTATACACTTTCAAAAAGTGTATATTTATATATATATTCTCTTTTTCACACTATATAAAGAAATCAATCCAATACAATGGTTTTTCAACATTGGACAATTTAATTGCAAGAATGACCGCAAAAGCATTTCATTCAAAATTTTTAAGCTTGTTCTACACTTTAAAAAGTGTATAGACACTATAAACTTAAAAAAAGTGTATAGACACTATACACTTTCAAAAAGTGTATATTTATATATATATTCTCTTTTTCACACTATATAAAGAATTCAATTCAATACAATGGTTTTTCAACATTGGACAATTTAATTTCAAGAATGACCGCAAAAGCATTTCATTCAAAATTTTTAAGCTTGTTTCAGAAATTGGGACTGAAAACCCTAATAAGTTTTTCACACAAGCTCTAATCTCACAGAGTTCTAGGAGGGACGGGATAAGAACAATGAAACAAAAAATGTATTTCTCTAATTCTGTGGTTATTCCGTTCATTCTTCCACATCTTGTACAACAAAATCGTGCGAGAATATATCAAAAACGCACAGTTTTCATGGTTATATTTTGTTATTATATGTTGGTACTCCGAACTTTCCGCTACGGTTTTATCTGTCAATTCATCGTTCAAATTTGAAATTTGCCTTAAAGAAATCAGTTCTGCCAACCAACATTTTTCAATGCAAAAATCACTAAATGATATTTATGGAAATATTTCATTAATTTCAATGAAAATGCAATGAATTAGAGAAAATAATGTATAATACTTGTACAGAAGGCTCATTCTACCACTCGTTCATTCAAAAACTCGCCACTTCGTGGCTCGTTTTTGAAATTTGAACTCGTGGAAGAATATCAATGCCTTCTGCACTTGTATTATAAATAACTATTCTTACAGCCTTTACAATATTAAACGATACAATTTTTGCACTATTAAGTATGATCGATTCACCATCATATGTAGCGACTTGTACGGCGGGGTTTCGGATTCGAGGCATGATTATTTTTTCGACTTAGACAGGTTTTTTCAGGGAATTGAAAATGATTCGAGTTGACGAGGTTCGAGTAAACTAGAGTCGACTTTATATTGATTACAACTCATTGTCGAACTTTCTTTCTGAAGATGGCGCTACCGTTTTTATATATCTCTAAATTGTCTTTAATCAATGCTTAGGCAAACGGTACAACCGACCATTAATATTTCAATTAATTTTTTTCAACAACAGTTTCTCTTCTCTCATTGAACGCCATCTATCAGATGACAATTGGAAGTATTTATTGATTTTGGCCATTAGGTCGTTAGGATTCTCACATTTGTCTCTAAAGATGGCGCCACCGTTTTTATATGTCTCTAAAATGTCCTGCGAAATGAAGTATAACCCAATTTTTGGCTGCACAATTCATACTTACCTGGCGTAGGGGTTTACCGTGATCAACAAGGCGGTTCCCCCGGAGTGAGGCCCTTTCATTGCACTGCGATCGGGCTGACCTCTGCGATTATACCTAATGCGTATAACTCGGGCGCGTAATTTTTGGTAGTCGGGACTGCGTACGCGCTGTCCCGGATCATTGAATCAAATATATTTTTATGCGAATATTTTGCAACATGAGTCAACGTGTAGTTGCCAATTAGCAATTCTTGATCATCTCATCATTTCAACCTTTTCTGTAACGATTGAATTAAAAGTAACGCACAAGATTTATATCTTTTATAGTGACTTAGTTCGAATAGGTTAATTTTTTCTAATTACTCAACCTCTTAATGAAGGGTTGTGTATTTCTGTGTAATCGGCAATGTGTCTATAGAATTTATATTATTAATTTCTGTAAGCGTTTTTTACCAAAAATCTATTATTAATGCGTAATTATAAAAAACTCATTTTTTAATTGTGCATGATTGTCTATTATTCTTTCTTTTCCATGGAAGGATGGAAGTCATAATCAAATCAAATCCATTTTTTCTAGATAATAAAATTCAGCAAAGGCGGTTTTATGATAGTATTGACACGCAGTTGTAAAATTAAGCGTATTTTGCTCCGAAAATCTATGTTATCGACCGATTTATTGGCACATTTTTTTTTTTACTTTATTGATTGATTACACTTACATTACTGTGCCAGCCATTCCTGCATAAAGAAAAACATATCAAATTTCGAACAATCGCATTAACCATCTGATCCAATAAAATCAATCGATTCGTTTAGAGTAGACAAATTTCAATTCAATTCAAATTTTGTGGTTTTGACCCTGAGACTTTTGGTCATAACATATTAATCGTCTGGCCAGCTTTTGTGAGACACTTTTGGATTAGAGAAGAGACAATCAGAAATGAATAATTGCTGTTTTTATTTCTAAAAAACAGTCAGCTAGAGTTAATTGGCCTAGTTTGAGTCAAACAACTTATACTGCCTATGAAAATTATTTAAAAAAAGGTGCAGCTTAGTCGGTCGAAAAGTTGCAGAAACAGCTGCACATCAAACGGTACGCATATGCATGTTAATTTCTTATACTGTGGATTTCAATTTAAAGAAGTTTTAAATTGTTTGACTAACAGATTAAAGATAGATTTCTTGAAAAAATTATGCATCTCATACTAAAGAGTAAAGATTCTTCACAACAATATACTAGTTCTTTACTAAATAACTATCATGGATTGAACTAATGGAAAACTTCCGATGCACTGTAGCAAATACTGTTCCAGAGGAGTATCAGTGTTGATCTTCAATATCGAGCATTGCAGTTGTTTGATTTTTATTGAAAGCTTTAATTGTTTCAGTAATTATTCTAGTAAGTTGGTGGCTAGAATTATGTTTTGTTTTGAATTCAAATTGAAACGGGTCATGTAATTCTGATTTTCTTAGAGTTTGGGTTAGGATTTTCAATATTAGATTCTCGGTTAATTTGCTTACGGTCGACAACAAACTGATCGGTCTATAGTTGGTTGGACGATGTTTTTCCCTTCCGTTTTTACCAATTGGTATTAGTAGTGCAGTTTTCCAATTATTAGTCCGATGGTTAAGCCGGATCATGGAGTTTATGATATATGTTAACTGTACAATGGATTTTTTCTTAAATTTTTGATCATTTTGTTGTCGATGTCGTCTAGTCCCGGGGCTTTGTTAAGGCGGATAGTTCTGATAATGTTATTTATTTCTGTGGGGTTGGGACAGAGGGTGATGAATTCTTCTCATGTCTTTCTGAGGTCATAACAAATCAAGGTCTTGGATAATTTGGCTCATGGGTTCTATAATTGTGGAAATTGAGGTACAATATAGATTAGAGATAAATTCTGAGTGTTGAAAGCTTTTCTATTAATTAAATTAAGTGGGCCGATCCCGGAGGTACTGCAATACCGGGCCAACCCGCGACGGCGGTGGAGCAAGCCCCTAACCGCCATCAATTTCCAAAAATCAGTTTAATATACTGGCCCCGCATGCGGGGCGTATCAGATATTAAGCTGATAAGAACAGATACTACACTTTGATCTTAGCCATAGGGCCGAGAAGCGATACGGATTACAAGTTTTTGCACCTAGTCATTGAACAAAGTTATGTACTTCTGAGTAATGTATAGCATGTAAGAGTAGTAGGCGCCATCTAGTGGTAATAAAAAGAAACATAATGCTGAACAGGTCAGACTAACCTAGTATAAACAGTAAATAATTCAAAATAAATTACGTCAATAAACAGTCGAAGCTTAAAAACTCATATCATACATATATAAAAAGGTAGAATCTCACATGAGACTCGACAGAATCGCATAAAAACAGACAATTAAATATCACACATCGCCTCTGGCATATGTGCAAATGAAATAGTGGAAGAAAAATAAATATGTTACAAACAAAACATGCTAAATAACAAAAATGTTTATCAATAGGCGCCATCTAGTGATAATAAAAGAAACCTAATGCTGAACATGTCTAGCTTCCGAGTTTTATGACTCATGTATAGATAGGTGTTCGAAAGAAGGCAACTCAGATTGTAGATTCTCTGTCTCTCTCTATTAGCATTGTATAAAAAAAATAAAATCAATCGGATTTTCAGAAAAAACTGCCGAAATTTCTTTCGGATGTCAGTAACAGTAGTACCTATCCCTTAATTTTTTTCGAGAAAACTACCGCTAGAACTTTTTTTTTTGAAGAAAATACCATCAACATAAGATTTGCCGTGGAAAGTTGCTGCGTCTGTGAATGATTTTCCATTAAATTTAAATTTGCATATTTAATCGGGAATCACTCAAATAAATATATTTCATTCAATATAATATACATTCATAACGTTATAGTAAAATTGTGGTTCTGAAAATATATCACAATCCGACAACGTAATCTAACCATGTTGAGAGACATGTAAAAATTGCGTATACTTCCTCTATCTATGTTTATTACTCTATGATTCTGAAGAATTGGAAAATCCAACCGAAATTAAAACACCGCGATCGATTTCCAAACCCGCCACTGACCACCGCCGCCGATCACCGCCGCCGATTCTGCACTCGAACTAGAGGCGCGATAAGCGTTATCACCCCGCGATAGATTCCCGATAGGCGTTATCGCCAGCTTCGAGCGAAAAGTAACGTCGTGCATCCTGTCGTTGGTAAACATACGCGATCTTCGCGTCGACCGTGTCGAAGGCCGGTACGCTTCCCGAGCCACGGCTCCGTCAGATTAGCAGGCTTCTGTTTCGGGTCGACGGTGCGCGAGTGATGACAGCCAGCGCAGTCCAACCGGGCGCGCTTCCTCCGACCCTCGGCTGAGCACGCGGTGCGCGTATTTCGAGAAATAATCCCATGGTCTCGAGTCCGGACGGTATGGTGGCCAAGGGCGGCGTGATCTGCGCCCAGCTGGAGCAGATGAGGCTGGAGAGGCGGAAGCTGTACGAGGGTGGTGTAGACGAGAGGAGTGACTGCAGTGATAATCGCGGCAATAATGACGTTGTTGGTTTTCCAACTGAAGAGAATGGTGGTCGGAGGATCGAGGTTGCGACGTCCAACAGGCAGCAGTACAGGTCAATATATTGATTTTCTTGATGGTTATTTACGTTCGTGTCAATAATTGATTGGGTGGTCATTTGGTGTTGGGGATACTTGTGTTTTTCCGTCAGTTTTTGATTGGTGGATTATCGATCTGGTGTTTGCTCATTAGTTTCGGGGATATCGTTGAAGAATTTTCCTTATAGCACATCTATAAAACCTTCATAAAAAGCCGTTTATAGGGGGATAGGGCTCGTTCATTGAAAATGGACTTCTATAGTTCTGATGACATTAAAAATCTTGTTGTTATGTTTATTTTAAAAGACTTGTTGTTATGGAGTTTCTTTTTTCATTCAAGGAGAAATACATCGAGTGTTAGGATCATTAACCGTTAAGCTATGGGATTTTTTTTTTATATTCTCCATCAAGCTTGAAATTGTTTTTTTTACAATATGTCAAATGTCCATTAATTCCAACCATAGAGTAATAAACATAGATAGAAAGAGTATACGCAATTTTTACATGTCCCCAACATGGTTAGGTTACGTTGTCGTATTATGATATATTTTCAAATCCATTATTTTACTTTATCCTTTTGAATGTGTATTATATTGAATGAAATATATTTATTTGAGTGATTCCCGATTAAATATGCAAATTTGAACACTTGGAATCCGATATTTTTCCTAAAGGTAAAATTTATAATTTATTATTATTTTCTGTATCTACCTGCTGCAATCCAAGGTTTCGCAACTTTTGCTCTCCTAATGTCATCGATTGTTTCACGTCGTTTGGCGCGCTTGATGTTTGTTTTCTGAATTTCTTATATATTTAGGCATTTATTTCAATATATTTTGAGTTGATACGAAACGTTGATTCACTATGGGGCATAAGAAGTGCGTTCTTTGTGAAGAAACTCGCGAATTGAGTGAAATATCGTATCACTGATACGTTTTCATTTCCGCGTGCTTCATGTCAAATTTGATCATTCATGTTGGGGACAAAATTTGCTTACTGAAAATGATATATGCTCCCTCTATCTATGTTTATAACTCTGAGATTCCAACCGACCAGAAAATAATTAAATATGACAATATATAAGGTGTTTCCAAATTAGACGTGAACCTTGAATAAGGTGTTAGTATCAATTATTTGTTGTTGATTGAGCCATATTTATTGATAACCCAAAAACCAACAGTTTTCAGGATATTTGAGTTTTTGTGTTGTTTTAAAAATTATACTTCATTTTTCATAAATTTTTTTACGTTGACCAAGTTTGGTTTTAATTTTGGAATATTTTCATTAAAAAAAGGATACGATATGTATGAAAAAAGCGAAACTAAGTTGTATTAAATGTTGAATGAGAATTAAGTAGTATGACTTGAAAATTGGTATATGAAGAAAAGAATATTAAATTTCTAATATAAATTTGCCTGCAACTGTCGAATTCCTTAACTTATGAAACTTAATTCCTGAAAAAGTGTTCGTTAGATTGCAGGCACTAGTTTTGTTTCAGCTGATTTTGATTTAAAAGGGGAAAGATGCAAAAAAAGGAAATAATGAAATATGAATATGTTGATTGATGGAAGAAATCTTTTAAAAATCATAATAACTCAAATATCTTGTGTGATTTTTAGTAATCACTAAATATGGATCTAATGACAGCACATGAGTCATACTAACACCCTGTATAAACATGAACCTATTGTATCGGTTGTCTCAAATTCGTTATCTATAATAATGAGGTGATCTCATAATCCCTTTGTGTCCAAAAAAAAAAGAAAAAATACAATGGCTCATTTTCGGGCTTAATTTTTGAAAGAATTAATTTGGTGAAAACTGCAAAATTAAAGGTTCAACTGTTTTCAAGCTATAAGACAAAATTTGGAAAATGGCGTGAAATGAGAAGTTCATAACTTCCTTATTACTGGTGCTATAAACAGGAAACAAAAACATTCTATTAGCACTTTTTTCGGAAGAATTAATGGATGTAGTCATTTGTTCCTTATTGCAATTACTTTTGAAGTTATAATGGAAACTTGTGATTTTTAAATATTAACCCCAAAAATTTCCATAACAAATGAAATCGCTTTTTGTTTTTTAAAAATATATAACATGATTTATTAACTTCAAATGAAAAATATTTATTGGCCACCAAAGGTCTCCGGATTTAACAGCGTTAGATATTTTCAAAATTTCAAATTGATGAATGTTGTTCTTCAAATGTAACCAAAGGAAAAAATATAACGGTGTTAAGTTCGGGGACCTAGGTGGCCATCAAATATTTCAATTATCTAGTTCACAGATTATCATAGATAGGCACTTTCGATAATTTTTATTCTTTGATTGAAAATTTATATCATGCTAGTATATATTTTTGAAAAGTGAAAAAAAAGCGATTTTATTTGTTATGAAAATTCTTATGGTTTACATTTAAAGAAATATAAGATTCTATTTTAATTTCAAAACTAAATGCAATAAAAAACAAATAATTACACCAATGCATTATACTGAAAAAAGTTTGCTGTTTCATGTTTATATCATCAGTAATAAAGAAGTTATGAGAACTTTTCATTTCATGCAATTTCCCAATTTTCTCGTATAGCTTGAAAACAGTTAAACTTATAAGTTTGCGGTTTTCACCAAATTAATTATCTCAAAAATCGAGGAAAATCCAAATTATCATAAAAATTCAGTTAGTAAGCTGTGATGAATGAATCAATTATTAGTTTTGGTACTTGATTTGCCCAATCTGTAGCGAAGATTAATAAAGATTCGATAAATTGGAATAATCATCCCAAAAAAGTAGGACTACAAGAAACACCATGTTTATCAAAAACAGAGCTTTTGTTTATAGAATCTTTTTTCTCAAAATTACCAAGGAAGTATCTCATTTTCCTTTTAACCTCCAATTTACGAACACCATGTATATATCCTATGAATCAAAATTCTCAGGAAATAGAATCAGGATCGTATTTCTGTTACCGTAATCAAGAGGAATTATCCACATATATAATTAACAGCAAACATTTGTAATTTTCACTTTAAAAATTAATATTAAAAAATCAATACATTCCAATTTAATATTTCAAAATAGTTTGTTCTGAGAATTTTCTGTTTCATGGATTTCGCAAAAATTATCATATTATTTTTCTACTCATTTTCTTGTGCAATAATAATGTCTAATACCACTCGAGATAAAATTTAACCAGGTAAAATTTTATCTCTAGTGTTATAACATATGAAAAAAATGTACCTCATGTTTTCCATCAAAAATCTATTATCTACAAATCTGAATTGGAAAGTTGTTCTGAAATGTTTCTTCCTGAACCACCAGTTTATTGTTTAGGCTTAATTTTTCTAGTATTCTCGTCTTTAATGAACATTCCAATTGTAATGAATATTCCCAACTGTGATTATGTTAATTTGAACTGATGCTATTCAAGAACAAAACATGAACTTTCGAATACGGAATAGAAGGTGACAATAATAGGTTTTGAATATTCATACTTGTAACATTGTTACGATTATAAACATTGTGTTCTTCTGTTTGGATTGTTGGGAACAAAAACTTGGGAATGTTTAATGGGTGGACTCAATCCATATACTTTACAGGCATTCTTTCAAGAAACTGTTTTATGTTATCATGAATGAAATTATTAAAGACCAGAGACGAGATAATGAAAATAGTCATTATAATATCAGTGCCTTGTAAAATTTGATCGTTTTTTATTTTCTATTCTGGGGTATCAATTAATATACAAGGTGATTTAAAATTCAGTAACAAGATTTCAGGGGCTTATTTTTTAGGTTGAAATAAGATTTTTTTCCATGAATCTGTGTCCGCAAACGCTTCGTTAACAAACTACAGTGCGTTAAAGTTTCAATATTATTTTAGTTTTTCCTTCATATCTATTTCAGTTTTTGAGATATCGAGATCAAATTGGAAATATAGGTTTCTTATCTTTAGTTAATGTTTAAGGAATCTTGTAATTCAGATCACAAATCAAATATACGTGTTTTCATTGTGATAATATGTTCCTACCTTTAGTTAAAAATTTTAATTGAATGAAGCGAATTACAAATAAAATCACTTTTTTTCTCGATAACGATCGCAGTTGCGTAAAAACTATGGGACGAAAAAAGACTTGACCCTTAAAAAAATATCTCCTTATAGCTTGTTACAATTACTCAGCATAGTGGATGATGTAAATCCTATAAATCCTAAAAGGTAACCTATATTTAATAAAGATCTGAATATCTCAAAAACTGAACGAACTATGTAAAAAAAATCTAATAAGCTCCGTAATTAGTGTGTTTAACCTCGAATTCTTCATTAGTGAGTCATTCATTAGAGTCTTTCCAACAAACATGCAAAAAACTGAACTTTATTTTAATGGAATTGAAATAATTAGATTGACGCATTGTAATAAATAAATCAATCAAACTTTCTTGAATGCGCTATCAAATTCGAAATTTACAAGACACTTCGCTAAACAAAGATTGAAAGTCTTCAGACTTAGACCAATTAACCAAAATCAACGAACCAAACTCCTAACATAAATAAAAAAATGTTAAGATAAACATTGATCGAGAAGATTCACAGAATTATTGGTCTGATAGTTCAGATACACGTTGCGCTAGAGAGGTCGAGAAATCGGTGATTTCCCATCCTTTCTCATTCTCATTATACAGAAAAAACTTTTGATAAAAGTTTCGACAAAAATTAGTATAATTTCAGTATAAAAAATAAAATAGATAATATTGATACTTGCTTCCATTCAGTTTTCGAAGAAGTAAAAGATCTTCACAAAAAATTGGACATTTCGATACACCTTCCTAGAGTCAACGTAAAACAAACTAATGAGCCAAATGTTGTGACCAATGATTTCCTATTCGCGAAATATTTGAAAGTCATTTTTCAAAAAACGCCCTGTGACTCGAGATGAATCAAGATATCTATGATCTGCTTTGTGATAGTTAATTTTTCCGAAAATTTTTTCTATGAGTTTTATAGTTCCCAGTAAGCATCGAATTTGATACCCTGTACAATGACAAAATAACAATAAGTAAACGCCAACGTGTCTCATACTGTTACTCTGTAAGAAATTTTCATTATCTATAACTTTTTCAAAGAAGAGCGCCCCTCTTGATATAACCTTACCCTGTGTATCTCAAAAACTGGTCATATCAAAGCCAATACTTTTCGACGTTATAATAGTGTACTGGAACCAAGAGTAATGACAAAAAATTTGAAAATTCTACGGACGACATTTTCAATTTCAGGGTGAATTATGAACTAAACGAATTTCATTTTGAATAATGTTTGACTCACCCCGTATTTAGCAATAGTTTTTATTGAAAACCAATCTAAAATTATTAACCTATGGGTAAGCACTATTTGTCGCCCAAAAGTGTTTCATTCAAGATATTTTCCTACGGGAAATGTTACTCTAAAGAAATGCCATTTTCCAACTCCGACACCCTGTATCTCAAAAACTATTCACATGAATTCAGAAAAATTAACCGGTGACAATTGTTCCATTAGGCGGCTGCCTGTTCATTTGTCGAAAAAGTGGGCTACATCAAAAAGTACCAGAGATGAATGATGACAAGTGGGGTATTTCTTAATCAGAATTTCATGAAGATTATGTGGAATTCGGCATTGCCATTAAAAAAAATGAGGTAGTACAGTTTTTCACCACTTTTGGACCAAAAATAATTGATGTAATTTTTGATTACCCCTCCCAGAAAAAAAATCCTTGCGACGCCCTTGGTTTGACCTTGAAATCATTCCGAAATTCCTACTGGTATTTGTATCATCAAATTCGACGTAGATCATGCATCGTTTGAATGAAACCAATTCTTGTTTTCCATATCGATGATGCGGAATACTGTGATTAGGCGTTTTAAATGAATTTCATGAATAATGAACGATTTCTGAGAATATTAATGATCCCGGTACTCCGTCATATGGCTCTGAAGGAATTTAATGATCGATTGTTAGCAGGTAAGTGTTCGAATTGAAAAAAAAAATAAAATCATAACCTTTTTGATTCGATGATTTAATGTTGTATTGTTTTTCGGAAATTGCGTTTTTGGAACTTGATCCGTTGGAAGTTTTTCGTTGTATTGAAGTAAATTTCAAAATTGATACAGGGTGTATCAAAAGGGATTGGAAATATAGAATCTTGAATCCAAAAAAAAAGAAGATTTGGGAGGGAACACCATCTCGTGACTGCTCAGTTCTAAACAAAATTAGAGATATTTCTTCTTACAAATCACCGATTTTTTTAGGATTTCCACATAATTTCTTCAAACAATAACCTACATTGTATTATTTCAATATTTTTAATTCGCCGATGAGAAAAAAATAATTATTTAGCTAAATTTTCGACGAGAGTTGAAACTATTGTAATATTCCTAACTTCTACTGATCCTATCACAATATCTCTATTCTCCAGTTTTTTTTTACGTAAACATTGTACAGGGTGTACAAATTCGATGCTCACTGAAAGCATATCGAGAACTATAGGGAAAATCTTCTCTCTCTCTATCTTTTTCGAAATAATAAGATTCTCGAGTTACAGGGTGTTTCTGAAAAATGACTGTTTTGAATATTTCTCTTGGTTTCTGTTCGACATATTCTAAAACCTTTTTAGAGCAGTATTGGTGTTTTTAAATGAGTCACCCTATATTTTTCAAGGCAGTTTTTTAGCCGCAGTTTGTCGAAAAGCATTCCATTATCGGCTTTCAAAAATGTCATCCGTTTTAAAGATATTGAAATTGAAGATTTTGTAAATTCTGAAATAAAACACATTGTATCTCAGATAGGAGAAACAATTTATTCTATTGATATCGGTCTCAAAATTTTCTCAAATAATTTCAAAGAGTGTAGATTAAAAGTTAAGAGGAATTATAGGGAAAATCTTCTCTTTTTCTCGAAATAATAAGATTCTCGCGTGACAGGGTGTTTCTGAAAAATGACTGTTTCAAATATTTCTCTTGGTTTCTGTTCGAGATATTCTAAAATGTTTTTTTTTTCAATAATTTCTGTAGTTCATGCGATACTCATCACAGATCATAGATATTATGACCTTTTTAGAGCTATAGAGCAGAATTGGTGTTTTTTAAATTGGACACCCTAAATTTTTCGAGGTAGTTTTTCAGCCGCAGATTTGTCGACAAGTATTCCGTTTCAAAAATATCATCCGTTTTAAATATATTGAAATTGAAGAATTTATAAATTCTGAAATATAACACTCTGATCTCAGACAGGAGGAACATTTTATTCAGTTGATTTTGGGCTCAAAATTCTATAATTAAGATATTTCCAAAAGTGTAGCTCAAAAGTTGAGAGGTTTAATCATTGGGTTATAAAAACTTTTCTTCTTAAAATCACCTAAGGATCACATATATAAGTTTCTCTATAAGCTCTGTTTTGTAACCAGTCGAAATGTAACCTGAAGAACTGAAGAATTCACACTGTTGGCGAAACTATTATAGCAAATATTGAGAGTTTAGTGGAAATTACTTTCTTTTATTATTTTGTGTTAGTATTTTACTAAGAAAAGGAAATAATAATATGATATAGAAATGTTTTCGGAGTTTCTCAAGCTTGATTTCCTACGTTCATGCGGTAATTTTTTTTGAACAATTTACCACGCGATACTAGGACAAAATGTTTTTATCACTGATAAACACCAATATTATATCTCCGGGCATATTATAACTTACATCATGTACCCGACAGTCGTATACCAATCAAATAAATAATTAGAACCATTCCATGGTACCTATATTATTGTTACCTTGACGTGTGATCAAAGTACAATTCGCCTTACTAATTCAGAAAATTATTCTCACCAAGATTAGTATGAGTGAGGATGAGGTTGCTAGAAAAATATTCCTATCTTTATTGAAGTTTTTTTTAAGTTGTAAACAACATAACGATAAGTCCTCAATAAGTACGAGTGCTAACCATAAAAAAAACACTTTTTTTTAAATTTAATTCGTCGCCTTCAAGATTGATACATGTACTCCGACGTTACTTCAACTCTGAAATACCTTTTTTGTAGAAATATTCGTCTTTGCTTTCGAAATAGGCTCGAACCTCGGCAATCAGTTATTCATTAGGGCCAATTTTTTTTCCTGAGCCATTCTCTTGAGATCTGCAAAAAGCCAGTAAACACTAGGGGTCAGATCTGGAGAATAAGCTGGGTGGCCAAGCAGTTGGAAAAGTAATTCGTTGGGCTTCTTTTCCAACAGGAATGCGAAATTCAAAAACGAGCGACGAAGGAGCGAGATTTCGAAATTGCTTAGGAAGATGGTAAATTTTGAATCGTTTCTGTAATATTATTTTCTGAAACAAGTTGAAGAATGGGCTCCTATTCCAACACAAATGCAAAATGAATGTTGGAATTGCCTTCTGCAACGAGTATTAGACGATATATCAGTAAAGTTCTGTGAAATATTGTCGAAATTCAATGAAAAATTTAGATTCTACATCCTAGTGACTTTTGTATTGTATTTTGGAAGTTGGTATGATTGTTACAAAAATTCACAGATCGCGGAATTTGTATTTGAATCGTACATTTCGAATTCTGAAATAATTTATAATTAGACAATAAATTCGTGAATTATGTCTGACGAAATCGATTTAACACCACAGAATTAAGAGAAATTGCGAATAATGTTGCAAATCATTTCACTATATCCAAATTGTATTATACTGACAATTGACGTGTGTTGAAATTTGACAGGATCGAAAGTCAGTGTAGACAACCACAAAACGAAAAATATAACCGAAAACAATGCTGTAATGAGTTCATTACAGCACTATTTTTGGTACTGTAATGAACTTATTACGATACTGAAATAGAGAAGTTATACTTGTTTTTTCAGTATCAAGGGGGTATTCATGGCCGGCGCGAGTAGTTTTGGCGCCTGAAGCAAAGAATCTTTTGGTAATAAACACCCCCTCCCCCAACAAAAAACATCACCTGCCCCGATGATAATTCGCCATTTTTTATTTCTCTAGCATTTTTGCTAATCGTTTCTTTCTAAAGTCGTTTCCACTGGGTTTTTTTTTTTGGACATTTTTACCTACAATAAATTACTGGATTTTTTCGACGCCGATGAACAATGCGTAAGTAATATAATTATCTGATTCGCACATTCGCAAAACACTGCGTACGATCGATGAAAGATTACCTATCACACTACAAGATACAAAGGGCGGTCAGGCATGCAAATCTTTGAAAACTAAATGGGATTAAAAACATATGTTCCGCTGAAAATATTTAGCATTTATCAGTAACTAGTTTCGAATTCAGAATCGTAGGAATTTTCTATATGTTGAGTGTGTAAACAACTACCACGTAAATGTGTTGTTTTTCGTCTTCGTGAAATACATTCCATCCCTCATTCAATTAGGGTAATAGGCAATGCTGCTTGTATTGGTTGGGTTGCCATGTGTTATTTATTGAACGGGCGGATCAGTAAAGACGGTTTGGAGATTTTTATTGGAAGGAATGTTGATGAATGCAGCAAAGTGTACCAACCTCATTTTGTTTTTAAGAATCAAGACTATATTTTTTCATAAATATGAAAGGGTGGCCACAAACTGAGCTAAATTGCCGTCCTTCGAAAAGAGGCGCCTGAAACAGTCCCTTCACTGTTTCACCCCTAGCGCCGGCCCTGGTGGTATTATTGTTGATTACTCTAGCCACTTACAGGTCCGTTCCAATAGAACACAAACGAGCGTACATACATTTAAAATACATGCACAGGTGAGTATCAATTGCCGGTAAAGTCAATTAAAGCCAGTTTTATATCCTTATCGCTTAAAAAGCTCAAACAATCAAGCAGCACCTGTTTAAAATTTCCGAGAACTCCTCACAGATTCTGGAAACATCGTGTTGTTATCGACGATTTATCCTTCTGAATTACAAATCCGCCTAATGGAACGGATCTAACGATCTCCAATTATCTTGTACACATCGCGAGGCCAGTGGCGGCTCGTGAAAATATATCTCTTTTTTTTTAGGTCATCAGATAGATTATTAGGCACGTTTCCAAATAAGTGCGAAAGTATCAGGGGGTGAGTCTTTGTCCAATGAATTAAAGGGGGTCTTTCATGTATCAAAAGCTTTTAGGCCTGAAATATTACACGCTTCCAAAAATGAGAAAAACACATTTGTGTTGAAGAAATGGACTTTAGTGGGAATAGTTCAACAATGATAAGGCTACGTAAAATATTTTTCAGATTGCATTTTTTACTAGAAATTTTTAACGGACTAAATCTCCCAATTTGAGAATACAATATAATATGAATGAAGTAACTCTACTATGGGTACCAGAGGCATTGAAGGAAAAGAAAAAGCGAAAAAGGCATCAATGATAACCTTTCTGTGGGCTTGGAAAAGATCAATATAAGATCCAACAATGGGAGTTGGACTATAGAATAACCCTTTGGAGGAACACCCCTGGTCTTGCTCAGGCAAAGAAAGAAAGAAAGAAAAGTTTATTTACATGTTTTTCATACAGGATATTTTTTTTACAATAGTTTTTAGTTAATTATATATAATTGCTAGTTCCTGCAAATAATTTTTGCTTAACTACAGTTTTCATAACATAAAGGACATAAAGTCTATAAAAAATTTTTGTACAAGGATGATGTAATGCAGTTTAGGATATGTTTGGTTTTATGCAGGAAAATAAAAATAAAAAACCTGCTCAAATGCTCAGGCAAAGAAGTTTGTGGTTCTTTCACCGACCTGTATCAGAAAGCTCTTGAAGCTGCTACAAGCTGATATTCGGGTAATGGCGGGACTGCTGATAGGCTATTGTCAGTGCAAATATCTTGTACCACATGGGTAAGTCAGCAGAAGATACTTGCTGCTCTGTGAAACGGAAGTAGAAACAGCTGAACATATGGTGTTCTAAGGTTCTAAGAACCACTCATTTGGAAAAATCGTTAATATTATGTTTGTATTCATAAAAGCGCAAACAGTTTTTCCGGATTCAAACAAGTATAAATTTCTACGAAAACATGAATGGGAAATGCGAAAAAATTATAATTTTCATGATTTCACCAGTGGCTGACAAAAAAGGAAGACATAGGACCATGATGTCCTTCTTGTACGCCACTGATGGCAATTGAAAATGTATTTTTTTTTTTCAAAATGAAGCAAATTTTGAACATAAACATTCTTTGAGATTAAATGGAAAAATTTTGGAAACTGGAAGTTATGAATAAAAATTACACCCTGTATCTCTGCAACAAACAACATTCGAGAAAAGAAATATTAGGTAATTTTTATATTTTTTCAAGGGTAATATTCTGTTTCAATTTAGCACCATAGTCTCGGGGCACCCTGTGTTATTATTATCAAAATAACAAAGAATGAATGATATTTTTGGACCAAAACCAGTAGAACCAAAAATTCACTTGATGATTAAACTTGAATTAATTTTCCACCTTACGAGCCTCCACTGCCAGAGGCGTACATCGCCTCGAATGTTAATTACCGCAATTACTCCAAAGACAAGAAAACCGCATAAGAGGATACGTAGCGTAAGCATGATTCTCCTCGGACCTTCGCTTCTTCTGCGGTGTCGCAATGCTACCAATTTCTGACGTGTGGAAATTTCCGAGAAACCGGAGGAATTTCCATGGAAAAGACGTGAGGTAATCCGCCCACACGCCCATCTGGAGTGGGAGTAAAAGGGGTCAAGATTGGAATCGCCGGTGAGTCGTAACCGCGGTTGGCCAATCTAGAAGGCCAGGTTGTTGGTCGAGAACAGGGTCACAAACGGTTGGGAAAATCGAGAAGAGATGCGGTAATAATTGCCAATATGCTTTTGTCTTTAATAGATTTATTATCCTGACTTTCCTAGGACTCCATCAGAACCGGCTGTGTTATGTGTAGGCTTTGCTACTGTGTCCCATCTCCTATTTAGGGACAGTGTTGTAAATATGTCACCAAACAGTAAATGGTTAGACTGAGTATGGCATCTCTACCGAACTAATCCTCACTCATCTCACTAATATTTTTACATATTGGATGGTTTCCATGGATGTGAAACAACGCAAGCTCAATCCACGAGATTTGTATAGAAAAACTCAAATATTACGTTGTGAGAGAGATAGCACTATCGCTATTCGTCGTATATTCGAAAAAACTGGTAATAAATGGCATCACACACCAAGAAAATATTTCATGTCAACTGCCACTCATGGTAACCCTCAGGGATCAATCCTGGGGCCTCTTGTATTTAGTATTTATATTAACGACCTCCCAAAGATTATTGACTGTCACATTGTTTTATATGCACCCTACCCTTGCTAGAGAAGGATATGATCAATTTATCTACCAGATCAGAGGATGTTGACAAGGAAGCAACCAGTTGATTCAACTTGAACAAATTATGTATCAACAACGGAAAAACTAAACTGTAACATTCACATCTTCCATACTGCGATACCTGCTATGCATTCCACTCTCGCATTGTCAACGCCCTACAAATATAGGGTAATTCACAAGTCATATTCAAGAACTATTCGTAACCCAAAAAGAAGCTATTAGAGATTAGAGCAATAGATGGTGCTACTGTTACAATTTCCTGTTAGCCAAGTTTCATTGAATACAAAATCCTGACTATGACTGCTGAACTCAAAATAAGATTAGTGATTGGAGTGGCTGAGAGTATATGAGAAGAGACCGTCATTAATATGAAATAAGATCCAAAAAAGAACTTAACATAAAGACTATATAGAAAGGTTATAAATTACTACCAGAAAATCTACTGTACTAAGACCCTAAACAAATTTTCTTCTAGCATAGAGGGAGCAGGGCCTGAAGTACCTGAGACTGAAGATAAAAAAAATTCCTGTAAGAGAATACACCATACAACCTGAAATGATAGAACGACAGCTCTAAAAGCATATTCTCCTTCGGATTCCGAAGATGGAGCATGCGATCTCTCAGTATTCTCAAATTGATGCCCTAACCACTATGAGTGCAAACTGTCTAAACAGAGTCACTGTTGTTTATCGTTATTGTTTATATTCGAAAACGTACAACTCCAATATTTTTGGGATTAGGACATTGCACTGAATGATTTTCGTACCAAATAAGTCTAATAATTTTCGAGAAGCTTTTATGTATTCGTATTTTGTAATCTAAAATGTAAACTCGAATGAAAACTGAAGTATAAGGAAAATAACAGCCAAAATGGCTGAGATAATAATATTTGGGCGTATTCTGTGAAAGATTAGAGTAGATTCTAAGGTTGTAGTGCTTCAATATCACCTGACTCTCCTCATAAATGTTGAATCCAATTATTGTGAAGCAACTAAAAGAGAAATAACGATAATGATGTCATATAAATCGTTTTTCGATATACCTAATGTATAAAACAAATTACTGTACTCTCTACCTGTATTGATCAACGCTATATACATATTCAAATTCGATATAGACAGTGGATACGCAGAAATCATTAAGCCAGCTATGAATATTTCAGATGATATCGACAGTTTGAATATTCAATAACTTAGACTCCGATAGTTGCGTGCATATTTAAATTCTCAAAGTTAATTTCCTTTTCCAGGACAATCCAAGATCCAGCCAGTCAGAGACTCACGTGGTACAAACCTCCCCTAACCGTCTTGGTCATCAAGAAGGTACGAGACGTGGCAGTCCTCTCGCCTTTCTTCCAATTGGTCCAATGGCTCATCCAGGTAAACACATTCACTCTTTCAGACATCGAACCAAACTTTCACAACCCATCTTCTTCCAGGAAAAAAGAATGGTCGTATTCGTCGAGGCCCAAGTCATGGAAGACAGCCTCTTGGACCAGTACAGCGCCTTCTCGACTATTAAGGACAAACTGATGACCTTCAGAGACGGCAAGGACGACCTGACCGACAAGATCGACTTCATCATCTGTCTGGGAGGCGACGGAACCCTCTTGTACGCCAGTCACCTGTTCCAAGAGTCCGTACCGCCGGTGATGGCCTTCCATTTGGGCTCCCTGGGTTTCCTCACTCCCTTCCAGTTCGACAACTTCCAGGAGCAGGTGAACAACGTCCTGGAAGGGAACGCTGCCTTAACTTTGAGGAGCCGTTTGAGGTGCATCGTGATGAAGAAGGACCAGAAGGGCAAGGGCGATGACGCCGCCGGCAAGAAGCCCACGAATCTGTTGGTGCTGAACGAGGTGGTTGTGGACAGAGGACCTTCCCCCTATTTGTCCAATATAGATCTTTTTTTGGATGGGAAGCATATAACTTCGGTGCAAGGTGATGGTGTTATCGTTAGCACTCCTACGGGCAGCACTGCCTACGCTGTGGCAGCTGGTGCTTCTATGATACATCCTAGTGTGCCTGCGATCATGGTGACGCCTATTTGTCCCCATTCGCTTAGCTTTAGACCTATTGTGGTGCCAGCTGGTGTTGAACTCAAGGTAAGATAGACTTGGTTTTCAAGTTTGATATTATTTCTTTCTTGGAAAGCTTGTCTTCATCCAGGGATTCGCTTAGTACAGTGTACGAGCTTGAACCGTCCTTCAATGTTGTCCAACTACTGGACTCTAGGTGTGCATCTAGATCTTGATTAATCTATGCTTCCCTCTGCCATATCTAAAGGTAGTTTTCTACTCGATCTCTTCAACACATGTTACTCAAATTTGAGTTAAGGATTATTATGTTGATCAATTCAAACAATTGTTCACCCATATGCTCGAGAATATCACCAATAACGATTGGTTATCATCTTTCCAGAATGAGGTTTTTGCAATAACTGTACGACGTTTTTGGATCTTATTTGACGGCTTTTTTGTATTTTATAACATTTGAGTGTTACTTTTTCTGTTATTCAATTATTTCTCTTTTGGGTATTCTTTGATTGTTTTGGTTATTGTAATTCTTCTCTTTACTTTCGATAATGATTTGATGACAAGAGAAGTAAAAAATAACATTTATAATTCTGCCCATCTCAGCCAGTTGAATTTTATATGGTTGCAAAATGGAAATGAATGTCAATGAAGCAAAATCTTCTCAGGTAACATTCACTCTCTGAAAACAAGCATGTCCTCCACTATCAATTAACTAATTATATATCTTGGCATATATCTTGATCTGAAGCTGACTGCGAAGTAGCTATTAATGAAGAAAAAGTAGCAGATGGAAATCACAATGGGATAAAATCTAGACTATACATTGAAGATCCTTCTGTATAAATGTATCACTAAAGCTTTTTGGACATATGGAATTCAACTTTGGGGTTGTGCCTCAAAGACAAATATATCCATAATCCAAAGAAGCCAGTCAAAAATCTTTTGACAGCTGGTCAGAGTTCCCTGCTAAACCTAACCTTACCTACACATAAATGTACATATCCCAACAGTTCAAGAGACAATCCTAAGCAGATCTAAAACTTATCATAAAATCATCAAAAGTTCATCAAAAACATTAGATGCAACCTTTGTAGACTCCAGTAATCAGTGAAAGAGCGAAAAAAATGTCCAATTGAATTAATAATTGGTTTTACCAGGCAATAACCTGCAACTCTTATTTAATTTGTACCTTTTTTTTTAATTTTCACCACTCTATTTCATAGACTTCGTAGGTATCTAATAGTTACATGAAGAATGATACAAAAAACTTGAATAAGAGAACTTGCAACTCCAAACCTTCTGCCACCTCATGCCTACATTCAACCTACTGGTGTGACCTTGCCTTATAATATAATACGACATTAATTACTTTTCAGATCTCTGTTTCTCCAGACAGTCGAAATACAGCCTGGGTGTCTTTTGACGGAAGAAACAGACAAGAGTTGCTTCACGGTGACAGGTAATGATCTAGTTTCAGAGGTTAAGCAAGGATGCATTACCACCATCAACAGTTATGTTCTATTATGTTATGTTACCACTTAAGTGACAGTGGAGGGAAGATGATGTATGTTACTCTTCTTCAGTTGTTCATTTTTTTTTGCAGATAGCTCCAAGTCCAGGTAGTAGGAATTCCTCCTTTGTTAATTTTGATGGACGCCATCATCAGGAACTCAAACCTGGCGATAGGTAGATATTTCGTTGATCTGGCGAAGAAAAAGGCAAAAATGAATGTTGAATGCTTGAGCCTTCTATATTTCAGGAATTTCAATACAATAAAATCTTTTTATCTTTCTTTAACCTGTGGCATCTTGTTTGCATACAATACTTCCCAATCAACATTGATTTTTGTTTCTATCGGGGAGCTTTCTTGTACAGATCATGCGATTCATTCTGCAAAGTTGGTGGTAGTGCAGTCTTTGTGTATATAACAAACCATCTCATTCTAGTATGCTTTAAATCGATACCTATATTTCATGAAAGGTTGATAATGAAATGTGTTTGAATCAATTGATGCACTTTATGTTGTTGAATTTTAATCCAATTTTGTTTTTCAATGCTGAAATAGGGTAACAATGATTTTTCTGAACTCTTGAGTATCTGTTATGTGGTATTTCATTGCACACATATGTTCTAGAATTTTTCCCTAAATTTTTTTCATTTCAAATGTTGGTGTTACACATACCTTCATCAATATTGATAAAAGAAAAGTATAAAGAAAATAGTTTGAATCTCTATTAGAAAAATAATCTCCTAACACCGAATTAAATTATAGTGGGTGTTCCAGAATAACTTCAGAAAATTTATTTACCCATATTTCTGAAGGAGGATATAACTAAAATAAAAAAGTTTGGAGTCTTTTGAATACATTTTTTCTTTTTCTTCAATTCAATATTCAATATTTACAAGCGATTTCTATATAATACACAATGGAAAACAATATAAGTAATAAAAATTTAATGTGATACACTGATAGGTTCTCAAAATGAAATAAAGTGCACATATAAAGGATAATTGTTTTTGATGTTTATTAAAATGTAATTATTCATTTATTTTCAGCCTCCGAGTGACTACCTCTATCTACCCAGTCCCTAGCATCTGCGCACAAGACCAGATTTCCGATTGGTTCGATTCGCTGGCCGAATGTCTACATTGGAACGTTAGAAAGAAGCAGAAGCACCTAGATGAATTGACAGATCTCACTCATTCCAGTTCGAATGACACTTTAGATTCGCTGGATCAAAACGAATCGATCGAAAAAGATAACTGAATGAGACAGAAAAATTTTAGCATTGTATGTATGGACTATTTCTATATTTACATTGATTAGTTAAGAGCCTTATACTTCTTATGTACAGGTATGGAGCTCTTAACTAATTAACACTAATATGGAAATTACATATAAATCGAATTGAATTAAAACTAAACATAAATCATTCAGTTTAAAGAAAGAGCTTAAACATTACAATCTAATGAAAGTTGTAGTTTTAGTCCCTCAAACTGAAAGCAAACAGTTCTTTTTCCATCCAATTACTGGTCTGGATAAAATACTAAGCTCTCTTTTACTGAAGATCTACGTTTTGTTGTAATTTTTTTCATCCTCTACGGTTCTGGCAAAAGAAATCCCAAGAAGTTCCCAGTATTATATCAGTTTGAGGAAACATTTTGGTGCGCCTATTGCAATTTTTATGTAAATTAGGTTTGTTATTTATTTTATACTTTTAGGGAAATGTTTACAATAACGCAATATTTTAGCAATTTTTGACGAATGATTAGCACAATATACCAAAGGTTCGAAGAACTCATTCATAATTTAGGCAATAACTCGATAGGAAAATTCAGTTTGCCAATTTTTATATCAATTTTACGGTTGAATTGGACAAACTCGTTTTATTTTTGTACTCAGGTTAAGGTAGAAAGGTAATAAAACCACCTTAGGTGTTGATAGTTGATATAGGACCAATATTGTGCCAGATTTTCATTTAAAGAACGTTTTCTAGTTGTTGATGTTTTGTGGGATCTAAATATTGAATTTTGATAAATTATATGTATGCATTGTTGATGGTGTTTTATTTCTCCTTGTCTTTGTGTCTTTGTTGTTGTTTTCTCTGTGGTTTTTTGTTTTGCAGCTTTTGGTTTTTTAAAGGTGGAAGTACTTTTATTTTTGGACAGTTGTGATGATTTTTTTCTTATGGATTCGGTCGTCACTTGATTGAAATTCATTTTGAATAACATGGTGAACTCAATTTGGTCATAATTTCAACAACAGTTGCTGAAAATAAAAGCGCAGTATTTGGTAATCTTATTACTATCTCACTTGGACCTTTTCACTATGTATTTATTTTTATTCAGAATATAAACATATAATATTGTATGGTAAAACAAATTTTATGGAATTTTAGTTAATCATTTTATGAGAATTACTTATTTTATGAAAGTCTAATGTATTTTCGAATATTACAATATATTTTACAACAAGTGATGGCTGTGCTTATCGACCGGTCTAAGGTGTCTTTAGATTAGATTTTATTTAAGGAGGTTCCATTGCACTGCAAACTAATGGTCTCTTGTGCCCCCCATCAGAGCTTTTTTCGCCTTTACGTGATCTACAGCTCGCCTTCCAGTTCCAGAGTTCTAATGAACTCCAGTATCTGGGTCCTGGGATGACTTCAAGGAGGCTACTTCCTTACTGTTCTGTTTCCAAAGCAGATGTTGCGTTGGCTAGTGATGGCGAGGCATTCCATCACCAGTAGTTTCTTTCTCCTCTCCACTGAATCTGCACTCATCATTTTCTGTTAGACCCATTTTCATGAGGTGCTTCCTGAGGCGACAATGCCTTGTGAGGAGGTTTAGTATACTCTTGCTTAGTTCCAGATACTTGTATGTGTCAAAGTTTCGTAGAAACTTTTTGGAGTGATCCAACCCAGGAAAATTCCACCAAAGCGTTTCTCTTTCGGTTTTTCCTTCTCCTGAAACCTTGTAGGTATATTTGGCTATACTACAAAAAAGGATTTTTGATCCTTTTCTGGCAATTGTGTTGGTCTCTTCATTTCCGAGTGATTCAGAACCCAGACTGAAAAGACCCTTTATCGCGCCTATTTTATTGAGTTTTTTTGGTCACTCCAATACCATCTTAGAATCAATGATTTGTCAACTCAGTGCTTTGATTGCAACCTGCCTATTTGAATTTATCGCTATATCACATTTCTTTTAGTTTTTTACTACATTTCCACGCATATTTCTAATTGCCTTTACACTACTATCGAAGTGAAGAGTCAAAAAACTATAAAAATCGCATCCACCATTCCTCAAGTGGTGGTCACTTGAAGTGAAAACTATTAAAAGCGCATCCACCATTCCTCAAATGGTGGTAAATTCAAATCAAAACTATAAAAGCGCAACCACCATTTGAGAAATGTTGGATGCGCTTTTTATGTTTTGTTTGATATGATACTTACAATAATCATTTGTGAGGTTCTTCAATTGTTGGTAAATATTAGAGAGGAAAAAAACTTACTTTAACACCTGTAAGTGTTTGGGGACTCATGTTATAGGACTTTTTTCTTGAAATGATCCGAGAGATCTATAATATTCATTTGTACCTCCAATTGAGGAACACCGTGTAGATATAGTTAATTCTAAACTGATGTCTTCACAAATAAATTACAATTTGAATGAAACACATTCCCAGACAATTTATCTATGCGAATTACTCGGTTCAGTTCTTTGATAAGTACAGTAATGCAATTTTGTGACGAGAATCATACAAAAAACCGAAAACAACGGGAAAGTGTATACCGATGACAAATGCAAAAATCACAGATGGTAAAAGGGATTATTGGTTCATTTTATGGAAAAATTTTCGTTCTTCGTCTTTGTGAGAATTCTGCAATTTTATATTTTGGAAATCTTGAGGGGTAATTACCTTCTGTACACCCCATTTCTACGCCCTTTCTCTGAACTAGCGTTCCATTTATCACTCACATATAATTTTATTCTTAAAATGCCCAAATATTCATTGAAACGATGGAAAATCTTCTTCAAATAAAAGTGATCCATTTCGATTATTTATATCTTTCATTTCAAATGATACAACATTTTTTGATTAAAGGGTATTTTGAATTCTATATAATTCTGTTACTTTTTCATCTTTTTTTAATATTTTGGGTGTAATGAATAATAACTCATTTATTGGTTTATAATTTATTTCCAAAGGAATTAATATAGGTATTCTCATATATTAGATCACTTCGTAACAAGTATCATGAAGAAATTCAATAATAATTTATAAAATTATTAATAAAAATGTCACTCTCATTAAATTCACTAACGTTACATGGCAAATCCATTATTTTGGTTTTTTTCAATCTCACTAATATTTTTTCATCGAAAATTAATACTACATCAACAGGAATATTTACAAAAAATTAGGAAAAAAATGATATATTTACACGAAAAACATCGAATACGATTATGTATATTTTATCTGCTCGAAATTTGTGAAAAATTCTTTACGTTATGTAGCTGCGATTCCGAACAAACAAGTCTTCTGGTATTTGACGTCTCTTTTTTTGTATCGTTCGTGTCTGTTTTATTTTCGAAATATTTGCATATTTCGCGGACAGCCACGTGTGGTCCGACGTTGGACAGATCATGCATAGATCTAGCACGTTTCGTTTCAACGTCGCTTCTGTAAGAAACATCTTCAGTGCTCCTCACTTTCCTTCCAAGTCTGCAGAGCGATTCGAAAAGAACCAATTTCTCCTTCACCGGAACGTAAGTTTCGACGTTCTGGCACTTCTTCAGGATCGTCTCCACTGTTTTCTCTTCCACCAGTTTGACAGGTGCTCGACATACGTCGGATGACGTAGAGGAGTCTTTGGGATGCATTTGGACAGTTCTTGGGCAAGGGGTTGGATTCTTCTCACTGGGGTTATCATTTTTGTTCGTTTCTTCTTGGGACTTGCAGGGGCAGTTGGCGTTTTCCAGTTCTTTCCTTTTGGATAATTCGGTTAGATTCAAGATGTCTAGGTATTTCACAGCGAAGAGGGGAGTTTGCCTAATCAGTTCTACAGCAATGGCCTTCACCCATAAGTCGAAATGTTGCTCAGTCGATGTCTGAAATGGAGAGAAAAAAACGTTAAAAATTTTAAGAAATTTGCTATCAATTTTTATATTGAAAATTCGTTCCGCGAACAGATAATAATAATATGATAATATTCAGCAGAGCTTTTCACCACCACAACAGTAGAGACAAAATAATGTGCGGTATTATCAGAACGATTGAATGATCAGTAGAAGTTAGGGATATTACAATAGTTCCTAGTTTCATCGAAAGGAGAATGAATATATCGACAATAAGAGGTCAACTGAAAAGTACCCGGTCTACCATAGTAAAACACATTTTTTTTGGCGAAATTCGATTTTATTATTCAACATAGTTGGCTTCGAGGGCGATACAGCGATTGTAGCGATCTTCCAACTTCTCGATACTATTTTTGTAGTTCGATTTGCCTTTTACTTCAAAATAGGCCTCAGTTTCAGCGATTACTTATTCATTGGCGCTAAATTTCTTTCCAGCGAGCATTCTTTTCGGGTCTGAGAACAGGAAAAGGTCGCTGGGGGTCAGATCTGGCGAATACGGTGGATGCAGAAGCAATTCGAAGCCCGATTTTGATTTTTTCGTCGGTGACAGCCTCTTTTGGGCGTCCACTGCGTTCGCCTTCTTCGGTGCTCATTTCACCACGTTTAAACTTAGCATTCCAACCAATGATGGTTGGTTTTTCTGGTACAGACCCCGGAAACTCTTCGTCAAGCCAAGATTTTGCTTCAACTGTATTTTTTTCCCTCAAAAATCAATATTTCATCAGCACACGAAATTATTTTTTTTTCATCTATTTTCATATAACAAAAGTAGCTATACTCACAACGCAATATCTCACAAACTAATGGTCGGACTGCTGTCAAATTTTGACACGTATCGTTTGAAGGTTGTTATCTACTAACTAAAAATCATATGTATTTAATACTAGCACCTCCATCTGTGCATCAGACTGGAGACTTTTCAATTGGCCTAATATAGCAAAGGGTTGACAACACAAATTTTAAAATTTTTCTGTTTTGAGTGCTTTTTCAAGGTGAATACACTTGTTATCACCGATTCGCCATCTATGACGTCATGCCATTACTAAAATAAATTTACTACCTACATTACATTAGTATTTAATAATAGTGGTTAACTGATGCAAGGTTGTTGAAACAATATATTTTTTTTTAATTATTCATCTACAACACAGTAATTGATGATATATGTATAACTCCGAAGATCTTCAAATGGAAGATTTCGTTTAAGATAATCAGAATTCAGTTATGCTGCGTAACAACAATCTACATATTTTAATGCAACAATTTTTTCCGAATCAATTCCAAAGATAAGCACTCAGTAATAACTGTCAGTGTGAAAGGTTTCTTAGCAGTTCCATTCTTGGATTATTTCATCATGCGTGATGTTTATGTCTCTGGATCGAGCACAAAATTGAATGGTAAGTCAAAGATAAAATCGAATTAAATTGCGTTCGAACGCAAAACAAAGAGGCAAAGACGCTGTCAATTTATGAGAACGTCTGATAATATTCTTATTCCCTCTCATCAATAGCCTGCTTTGTGTTAATTGAATGACCAGAACAAGGAGCATTCAAGTGCCCCTAATTGATTTAATAACTTCTGAATGTGGAATCTGATACATTTTATCCAGTGCACTTCTCCTGATGACGCATAGGGGGGATATGGTGGTACCAAATGAAATATTTGCTTTTAATTGTTTTTGGTAGTTCAGCTGACGCCGGTCCAATTTAGGGATCAAAACCCAGATATTGTTATGTTGATTTTATACGGGGTGTTTCAGATGAAAAGATGCCTATTAAATTACTACATAGGCGTACAACTTTACCTCCGCCGTTTTTTTCCGAAATTCGAGGCTTTATCTTGCAAGCAGCTGTTCACAAGCAAACAAACGCCGTTCAAAATCTCTCGGCTTCAACTCGTTCGGCACCCAATTTCCTTGTTTCTGAATCATTTCCATGACTTTCAGGCGTTTTGAAATGGCTTTTTGCGTCACTCCCAATTTTTGTTCATTTCAGACAAGTCTTGATCAAGAAATGCCTCCAATTTTTTTTAGAAAACCTTCTCTCTTCCACCGCGATGCTGGTCTTCTATGTCGAAATCACCGTTCTTGAAGCTTTGAAACCACTCTCAGCAAGTACTTTCACTAATAGCGGACTCACCATAGGTATTTGAGAACTTTCGATGAGCCTCAGCCGCAGATTTCTTCATATTGAAGCAAACATTTAAAACCTCCCGCAAATGACTAGAGTTTGGCTCGTAAGCTGAAATGTTTAATCGAGAATAACTTTGTGATACAGACACAAATCGACTAATATTTCGATGGCGTTATGTTAACAAATGCCTAAGCTTATTGCATTACATCTACGATCTATATATTTCGACTACCACTTACCGCTACAGCAATCTATTGCAAAATAAGCGGAAGCAAAGTTGTACACCGATAGAAAGATAAAGCGTTTTCCAATAGCAATGATATAGTTGAGAATGATTATAATGGCAAAAATGTGTATTATTTTTTGATATTTGTATTTAGAAGGTTGTCATTTAATCATGGAACTTGCTTGTTCACCCTATATAAATAAAGGTATATATCGAAGAAAGAAAATTGGAACAATCAATGTTCACTTATTCCTATGCTTTTAGTATCCTTAAAAAATTGTCCCCTGAAGTTATAAATGACATTGTGTTGAAAGTATCTCGACATTCTGTTTCCATAACATGTCACAGACCAGAAAGTTCAGGCACCAGGAGGCTGAATATTGGAACAAAATTTTACATGCAAATATTCGTGAAAACATTGCATAAAAACGAGTTTGAACAAAGCTTTTGTGGACCCGGAAGCAAAATATATTCATTCAAAGATACGGAAACACTTCAACTTTGTTCTTAAAGGGGACACATTCTCAATTGTTTCTGAATATCTTACGTTTTTCTTTCATAAAGGGCGGTTGTCACCCTTTTATATTTATTTCAATAGAGAAGATCAGTAGAGAGATTTTATAGTGGTTGTTGCCACTTGGGTTTCCCATTATACAGGGTGTGAAACTTTAAGCGTTTCATTTTTGATCAGTATTTGCGTCATACTTATCAACTAATGATAAATATATCAATTGATATTGATAATTTTTTTCTACGAAACAGCAAATGAGGGAGATTCCATTTGGTACTAGATATATATTTCATGATTTATCAGATACATTTCCGTTTCTCATTAACAATAGCAGAAGTGATCAAAGATCATATCCTATCCTGAGTACATAAATAATGAAGGATTAAAATTGTGGTAATTGTTATCTCTAGTCAAGGCTAATATGGAAAATAATAATGTAAATGTTATTTGTATCTGAAGTTAAAACGCTTTCATAATTTTTAAACAAGCACATCTTCAGAGAAAGATGACTAACCAAGATCAGAAAACCCATGTGTGTAAATCATTTTTTCCTACGAAACTTTTCACAATTTAATTAGTGCTTCATTCCATTATTTATTTTTGGTTCATTATCTTCGGAAGTTTAATTGAAAAAAAAATGAGATAGGATAGAATGCATCTAATTATTCAAATTTTATAACGGGTGTTTTTTTTTCGAGGTATATAACTTTAAGTTGGCATTGCTGTTCAAGATGGCGACCGATTTAACAGCTGTCAAGTGATTTATTCTCAGTTTGGTTTGACAATTCATCATGAATAGACTCACGCCTGAACAACGCTTGCAAATAGTGCAATTTTATTTCGAAAATAATGGTTCTATGCGGAATACGTATCGCGCACTACGTCCATTTTATTTTGTTTAGCGATGAAGCTCACTTCTGGTTGAATGGCTAAGTCAACAAACAAAACTGCCGCATTTGGAGTAAAGCTAATCCTCAAATGTATGTCGAAACACCGTTACATCCAGAAAAACTGACTGTTTGGTGCGCTTTATGGGCTGATGGAATCATTGGTCCGTACTTCTTCAAAAATGATGATGGCCAGAACGTTACAGTCAATGGTGATCGGTATAGAGCCATGATTACTAACTTTTTCATTCCTGAATTGAACAACCATGATGTCCAGGAGCTGTGGTTCCAACAAGACGGCGCAACATGTCACACAGCTCGTGCCACAATCGATTTATTGAAAGACACGTTTGGTGACCGCCTAATTTCACGTTTTGGACCTATGAATTGGCCTCCAAGCTCTTGTGATTTAACACCGCTAGACTACTTTCTGTAGGGCTATGTAAAGTCATTGGTCTATGCGGATAAGCCATAAACCCTTGACCATTTGCAAGACAACATTCCCCGTGTTATTGCCGATATACCGCCACAAATGTTGGAAAAAGTCATCGAAAATTGGACGTCCAGATTGGACTACATCCGAGTCAGCCGTGGCGGTCATATGCCAAAAATCATATTTAAAATATAATGCCACAAGATTATCTTGCGGATAAATAAAATTCATGTCAATCGAATAATCCATCGTTGTTTTATTGCAATTTAAAGTTCTATAGCTCTGAAAAAAACACCTTTTATAATAATGTTATACCTACTCTGATAAAATACGAAAATTTTGATTGAGAGATTGAATTTCTTTGTATACCAAAACTGGTTTATATAATCTAGAAATTGATTTTAAATATATTTCTTCCCAGAAAACTAACAAACGAATCAAATTTTGATAAGCTGTGAATCAATTCTGAAACAACCAACACAGTTAATAAATTTTGTAATCTTGTAATTGTATTACTCGAGTCATTGAGTTAAATTCGATCGTCAAAACTGCAAAAAATTCTCACGCACTTATTGGACTATAGCTTATATAAAACAAAGGTGTATTCATTATTGTTTCAATGCATGTTCCGCCTAGCTGATAAAACCATTCATAATTTTTTTTTTCGGTCGACCACTGACGCCTTTCTCAAAACATTTCTTTCGGAATTTGTTTCAACTTATTCAATCGTCGATTTATTCTTTATGCGTATCTTATCTAGGAATGTTTGATTTTTAAATGGCTGAGTGTGTTCTGAACAGACAGATAATGTAGTTTGCTCAGTGACAAATCTTTCTATGAAGGCAAAAATCTTGTATATTTTCGGGAATGCATATAAAAGTAGAGATAGCGTATTCACTGACATAAGAGTAGTTTTCTGGATTAGTTCTGGATGGTTCAATAACAATTAAGCTATCTTTGCTTCTGAGACATCTGCGTTCTGTATTCTCTTATTTATTGGACAGGAATTAGTGTTTTCTAGAATGTTTTCAGAATATTGGAAAACAAATAGGTACCCAATATTTCTGTGATTATAAATCCGATGGGTTGGAATATTGCATGTATATTTATAAAGCGTTTTCCAATGAGAAGTTCCATTTTGATGAAAAAAAAGTATATTTTTATTTTAAGATTAATCCATGGATGTTTATTCCTTAGTAACAAGAAAGCTATGCATAAGGATGGTAAACGATATAAGCCAATTTGACATGACCAATTCGCACATTTGAGGCAGCATGTCCTCGAAAGCTTCACGAATTTCATCTTTGAGGTCTTGAATTGATTGTGGAACATTGGCATAGACCTTTCACGTGAACAATGGCATAGACCTTTCACGTGGCACCAAAGAAAAAAGTCTCAGTTAAGTGTTATAGCGGTTCCTTAATTTTTGTGTTAAAACCTAGACAGAATAGGATGAGCAAAGTACCTAATCAGACCGGAATATCATCGCAAAAATATTCAAATCATATATATAATAAAGTATACAGGGTGTTTCCAAATCAGACGTGAACCTTGAAGGAGGTATTTTCATCACTCATTTGCTGTCGATTGAGCCATATTTATTGCTAACCGAAAATCAACTTTTCCGAGATATTTGAGCTCTGGTGTTTTTCAAAAAATTTCTCACCTCATTTTCATTTTTCGTAAATTTTCTCTACGTTGACCAAGTTTGATTTAAAATTTGGATTATTTTCATCAGAAGAGGATATGATATGTGAAAAAAAGCAAAACTATGCTGTATTATATGTTGAATAATAATTAGTATGAATTCAAAGTTGGTAGATGAAAAAAAGAATACTAAATATCTAATATGAATTTACCTGAAATTTTCGAATTCCTCAATTTATGTACGACAAAATTATTTTAAAAACTTGCCAAACTCCTTCTTTATTTCCTAAAAAAGTTTCCGTTAGAATGCGGCTCTAGTTTTGTTACAGCAGACTTTGATTTGAGAGGAGAAAGAAACAAAGAAAGGAAAATAATGAATTAAATACTTTTTTATTGCAAATAGGACTCAAAATTTCAGTAAGAATGTATTCATAAATTATGTTTGAAATAACATTCACCATTCTTTACACAAGCACGTGCCCTCTTTCTTATTTCTTCAGTAGTTACTTTTCGCCTGAAATTTACTGTGAATCTTCTGACTGCTTCGTCTTTTTTGACGGTGTTCCGGATTTCTTGCTAGCCACGGAAATAATCCAAAATTATAATCAAATTTGGTCAACGTAGAAAAAATTGGCAAAAACTGAAGTAAGGTGAGAAATCTTTTAAGAATCTCAAGAACTCAAATAGATATCTCGTAAACTATTGATTTCTCGTTATCAAATATGGTTCAAATGACATCAAATGAGTCATACTAACACGTCCTCCAAGGTTCACGTATAAAAATTACAAATGTATCAACTTTGTATGATTTTATTTGGCGAGAAGTACCAAAATGTTGTTTCTTCTGGCTCGAAGTACCAAAACTGTTGCTTCTTGTTCGAAGGACTATACATATAATGTTGAATTGTGGATGAAGGAAAATACGATAATCATTTTTCACTTGTTTAATGTGCCTTGTTAAGCAAATCACAAATATCGAATAGAATTGCTGTAAAAATAATAATAATAGTATTTATTTCCAGAATTGTATCTACAATTACAAAATGAAAACAAGTCAAAAATTCTTTACAAATGAACTACTATACCTATGCTATATGTAAATGACAAAAGTCTATAAATTCCAGTATTGAATATGGTTCACATTTAATTAACATTGCGAATAATTCTCTTTTGAAGAGTTTCAATTCCTTAATGGCTCTCATTTTTCTAGGTAGATGATTGAAGAGTTTCATACTCATATAGAAATTATTACGCTCCGTACTCGTTAGTTTGTGAATAGGTAATAGATATTCAATCATTCTCCTGGTATTATTCACATTTCTACAATTCTGAAAATAGGAATTGTTCTTGAACAAAAATAATAAAATTTTATAGATATATAGACCAGGTGCAGTTAGTATATTATATCTTCTGAATATACCCCGACATGATTCCCTGTATTTCATGTGAAACATTATCCTCATAGCCATCTTATGAGCGATGAACACTCGTTCAGCCTGGGTGCTCCCACCCCAGAAAATGATTCCATATGACATAATTGATTGAAAATTTGCAAAATAAACAATCCTCAAGGTGTCTATATCTATTCTATTTCTAATGGCTCTTAGTGTATATATGATCGTATGCAGTCTCTTCACTGATTCACAATGCAACCCCCAACCAAGATTGCTCTCAATAAATACACCTAATAATTTAGTACAAGATCTTATTTGAACTATTCCATTGTCAAAAGTAATACTCTCCGGAAATGTTAGATTTGGGCGATTAGTTGAAAACATTAAAACATTAGTTTTATTCCCATTGAGAACTAAACCATTTTCGATACACCATTTTTCAATCACTGTCATTGATGTTTTCAAAGTGTTCATGACATCTCCAATAGTCTGGCCTGATATTAAAACATTAGCGTCATCAGCATATAAATATGTTTCTATATGTTCTTCTCTAGGTGATAGATGTTCAATTGGAATTATGGAAGCACCCGATGAGAGTAAGCATAGAGTAGAACCATAGATAAATTCTTCTTTTTCCCGTAAAAGCCTTAACAAACTTGAAATGGAAAGTAGTGAGCCTCGATGAAGAAATTTCAACAATCTCACAATAATATAACAAGATGACCTCAAACCCATCAAGTCGTTCAGTTTACCCAAGTTATCAGCAATTAGAGGACAAGATAGGTTGGTAGGTGTGTGTGTTTACACGCAGATTTAAACCGAGGTTATGATAATATATTGTTGTGCCCACTCTAGCGCAGGTGAGCTACTACGCAAATTATAATACATTATTATTCGAGAAAGAGCATCCCACTGGCATTTTTTCACATGCCCAGCTTTTTCAGAGAACGCCTCGTATCATTAGGTTGGTATTACCGTTTATGGCTATCAGTGAGGACATTAAATACCGTCTAAATGGCAAAAAACAGGCTCGGACGCAAGATTTTGACTCTATTATGTGGAATATCGGGTTGTTAGAGGATTATCGACCTCATTTATTGAAATCAGGTTTTCAGTGCAAGTACGAGAGAAGTTGTTGAGTATGAACTTTTTTTTCAAGTGGGTTTTTTATTTTTATGTTAATTATTCGTAATGCACTCTACCGTATTATTGATATAACAATTGTGCTAGAGGAACTGACTATTTCATCCAAATATGACTAGTAACCATGAAGAATGTAAATGAGAAAATACTTTTTTTGAACTTGATACTCAATAAGCATCAGTGGCGGATTTACAGATTTGCCGCCTGTAGGCTAATTAACTTTAATCTTATTCATTAGTATATTTTAGAAAGCATTTAGCAATTGTTCATGTAGAGATATATTGAGTATTCGGCTCTATACAGGGTGATTCCAGAGGAGACCGTCAGATTTTAGGAGAAGTTTACACTAGTCAAGGCAGTTTCGAAACTATGTTTGGTTTATGGTTGGGGGCCTTCATTGAGAGTCTACAGAGTGATTTGTCCGATGTGACCGATTTTTCTTTTATTCATAACTTTGGTATGGCTTGATCAATATTAATGAAATTTTTAGTGTAGAACAATATGATTGTCTACTTTCAATAATTCTAACACATTTTCAAAAATCCAGGGTGGGAATTATGATAACTTCATATTAAATTGGGAGGTTGAAAAAACACCCTGTACATTCCGTTTTCAAATGTTCGCTACATGCTTCAGATTCTTCCATAAGTTTACATTACTGGAGCGTTTTTATTTTTTTTTGTCACACGTTCAGTTTTGAAGTTTTCCATAAACTTCTAATAAGCCATCGCGGTGAATCACCCTGTATATCTCGAAAAACAATTATCTCTGAAATTGACAATTTTTTGAGCCGGTGTAAATATTGAATGCCTCTTTTTGGTTAACACAAAAAAATGGAAACTTCAATTTTCTATTTACCTGTATGGTGAGAACAATTATTGATCCTTTGGTAAGTGCTAGGCTGTTAACAAGTGGACCAGCTTGCAGACTAAGCTGTCTCAGTGGTAGCCTCAAAGTTGGTAGGGAATCATCCGTTCTTCTGGAAGACACAACTAGGTGTCCTCCTCTGACGGTGACTTTCCTAGGCCACCAATTTTTCTCATGGCCACATTTAACTAGCAGTTCTCCTGAAATAAAAAAGGGAATTAAGCAAAAGAATCTTCAAATCTGGTTTATCTAAATTAAAGTTGTGGTTCATTGGTTTCAATAAGGTGTACCCAATTTCCTTGGAATTTTTCCAGCTTATGTTTTGTTTTCATGTATAAGAAAAGTATCGGACTGTCAGAAATCTAGGTTAAGAGTTAACCACAGGGAAGCCTGCTGTCATCAAAGGCGAGTAGCGATATACCATTTTTTCCTGGAGTTCAACCCCCAATCAATACGACAAGCAAACGAAAACAGAGAGTATTGAGTATTTCACATTAGCATTAATGCTACATTTGAAATGTAAGTTCAAAGCCAAGCGCTAAAAGTGTCTCATGATTCGTTATAAAGCCCATATTTGAATTCAGTTCAGCCCTCCTATAAATAACTACTTCATTTCTTCGAAAACCCAAACTCTAGCAGAGAAAACATGACTCAAGACTCAGCGTGACTAATATCGAATCCTGCGATATATTTCACCTTGTCCATCGAAGGAAATCCTATAGCAAGAGAGAGTAAATTGCAGATCCCACGATAAAAATTACTTTATCAGTTTCATAAGAAAGATTATAAGTTGGATCACCACGATCGATTGCAACTGATAACGTGTATTAGAATTTCACTATTTTTAATAAAACATAATTCAATACCAACTCGCTTCATTATATCACAATGATTCGTATTATTTCCAATTGGATTGCATCATATCATCAGTCGATGAAATTTTAAATTGCAACAATGGTATACGTTGATTGGTTTCATCGTTATCAAGTGCAGGTATATATGAAACTCGATTTCGTTAAAAATATCACTTATTAATAAGAAATAGAAAGTTGATTGGGGAAGCGGAAAACAATCGGGAAAAACAAAAGACACAATGGGATGGTTCGATAATAAACGATCTGCAATCACTGTTGTATGAAATGGAAGAAGTACCTGCACTGATAGAATAGAAACAATTCAATTCTTGGGCTTGACAATAAGTGATTAAGAAATAATTTGACGGTGTTTTCCATTGTGTTCTGACAAAGCTGATTCAAATTGCCCTTCCATATTTCATTAGATAATTTTTTACGCCTCTTTGAGCTTTCATAGTTTAAGGGGACCGACTATATCTACATAACTCGCTTTGCTCGCCGAATCTACATAACTCAAATATTGATTTTTGGCGGTGGGTACATATCGAGAAACACGTTAAAGACCATGAATAAAGAAGTAATTGAAGAATTACTCAACTTTTTATTGTTATTCTTGACGAGCCTAATTGAAATCGCCGTGTAGGCGAAGAATACAATAATGCCAAAAACCTACAAGGAATTGGCCAATAAAATACAAAATATCTACATAAATTCATCAAAATTATCACATTCAAAGTGGGCTATCCCGAAAATGATAGGTAGGAATAATGAAAATAATAATGAATAATACAATAATTAATATTTTTTGTCATTCCAGTCATTTGATTTTATTGCCAAGTTGCCAATGTCATTATGGCCCTTGGGCCATTGTTTTATCAACAAAATTATACCAAATAGCCAACATCAATTTTTTTCAAGTGTTTATGCTAATTTTTATATTGAGGATCAATATTATAATTTTATTTTATAAAGATCTAGGAGATTGGATTTTCCTGAATTTGTTAGAAGGTGTAAAGCCTTCACTAATGCTATTAGAATAATTTATGGGTATGGTTCTACCTACCGACATATTTATGATTGTTGCAAAACTAGATAGCCATCAGAATAACAAAGGTTCCATCCAATCTGTCATAATTTACAGGACCACCCCGTAGAGAGCTGTTTTGTACAAAAACATGCAAATTGGGAACAAAACCCTAAATCGAGGAGATGCTTTAGGTAAGGTAAATAAACATAAATTTCTTGCTTTGTTCACAGCAAACCCTAATGGGTTTGCGATTATACGGGGTGTTTGAAATATGATTATACAGGGTGTTTCCAAATTAGACGTGAACCTTGAAGGAGGTGTTATGCGAATTGAACTCTTTATGAGCTCAGTAAACGTAAGTGAATAATTTGATAGGATTTGAAGAACATGGCCAACAATGATCTTCTTTATGCGTAAAAGAGGATCTATGGATATTGGCAATTGGCATCACGTACAAACGACTGCACCAAATTCGATCATTCTTTTTTTGTTGTGTTCATTACTGTAATGGGAAGGTATATAAAGAGTGTTTTTTTAGAGCTATAGAACTTTAAATTGCAATGAAACAACGATGGATTATTCGATTGACATGAATTTTATTTATCCGCAAGATAATCTTGTGACATTACATTTTAAATATGATTTCTGACATATGACCGCATCGGCTGGCTTGGACGTAGTCCAATCTGGACGTCCAATTTTCGATGACTTTTTTCAACATTTGTGGCCGTATATCGGCAATAACACGACGAATGTTGTCTTCCAAATGGTCAAGGGTTTGTGGCTTATCCGCATAGACCAATAACTTTACATAGCCCCACAGAAAGTAGTCTAGCGGTGTTAAATCACAATATCTTGGAGGCCAATTCACAGGTCCAAAACGTGAAATTAGGCGGTCACCAAACGTGTCTTTCAATAAATCGATTGTAGCACGAGCTGTGTGACATGTTGCGCCGTCTTGTTGGAACCTCAGCTATCGGACATCATGGTTGTTCAATTCAGGAATGAAAAAGTTAGTAATCATGGCTCTATACCGATCACCATTGACTGTAACGTTCTGGCCATCATCGTTTTTGAAGAAGTACGCGGCAGTTTTGTTTGTTGACGTAGCCATTCAACCAGAAGTGCGCTTCATCGCTAAACAAAATAAAATGGACGTAGTGCGTGATACGTATTCCGCACAGAACCATTATTTTCGAAATAAAATTGCACCATTTGCGAGCGTTGTTCAGGCGTGAGTCTATTCATGATGAATTGTCAAACCAAACTGAGAATAAATCACTTGACAGCTGTTAAATCGGTCGCCATCTTGAATAGTAATGCCAACTTAAAGTTATATACCTCGAAAAAAAACACCAGTTACATCAAAATATTCTCGAAAAATCGTACGAAAAAGAAAGGTTTTCCTCTTGTCGAGCGAACAATCATGGAGTGTAATTTGACACTTCGAAGGATGTATTTTGGGTTGACAGAATATGCGAAGCCGGGGCGGGCAACTAGTTTAGAATACATCTGGAAGCTTATACATATGTCCGATAGTGTTTGTCATAATTGAAAAAACTCCAGTTTTACCCTGTATTTCTTCGGACGTCACAAATGACGACCGTTTTGTCTTAACCGCCCTTATTTATAGCCAGACCACCCCTTGGAATTAATACGTGCAAATTGAAGACTAGCCCTAAATTCTCGGGTTTCAAATCAGAAAACAAACATCAAAACTCAGCATTCGGCACATTTTCTTCACACCAGAAGGTTAAAAGGTCCAAAGACTACACGTGTGGGTTAATCCTACCCTTCAGGATATGATGGAATATCTCATCAAATGACGTAAAACGACCTTCAGCTATTTTTATTCATCTGTTAACGAGATGTGAAAGGCTTTCGTTTCATCGTAGCAGGCTGTTGAGTGATAAATCTAAGGAGAATATCGAGTTTCTGTTTGGAAGTAGAAAAGGGCAAATACGAAGAATGTAGACAGACAAGTGGAATTTTTGGAGCACTTGTTGAAACATATGTTTTTAAGGACCAGATGGAGATTCTGCAAGGTTGGGGTCATCCCTTGTCGGTTATTGATGAGGGTTTGGGTTATTAATTATAGCAATACGCTTTGGGAATTATATCTTTCGAAAACTACCCCACAAGCAAAACTGCAATTAAAATGCCGCA